>NC_134356.1:572773432-573412182 GCF_048569485.1 Anomaloglossus baeobatrachus
AGTCCTCCTTCTTATACCCCTGAGCTCTCCATTCAGACCATTGGGGTCTTCACGATTGGTGGATAAGACTGGGCTCCTATTGGCTAGATTTCAAGCCATATACAAAATATCCCTAGTAGTAATGGTCTCTGGCAGAGACGAGGGAGACACAGCTAAGGGTACCGTCACACTTTAGCGACGCAGCAGCGATCCCACCAGCGATCTGACCTGGTCAGGATCGCTGCTGCGTCGCTACATGGTCGCTGGTGAGCTGTCAAACAGGCAGATCTCACCAGCGACCAGTGACCAGCCCCCAGCCAGCAGCGACGTGCAAGCGATGCTGCGCTTGCACGGAGCCGGCGTCTGGAAGCTGCGGACACTGGTAACTAAGGTAAACATCGGGTATGGTTACCCGATGTTTACCTTAGTTACCAGCGCACACCGCTTAGCTTAGCATGTGCAGGGAGCAGGAGCCGGCACTGACAGTGTGAGAGCTGCGGAGGCAGGTAACAAAGGAAAATATCGGGTAACCACCTTGGTTACCCGATGTTTACCTTGGTTACAGCTTACCGCAGGCTGTCAGACGCCGGCTCCTGCTCCCTGCACATTCAGGATTGTTGCTCTCTCGCTGTCACACACAGCGATGTGTGCTTATCAGCGGGAGAGCAACAATAAAAAAACAACCAGGGCTGTGTGTAACGAGCAGCGATCTCACAGCAGGGGCCAGATCGCTGCTCAGTGTCACACACAGCGAGATCGCTAATGAGGTCACTGCTGCGTCACAAAAACCGTGACTCAGCAGTTATCTCAGTAGCGATCTCACTGTGTGTGAAGTACCCCTAAGTTACATCACATCTAGCAATACAAATAGTAATACAATGGGAGGTTCACATAATTGATTTGTCTGTGTAACTGACCTTTACTGGCCAAGGCAATTTCATGAGTGAACAAGAACTTTTACACTAGACTATAGGGATCGCAGGTAAGTCGCTGGGAGGTCGCAGGTGAGATGTCACACAGTCAGATCTTACCAGCGATGCAGGAACAATACAGGTCGCAGTAGCTATGGAACGCTCTACCTCAGCACATCAGACTCTCCACTACCGTGGAAAGCTTCAAGAGGAACCTCAAGACCCACCTCTTCCAACAAGCCTACAACCTACAATAGCCCACAGCCCTGTAGACCACTGCGCAACAAGCTCTGTCCTCACCTATTGTACCATCACCCATTCCCTGTAGACTGTGAGCCCTCGCGGGCAGGGTCCTCTCTCCTCCTATACCAGTCTGTCTTGTACTGTTAATGATTGTTGTACGTATACCCTCTTTCACTTGTAAAGCGCCATGGAATAAATGGCGCTATAATAATAAATAATAATAATAATAAGTATAACGATCTCAGCAGTCACTGGGACTCTGTCACACAGTGTCAAACACAGCGATATGTCCTGCCCAGCAGGACATCGCCTTTGAAGAAAATGGAATGGACCATTCTGCAACGACTAGAGATCTCACAGCAGAGGCCTGATCGCTGGTAGGTGTCACACATAACAAGATCGCTAACGGGATCGCTACTGCGTCACGGAAACCGTGACTCAGCTGCGATCTCGCTAGCGATCTCGTTATGTGTGACGGTACCTTTAGAGTCTTGTAGAAACAATGAGGGGCTTATCCTCCGTTTATAAACAAACTATCATCATGTCTGGCTGAATTTTAAGAAACTTAACCCATTCTAGGCACTGACAGAGTCCATGTCGTCACAGGCGCGTCTAACTGCAACCAATTACACGCGCCGGTGGGCAGGCAAAGCAGTGAATATTCAATTGTCGGCTCCGTAAGGGAAAGCGTAGCCCGAAAGGAGTATGCAGCCATGACACAGACTCAGTGAGTAGACTGCGCAAGCCCCTATCCCCCTATCCCTTCCACCAATGTTTTTAATTTCTGGATTCTGGTCCCCGTAGACTTATATGGGTAACATTCCGGAGCAGATCGGGGGTTTTTTTGTTTTGTTTTTTTTAATCTAGAAGGGACCCTGTGGTCTCGTTTTTTTGCGAGTCTAATCATAAAGAATGATTGCTGACTATCGGCCATAAATATTTTTTTGTAAGATCGGTTTACAGCATAAGGCCGGTTTCAGACATCAGTGTTTAATCAGGTACCAGTCACACGCATGGTTATGGTCATACGTGTGTCACGCATGTAACATCCGTGTTTGCATATGTGTGACAAGTACCGGAGAAAACTCGTGTCTGTGAAATAAAAAGATTTTCCACATTTACCGGTTTTCTTCGGCTCTGCTGCCTCCAGCTCCTGACCCCCGCTCATTATATTCATTGATTATTCACCGCACTCAGACCTGGAAGTCGGAGTATCGCTGGGGACAGAGCTGGGTACAGCACCGCCGAGGACAGCACCGCGGGGAGAGGTGAGTATTCAGCAAGCACAGTGATATCCAGGAGGTCAATGGAGTTCCCAATGAACTCTGATGACATCCTGATGACACCCACACAATACCCGTGCTTCAGCTTTACGGGTTCATGAGCGTTAAGTGGAAACTGTGATGAGTCCCCGATGCTGTCCCCGCGATACTCCAGCTTTCAGCTTCTCACTACACACACACACACACACACATTTATACACTGAGGACATATACACACATATGGATACACACAAAGCAGACACACATGGATACATCGAGCACATACATAGCGCACATGCATGTATACAGAGAACACACACATACACTCTACTGTATACTCACCCAGCGATGCGGTCCACCCAGCGCTGCTCCAGCTTCCAACTCCTCAGTGGAGTAAACATTCAGTGAGTATAATGAGCAGGGGTCAGGAGCGGGAGGAAGCAGAGCCGGAGACAGCATCGCTGGATACAGGTGAATATAGAAAATATTTTTATTAAAAAGACCCGTGTTTTATCTGCTGTGTCACACTGTTGTCACACCGATCACATGAATGTGCGATCCGTGTGACACCCATGCTGCCGGAGAATAAACGGACATGCCTGCATGTATGCGTGCGGGGTCATGAGAGGTCACACGGTCCGTGTCCGTGTGAGTAACAGCAAATAATAACATGGGATGTCACACGTACCTGAAACACGGACGTCTGAAACCAGCCTAAGGCATTTTGCTCGAGCTGACCATCTATGTCCAAATGCCAAATGTCCAACTGCTGTGACTCTAGTAGTGGGTCTCTGGGGAAAGTGGGACCAAAGTAGAAAGGTGTTTTCTAGGGCCACCGACCGCAGAAGTCGGCCCATCCCCAGGTGAATGGAATTAGCAAGCGATATTTCAATAATGTCCATCTTGAGTCAACTCCTTCAACACTTGTAATGCGCCCTATATATTAAATTAAAACAAACAAACCAAAGTTGTTTAAACAAATTATAGACCCTCTTTAAGTGTTGTAATAAAACTCATAGTTGTAGTGATAATTTTTTTAAAATCAATACGACTGTCTCCCCAAAGCAGTAACATAGGCTTCTTTTTCAATCAGGCAGTGGTTCCATTGACCCAGATGAGCTGCGCACAGTACTGAAGTCATGCTTGCTGGAAAATGCTATCTCATTGCCAGAAGAGAAGTTGGATGATTTAACTCTTGTACTTTTCCAGTCCGCCGACAAGGACAACAGTGGATCCATCACTTTTCAAGAACTAAAGGAAGAACTGGAGCGTTTCCCAGAAGTCATGGAAAATCTTACAATCAGGTAGTTGGATTTGGAATCAGCAATTTACCTTCATGCTTCTTCTAAATTAAAAGGGACTTATAATAAATGTAGCCAAAAGCAAGAAATGGGTTTAATAAAATCCCTATACTTATCTCTTCTATTCCATCATCACACTCGTCACCCCAGTGGTCCCATCACACTCACCACCCCAATGGTCCCATCACACTCACCGCCCCAATGGTCCCATCACACTCACCGCCCCAGTGGTCCCAGGTAAGACGCTTCTGGCATTGTCTATTGGTCATGAGTGGCTTGACATAAGGATTGCGACAGTTGTAGCCCATGACCTGGATACGTCTGTGTGGTGGCTCTTAAAGCACTAACTCCAGCAGCTGTCCACTCCTTGTGAATCTCCCCCAAATTTTTGAATGGCCTTTTCTTAAAAATCCTATCAAGGCTGCAGTTATCCCGGTTGCTTGTTGTTATTATTATATTATTATTGTGCACCTTTTTTTACCACACTTTTTCTTTCCACTCAACATTCCATTAATATGCTTGGATACAGCACTCTGTGAACAGCCAGCTTCTTTAGCAATGACCTTTTGTGGCTTACCCTCTTTCTGGATGTCTGTCAAGTCAACAGTCTTCCCCATGATTGTGTAGCCTACTGAACCAGACTAAGGGACCATTTTAAACGCTTATAAGCCTTTGCAGCTGTTTTGTGGTAATTGTTATAATTTTCTGAGATAATGACTTTTTGGTTTTCATTGGCTGTAAACCATAATCATCAACATTAACAAATAAACACTTGAAACAAATCACTCTGTCCCATCACACTCACCACCCCATTGGTCCCGTCCACTCTCTGCTTACTTTCTGCAGCAATTCTGTGCCACACATCATTTATTTGACCTCTGATGCCAGTGACTTTCTACATGAACAATGCAGGCAGCAGTAAATCTAAAAAGCCCTACTTTAGTTTGAGTATTATTGGATTGTTGAACCATGGCTCCTGCAGTGTCCCAATGCCACACATACCATAACATAGCTCATTGTAGGAACGACTTGTCAATTATAATATTGTTCTCTATTTCTTCATCCATTTCAGTGCTGCTAACTGGCTGAAGCCTCCAACACTAAAAAAGAAGACTCACACCCCCCGCTACCTGACCCGAGCTTACTGGCACAACAATCGCAGCAAGGTTCTCTTCATGTTTTCCTATGGCTGTGTTAACATACTGCTCTTCACACTGGCAGCTGTCAATCATTCCAGTCTTGGAGGCTGGATCATGGTGGCCAAGGGCTGTGGTCAATGCCTAAACTTTAACTGCACATTTATTGTGGTAGGTAGTTAAATCAGAATTATTCAATTTTTGCTCCTAGTTCAGTACCCAGTTCTCCTGTTTCCTCCCTCTCCTAACCTTTCCAAACCCAATATTACCATTTCTTTGTGTGGTTCTGTGACGCCCTGGCCTATCAGGTCGTCACAGGGTATTGTGCAATCTGCCCTTCCGTGCAATATCCATCTCCTCCTTGGTTACGGGTCCCTAATAGTGATGAGCGAGCATGCTTGTCACTACTCGGTACTCGCACGAGTATCGCTGTACTCGGGCTGCTCGGCGGGGACCGAGTAATCTCGCGATACTCGTGCTGTACTCGTGGTCTTCATTTCTGCATGTTGGCGCTCTTTTGAGAGCCAGCCCTCATGCAGGGATTGGCTGGCAGACCACTGCAATGCCACAGCCCTGTTAGTTGTGGAATTGCAGTGATTGGCCGGCCTGCACAGCGTGACCGAGCCTTTATATCGGCCGGCGCGCTGTGCTCTGCTCACAGCTATTCAGACATTCAGTGTAGGGAGAGTGTCGCTGATTCAGGGAAAGCTTTGCGGCCCTTTATAGTTAGTTCCGGAGCAGGGCTGCAAACAGTGTGACCAGAAGTCCTTCTCAGGACTATTCTAGTTGTATACAGGCAGGCAGGGTATAGCCAGGTCGGAGTACAGTAGCAGAGTCCTTCTCAGGACTATTGTTGCTATATACAGGCAGGGTATAGCCAGGTCGGAATACAGGCTAGTGACCAGAAGAGTCCTTGTCAGGACTATTGTAGCAGTATACAGGCAGGCAGGCAGGGTATATAGCCATTCCTAGTGGTGACCGTATACCAGCCTTCATCATATCTGGGGCTGGTGTACACAGTCTAAAACAGTCCAGATAGTGTCAGACTTCTCAGTAATTGTCGCTCCTAAAAACCAGTTAGGTTCTTATTGCGTCCGTGCTTGCATTTAAAAACAGCACGTGTGTGGCAGTCGGTGGCAGGGTACAGGTGCGCGTTTTGCACAAACTATTATATAACGCACAAGTCTAGTGTATAATACACGTCAGTCAGCAGTGTCTGATAGTGTCAGACTTCTCAGTAATTGTCGCTCCTAAAAACCAGTTAGGTTCTTATTGCGTCCGTGCTTGCATTTAAAAACAGCACGTGTGTGGCAGTCGGTGGCAGCGTACAGGTGCACGTTTTGCACAAACTATTATATAACGCACAAGTCTAGTGTATAATACACGTCAGTCAGCAGTGTCTGATAGTGTCAGACTTCTCAGTAATTGTCGCTCCTAAAAACCAGTTAGGTTCTTATTGCGTCCGTGCTTGCATTTAAAAACAGCACGTGTGTGGCAGTCGGTGGCAGGGTACAGGTGCGCGTTTTGCACAAACTATTATATAACGCACAAGTCTAGTGTATAATACACGTCAGTCAGCAGTGTCTGATAGTGTCAGACTTCTCAGTAATTGTCGCTCCTAGAAACCAGTTAGGTTCTTATTGCGTCCGTGCTTGCATTTAAAAACAGCACGTGTGTGGCAGTCGGTGGCAGCGTACAGGTGCGCGTTTTGCACAAACTATTATATAACGCACAAGTCTAGTGTATAATACACGTCAGTCAGCAGTGTCTGATAGTGTCAGACTTCTCAGTAATTGTCGCTCCTAAAAACCAGTTAGGTTCTTATTGCGTCCGTGCTTGCATTTAAAAACAGCACGTGTGTGGCAGTCGGTGGCAGCGTACAGGTGCGCGTTTTGCACAAACTATTATATAACGCACAAGTCTAGTGTATAATACACGTCAGTCAGCAGTGTCTGATAGTGTCAGACTTCTCAGTAATTGTCGCTCCTAAAAACCAGTTAGGTTCTTATTGCGTCCGTGCTTGCATTTAAAAACAGCACGTGTGTGGCAGTCGGTGGCAGGGTACAGGTGCGCGTTTTGCACAAACTATTATATAACGCACAAGTCTAGTGTATAATACACGTCAGTCAGCAGTGTCTGATAGTGTCAGACTTCTCAGTAATTGTCGCTCCTAAAAACCAGTTAGGTTCTTATTGCGTCCGTGCTTGCATTTAAAAACAGCACGTGTGTGGCAGTCGGTGGCAGGGTACAGGTGCGCGTTTTGCACAAACTATTATATAACGCACAAGTCTAGTGTATAATACACGTCAGTCAGCAGTGTCTGATAGTGTCAGACTTCTCAGTAATTGTCGCTCCTAAAAACCAGTTAGGTTCTTATTGCGTCCGTGCTTGCATTTAAAAACAGCACGTGTGTGGCAG
Organism: Anomaloglossus baeobatrachus; assembly: GCF_048569485.1. NCBI lineage: Eukaryota > Metazoa > Chordata > Amphibia > Anura > Aromobatidae > Anomaloglossus > Anomaloglossus baeobatrachus. Next base: position 572,780,683 of record NC_134356.1, read on the forward strand.
TCGGTGGCAGCGTACAGGTGCGCGTTTTGCACAAACTATTATATAACGCACAAGTCTAGTGTATAATACACGTCAGTCAGCAGTGTCTGATAGTGTCAGACTTCTCAGTAATTGTCGCTCCTAAAAACCAGTTAGGTTCTTATTGCGTCCGTGCTTGCATTTAAAAACAGCACGTGTGTGGCAGTCGGTGGCAGCGTACAGGTGCGCGTTTTGCACAAACTATTATATAACGCACAAGTCTAGTGTATAATACACGTCAGTCAGCAGTGTCTGATAGTGTCAGACTTCTCAGTAATTGTCGCTCCTAAAAACCAGTTAGGTTCTTATTGCGTCCGTGCTTGCATTTAAAAACAGCACGTGTGTGGCAGTCGGTGGCAGCGTCAGGCTCCATATTGTCCCTGGATAGAGACGTGCATGATGGCCTGTAAACATGAAGTGCCCATTGTAAGGAAGTGGGTCTATTGTAGTATAGCCCTTAGGCAGGGCAGCCAAAAATTGGGAGGCTCCATATTGTCCCTGGATAGAGACGTGCATGATGGCCTGTAAACATGAAGTGCCCATTGGAAGGAAGTGGGTCTATTGTAGTATAGCCCTTAGGCAGGGCAGCCAAAAATTGGGAGGCTCCACATTGTCCCTGGATAGAGATGTGCATGAGGGCCTCAAAACATTGTTCCCATTGCAAAGGAGCGGGTCTCCTGTCGTTGTAATGCCCATTCAGAAAGAATGGGCGAAAAAATTTACCACTGGGGGTATACCTGAAACAACGGCTTAACTATTGTAACGGTCACCATGATGGCGCATGAGGAGAAGGAGGAGCAGTCCAGCGATTAGCCAAAGTCCAGAAGTGTGTTACCATGGGTGAGTGGAGGTACATGGCAAATTCCCGTTACAAACTTTAAATTCCGCTGTAATTTGCTGTTGGTGTGTGTGGTGAAGTCTGGCCAAATCCAACCCTTGTTCATCTTGATCAGAGTCAGCCTGTCAGCATTTACAGTTGACAGGCGGGTGCGTTTATCTGTAATGATTCCACCTGCGGCACTAAAAACACGCTCTGACAAAACGCTAGCAGCAGGGCAGGCCAGGACTTCCAAGGCGTAGAGAGCCAATTCATGCCACGTGTCCAGCTTGGATACCCAATAATTGTAAGGCACAGAGGAATGTCGGAGTACAGTTGTTCGATCTGCAAGGTACTCCTTCAGCATCTGGGCAAACTTAGGATTTCTTGTGGCACTACCCCGCACCTCAGGGGCTGTGGTACGTGAGGGGCTGAGAAAACTGTCCCACATCTTAAAGACTGTTCCCCTACCTCTGGCGGATTGGACTTGTGCCTCTCTCGGCTGTACGCCTCGGTTGTCCACTGATTCATGACCTATGCCGCTAGCGTTTTGTGAGGGGAATGCTTTGCCTACTTCCGTGACTATGGCCTTCTGGAACTGCTGCATTTTGCCTGACCTCTCCGCCTCGGGAATAAGAGACATAAAGTTCTCCTTTTAGCGTGGGTCTAACAGTGTTACCAACCAGTAATGATTGTCGGCCAAGATGTTCTTAACGCGAGGGTCACGAGACAGGCAGCTTACCATAAAGTCAGCCATGTGTGCCAGACTCTTAACAGCCATCACTTCAGTATCCTGACCAACACGATGACTGAACATGCTGTCCTCCTCCTCCTCCTCCTCATCATCTACCCTGTCCTCTGGCCAGCCACGCTGAACCGAGGATATGACTGCATGTCATATCCTCAATTTGGCCAGAGAGTTGCTCCATGTCTTCATCCTCCTCCTCGTCATAGTCCTCCACTGCACGTTGTGATGAGACGAGGCTGGGCTGTGTGTTATCATCACCCACACCCACTACTGTTTCTTGCTCAAACTCATCGCGCTCCGCCTGCAATGCATCATGGTTGTTTTTTGAGCAGAGACCATTTTAGAAGGCAGAGAAGCGGTATGGTGACGCTAATAATGTCGTCATCGCCGCTCACCATCTTGGTGGAGTCCTCAAAGTTTTGGCGGATGGTGCATAGGTCGGACATCCATCTCCACTCCTCAGGTGTTATGTGTGGAGTTTGACCCATTTCCCGACGGCTTAGGTGATGCAGGTACTCAACAACTGCCCTCTTCTGCTCACATATCCTGACCAACTTGTGCAGAGTTGAATTCCAACGCGTGGGGACATCACACACCAGTCTGTGTGCCGGAAGATGCAAACGGCGTCTTAAGCCGGCAAGGCCGGCTGAAGCAGTAGGTGACTTTCGAAAATGTGCAGACAGGCGGCGAACTTTTACCAGCAGATCAGACAGCTCTGAGTATGACTTTAGAAACCGCTGAACCACGAGGTTGAGCACATGGGCCACGCATGGAACATGTGTCAGCTGGCCTCGCCTCAAAGCCGCCACCAGGTTCCGGCCATTGTCACACACGACCTTTCCTGGCTTTAGGTTCAGAGTTGTGAGCCAGTGATCTGCCTGCTGTTTCAGAGCTGTCCACACCTCTTCTGCATTGTGGGGTTTGTCACCTATGCAGATTAGCTTCAGCACTGCCTGTTGCCGCTTCGCCGAGGCAGTGCTGCAGTGCTTCTGTGTCGCCCTGGACAAGCCAGGGGCCACAGAGCACAACACTTAATACCCCACACTCCCTGCAGGCATATCATAGTCAAAACACAAAATCCTTGTTGCCTTCCCCAGGGGCTGTTGTCCACACCAGGGTGTGGAGCCAGGCGGTTGGTCTCCACCCACCGAGGAGGAGGGAAAACACAGGCAGTGAGAGTTAAGCTAAGGAAGTGGAAGGAGGAAAGTAGTAGAGAGGAGAAAAGTGACAGCAAAGAGCCTGAAGTTGGTCCGGGTGTGTGGCCCGGACAGGACAGCAAGGTTGGCAGGATGTGGTGACCGTCTGCAGTGGAGGCCGATTGGAGTCTGCCGTAAGGACCGTGGACGGGTGGTGACCCGGCCGTACCGGACCGGTATACAAAGAGAAGCCAGCACCATTGGCAGAGGACTTTCGGATCCCGGCAAGGCTTGGTGTCGCCGTGAATTTGACAAATCCGTTAGTGAAGGGAACCTCAGGGTTTCCAAACAGCCAAGTCCAGATAGAAGGCAACCGTACAACCGTGAAGGGGAGACACAGCCACCGCCAAGGGCAACCGTCTCCCAGGGCCAGCGCCTGTGGGCAAAAGGGGCTCCTCCGGCCCATATCCAGGTCGGGGAGCGGGTTACCGTTGGGAAACCATCACTACCAACACTTAACTTAGGTGCAGGGAGAGACAGTCATCACTAACCTGCAGGGAGGAACAACCGCAGCCGTCCGAGTGACCCGTCCATCCAGCCACTTGTTTAACCGTGAACTGTGTCATCATCATTGGGCTGAGTGAGTACCTCCGTGCCGTGCGGCACAGCGCTGCCCCTGCGACCCTGCACCTCATCAGGCCCCGCAACCCGCCTGTCATCCATGTCTACCCCATCACCAGGCCCCGGGACAACCAACCCCCCTACCCACGGAGGGGAGAAATAACAACAAAGCTGCTCCCTGTCACAGGCTCCCGGGATCCCCGTCCAGAGCAGCGGTGGTGTCCACACAATCACCACAACCGTGGGTGGCGTCACGGACAATATCCCCAAAACCCAAACCACCCCTTTTCACTCACGGGCGAGTAGCGCCGCTCGAGTCCCCGGGATCCGGCCATCGCTCGAGCCAACGAGCAGCAGCAGCCATAGAGCAGCGTCAGCCGGACCCGAGCAGTGGGAGAGCGCACCGTCCCCTCCTCCGCCCGCGACACTTCCAGCTTGGGACTGGTGTGGAGGGTAAAGTGGATCAGGATGCGCAGGAGGAGGAGGAGGCTGAGGAGCATGACATTCCGGAGCTGTAGAGTGTGTGTGAAACCCTGACTGAGGTAGGGCCTGCAAAACTTGGTGTGTGAAGGACGTGTTCCGTCCCTCGCTCAGACTGGGTCCCAGCTTGCACAATATTAACCCAGTGTGACGTCAACGAGATGTAGCGGCCTTGCCCACATGCACTTGTCCACGTGTCTGTGGTTAGGTGGACTTTGGCTGAAACAGCGTTGTTCAGGGCACGTGTGATGTTTTGTGACACGTGGTTATGCAATGCGGGGACGGCACACCGGGAGAAATAGTGGCGGCTGTGGACCGAGTAACGTGGGACAGCTGCCACCATCAGGTCGCGGAATGCTTCTGTCTCAACCAGCCTAAAAGGCAACATTTCCAGCGCAAGCAGTCGCGAAATGTTAGCATTTAGAACTGTGGCATGTGGGGTGTTGGCAGTGTATTTGCGCCTGCGTTCAAAGGTTTGCTGAATGGATAACTGAACGTTGCGCTGGGACAAGGACGTGCTTGATGATGGTGTTCTTTCTGCGTAGGCAACTGCAGGTGCAGGAGTGGAGGAGGCTTGTTCGCAGGCAGCATGGACAGGGGATTGGCTCGCATGCACAACCAGCGAAGACGTAGCAGTGACATCAGCAAGCACTGCTCCTCGACTCTGTTGTACTTCCCACAAAGTCGGGTGCTTGGCTGACATGTGCCTGATCATGCTGGTGGTGGTCAGGCTGCTAGTTTTGGTACCCCTGCTGATGCTGGCATGGCAGGTGTTGCAAATGGCCTTTTTAGAATCATCTGGAGCCAACTTAAAAAACTGCCAGTGTCAGAGTTCCGGGTTTTCCAGTTTTCTTTTGAAAGAGCTTGCCCTTTGTTAACATGGAGTTTTCTGTTCTGTTGCCCTACTTCCTGTCCATCTGTTTAAAAGCCGCCCCTAAAGCTTAGTCCAGTGCCTGAGTATACTGCTTCCTGTGTGCTCCTGCCCTGCTGCTTTTGGTTCCTGATTGTTATTCGGATCCTCTTGGAAAACAACCGACACCGACTCTGGACTTCATCTGGTATCATCTAGCTGTGCCCGGACTCCGTTTGCCGTCTTTGGTCGGCACTTCTGCCCGGTTCCTTCCGTTTAATACCACTCTGGACTCACATCACGTACGGACATTTTTGGACTTACCTATTGCCCTTTTGTGTCCCGGCTGCTGCGCATTTAGGGCTTCTGGGGTGATTGCCAGACAGTCCCTGTATAGGGGTTCGCTCTTGGTGGTCTCCCTGGGGGAGTCCGGTGCGCGGTCCCGGGAATTCCCTTTCGCTCCGTCCCTGGAAGGTATTTCCTGTATTTATGTTCTACTGTGTTTTTGTTCCGTTTATGTACATATTTGCTGGTTGCATATTATAAACGTCTTGCACCAAGAACTCGTCTCTGGTTGTCATTGCCCTAACGCAATCGAAATCCTCAATACATACAATAGTATTACAGCCAGACTCGGGAAGACCTAACATTTGTACAGGCACCTTGTGTCGTGTTGTTCCGGGGAACAGTTGCCTGACGTCTGCCTGGGGCCACCACTCTGCTTCTTACTGCCTGTTGTGATGCTACGCCTCCCTCCCCCTGTGCACTGCTGTCCTCGCTCTGCATATCCTCCTGCCTGGTTGGGTCAGTTACTGGATCATCCACCACGTCGTCTTCCTCTTCCGCACCCTGCTCCTCCTCCTGACTTCCTGACAATTGTGTCTCATCATCGTCCACCCCTTGTTGAGACACGTTGCCAACTTCGTGAGAACGTGGCTGCTCAAATATTTGGGCATCTGTACATACAATCTCGTCATGGCCCACTTCAACAGGAGCTGGCGAGAGGCCAGAATTTGTGAATGGAAACGTGAACGAACAGCTCTTCCGAGTGTACAAGTGTGGGATCAGTAATGTCCGTGGACGTGTACTCGGCCTGGTGGTAGGAAGGAGGATCAGGTTCTGAAATGTGCGGTGCAGTATCACGGCTACTGACACTTGACCGTGTGGAAGACAGAGTGTTTATGGTGGTGCCAATCTGACTAGAAGCATTATCCGCTATCCAACTAACAACCTGTTGACACTGGTCTTGGTTCAAGAGCGGTGTACTGCTGCGGTCCCCAAGAATTTGGGACAGGACGTGCGAGCGACTAGATGTGGCCCTTTGTTGTGGCGAAATTAGACCTTGCACACAACCTCGGTCTCTGCCTGCACCACCATCACGTCCACTTCCTTGTTCGTTGACAACGCCCTTGCGCATTTTGCAATGCTGTGCTGATGTGTATTATTCACTAGACTTGTGCGTTATATCCAAGTTTTTGCAAAACTCACACAAATGCAGCGGAAAGCTGCCACCAACAGGCACACACGTGCGTTTTTTAAATGCAAGCACGGAGGCTCTAAGAACCTAACAGGTCTCTATCCAGGGACAACGTGGAGCCTCCCAATTTTTGGCTGCCCTGCCTAAGGGCTATACTATAATACACCCACTTCCTTCCAATGGGCACTTCAGGTTTACAGGCCCTCATGCACGTCTCTATCCAGGGACAACGTGGAGCCTCCCAATTTTTGGCTGCCCTGCCTAAGGGCTATACTACAATAGACCCACTTCCTTCCAATGGGCACTTCAGGTTTACAGGCCCTCATGCACGTCTCTATCCAGGGACAACGTGGAGCCTCCCAATTTTTGGCTGCCCTGCCTAAGGGCTATACTATAATACACCCACTTCCTTCCAATGGGCACTTCAGGTTTACAGGCCCTCATGCACGTCTCTATCCAGGGACAACGTGGAGCCTCCCAATTTTTGGCTGCCCTGCCTAAGGGCTATACTACAATAGACCCACTTCCTTCCAATGGGCACTTCAGGTTTACAGGCCCTCATGCACGTCTCTATCCAGGGACAACGTGGAGCCTCCCAATTTTTGGCTGCCCTGCCTAAGGGCTATACTACAATAGACCCACTTCCTTCCAATGGGCACTTCAGGTTTACAGGCCCTCATGCACGTCTCTATCCAGGGACAACGTGGAGCCTCCCAATTTTTGGCTGCCCTGCCTAAGGGCTATACTACAATAGACCCACTTCCTTCCAATGGGCACTTCAGGTTTACAGGCCCTCATGCACGTCTCTATCCAGGGACAACGTGGAGCCTCCCAATTTTTGGCTGCCCTGCCTAAGGGCTATACTATAATACACCCACTTCCTTCCAATGGGCACTTCAGGTTTACAGGCCCTCATGCACGTCTCTATCCAGGGACAACGTGGAGCCTCCCAATTTTTGGCTGCCCTGCCTAAGGGCTATACTACAATACACCCACTTCCTTCCAATGGGCACTTCAGGTTTACAGGCCCTCATGCACGTCTCTATCCAGGGACAACGTGGAGCCTCCCAATTTTTGGCTGCCCTGCCTAAGGGCTATACTACAATAGACCCACTTCCTTCCAATGGGCACTTCAGGTTTACAGGCCCTCATGCACGTCTCTATCCAGGGACAACGTGGAGCCTCCCAATTTTTGGCTGCCCTGCCTAAGGGCTATACTACAATAGACCCACTTCCTTCCAATGGGCACTTCAGGTTTACAGGCCCTCATGCACGTCTCTATCCAGGGACAACGTGGAGCCTCCCAATTTTTGGCTGCCCTGCCTAAGGGCTATACTATAATACACCCACTTCCTTCCAATGGGCACTTCAGGTTTACAGGCCTTCATGCACGTCTCTATCCAGGGACAACGTGGAGCCTCCCAATTTTTGGCTGCCCTGCCTAAGGGCTATACTACAATACACCCACTTCCTTCCAATGGGCACTTCAGGTTTACAGGCCCTCATGCACGTCTCTATCCAGGGACAACGTGGAGCCTCCCAATTTTTGGCTGCCCTGCCTAAGGGCTATACTACAATAGACCCACTTCCTTCCAATGGGCACTTCAGGTTTACAGGCCCTCATGCACGTCTCTATCCAGGGACAACGTGGAGCCTCCCAATTTTTGGCTGCCCTGCCTAAGGGCTATACTATAATACACCCACTTCCTTCCAATGGGCACTTCAGGTTTACAGGCCCTCATGCACGTCTCTATCCAGGGACAACGTGGAGCCTCCCAATTTTTGGCTGCCCTGCCTAAGGGCTATACTACAATAGACCCACTTCCTTCTAATGGGCACTTCAGGTTTACAGGCCCTCATGCACGTCTGTATGCAAGGGCATTGGTGAACCTCACAATTTTGGACTGCCCTGGCAAAGGAAAATACTACAAAGACTCACTTCCTCAAAATGGGCACATTAGACTCAAGAGGCCTTCATGTACGTCTCTTCTCAGGGACATCGGAGTGCCACACAATGTTTTCACGTAAAATCTTTCATGTATTAATCTCAAAAAGTAACATACACCAGCTCTATCTCACTATTGCGTATGTGCCCTTAACATTTCTGCCATGAAAAATCATTTTGGGGTCATTTTGGAAGGTTTTCTGGTGAGTCCGTAAAAATGGCGTAAAACGCGGACAAAATTGTTCACAGCTGTGACTTTTCAGTGATAAATGCTTCAAGGGGTCTTCCCCATGCTGTTGCCATGTCATTTGAGCACTCTTCTGAGACTTTTGTGACATTTTTAGGGTTTCTCCATGCTGCCGGGGGGTCATTTCACAAAAATACTCGGGTCTCCCATAGGATAACATTGGGCTCGTTGCTCGGCCCGAGTACACGAGTATCTTGGGATGCTCGGCCCGAGCTTCGAGCACCCGAGCTTTTTAGTACTCGCTCATCACTAGTCCCTAACTTTTGGTGTTGCCATAACCAGCTAATCAAAATCCTAGGAACACTCTGCACCACACCCACCAGATACACCAGTGGACGGCCTGAGTGGAATAGGGTCGCTTACTTGGGGGGTTGGTAAGGGGAGGTCAGGAGTGTCAGGAGGAGGCCAGTGTAGTGTTGGAGGTGAAGGAGTGAGGAGGTCAGGAGCCGGGCTCCTTGGAAGTAACCAGGTGGCAGACGGTGGTCTGGGCCTATTAGGAGCTGGACCCCTGGTCGCAGGGGATCGTGAAAAGGGGCACGGTATTGTCGTAGAGGACAGCCGGCGGCCTTGTACCATCACCGGGCTGGGACCAGGGCACAACAGGGTACGTGGACCCTAGGTCAGGGAGTAGTTTCAGGCAACCTGACAATTCACCCCACGAGAACAGAGCCTTCAAGATCCGCTCTCTACCCGTTCCAGAATCTGGGTACTAGCGCAACGAGGGGATAGGACTTTCCACTAAAATGGTCCAGGAAATCCTAAGCGTGAACCCTGAGAGCAAGCTCCCTCAGTTAGCCATACTGGGGAGCCGGACTTGACTAGGTTCAAGCTACTGGGGCCAACTAAGAAGCAGACTAAGTGCCAGGGAAAAGGTCACAGATCATCAGGCAACACCACTGGGGACGGGACCCAAACGTGCTCCCCTAAGCAGCAGCAGTGTCCAGAACTTTGGGTTACAAAGTTGTTGGTGTCAGCTTTATGGACTGAGTGAGTACGCAATTGACCCTTTCACCCCCAACGGCACTTCCCAACTCCAACACCGAGGCCTGGGGCATCCCCCTACCCGTGGAGGGTCACAGCACCTGGCTGCCCCCTGTCATCACCCCGGGTACTCCCCAACGGTAACGGTGGTACTCCAACCTTAGCACACACCACGGGTGACATCACAAACTGTAGATACACCATCCCCTGTAAATATCCCCTTCATTCCTTCATTTGAATGGCCGCACGACCCCCGGGTCCGGACGCCCCTCAAGCCACCGCGGATCCTGATCCGAGCAGCTCTGCTGCTGATGTGGGGGCGGCACAGTTCTACCATTACTCCACAGCAACACGCCTGCGGTCTTGAGGTTATATTTGACTCCGATCTCTCCTTCACTCTCCACATTCGTTCACTCGCTCGCTCATGTCACCTCCACCTCAAAAACATCTCTAAGATTCCACCTTTTCTTACCATTGACTTTGCAAAAACTCTAAGGCTATGTTCACACTAGAAAAATGATTTTTCTTAAGAAAATTTCTTAAGAAATTTCTTAAGAGTGAAGGATAGTGCACCTGCGTTAAAAAACGCACCAAAAACGCACCTGCGTTTTTGCCGCGTTTTCGGTGCGTTTTTGGTGCGTTTTCGGTGCGTTTTTGGTGCGTTTTTACTGCTAGTTGCCCTGCGTTATTGTGCCAATTATCTATGGCAAATAACGCAGTTAGCTGCAGAAAAGAAGTGACATGCTCATTCTTTTTCTTAAGAAAATCTACTGAAAGAATTTTCTTAAGAAAAAAACGCAGTGTGCGCACAGCTAATTTTTTTTGCCATAGGTTTTGCTGGGGAATGTAAAGCGCTGTGGTATATGTTGGCGCTATATAAATAAAATGTATTATTATATATTATTATTAGTACCCCTAGTGTTCATAGCAGTCCTAAGACCTTATGCAAACCCTTTTTCCGCTGTCAGGTATTGATGCTCCGTCGCTGTCTGACATGGCTACGTGCCACCTTCGTTGTGAATTTCCTTCCATTGGATCAGAATGTTATTCTTCATGAAATGGTTGGATATACCGTAGTCATTCTTACTGTGGTTCACACAGCCGCCCATATTATCAATTTCAGTAAGTGGAAAGCTTACAGGGAGAGGTAAGGAAGTTGTTCTTAGTCCTGTAATTAACACCTCTGTCTTCCTGTAGTAAACAAGGCCATAAACCCAGGCTTGTATACATTCTGGGAATATTTCCTCACCCTGCGGCCTGGGATTGGCTGGGTATATGGCAGTGCCTCCATCACTGGAATCTTGCTACAGCTTCTCATCTGCCTCATGCAGGTCTGCTCCAGCAGCTTTGTAAGGAAAGGAGGACACTTTGAAGTGAGTATTATATTTCAAGAAAGTAGTCTAATGTGAAAATGATTTCATCTGAAGACTGCCATACAATAGAAAAATGTGCTGGGCATTGAGCTCCTTTATAGCAACATCTCATAGGTTTGTACAGAAGACTGTATTGGCATGAGATCTGAATCACCCTATGTGCTATCATTTCATTTCTTATTTGACGTCTTTTCCTAGTACGAACATTCATCCTTCACAGTTTCCAAATGTGTTGTATCTTGGCCCACGTTGTGTTGCCTAAAGCCCTCCATACACGTGAAGTGACCAGCCAGGGAGGCCTCTGGCTGTGTAGTCGTGGCAGCACTGCATTCAAGGCACATCCCTGGCTTCATCACTTCTTTAATGTTGAGAGAGTGTGTGTCGGTTTCTTCATCGGCCGATGCACAAAGAGTCTGCAGTCCAAAGTCCAGATGCAATAAAAACGACATTTATTCACAAAAGAAAAACACTCCGGTCAGCAGATTCCGGCGGTATTAGTGGAGCTGGGGACAACCTGCCCAAACGCACCCTCTGGTGGGGATATGCCCTGGATACTCCACTTCTCCGGGCTCCCACCCTACGGCCAAGCACACACTGGACCCACACCAGCGGAATAGGCCCTGAGGTTGCGTCCACCTCCTTTTCTCCGGTGTCCCTTGATGGTACGCTCACACACACACTTGCCGCCGCAGATGCTCACTGTCTGCTGTCCCGGATCCTCTCTCTCACACACAAAACAGACTCAGCCTAGATATCCGGCCGACTCCTCCTCCCCGGTGGCAACAGCCGTCCCACCCGGCCACTAGGGGGTGCCCTAACACATCACATGAAAATATAAAATTCAACACTTTTAATAATCACAATGCCGGGTAACTATGCTAAACTAGTAGGGGGTAGGCCCACCCACTACATGCCTCCCCTCTTAAAATCCGAGCCTCCCGGCAAGGCTCTAAAACTTTAAACATATTAGCACATAAAAACCTTCTGGGTCAGTCCTCAACAGCGGCACCAGTTCAGCGGCGCTCCCGATCTTTAGGGACGCTTAATGGCGCAGCAGCGCTCCCGGTCTCTGGATAGCGCCCGGAGGCTCAACAGCGCTCCCGGTCTTAGATGTGCGCCCGGAGGCTTCAATAGCGCTCCCGGTCTTTGCTGAAGGTGCCCGGAGGCTTCAAGAGCGCTCCCGGTCTTTGCTGGAGGGCAACAGGCCCGTAAAACTTTTCAACAACAAGGGAACTTTCTGCCGGTCTGGAACAACACCGGTCTTTGAAGGTGTTGAAGTCAACAACTTACTCCGGGGGCCAGGCTTTCTTCCATTCCTCCGCTTGAGCCTGGATATAGGCCCCCAGAGTTTGTCCCGGCTGCCGGCGGATTCGCCTAAAAGACACAGGGGCGAAAGGCGGCTCCGCCGGTGTAGCTGCTGCAGCTCCTCTTGGGGGTGATGGCGTCTCTGCCCGAGGTGGTGGTGGTGCGTCCAGCATGATGACCGGCTTGTTTGTAACATTTTGCGTTACCGCTACCACGGTTGGAACCTTCTCCGGGTCAGGGGCCGATGCAGTCGCTGTTTCCGGGACAGCAGCCACGACACGCCGGGGCTGAGAGGACGCAGGCGGGAGCGGTCTGGCATGGCTCCGGCGCCGCTCTTGCTGTTCCTCCCACTCAATCTCCTCCTGCCACTGCTCCGCTTCCCGGGTGGTTGGCATGCGGGAGACACAAACCGCAAACAGTCCACGGCTACCTGCGTCCGGCAAGAACTGGACTTTCTCGCCCGGCCATAAAGTATGGAGTCGCTTGGGCAGTCCTTCCACGTCGAGATGGACCCTGTTATAAAAGTAATCATCCCCGGTCTCGACTTCTCGGATGAATCCATATCCGTCCTGCTGGTTGAACTTAACAACCACCCCGGTCACAAACTGCTGTGCCAGCTCCTCGCCACCAGAACCGGACAGCATTTCCCGGACGATGGTCTCGGCCAGGAGACGTTCCTGGACGGGGTCAGGCTTCGGGGTCGGGACACTGGGGCGCGACTCCACAGGCGGGGCGCTGACTGGATCCCAGAAGAAGCCCAGGTGATCTTTCTCCAAGTGCTCAGCGAACTCCTCAGCCGGCTCCGGCACAAATGGGGAAGCGGCGGCGTTAAGCTGCGGGGTCTCCCATGGGAAAACTGCAACCCCCGGACGATTTGGCATGGGTGGGGTGGCATAGGTCGCCTTCACCTCTGTGATGGTGCTCCCGGTTTGAGCATCCCATGAGGTCTTCCAGGAAACTTTGTCTGGCCTGGTGGAACCTCCCGGTCCAATGGGAAGGTCCGCCAACGCGGCCTCACTAGCAGGGGCGAACCGGGGTCGACCTCGACAGAGGCTGATTAGGGCCATGGTCGTTGCCAACTCCGCGGGTTGCCCAAAGGTCTCCATCTCGGTCTCCGACAGAATTGCTGGTAATGGCGGTGATGTCGACGCTGAGACTGGGAAGAGTGGAGGCGGGTCTTCGTTTCCCGCTCTTAAACGGACCCCACCCCCAGCCTCACGCATCATCTTGACTCCTCCGCTGAGGTACTTCTTTTTCTTCTTCTTCCATGCCCTGGAGCTGGCGCCTCCCCTCTTTGGGCGGAGTACTCCATGCTTTCTCTTCGGCACCGGCCAGCCCCAGGCTCTTCTTTCGGCGCCAATTTTCCGCGCCTTTTCTTCCTCACAGATAACGGCCTCCTTGCCGCCATCTTGTACCCGGTCCAACGCTACGGGTACTGTGTTTTCTTCCCACCAGGGGACTGGAAACCTTGCATCCTGGTCCGGGTCCTGTGTTCCAGGCACGACCTGATCTCCAGCTTTTTGGGTTCCTGGCAGGGGAATCGCATCCTGCCGACTACGCCACATGAAGTGACCAGCCAGGGAGGCCTCTGGCTGTGTAGTCGTGGCAGCACTGCATTCAAGGCACATCCCTGGCTTCATCACTTCTTTAATGTTGAGAGAGTGTGTGTCGGTTTCTTCATCGGCCGATGCACAAAGAGTCTGCAGTCCAAAGTCCAGATGCAATAAAAACGACATTTATTCACAAAAGAAAAACACTCCGGTCAGCAGATTCCGGCGGTATTAGTGGAGCTGGGGACAACCTGCCCAAACGCACCCTCTGGTGGGGATATGCCCTGGATACTCCACTTCTCCGGGCTCCCACCCTACGGCCAAGCACACACTGGACCCACACCAGCGGAATAGGCCCTGAGGTTGCGTCCACCTCCTTTTCTCCGGTGTCCCTTGATGGTACGCTCACACACACACTTGCCGCCGCAGATGCTCACTGTCTGCTGTCCCGGATCCTCTCTCTCACACACAAAACAGACTCAGCCTAGATATCCGGCCGACTCCTCCTCCCCGGTGGCAACAGCCGTCCCACCCGGCCACTAGGGGGTGCCCTAACACATCACATGAAAATATAAAATTCAACACTTTTAATAATCACAATGCCGGGTAACTATGCTAAACTAGTAGGGGGTAGGCCCACCCACTACACACGTTTGATAGCTGATGGCTGAACGTTGATTCGGCTAATGGTTTGGGGCACAGCAATCTTGTGTGACTCTCCCATACACAGGAGCCCAGGCTAATTTCACACAGCAGTTTTTGGCATCAGGCACAATCCGGCGTGTGCCTAATGCAACGGATCCGGCGCAGAATATGCAAAAACTGATGTGCCTGATCCTTTTTTTTGACGGTTCCAATATACCTGATCCATCAAAAAACGGATCCGGCGCATCCGTTTTTGCATCCTTTTCGTCTGTTTTTTTTGCTGGATCCGTTTTTTTCAATACATGTATTTCAATTCAATACATTAGAGCATGCTCAGTTTAAAAACACGGATCTGGCGGCCGCATCCGTTTTTTTCCACATTACGCCGGATCCGGCGTCCATAGGCTTCCACTGTAAAACACGCCGTATCGCGCCGGATCCAGCGCTATGCGTTTTTTTTGCCGGACAAAAAAATGTTACAAGATACGTTCCCTCCGGCCGCCGCTTTAGGCAATTATGACGGATCCGGCAAAAGCCGGATGCAACGCAAGGCCATCAGGCACAATCTGGCGCTAATACAAATCAATGGGGATAAAACGGATCCGGCGCCGGATCCGTTTTACCCGTTTTGTTTCCGGATTGTGCCTGATGGAAAAAAACTGATGTGTGAAATTAGCCTTAGGCTACTTTCACACATCCGGCTTGAGCCCTGCGGCTCAATCCGGCTGTGCAAGCTATGCAACGGATGCGGTGAAAACACCGCATCCTTTGCATAAGTTTTTCCCATGCGGCCCGCCCGGTTTTTGCCGCTTGCGGCATGCTACTGAGCATGCGCAGTGGCAAAAACCGCATGCGGCGGCCGGATGCGGTATTTGCCGCATCGCGCCGCATCCGGCCGCCATAGGCATGCATTGAGAGATGCGCCGCATCGGCCGAATGCGGCGCGATGCGGTTTTTTTTGCCGCACGAAAAAACGTGCCAGGCAACGTTCCATCCGGCCGCCGCATCGGCTAAATCTGCCGCATGCGGCAAAAACCGGATGGAACGCAAGGCCATGCGGCACTAATTAAAGTCTATGCAGGAAAATCGCAACCGTCAGCAAAAAAAACCGGTTGCGATTTTCCTGCAAAGTGCCGGATTGTGCCGCAGAAGAAAAACCGGAGGTGTGAAAGTACCCTTACTCTGCTGAGTACTCCTTTAGTTTCTACGAGAGCCCCACTGCCAGAGATCTCTGCAGTATCTATGTGGTGCCCTGGTCTAGCCATGTCGTCACAGGTAACACACACACCCCCACCCCCCCAGACAGTTACATTAGCCAAACACAAAACCCTTGTTGCCTCCCTCCAGGGTCTGATGTCCACACCAGGTGGGGCGGAGCCAGGCGGTTGGCCTCACCCACCGAGGAGTTCACAGGCCTGGAGGCGGGAAAAGGAGCAGAGGAGTTCAGGAGGTTGAAGTGAGAGGAGTAAAGTGGAGTGTGTCTGGGTTTGTGGCCCAGGCACTGACAACAAGGTTGGCAGAAGGTGGTGGCCGTCTGCAGGAGTGGTGGATCAACGCGGAACCGTAGGACCGGGGTTGGGCGGTGGCCCGCCGGTACCGACCGGGGAGCGAAGTGAAGCTAGCACACACAGGCAGGGACATTGGACCCCGACTAGGCTTGGAGCCACCGTCAACAGTCAAATCCGAGTGTGACAGGAACCCCAGGGGTTTCCTAACTACCCAAGACCCGTTAGAAGGCAACCGTCCGCACCGTTAGGGTATACAGCCATCGCCAACGGCTAGAGACCCAAGGGCCGGCGCCTGTGGGCAAAACGGGCTCCTACGGTATCCATACACCGGGGAGCAGACTACCGTTGGGGACCCATCGTAGTCAAGACAGTACACAAAGGTGCAGGGAAAGACACCCGCCATCACCTGTCCGGGGAGAGACACTGCAGCCGACTGCGGGACCCGTCCATCCAGCCGTTTGGTTTACCGGAGACTTTGTGCATCCATTGCTGAGTGAGTACACCCGTGCCATCCGGCACCGCGCCGCGCTGTCCCTGCAACCCTGCACCTCACCAACCCTGCCTCCCCGTCACACCACCGGGCCCCGGTACCACCAACCCCTACCCACGGAGGGGGGAAAACAACATCCCAGCTGCTCCCTACCATCGCTCCCGGGATCCCCGTTACCAGCAGCGGTGGTGCCCATCTTCACCACAACCCGTGGGTGGCGTCATGGACTAAATCCCTTTTCACTCACGGGCGAGAAGCGCCGCTCGAGTCCCCGGATCCGACCCACTGCTCGAGCCACCGAGCAGCAGCAGCACAGGACCCGAGCGTTAGCGAGCGCAGCGCCCCGCCGCCCGCGACATCTATAGGTAACAAAAAGATCAGCAGTCCAAAATCAGACATGGATTCTTAACTCCACCAACTGTCATCTGTCAGGGGCCCACCTACACATTAGGCCAGTTTCAGACGTCCGTGTTTAATCAGGTACAAGTCACACGCATGGTTATGGTCATATGTGTGTCATACATGTGTCATACGTGTGTGGGGCGTATGTCAGGCGTGTGTCACGCGTATGTCCCACGTGTGACATCTGTGTTTGCATACGTGTGACAGGTACCGGAGTAAACATGTGTCTGTCAAATAAAAAGATTTTCTATATTTACCTGTATCCAGCAATGCAGTCTTCAGCTCTGCTGCCTCCTGCTTCTGACCCCCGCTCATTATATTCATTGATTATTCACTGCACTGAGGACCTGGAAGCCGGAGCATCGCAGAGACAGTGCTGGGTACAGTACCGCTGAGGAGAGGACAGCATCGCGGGGACAGGTGACTATTCACAAAACAGTGTGTATGCAAGTGACGTACATGAGGTCATTGGAGTTCCCAATGAACTCTAATGACCTCCTGATGACAACCCTGCACTACAGCTTCACGGGTTCATCAGAGTTCATTGGGAACTCTGATGAGTTCCCGATGCTGTCCCCACGATTTTCTGGCTTCCAGGTCCTCACCACACACACACACACACACTGCTGTTTACTCACCTGTCCCCAGCGATGTGGTCCCCGACACTGAAGTCTCCGGCGCTGCTCCAGATTCCAGATCCTCAGTGCAGTGAATAATCAATGAATATAATAAGCGTCTGTCAGAAGCAGGAGGCAGCAGAGCTGAAGACAGCTTCGCTGGATACAGGTGAGTATAGAAAATCTTTTTATTTAAAAGACATGTGTTTTCTCCGGTACGTGTCACACTGATGTCACAGAGATCACATCAGTGTGCGATCCGTGTGACACCTGTGCTGCCGGAGAAAAAACAGACATGTCTCCGTGTGTGCGTGCGGGGCCACGAATGGTCACACGGTCCTTGTGAAAACATGGACGTGTGAGTAACAGCATATAATAACATGGGTACGTGAGTCATCCGTGTTAAAAACGGATGTCACACATACCTGAAACACGGACATCTGAAATCGGCCTTATAGTGTCAGATGAACCCATTAATAACGGTGTGTTTGGCTGACATTGCTACAAAGTGTATTGGTGCCTTAAAGGGAACCAACCACCAGGATTCTACTATATAAAGTAAAGGCAGTGCCATATAGGCACTAGGATGCTGAGTCCAGGCATACCTGTTGTAGAAAGATCTGATGCTTGGTTGCTGAAATATCTTTAATCAAAGTTGCAGAAATGCGCTGCAGTTTAATTGACGTATGTATCGGGGACGGACCTCTGTGGGTTAGGTCTTCTGTTTATATTCCTCCTCCTGCATCTTATATTGAATTGCATGCCCCCTTTTCTTTATTTAAATATGGCACCAAGCCGCTAGTGCTGCTGTTGGCAGCGTGTGCACATTATCACAGTAATTATGTCTTCATTAATATGGCACTGGAGTCTGTACTGCAATCTCTGGCACCATTTTATTGAAGATACTGCAGAGAAGACTGTGAGCAGCATGAGCAAGTGCAAAGATTTTATTTTTTTTACATCTGCGAACACTTCCTGCCACTTGTAGTCTTCACAGCAATGTCTTCAATAAAATGACGTCGGAGATAAAGACATAATTACTGTGGCACTACGCACGCACTGCCAACAGCAGCAATGGTGGTGTAGCACAATATTTAAATAAAAGAAAAAGGGGGCATGCAATACAAGACGTAGGAGGAAGAATATACAATGTGGATGCAACCCACAAAGGCCCGCCCCAGATTCACATGTCAATCAAAGTGCAGTGCATTTCTGCAATTTTGATTAACGATATTTCAACAATCCAGTATCCGATCTTTCAACAAAAGGTATGCCTGGATTCAGCATCCTAGTGCCCGTATGGTACTGCCTTTACTTTATATTGAAAAATCCTGGTGGTTGGTTCCCTTTAAGAGCTTGTTTATATTTTATGACTTGCGGAAATAAAAGACCACCATTTGGATATATATTTGTGAATCAGCAGACATTTAATAGCCTGTTTAAACAAGCAGACTGCCTCTCCCTGTGGACACAACGAACAATAATACATCAGTAACTTATCAGTAATAGATCTTTCTGTGTACATAAGCTATCATTGTATACTTACTACATTTGCTGCCAAGAATGCTGATTTTTTTTTTTAGCCAGCCAAAAGATCAGTCCACCTGATGAACAAGCGTTTTACACATTTGTCAGGTAATCAGCAGCCTGTTTACACTGTGCAATTGTTAGGAAACAAATGTTTCTATCAACCCTAATTCCCAATAATTGTGCACTGTTAATGCACCCTAAGTCATACAGTCATGGGCGAAAGTGTTGACACCTTTAAAATTGTTCCATAAAATGAAGTATTTCTCCCAGAAAATTATTGCAATTACACATATTGTAATACACATGTTTATGACCTTTATGTGTACTAGAGTAACACAAGAAAACAGAGGGAAAAAAGGCAAATTGGACATAATTTCATACAAAGCCCCTAAAGTGGGCCAGACGAAATTGTTGGCACCCTTTCCAAAATTCTAGATAAATAACTTTGTCTAAAACATGTGATACTCATTTAAACTTACATATGGCAAGTAACAGTGTGGGCAATATGAAAATCACACCTGAAACCAGATAAAAAGAGGAGAACTTGACTCAGTCTTTGCATTGTGTGTCTGTGTGTGCCACACTAAGCATGGAGAAAAGAAAGAGGAGACGAAAACTACAGTGGGAAAATAAAGTATTTAGTCAGCCACCAATTGTGCAAGTTTTCCCACTTACAAAGATGAGAAAAGCCTGTAATTGACATCATGGGTAGACCACAACTATGAGAGACAAAATGAGAAAATAAATCAAGAAAATCACCTTGTCTGATTTGGCAAGATTTTTTTTTTTGCAAATTATGGTGGAAAATAAGTATTTAGTCATCTAAAAACATGCAAGATTTCTGTCTCTCACAGACCTGTAACTTCTTCTTTAAGAGGCTCCTCTGTCCTCCACACATTACCTGTAGTAATGGCACCTGTTTGAACTTGTTATCAGTATAAAAGACACCTGTCCACAACCTCAAACAGTCACAATCCAAACGCCACTATGGGGAAGACCAATGAGCTGTCGAAGGACACCAGAAACAATAAATTGTACCCCTGCACCAGGCTGGGAAGACTGAATCTGCAATAGGCAAGCAGCTTGGTGTGATTAAATCAATTGTGGAAGCAATAATAAGAAAATGGAAGACATACAAGGCCACTGATAATTTCCCTCGATCTGGGGCTCCACGCAAGATTTCACCCCACGGGATAAAAATGATCACGAAAACAATGCGCAAAAATCCCAGAACTACACGCGGGGACCTAGTGAATGACCTGCATAGAGCTGGGACGACCGTAACAAAGGCTACCATCAGTAACACACTACGCCGCCAGGGACTCAGATCTTGCAGTGCCAGACGTGTCCCCCTGCTTATGCCAATACATGTCCGGGCCCATCTGAAGTTTATTAGAGAGCATTTGGATTATCCAGAAGAGTATTCGGAGAATCTCATATGGTCTGATGAAACCAAAGTAGAACTGTTTGGTAGAAACACAACTCATCGTGTTTGGAGGAGACAGAATGAGTTTCAGCCAAAGAAGACCATACCTACTGTGAAGCATGGAGGTGGCAACATCATGCTTTGGGGCTGTTTCTCTGCAAAGGGACCAGGATGACTGATCCATGTACATGAAAGAATGAATGGGCCATGTATCGTGAGATTTTGAGTGCAAACTTCCTTCCATCAGCAGGGGCATTTAGGATGAAACGTGGCTGGGTCTTTCTGCATGATAATGATCCCAAGCACACCACCAGGTCAACAAAGGAGTGGCTTCGTAAGAAGCATATGAAGGTCCTGGAGTGGCCTAGCCAGTTTCCAGATTTCAACCACATAGAAAACCTTTGGCGGCAGTTGAAAGTCTGTGTTGCCCAGCAACAGGCCCAAAACATCACTGCTCTAGAAAAGATCTGCATGGAGGAATGGGCCAACATACCACCAACAGTGTGTGCCAACCTTGAGAAGACTTACAGAAAACGTTTGACCTCTGTCATTGCTAACATAGGATATATAACAAAATATTGAGATCTCGCTGGCCTTCGCACTAGTCAGGGTGAGTTCAAGTCCATCCAGAGCCTAGGCACGTGATGGCACACAGGGGGAAGGACCTGTCTAGGGATGTTAGGGAGTGCAGGGATCAGCCTCAGCTAAGTGTTAGGAGGTGACTCCACCCCCTCTCCCTAGTGCCAGGGCTATCTGGTGTATTGTTTCGGATGGAGTAGCCTCTGTTGCTTTTAATCCGGGGTCCTTTCATCCCTGGCGTGACACATAAATGTTTTAATGATATGAGTGAAGTACAAGTTAGAACAGAGACATTAGTGGGGAATTGCTATGGGATAGTGGTCTGTAGAAAATGTAATGACTGCATGAACAGTTAGGTTAGGACTACACAGCAAGGTGAAGCTGTGCTCTACAAGGTTGCAACGTTGAACTGCTAAATTGCAACTATTGATAGTAAATATGCTTGCATTTCAACTTGCAAATTGTCACAACTCGTTTGGCAAAAATTTAAACCCTGCAGCATCTGTTCACTGTGAGCCTGAACTGTATGCACTTCAATGCTGCTATATAAGGCTGCCTTGATCTGTAGCATACAAAATCCAGTGAGACTGAATGGCCAGGAATAGGAACTGCACTATCCAGAAATCTTAAGCTAGCCCCAGTGCAGAGACTACAATATAAGCATTGTACTTGTCATGTTTGTCCACTGCTGGGGATCCTGAGTTGAGTCCTTGGAGTGGCTGCTGGCCAGTGAAGCGGGTTTGCAGAAGATGGTCCGAAAGCCAGGTCAATACAAAGAGGTTAGGATAGGAATAATGTCATCGGGCAGTAGAATAGTCAAAACATGAGGTGAGGTTAGTAATGAGAAAAAAACTAACAGGGAACAGAATAACAAGTGTGAGCCAGGGTACGTAGACTTTATAAATGGCAATAACACATGGGAGATAGGAGATTAAATTGTATAAAGTAAAGCCCAAAGCTCAAACCATGGCGTTAACCCACAAGCTCACTGCCTGGACAATACCGCAAGTCCCTGAATGCTAAACAGAACTGTTGCATTGACGCCCCACATCTTCTGGTAAAGCGTGGCGACATAAGTAGACACTGAAGGAACGAGTACAGGCATGAATGATACAATTACTAATCTATGCAATTCTTGTGGCAATACAGTATGGTGCATGCCTACTGTGGTCATGAAAAAATAGATATTAATGCTGTTGGTATCTAGAAATAGAGATTTAGTATATTTACTCACCTACAGAAACTTTTACCGGCTATTTTATGTCTCTCCGAGACCCACATGGTCAGGGATAATGTTCATTGGCTGAGGAAGGGATGAATCGCGCATGAATATCATTCCACATACTCGACCCATGCACGGGGTGTGAGTGTGTTGGTGCACAAATCCATCCCGTTCTCATGTACCAAATCAGTGATTGACCCGGGGGGCAGATTTGTATGTTTGCTTTGCACGCTGTATGGTATACAATTTATTCTGGTTGCGATATATATCCCTCCACCATATTCAGTCGAACCGGTAAAAAGGATATTGTCTATTTTAGATTCCCTTCCATCTGTGCCGACGCTTTTGATAGGGGATTTTAATAATTACTTACATCCCTATCTAGATAAATTACACTCGGGAAACATATCGGAGAACGCCGCCCCGACTTCATTTGCTAGAGCGCTCACAGAGCTGGGTTTTGTAGATCTTTGGCGTGCCCAACACCCCACAGCCAAACAATTCTCATGTTACTCTAGCTCCCACCACACCATGTCCCGGATAGACCTGGCTATTGGAAACGCACTTATGGCCTCATATACACAAAAGGTGGCCTACCTATCTAGAAGTGTATCTGATCACTCACCATTACATGTTACGCTTGCATGGGGAAACCCCCTCGCTCTGCCCAGGCCTATCTGGAAACTTAATCCCTTCTGGATCCAGCTTATTGTGGGATCTTTATATGATAACATTCTGGAATACTTTCATCTTAATGAGTGCTCTGCACCCCCACACATAGTTTGGGACTCTATGAAAGCTGTGGTAAGGGGCATATATATTAGAGAAATATGCATACGCAAAAATCAAACCAAATGTTGCACGCAGAGTCTGATTCAGGAGGTATCTGATGCGGAGGCTGCGGTGGTGCTCAACCCGACAGTAGAAACTAAAAACACTCTAGAGAAGGCACAGATGTCACTCAAAGAAAATCTCATGTCGGTGGCAGAAAATAAACGCTATTTCCTTAAACAAAATTATTTTATAGCGGGGGAGGGCGTGGGGCACCTACTGGCCACAGTCATTAGAGCACAGGAAGGATCTTCCTATATAAATAGGTTAAAGACGGAATCAGGTGACTTTGTAACAGCAAGCGAGGATATAATAAGAGAAATAAAGAGGTATTATATGCGGCTATACACATCAGACTGTGACCTCACGGAGACTGAGATTGAGCAGTATTTGGATGCTCTCTCTCTTCCTACACTGAGTGATGTTAACAGGGAATTGCTGGACCGGGACATCTCATTGGAAGAACTGGAGGAAGCGCTTGGCCAGACACAAAATGAAAAAGCTCCGGGAACAGATGGCCTGCCTGAGAGTTTTATAAAACGTATGCACCCTTACTGCTACCCAAACTACTTAAGGTATTTGAAGAATCTGAAAGGCAGAGGGTCCTCCCGCCCTCTATGAGGGAAGCCTTAATAGTCTTAATATTAAAACCCGGAAAAGATCCAGAGATCCCGGATTCGTATCGCCCAATTTCTCTCCTGCAAACAGACATTAAATTGCTGGCCAAGGTGCTCGCCAATAGGATGTCCCGAGTCATCTCATCTATAGTGCAGAGTGATCAGACAGGATTCATTCCATGCAGAGCCACATCTATGAATCTCAGGAAATTATATTTGGGAATTCAACATAGTTCTGAGGTACCGGGGGAAAGGGCAATTTTATCTTTAGACGCCGCTAAGGCGTTCGATAGCCTTGAATGGGAATATATGTGGGCTGTACTTCGGAAAATGGGCTTTGGACATAGATTCATAAATTGGGTAAAACTGCTATATGACTCACCGGTGGCGAAGGTTAGGGTTAATGGCAGGGTCTCCGAGTCTTTTCCTCTTGGAAGAGGTACTAGACAGGGATGCCCGCTTTCACCCTTGCTATTCGCGACTGCAGTGGAGCCGTTGGCAGTGGCAATACGGAAATCCAGGGAGGTAGCGGGATTTCGGTGTGGAGCCGTGGAACAAAAGATATCATTATACGCAGACGATCTACTCTTATATTTAGACAGGGTACGTTCCTCGATTTTGCCGGCAATGAATATCATTCGGGAATTTGGACAGAGGTCTGGTCTACGAATCAACTGGTCCAAGTCGGCTTTAATGCCGTTGGACCCCCTTCCGGGGGACTTTTCGGACTTACAGATTCCAGTTCCTGTGGTCCGGGAGTTTAAATATCTGGGAGTAATTGTCAGCCCAATCCCGAAGGATTTCCAGGCCCTAAATCTGGAACCCCTGTTACAGCGATTCAGAGCAAAAGTGCATACCTGGTGCCGTTTGCCGCTATCAAATATTGGCAGATCCAATTTAATTAAAATGGTAATGATGCCACAATTACTATACCTTATACATAATTCTCCAGTGTGCATATGTAGGGAATTTTTTGTAAAAATTAATACAATATTCCGGGAACTTATTTGGAAGAAAAATCAAGCTAGGATTCGACTGGAAGTGCTACAGCGGGGAAAGGAGGAGGGAGGACTGGCGGTACCAAACCCATATATATACTATATAGCCTCCCAGATGCAACATCTGAGGGGTTGGGGCAAAGAAGGAGGGTATGATACCAGTGGTGATATAGTGAGAGAGGGATCAGTATGGAAGTACCCAGGTTGCCGGTTGGATGTGGGACAAAGACAGATAAATGGGGCACGATATCCCACACTGGCTATGATATTCCGGGTGTGGGACAGGGGTAAGTCTCTTTTGGGGATAAGCGGACCTACAGAGCTCTGGCCACTGTGGCAGAACCCCGACTTGCCAGAAATTAAAAAATTAGTAGGGTTCAGAGGATGGGAAGATAAAGGGATCCATTTAGTGTCACAAGTACTACAAAATAATACTCTTAAAAGCTTTGAACAACTGAGAACGGAGTTTCACCTTCCGCATGTCTTCTTTTATCAGTATTTGCAGCTGAGACACGCACTGGAAAGACAGGGGAGGACAAACCCGGTAACAGTGACACATAATCAAACATTACATAGGCTGCTTACATCTGAGTCCTCTAAGGGTCTTATTTCGGAATTATATAAAAAATTACTACCTGCCCATCTGGAAACACATCCATTGATTGTTAAAAGCAAATGGGAACGAGACGTCGGTCCCCTGACGGAAGGCCAGTGGTCTGATATATTTGAACAAGTTGCTAAACTGGCGGTATCGGAGTGCCAAAAGCTGTCTCAAATATATCTCATCAACAGGGTATATAAAACTCCCAGTCTACTATTTAAGATGGGACTCAGACCAAACACACAGTGTGTTAGGTGTGGACAGGATGATGCCCATTTGATGCATTTTATGTGGGAGTGTGGACACATTGGTGATTTCTGGAACCAAACCCTGGGACTTATAGATCAAATATATCATATCACAATACAACCGTCGCCCCGCCTGTGCCTGTTGAGTCTGTGGGAAGGAGAAGTGGATCCGGATTCTCCAACAGCCCTGGGAATAGCACGTATCTTGTACCAAGCAAGAAAGCTACTTGCATATCACTGGTTAGACCAGACCTGGGCAAGGGGTGGCCCGCGGGCCACATCCGGCCCGCCTACTCTCTGTGACCGGCTCGCCTGGCTCAGGGCGTCCTTGCTGGCCGGTCACTGATGAGGGCAATCTGACCTGTTGTCCGGAGCTCCAGGTTTCGGGAGGTGCGTGGTCAGATTGCCCTCATCAATGCCCGGGCAAATGCCGGGGCCCTGGAGAGCCGGGGGGGCTCACTCGGCCTCGTCAGTTCTGGTGCCCCTTGGCCGGGGCCCACTCGCCTTAGTTCTGCTGCCCCCGGGCCGAGTTCCGGGGACCGCAGTCCTCGGCAGGAATCTGCAGCGCCATCCCTTTAGGGAGCAAAGACTTCCTGGTTGAACTTCATCTGTGGGCGGAGCTACCGGCCGGCGTCCTGCTCATCCCACAGATGAGAGTTGCAGTGCCAGCCAGCGACCCCCAGCACAGTGCTTCTTTCCGGCTCTGTGTGGGCCCCCTCTCCACCGTGACCTGAGCGGTATGTGCCCTCCCCACCCCCCGATTTATGGGCCCTGGTGAGCTGTATGGGCTCTTCTCCCCCCCCCCCCGTAGGTGTATGCCCTGCCCTGCCCCCCCCCGTGCCGTATGTGCTGGGCCCCAGAGCCGCGTGTGTGTCTGTCTGTATGTATATATGTAGCAGAGCTATGTGTGTATGTATGTATATATGTAGCAGAGCTATGTGTGTATGTATGTAGAAGAGCTATGTGTGTATGTAGCAGAGCTATGTGTATGTATGTATATATGTAGCAGAGCTATGTGTGTCTGTATGTAGCAGAGCTATGTGTGTATGTAGCAGAGCTATGTGTGTCTGTATGTAGCAGAGCTATGTGTGTATGTAGCAGAGCTATGTGTGTCTGTATGTAGCAGAGCTATGTGTGTCTGTATGTAGCAGAGCTATGTGTGTCTGTATGTAGCAGTGCTATGTGTGTATGTAGCAGTGCTATGTGTGTATGTATGTAGCAGAGTTATGTGTGTCTGTATGTAGCAGTGCTGTGTGTATGTAGCAGAGCTATGTGTGTATGTATGTAGCAGAGCTATGTGTGTCTGTATGTAGCAGAGCTATGTGTGTATGTATGTAGCAGAGCTATGTGTGTCTGTATGTAGCAGAGCTATGTGTGTATGTATGTAGCAGAGCTATGTGTGTCTGTATGTAGCAGAGCTATGTGTGTCTGTATGTAGCAGAGCTATGTGTGTCTGTATGTAGCAGAGCTATGTGTGTCTGTATATAGCAGAGCTATGTGTGTCTGTATGTAGCAGAGCTATGTGTGTCTGTATGTAGCAGAGCTATGTGTGTCTGTATGTAGCAGAGCTATGTGTGTCTGTATGTAGCAGAGCTATGTGTGTCTGTATGTAGCAGAGTTATGTGTGTCTGTATGTAGCAGAGCTATGTGTGTCTGTATGTAGCAGAGCTATGTGTGTCTGTATGTAGCACAGCTATGTGTGTCTGTATGTAGGATAGCTATGTATGTAGCAGAGCTACGTGTGTCTGTATGTAGCAGAGCTATGTGTATGTATGTAGCAGAGCTATGTATGTAGCAGAGCTATGTGTGTATGTATGTAGCAGAGCTATGTATGTACCATAGCTATGTGTGTATGTATGTAGCAGAGCTATGTATGTAGCAGAGCTATGTGTGTATGTATGTAGCAGAGCTATGTGTGTATGTATGTAGCAGAGCTATGTATTTATGTAGCAGAGCTATGTATGTATGTATGTAGCAGAGCTATGTGTGTCTGTAGCAGAGCTATGTGTGTCTGTAGCAGAGCTATGTGTGTCTGTAGCAGAGCTATGTGTCTGTAGCAGAGCTATGTGTGTCTGTAGCAGAGCTATGTGTGTCTGTATGTATGCAGCAGAGCTGTGTGTCTGTAGGCATGTATAATGTGTATCTATGTATGTCAGTGTATATGGCTGTATAGATGTGTCCGTTCTATATGTATTTTTGTGAGTTTGTCTTTAAATATGTATGTGTACGTATGTGTGTCTGCGTGTTGATGGGGCCCACTGGGACTCTTCCGCCCGGGGCCCACAAAAACCTGGAGCCGGCCCTGACCCTCATCACACGCTGCGTGTCGGGCAGGAAACAGAGGACAGATCCTGAAGCTCCGCACAGTGTAGGCAGCGGAACGCAGGAATCTCTCCTCTGTTCCTTGCCCGACACTTTTCTCTGTGACACACGCGCGCCCTGATATCGTCAGTACGGCGCGCGTGTGTCATTTGAAAAGTTCCCGCCCGGCAGGAGAAGCTGCAGAGGCGGGGGCCGTATGGAGAGAGGCAGCGGCGGGGGCTCCTAGGAATACAGTGTCGGCGCAGCCTGGCCATGTGAAGGAGAAGCAGCTCAGCGGGGGGCTCGTACGGAGGTGTCTGAGGACGGGAACGATAAGAAGAGAGGTGAGTGGTTACTAGTAACCTGCGGGGACAATGGGGGCGGGCAGGCGGGGGGCTGGGGGAGAGGGGTAACTTTTGACAAATATTTGGGGTGTAGTGGTTTAGTATATGGGAATGTAGTTTTACAGGTGTGGTATATGGGGGGGTGTAGTGGTGTAGTTTTATAGGTGTGTAGTGGTGTAGTATAATACAGGTGTATATAGGAGTGTAGTATAATACTACACCCCTATATACACCTGTATTATACTACACCACTACACCCCTATATACACCTGTAATATACTACACCCCTATATACACCTGTATTATACTACACCCCTATATACACCTGTATTATACTACACCACTACACCCCTATATACACCTGTATTATACTACACCCTTATATACACCTGTATTATACTACACCCCTATATACACCTGTATTATACTACACCACTACACCCCTATATACACCTGTATTATACAGGTGTATATCGGGGTGTAGTATAATACAGGTGTATATAGGGGTGTAGTATATTACAGGTGTATATAGGGGTGTAGTGGTGTAGTATATTACAGGTGTATATAAGGGTGTAGTGGTGTAGTATATTACAGGTGTATATAAGTGTGTAGTGGTGTAGTATATTACAGGTGTATATGGGGTGTAGTGGTGTAGTATATTACAGGTGTAGTGGTGTAGTATAATACAGGTGTTTATAGGGGTGTAGTGGTGTAGTATAATACAGGTGTAGTATATAGGAGTGTAGTATAATACAAGTGTAGTATATAGGGGTGTAGTGATGTAGTATAATACAAGTGTAGTATATAGGGGTGTAGTGATGTAGTATAATACAAGTGTAGTATATAGGGGTGTAGTGATGTAGTATAATACAAGTGTAGTATATAGGGGTGTAGTGATGTAGGTTATCACAGGTGTAGTATATAGTGATGTGCTGCAGTTTATTACAGGTGTAGTATATAGTGATGTAGTATATTACAGGTGTATATAGGGGTGTAGTGATGTAATATATAGTGGTATAGTATATAGAGGTGTAGTTTATTACAGGTGTAGTGTATACTGATGTATATTACAGGTGTAGTATGTGGCGGGTGTAGTGATGTAGTATATGGGGATTGTGTGTGTATGTATACATTGTGTGTATGTGTATATATATTATACACGCACAGTATATATGCGTGTTTGTGTGTATATATATATATATATATATATATATATATATATATATATATATATATATATATATATATATATATATATATATATATATATATATATATATATGTAGAACCGAGTTAATTATATTAGTCCGGCCCTCTAAAACCATCCCAATTTCTCATGCGGCCCCATGGGAAAATTAATTGCCCACCCCTGGGTTAGACCCTATACCACCAACATTACCAGAGCTCAAAAACAAATGAGATAACGTCATAAGATTGGAAAGGGGAGTTTATTTAAAAAGAAAAACATTGAAAAAGTTTTACAGCATTTGGCGGCCATGGATGGAGTTGCCGGGCCTACCCTCTAGTGCACTGGTTCGGGATGCAATGCTGGACCGGTTACTGTTGTGCCTGCAGTGATGACATGTGTGAGGAAGGGAATTAAAACTAGTTTTTTCTGTGACGAAGTGGACTTTGAATGAAGAGGTGAGAGAGGACTGGAACGGTTTCATGGATGACTGCACGGAGAGGGAGGGGCGGGAGAGTATAGCAATATGATGTGGAGCGACACGGCTGATGGAGGAGGTGTTCCTGTTAGTCTGAGGCATTATTGCATAATTTAAGTTTTGTTTATTTGTAGAGCCACGAGGTTTGTAGGCTCAAGCTATATAATATAATTATGATTTGAGAACTCTATTATATTTACATATATGCAGAGAAAGAACCTGATTTATAAATCACATGTGTTTATCTGTTTATTGTTATCAGTTATATGAAAAGTGAAATACTCTCTGTATTGATCCCTAATGATTTAATAAAAAAAGATCGGATTTAAAAAAGAAATAGAGATTTAGCCTCCATAAGGTCACCATCTGACTCCATCAGTTCTGGAGATTTTACCATTGATGAATATCATAAGGATTTCTACTTTAGGTATTTTACTGGACACACCTGTCGTACATCTGGATCTGGATTCTGTTATTCCTCCATACTCCCAAATTTTGGAAATGGTTTCTGGTCCCAGGATTCCTATTTGTGATGGAGAAAGTATTTGGAATGGCGGCGTCACGTATGGGTGGCCTGTACATTGAAGAAGTGAACTTGTTACCCTCAAAGGTACTTTGTACTTGAGTATTTTTACTTTGCTGAATCATTTACACTGCGCATCATTCAGTCATTCTTTGTTCTAAATGCAGGTGACACATCTGGTTGTTAAGAGGCCACCATCCTTTCAGTACAAGCCTGGTGACTACATATACCTGAATATACCCCTTATCGCCAAGTATGAATGGCACCCATTCACCATTAGCAGTGCCCCTGAGCAGGAAGGTAAGATACCTCAATAAGCCACACATTGGCGTCTATGGATATGGTGCATTGGACCACTGAATGTTTTAGTACTTTTGTGACTAATATCTTCTTTACTTCATCAATATACCAATATGCACAATTTGATATCCTTTTAAAAGGGAATCTTCAGTGCTGGAGAGGGAGAACGGGTTAATGCCGCGCTGCTGCAAAATGAATAAACTGTTGATTTATTATAATTCTTCTTTATTTCATAGGTCTACGCGTTTCAGGTATCAAGGTCCCCTTTTTCAGGACAAAGGAAGAAATCAACATTGATTTGTTCCTTAGTCCTGAAGAAAGGGACTTTGATCCCTGAAACGCGTAGACCTATGAAATAAAGAAGAATTATAATAAATCAACAGTTTATTAATTTCGCAGCAGCGCGGCATTAACCTCGTATTCGCTCTCCAGCACTAAGCTTAACCCACATGGGGCTGCGGCAGCCGCCATTATTTCACGCTTTCATAGGGGTTGTGTGACTTCCACAACCCCAATACGTGAGTGTTATTTTATGTACATTTAACTTTAATACCTGATAAGACCCTATTTTGACCTTTTTATCTTCAGCTTTAATATTTAAAGGGAATCTGTCAGCAGGTTTTTTTACTACCTCATCTGAGAGAAGCATAATCTAGGGAAAGAGATTATGAATCCAACGGTGTATTACTTAGGCCCCTTTCACACATCAGTTTTTTGCCATCAGTCACAATCCATTTTCTCAACGGATCCATCTTAGATTATGGCTAAATTGATGCGACTGAATTTGACTAGATGGGGGATAAATAATAATTGGAACATGCTCAGTTATAGAAAACGGAATCCGTCGCCGGATTCCATCATTTGACAGATTACGACGGATCCTGGACCCATAGGCTTCCATTCTACCAAACGACGGACGGCGAGAGATCTGTCGCTGTCCGTTTTTTTGACATAGACAAAAACCGTTACTTTGGCCGTTGTCTCCATCCGACAGACAAACAATTTTCTACAGATCCATCGAACGACAGATGAAACGTGAGGCCATCCATTGCAATCTGTTGACAATACAAGTCAATGAGAAAAAAAAAACGGATCCAGCGGCATCAGTCCCCGAATCCATTTTTTTCAAAATTCGACGGATTGTGACTGACGACAAAAAACTTATGTATGAAAGGGGCCTTACTGGGTGCAGCTGTTCTGACAAAAGCAAAGATTTTAGTTTTAGCACACCAGAGCTTAACAAGCTACCCCCGCCCGCACCAGGCTTTCAGTGTATATTTCTAAAGACAGAAGCTGCTAATCACAGAGAGAAGCAGAGTTGGACTTGAGCTCATGCACTGCTGAGTCCACTAATGATAAAGCAAGGAAGCTTAAACTAACATTGCAGGTACACAAAAACACACTTTATGATAAGAGAAGCCTGGCTGTAATCTGTATGTTAACCCTTGCAGCATGTTGTCTTCAGATTACATAGCAAAAACCTGCTGACAGATTCCTTTTAATTACCCTGGGTCTTAATTATAATACAATTAATTGTTAGGTTTCTTTTTTTTTTTTTTTTCGTGTTTTCCTTCTATTTTTTTCCCTGCAGAAACTCTATGGCTACATATCCGTTCTCTGGGTCAATGGACAAACAGTTTGTATGACTACTTCTATTCCCCAGAGTCTGCAAAGAGACATAATACTAAAAGACTGACCCAAAATGTAAAGAAGAAAAAACATCAAAGCCAGGTACAATCAACTACTTTATTAAAATAATAGCAATTTATATCACACGGGATGTCTAGATATACTAAAGGATAAACCATATCAATACAGGATTGTCTTTTTCCAGTGATATTTTTTGATTCTAGTACCACTAATAAGGGCCATTCTCTATCTATATACCGCATACCCTGTGAATAACTATTTTCAGTTACTCATTATAGCATTGTTATCATTGTTATCATTGCACAACATAGAAAAAAAAACAAAACAGATCATCAATAAAAGTCACAGAAACTATTTCTAAGCCTATGTTCAAATTGAGTTCTTTCAAAAATATGTGCAAGTAAAGTTCCAGCAATGCACTGCTATTTGATTGACAGGTGCAACAGGGGGTGCTATCTATTCCCTCTCCTGTCTGCTGCCTGTGCTGGAATTAATGTCTATGACGGTGACAAGGGGAGGAAGGTTAGGCAGGCAGACAGGCGAGAATAGATAAGAAGATCCGACCCACATATTCCCTTCCTGTTGCACCTGCCAATCAAATAGCAGTGCATTGCTGGAACTTTACTTGCACATATTTCTGAAATAAAACATCCAATCTCTGAACAAAAGCGATGCTTACATTCAGCGTCCTAGAGTCAGTATAGCACTGGCTTTACTTTATATATGAAAATTCTGCTGGTTGGTTCCCTGTAAAAAACCTAACTAGCTTCACTACCTATTGACTGGACTTGTATGGGATTACAGCTCTACGCAATTAACTCTAATGGAGCTAAGCTGCAAAACCAAACATAACTGTGATTGGGTTTTTGCACTTCAGAAGCCAATCTGTCAGGTTAATATGCTCTGCTTTACAAGAGCGGAACATTACAGGTGCAGGTCAGTTTTACTAATGTTTGAAATGGTACAAAACAAGAACATTTTCATTTGGCTGCTCACAGCGCTGGAAGAATATACAGGACTCTCAGTTTGAATCCAGCTTTATTCATGATACAATTGCTGCTTTGCTCCTGAAAGCGGTGATTGACAGGCCACTGTGTATGCACTACAGGGGGAGCACTCTGATCATGTACACTTCTGGAATCACACTGCGTCTGGTGTGTGCATTCAGCGTATTTTTTGTGCAGTTTTTGCCTACTACTAGTACAGCCCTGCACTTGTAATATGCTCTACTTACATAGGACTGTACAATGACACATTTGCTATAAAAATAGAAAGTTCAAAAACCTGTATGGCCCCCATAATTACTACTTTTTCTGGGGTGATTTCTATAATACAAAAAGTACAATTTACTTAGTCTGTGTATTGTTAATTTTACTGGGTATGAGCCCTTGTAAAGGAAAGGAAAGGCTGCCCACACCCCCTTAATTTTTTATGGTTATATAATGTATTGCCTGGTTGTTTTAGCTGGTTTGTATTCTGCAATAGTGGGTTTGCTGCAAACAGGGTTAAAGGGAACCTGTCAGGTCCACTCTGCAGCCAAGACCACGAGCAGTTTTGGGTACTTATTGCTAATCTCTGCCTAACCGTCCCTGTATACACTAGCATAGATAAAGGGATCTTTAGAAAAATAAATATCTTTTATTTTATGCTAATGATAGTGTGACGCCCTGGACTAGCCAGGTAGTCACATACATACCAACATACACACCCCCCACCCTAGACAGTAACAACAGTCAACCAAAAACCCTTGTTGCCTCCCTCCAGGGTCTGATGTCCACAGCAGGTGGGGCGGAGCCAGGCAGTTGGCCCCACCCACCGGTGAGTTCACAGGCCTGGAGGCGGGAAAAGCAGTAGATGAGTTCTGAAGGTGAAAGTGAGAGGTCAGAAAACTGCAAGTGTCTGGGTCGGAGCCCAGGCACTGACAGCAAGGTTGGCAGACGGTGGTGGCCGTCTGCAGAAGTTAGTGGAACTCTGCAGAGCCGTAGGACCTGGGTCGGGCGGTGGCCCACCGGTACCGAACCGGGGAGCGGAGTGAAGCTAAGCACACAGGAAGTGCCATCGGACCCCGACTAGGCTTGGAGCCGCCGACAATAGTCAAATCCGAGTGTGACAGGAACCCCAGGGGTTTCCCAACAACCAAGACCCGACAGAAGGCAAAAGTCCACACCGTGAGGATATACAGCCACCGCCACAGGCTAGAGATCCAAGGGCCAGCGCCTGCGGGCAAAACGGGCTCCTACGGCACCTATACGCCGGGGAGCGGACTACCGGTGGGCAACCACAGGAGTCAGAACATTCTAAAAGGTGCAGGGAAAGACAGCCACCATCAGCCGTCCGGGGAGAGCACAACAACACTGCAGCCGGCTGCGGGACCCGTCCATCCGGCCGTTTTGGTTTACCAGAGACTCTGTCATTGATTGTCTGAGTGAGTACACCAGTGCTGTCCGGCACCGCGCCGCGCTGTCCCTGCAACCCTGCACCCCAGCCATCCAGCCTCCCCGTTACACCACCAGGCCCCAGGATCACCAACCCCCTACCCACGGAGGAGACAACATCCCCGCTGCTCCCTACCATCTCTCCCGGGATCCCCGTCACCAGCAGCGGTGGTGCCATCATCACCACGTCCCGTGGGTGGCGTCACGAACTCTCTCCCCAAACAAACCACCCCTTTTCACTCCCAGGTGAGGAGCGCTGCTCGAATCCCCGGGTCCGACTCAGCGCTCGAGCCACCGAGCAGCAGCAGCAGAAGCCCCGGACCCAAGCGTGGCGAGCGCGTCCCCTCTGCCTGCGACAATAGCAGGGACTATTCCCAACTGCGTTATATCCCCCGACTAGTCCTCTCTCTTAGCATGTTAGTACGCCAACAGGGGTGTATTAACATGCTTTCAGTGCAGCGTCACCAGCGGTGCAGCGCATACCTGTGTTTGCTGTGACCGCACTTCTGAATGCCAGGCACTTCCGGTCATGCACAGTATGAAGCCGGGTGTACGTGTCTCGGCTTCAGAGAGGTCTACTGCGCATGACTGGAAGTGCCCGGCATTCAGAAGCGCGAACACAGGTATGCGCTGCACCACTGGTGACACTGCATTGAATAGCATGTTAGTATGCCCCTGTGGGCGTGCTAACATGCTAACAGAGCGGACTAATCAGGGACTAGTCCCCGCGCTCATTAGTATAAGATAAAAGATCTTTAGAAATACTTTTTCTAAAGATCTGTTTACAGTATTTATGCTAGTGTATACAGGGACGGTTAGGCAGGGATTAGTAATATGCACCCAGAACTGCTCGTGGTTCTGGGTGCATATTACACCTGACCGGTTCCCTTTAACTATTGGGACCATCACAGGGTAGAAGGAGTTACATGGACACAAGAAAGCAGTTTCCTGTTTGTTAGCTGCCATAGATAGGGAGAATTATTGAGAAGTGAACAGACCTATGGTCCTGTAGCTTCCAGATGTACATCAAAACAGGTGTTTGTGTGCCAAGAAGGGGGATACCATATTGGCTAGCGTGTTCTAAGGAAGCATAAGGACGAAGTGAAGAAGGGATTACTTAACTCAGGCAAGGGGGCCTAAGGGTACCGTCAAACTTTAGCGACGCTCCAGCGATCCCACCAGCGAGCTGACCTGGTCAGGATCGCTGGTGCATCGCTACATGGTCGCTGGTGAGCTGTCAATCAGGCAGATCTCACCAGCGACCAGTGACCAGCCCCCAGCCACCAGCGACGCGTGGAAGCGATGCTGTGCTTGGTAACTAAGGTAAATATCGGGTAACCAAGCAAAGCACTTCGCTTGGATACCTGATATTTACCTTGGTTACCAGCGCACACCGCTTAGCGCTGGCTCCCTGCACTCCTAGCCAGAATACACATCGGGTTAATAAGCAAACCACTTTGCTTATTTACCAGATGTGTACTCCGCCTACGTGTGCAGGGAGCAGGGAGCCGGCACTGGCAGCCTGAGAGCGGCGTACGCTAGTAACCAAGGTAAATATCGGGTAACCAAGCAAAGCGCTTCGCTTGGTTACCCGATATTTACCTTGGTTACAGCTTACCGCAGGCTGCCAGAAACCGGCTCCCAGCTCCCTGCACATTCAGATCGTTGCTCTCTCGCTGTCAAACACAGCGATGTGTGCTTCACAGCGGGAGAGCAACGTCCAACAAATGAACCAGCACTGTGTGTAACGAGCAGCAATTTCACAGCAGGGGCCAGATCGCTGCTCAGTGTCACACTCAGCGAGATCGCTAATGAGGTCACTGGTGCGTCACAAAAACCGTGACTCAGCAGCGATCTCGCTAGCAATCTTGCTATATGAGAAGTACTCCTAAAGCAAGAGCTAAGTGGCAGAAGGATCTGTTATCTCAGAGCCTGCAGCAAACAGTATTTGGAATAGATAAGAAGTGGAGCAGTTACAAGCAACCTTTATCTGTTATTTCATCTAGGAACATCTCTTCAGCCTCAGTGGAGCAATTGCTAATAACATCGATGACCAGATTGAACTGACGTCATATAGACCTCGTAGGAGCCAGCCAGTAGATGACATCTGCATCAGCTTAGAGAAACGTGAAAGTACCCAGGGTCGAAATGTAAGATTATCTGATGCCCAATACATGCTACCATGGTTCACAAAGCACATATTGAGTACACACCTGATATTATATGATTTATAATCCTCGTACTACCTAAGGAACAATGCTAATTTTACATTTCTTTAGCATATGAAGTAAAATATGTATATCGGGACATAAGTCTGGTTTCGCTGACTTTCAGGCATCAGATTTTGGGACACAGTCTAACCAGTGTTGTAGTGAAAAAGTAGACTAATGTACAGAAGTGATGGGATAGTTGTAGCAGATCTTCAGGAAGGAAATTATTTCAGGGGTTCCTTCATAATAAAAAGATTGAGGATTGCTGGTATAGATGATAACAGGACACCCCTTTGTAGATACAGATATCACCAATACCGACATCCACATGTCTCTTCCAACGAGAGTGTATAAGATAAATACTAAAATGTGTATTTATACCTGAGTTTGGATTTAGCAGTGTGTATAATGTCTGTAATTCCTTTTCAGGGTGGAGAAAATCATCAGATATGTAACATTAAGGTAAGCATCATAAAATTACCAATTTTATACCACCATGCTTGAACAATACTTGCTGGTGTGAATGCCTGGGTGTATACCACATGGGTCCTCCATGTTGCCGTTCTATAAATCTATCATACTAACATAAGGGCGGCTTTGCACGTTGCAACATCGCACGTGCGATGTCGGTGGGGTCAAATCGAAAGTGACGCACATCCGGCGTCACTTTCGACATCGTAGTGTGTAAAGCCTAGATGATACGATTAACGAGCGCAAAAGCGTCGTTATCGTATCATCGGTGCAGGCTCCGACTTTTTCTTAATTACACTGCCGCGACAGGTACGATGTTGTTCCTCGTTCCTGCGGCAGCACACATCGCTGTGTGTGAAGCCGCAGGAGCAAGGAACATCACCTTACCTGCCTCCCGACTGCAATGAGAAGGAAGGAGGTGGGCGGGATGTTTACGTCCCGCTCATCTCCGCCCCTCCGCTCCTATTGGCCGCCTGCCGTGTGACGTCGCTATGATGCCGCACGACCCGCCCCCTTAGGAAGGAGGCGGGTCGCCGGCCAGAGCGACGGTCGCAGGGCAGGTGAGTACATGTGAAGCTGGCGTAGTGATAATGTTCGCTACGCCAGCTATCACAAGATATCGCTGCTGCGACGGGGGCGGGGACTATCGCGTGCGACATCGCAGCATCGGCTTTCGATGTCGCAACGTGCAAAGCCCGCCTAAGACTATGTCCAATTCCATCCATTTTTTCACATTGTGCACATCATTCTTTCTTTGGATTTCCAGCTTTCTTACTGGATTTAATACTAAAGCACACTATATTTCTATGACCATTATAAAGTACTGAAAACTGAACAGAGAATTAATAATGGAAGAGTGAAGAAGATAACTTAAACCGTAAGGTTGAACGTGTCCATGTCCTAAACATTTTACTTTTAGTTTGTTTTGTGTTTTATTTTTATTTTTCTCCCCTCTCCTCCTTCATGAATTCCATGTTCAATTTAAGCTACTGGTGGGCTATTATGTAGTAGAGGGGTCTTAGGATCTCTGCACATACCATGAGCAAGACACAACTAACCCCACAACTCTTATTGATCTGCCCCAATTTAAAAACACTGAAATCGTAGGTTTATCAGTAATAATTTAGAAAAGTTTTAATTAGGTCCCTCATATTTGTTGTGTCCAATGATTACATTCATATTAGTTCTGTTTGGTGTTATACAAATGATAAACCATTTTTATGTAAATATGTATATGTTACTTACTTAATTTTGATTCCACAATTCTGGTGAAAACTGATGAATTGGGGTCAATTGTCAAGCTAGGTATAGGGAAATACCAAGCAAATGGAGAAAAGTGAGGGAATGAAAGAGAGCAAAATCCTGTCTGTAGGGAAGGGAAAGACTGTGACCCCTGATAAAACCTTCCGCTGGCCCCTGACTCCCCTGACATCTCTAGATGGGTTCCGCACCTATGCACTTAGCAGGATACCTAGGCCCTAGCTGAGCCTGAAAAAAGCCCTAGGCAGTGACTGAAGGGGATGAGCACTAGTCAACCCCACTAGGTCCTAAAGAACACACAGAGAAAACAAACAGGGGAATGCAAATGGACAACTTATATCCAGGATAACTTCAAGAGAAAATACAGCATCATAGAACGTGTCTCCATAGGTGATTCCAAGCCAACTTCTTGCAATCTGGACAGCATAGGAGTAAGGCTATGTGCGCACGTTGCGCAAATACATGCAGTTACGCTGCGCTTTGTAGCGCAGCATAACTGCATGCGTCCTGCGTCCCCTGCACAGTCTATGGAGATTGTGCAGGGGCCGTGCGCACGTGGCGTTTTAGAGCGCAGCGCTTCGGCTACTGCCGAAGCGCTGCGTAAAAAGAAGTGACATGTCACTTCTTTCCTGCGCTTTGCCGGAAGCTCCTGCTCTGTCTATGGCAGGAGCTGCAGGCAGAGCGCATGGAATCGGCGCTCACTACGGACATTTCTGCAGCGATTTAAAGCGCACATGTGCTCTTCAGATCGCTGCAGAAATTTCTGCAGTGAACTGTACGCAACGTGCGCACATAGCCTAAAACTCTATAACCAGCAACAAACCAAGGAGAAATACAGGTATATATGGACAAAAGAAATCTCAAACAATGAGCCATAAAGATAATCACGGGGCCAGCCTATATATGGCTGAGCCAGTGTCTGCACTACTCAAAAATACATCAAAAGCAAGAGGAAACTGAGTAATAGTGCGAAAAAGTACAATTTTTTATTAGAATTCACAAACAGTGATTAAAAGTGATATCAAGGATACATTAAAAACAACTACAAGAGACATGGGAGATGCCGAAATAAATGGAGAGAGACTGACAGGGTCCCCTATTAAGTATATGTAATACGTATCTGGCCCCCACCGCCCTAAACATATGCAAAATATTATGTTTAGAATAAGAAATTGCAGATCCCAAGCAAAACATCATAATTTAAAGACTGTGGGTAAACATAGATAGCATGTTAGTGCCGTAAAGGGCCAAGATTACCTAAAGTGCAAGTGTAGAGGAACCAATGCAAGAGCATATTATCACAGCATCACAGAGCCCCAGGAATGGATCTAAAGACCGCTGACACGCGTTTCGCGAGGGTACTATTGCTTCTTCAAAGAGGGAAGATCCTAGTGACATGGCATGCCCCATGTCTCTTGTAGTTGTTTTTAATGTAGCCTTGATTTTAATCAGTTTGTGAGGTATATATGGACATAGAGGAGAGTGGAGATAAGGATTTGCAGCTGAACTGCCAAGATATCAGCAGGGTCCTAAAGAGGAAAGAGTTAACCTTATAGATACATGGACCTCAATACACACCAGAGAAAAAAGAATCAAGGAACAATTTGTGCAGCCAAATGCAGTGACCTTCTGCAGCCGGACACCACAGGGTTGTCTGTCAACCGTGACACCAATGTTATGTATTATGGATCTACCAGTACTTGTGCATTGACCAGGCATATATATATATATGTGTGTGTGTTATATCATAAAATCTGTTTAGTATATGGTCTCATATTTTTTATGTTTTGCAGTGTTACATTGATGGTCCATTTGGTACTCCGAGCCGTAGGATCTTCACCTCAGACCATGCGGTGCTGATTGGGGCGGGGATAGGCATAACTCCGTTTGCTTCAATTCTACAAAGCATCATGTACAGGTTCATATGCAATAAAGTGTCAAGGACTCGTTTATGTATGTCAAAATAATTGGATACAGCTTATTATATGGTATAACGCCACTACTAATTATGGATATGGTATTTTATCCATAATTCACCGAAGAAAATGTATTTTGAGGTAATAAGATCATTCTCAGATAACGAAATATTAATGGGAAGCACTCGCCGCATATGAGGCCCGTGAACTGCAGCCATTGCTTTGTATATAATTAAAGGTTTGACTTTTACTTTCTAAAATGTCACCTTAAATGGGTTGTCCAGTGAAAACAAGTTATCACCTATGCACCGTCAAAGCAGGGAATTTCTACCCCCAACTGGGAACTCTTATCCTTGGTACTAAATCACAAGGCCAGTTGGAAGCACAGAAAAATCTGAGCACAGCTCTCAGCAGCCCCGTAGATAATGAATGGTACGACGGTTGAACATGTGTAGCTGTGACTTAGGAACCATCTCTGTGCAGGATTCAATTACGGTACTCAAGTCGAGATTACAGAACCAAGGTTAGGTTTATTAGCAGACATAAATTAAACGTTATGTAGTATAACATGGGACGCTATACTAGTGGCAACAGTTAAGCTTTGACACACAGAAACTCCTAGCTGGGGCGCCCCAACAGTATGTCGCCCCAGCTATTACAAAAACTACTACAATAACAAACTTAAAAGGCACAATAGATTACTAACTACCATGCAATAGTGACCTAGCTGGCTTTCGCTACTCGGGCCATGTGGATAGCATGCCCTTGCCACAGAGGCCTACTGTCACGCTTGCCGGGTGTAGCAAACATGGCAATGTGCGTTCAGACCAATATGCGTCTGATGCACAACAAAAAAACACAAGAAAAGGGAGCATCGTCGACACAAAAACAACAGGAGGCCCTGGAACTAGTGAGAGGGTAGATGGACCCCTCCTAATTTCACCTGAGCTGTTCCTCCTCTCCTTAAGAGTCCCAATACCGTCTCCACAACTGTCGCCGAACAGGAACCCGAGACCTCGGAAGACCCTATGGTAACCCTGACTAGTGATGGGCAGGTAGGGTTTACTAGACCTCACCGCTGCACTAACAACAATCCAGGGAAATAAAGACAAACGGGGAAAAAAACAACCAAAAGGATATAGCCTGAGCACAGGAATCTTCTACTGCAGAACCTTCCTTCAATGTGGCCAGAGACCTAATTACATTGTATAGTCAGCAAAGCTTGCTAGGAGACTTAGCTATTTAACCACAAGGGGGTGTGTCTACCAAGCAGATTCAGATGACATAAACTGCAGGAGAGGTGTCAGCAGAAAAACTGACATTTTAGCTCCTTCAGTACAAAATGAAAATAAACAACATTTAAATGCAGAGTCCCAGATAGAGATAAGGGGCTCCAGTCCTCAAGTTGCCACTAGTCTCCACAAACAAGGAGACAACCGTGACACCTACACTATGCCCTACAAAGTGCACACAATGATACAGACTCACGGTCCAGTCAAGAGAGAACCGGTCCACTTACGGGGTTTGATACTGTGATCCTTGTCGGTGCGCACTTCTCCTTACAGGGCCAGGGGGGAGCTCTTCTTCGGAATCACCATCCTCAGGAACGGCTCAATCCGATTACTTGCTCGTCGTTCTTCAGGGCTTGCTCACAGTAGATCTTGCAGCCGGCACCATACCTCTTCCCAAACCACCGTTCTTGGACAAAACACAAGGAACATTCTTTTCCATCATACAAGCAACCTGACTGCTCCAGTTCCCACCTCTTCTCCCGCTCTTCTCTCTCTTCCCGCACTTTTGCACTGGGACTAGTTCACAGTTCAGAAAGTGAGTGCCAGCTGAGCCAGCCAGTGCATAACATGAGGAAAAGGGCAGCACAGTATCTTAAAATCCTAGTACCTTTCAAACATCTCATAAGGGCTACATATGTACATTGCTGTTCCATTTTAATAAGGATAAATGTTTCTCATTCTGCTGAACAGTGCAGGTCCCAGTATTGAGACCCCCAAAGATCAATATTAATAATAATAATAATAATAATAATAGATGATAATCTATCCTATTGAGAGGTGATAACTTGTTTTAAATCGGACAACCTTTTTAAGTATAAAGGATGAAATAAAGTTAGAAAGAAGCAACCACTGCTTGTAAATTGTCATGTGGGCGGTCCTTGAGTCAGGAGGCGTTTTCCAAGTCAAGTACCATCAGCATGTGGCACATCTGTAGTGAAACAAGATGTACTGGCCTAGGCTTCATCTTTAAACTGCGACAGTTGCTGCTGGAGCTTCCTTGCAAGCAAGGACTGCACGACTACTCCTGGACTGCTCACATGACTATTCACAAGTATCACATGCTACTTACTTTACAACTCTATGATGGCATATTAGGGGATTCCTATGCAATTGACTTCCATTATACTCGGTACTCAAGTCTAGCATGTCCGACCTGCTAGTTTCAAGTATCGAGCACCTGAGCATTGTAGTGCTCGCTCATCACTATACGGATTAACAGATTTCCTTTCATTTGGATGTGAAAGTGTAAACTTAATTATTTTTTTTTCCATTTTAATTTTCTACAATTGTGGTAACCTAAGTCCAGATTATTAAAATCCTACTTTTTGCGGCCCATTGGTGAAAAGAGCCATTGAATACGGAGTGTCTATATGATATCCATTTAAGAAAACAGACTTGTAAATTAGGCCTTATGCCTAATAGTGACACTATTTTTTTATTTTTATTTGTAAAGCTTAATGGGGAAACACACTGAGCGGTAATTTTTTTTATTCTGTCACCATTTTGCCACAGTATCTCGTGCATCTGAAGAAGATCAAAGTGACCGAAACGTTATGCATAATCTGGAAGATACTACTTCATAATAAATCATCATTATTATTCATCTACTACGAGTGCCAAATTCCCATTTCTTTTGAACTTTGATTTGTGGCTCTAATATTTCATCTTTTTTTTTCTTTTATATATATATATATATATATATATATATATATGGCAGATACCGAATGAGGAAACAGAATTGTCCCAATTGCATGTACTCCTGGTGTGAGACACTGAAAGACAATGATATGAAGCTCAGAAAGGTGGGCGTCCATATAGAATATACAGCAACTGCCATGTAAATTTTGTTAAACATATACAATATATTGGACTACCCCGGTCCATTTATCCTATATACAAAACACATACAGCTGCATGCTAAAATGCTATCATTAAATAGGGGAACTCTGGTATTGCATTACTGCTATAGGAATATTTGAAAAAAGATATTTAGCTTATGTATTGGCCAATGCATGTGGGCCCAGTAACCAGCGGCAGGGTAATTGCTATATACCAGGAACCTAACTAAAATGCCTTTATCTGGGTTAAAAACCTACATGTCTGAGCAGCTAGGATCCAGCAATAAAGGGGAATGAACACAGCCTGGTTACAGAGCGGAGTGCTTAATTAGAAAGAAATGCAGTACTAATATATCAAAAACCCAGATAGAGGCATTTGAGTTAGGTTCCCGGTATATAGAGATTACCTTGCCGCTGGGTACTGGGCTCACATGCATTTGTCAATACATAAGCTAAATATCTTTTTTTTTCTTTTTTTTCAAATATTCCTATAGCAGTACTGCAATACCAGAGTTCCTTTATTCATTGTTAGCATTTTAGTGTGCAGCTGTATGTGTTTTGTAGTTATAATATGTTTTCAGCTAGCACCTGTTCACACCTGATGTGCGGGCAGTGTCGGACTGGCTACTGGAGGAACCGCCAGTAATACCAGGCCTGGCTACAGTTACTTGCATTAAACTCCGGAGCTCTCACCTGA
Source organism: Anomaloglossus baeobatrachus (assembly GCF_048569485.1). Lineage (NCBI taxonomy): Eukaryota > Metazoa > Chordata > Amphibia > Anura > Aromobatidae > Anomaloglossus > Anomaloglossus baeobatrachus. The sequence continues at coordinate 572,824,846 of NC_134356.1, forward strand.
GCTTCAGAGTGTAGCCCAGCCTGTCCACAGCTGTGACATGAACTGAACCGCAATCGCCAGGAAATCAGTCGGTGCTCTCGGTTCAGTCCTGCAAACCGTGAGTTCATTCCAGGCTGCACTCCGGAGCTCAGGTGAGAGTTCTGGAGTTCAATGCAGGTAACCGCCGCCAGGCCTGGTATCACTGGAGATTCCTCTAGTAGCCAGTCTAACACTGTGTGCGGGTCAGTCTTTTTGATACATTTAGGCTGTGTGCGCACGTTGCGTCCAGTACCTTGCAGAAATGAACGCATCCTCTGGCAGAAATTGTCTGTCAAATTTTGTTTTGACCACAAAAACGCTAAAAATACGCATGCGTTTTACCCGCGTTTTGACCGTGTTTTTACCGCGATTTACATGCTTTTTCATTGCTTAAAGTCAGATGCATTTTCAATACAAATACACTACTAAATAAAGTTTAAACATTCTAACACTAAGAAAAAAAAGGAAAAAAATGATAACAAATATCATGATTAAAATCATACACAAAATAGCTAATTTTATTCAAATGATAACTGTGATCTAATATTTATGTTTAATACTAGAAGGTGGCCCGATTCTACGCATCGGGTATTCTAGAATTTACGTATTGTGTAGTTCATGTATGATTTTTGTTATAGATATAGATATAGATATATATATATATATATATATATATATATATATATATATATAGATAGATGTTGTTGTGTGTAGTTACCAAGTGTTTGTGTAGGGCGCTGTACATGTTCTGGGTGTTGTCTGGGTGTGGCGGGGGGTGAGAGCGGTGTTGTATGTGTGTTGCGTTGTTTGTGGAGCGCTGTGTGTCTGTCGCGTTGTGTGTGTGTGTGTTGCGCGGTTTGTGTGGGTGTGGTGTGTTTTGGGGGGAGGTATGTTTTGTGCAATGTGTGTGTTGTGCGGTATGTGCGTATCTTTATGTATGCCGCGGTGTTTGGGTGTTGGGTGTTGTGTGTGTGCAGCGTTGTCTGTGTGTGTGGGTGTCTGTGTATGGCGGTGTTTGTGGTTCCCTGTGTGTGTGTGTGTGTGTGTGTGTGTGTGTGTGTTGGGGGGAGGTGTGCACCTCCCATCGTGCTCCATCCCCCATGCTGCGCACCCCCCATCATGCCCCATCCCCTATGCTGCGCATTCCCCATCGTGCTCCATCCCCCATGCTGCGCACCCCCCATCGTGCTACATCCCCCATGCTATAATAGTTCTCCTATTATACTCAGAGAGGAGTATAATAGGAGGACTGTAATAAGAGGAGTAGTCCTGGGGGGAGAGGAGTATAATGCCGGCTCCCTGCACATGTGTACCGGGAGCCGGTGTACACTGGTAACTATGATACACATCGGGTAACTAAGGGACCTTAGTTACCCGATGTGTATAATGGTTACCAGCGTTCACGGGCTCCGTCAAGATCCCAGCATCGCAAGGTTATGTCTGGCGCTGCTGGGATCGTGACGGAGCCGGTGTAGAAGCAAGCGATATCCCAGGATGTTGTGAGTGTGTGGATGTGATGTGTGAGGTGTGTGTGAGAGTGAGTGTGATCTGATGTGTGTGTGTGTGTACTCACCTGGGAGTCGGAGCTCCGTGTCAGTTGGGCCAGAGCGAGCGTGCATTGCGTGAGGGGGGCGGGGCCTGCAGAGAGTCGGGGCGAGAGGCCAATCCGTGTGGGGGGGCGGGGCCATGGCGAGCCCAGCGGCCAATCAGCTTTGTGTCACCGTAAGGACACAATTTTGGAGCATGACAGACAGACAGACAGAATAAGGCAATTATATATATAGATAACGTTAAATTATTGTTTTTCATTAATTTAATTGTCGGACTATGTGTGTGTGTAAAGGGACACATCTTAATCAATTAAATGACACAAACGCATGCGTTTATTTTGTCTAAAATGCATGCTTATTGCATCAAAAAAGCATGTAAAACGCTGGGATTTTGATTTAGGATGCGTTTTGAAAGTTCTCATTGACTCTAATGTTAGCAAAATGCTGCCAAAATAGCAAAAACTATTGACATGCTGCTTCTTTAAACACAGAGATTTTGCCGAAATTTCTGCAACTGAAACGCTGCGTTTTTAACAGCATTGTGCCCACAAGAAAGCCCTATTTCTCATAGACTTTGCCTGAAAATCAAAACACATGCATTTTTGCATTAAAACGCTGCAGTTGAAAACGCTGCGGAAACGCATGAAAAAACGCAACGTGCGCACACAGCCTTATCCTATAAAGGCATATACAGTGAACAAAACTATAAATGCAGGACTTTTGTTTTTGTTCCCATTTTTCATGAGCTGAACAAAAAGATCTTAAACTTTTTCTATACATAGAAAAGGCCTTTTTCTCTCCTATATTATTCACAAATTTGTCTAAATCTGTGTTTGTGAGCATTTCTCCTTTTACCGACATAATCCATCCACCTCACAGGTGTGGCATATCAAGATGCTGATTACACAGCATGATTCTTGTACATGTGTGCCTTAGGCTGGCCACAATAAAAGGCCATTCTAAAATGTGCAGTTTTATCACACAGCACAGTGCCACAAATATTTAAAGTTTTGAGGGAGTGTGCATGCAATTGGCTTGGTAACTGAGGAATGTCCACCATAGCTGTTGCTCGTGAATTGAATATTAATTTCTCTACGCATTATAGCAAAGTTGGACAAACGCATCTATTTTAGCGGGACTGGATGATCATCTGATGTACAGTATATGGGGGCCTCCCGTTTATCAAGGAGAGAAGAATGGAAGCTGGTATTTCAACATCTGATTTTTTTATTTTCAGGGGAGATAAACCACTGTCTGTCCGATGGTGCAATTCTTCTCTTTTTGAGACCACAAATGGTCAGTCATGCACTCGTGTATGGAGGAGTACGGAGAGATAGCTGTCAGATGAATGTTCTGCCTTTAATATAAAAGTCATGGAAAATCCCTTTAACATACAATCCACACTTATGTACAACAGAAAAGCAGACCAACTCTACACTGCACATTAGTAAATATCATGTCATCTTTGATAGGTGGATTTCATTTGGATTAACAGGGACCAGAAATTTTTTGAATGGTTTGTCAGTCTGCTAACCAAATTGGAACTGGACCAAGCTGATGAGGAACCCGAGGGTAAGTCGTTTCTCTAGGACTGGATAGATTAGTTCTGTAATAAAGACCTAGATCACTTATGTTGTGCAAATTGAGATATGATATAACACATAGCTGTCATTCTATGTTTCTTAATGGTGAGTTGAGACCTCTATGACCTCCTGGGTAGCAATGGGCGAACCCGAACTGTAAAGTTTGGGGTCCGTAGCAGATACCTAGTGTCCGTGCATGGACCCCGAACACGGAGTTCTCAAGGAATTCCGTGTAACTGTTCAGATTCAGACACCCGGATAATTAAAACAAAGGAACAAGAAAGAAACTAGGGAATTAAGCAGGACTGTCATACTTGCCTATAGAGTAAAAATAAATAAATATATTGTCTTAGGCGGGCTTTGTACGTTGCGACATCGGTAACAATGTGTTACCGATGCTGCAGCGATAGTCCCGCCCCCGTCGCACGTGCGATATCTAGTAAAAGCTGCCGTAGCGATTATTATCGCTACGGCAGCTTCACATGCACATACCTGCCGTGCGACGTCCCTCTGGCAAAATAAAAGGGACCCTATGCAGCTTTTTTTTTTTTTAATTATTTAAATAAATAAATAATTTGAAATGGCATGCAGTCCCCGCCACCCAATTTTTATACCCAGCTAAGATAAAACCAACACCTGGGGGCTGGTATTCTTAGGATTTTTTCGGTATTTGTGTCTATTTACTTTCACATACAGTATTAGTAATGGGGGGGTCTCCTGGACACCTTCCATTACTAATCTAGGGCTTAGTGGCAGCTGTGAGCTATCATTAACACCTTATATTACTCCGATTGCCACTGCAATTGGGATGTGCTGGGTAAAGTGCCAGGATTGTTACATCTAATGGATGCAACAATTCTGCACGGCTGCAGGCTGCTATTTTTAGGCTGAGGGGTGGACAAATAACCATGATCCTTGCCAGCCTGAGAATAGCAGCCCCCAGCTGTCAGCTTTATGATGGCTGAGTTCCAAAATTTGGGGGACCACATACCATTTTTTTAAATTATTTTTTAATTTTTTTTTTTCATAAAAAGCCACATAGAGGCAACTCTTAATTTGATACACATCCATGATAAGCACACAGCTGGAGGCTGCAGCCTGTAGCCATATGCTTTATCTGTGCTGGGTATCATAATGTGATGCCCTGGCAAAACCAGGTAGTCACAGTTAGTCCCTTGCATAACACCTTCCATCATTAGGCAACACACAGCTGACCTGAAACATTGGTCACCCTCCCCTTAGGGAAAGATAGACACACCAGTGGGCGTGACCAGGCGGTTGGAATACGCCCACCGAGGGGTCTCGAGAGCCCAGGGCGGGAAAACAAGTAGAGTGTTGAAGTTCAGTTTGGAGAGGAGTGTGGGCTGGAGCTAAGTGTAGTTCCAGCAGGAGAAGTCCAGATTGAACGGTACCAGGGTAAGAGCCCTGGTGCCACTGACTAGGTGGCAGACGGTGGTCTCCATCAGCAGGAGATGGGAAGACGGCTCGGCAGAACTGAGGTGAACCGGGACAGGGTTGTAGCCCGCCGTTACCGACACGGGGAACCGACCCAGAAACCGTAGCACAAAGGGGGTACTCGGACCCTGAAGCCAGAAACCGGAACCAAGCGGACTGGTTAATTAACCGATTGAGGCCAGGACTAGAGGTCCTGTCCCACCCAAAGTCCCTCATAGAAGACAACATCCCACCGATTAGGTATAAGAGGTCACCGCCAGGGCCCATAGATCCCACGGGCCAGCGTATGCGGGCACGGCTCCTTAGTCCACATCCAGCCGGGAGCGGACTCCTACGTTTCAAACTGGGAAGTCATTTCTACTTAAAACTTTGCAGAGGACAGAGATAGAGACCACCAGCTGGGTGGGGGACCCTGAATGCAACCGGCTGCGGCACCGGCCACCATCACCTTTGTTTACCAGAGACTCGTGTGTTTTACTAACAGTGAGTACATCAGCACCTCGTGTGGTCGCTATCCCCCGCACCGAACCACCGGGCCCCGGGGCCACCATCCCTGCCCACGGAGGGGTTAACAACTTGCTGCACAACATCTCCCCCGGGCGCCCCATAACTGCAGCGGTGGTGTTCCAACTCACCACACACCGTGGGTGGCGTCACAAACTTATTACGGCCTAGCCCGTACATATATGTCTCCCCTTTTATTCGGCGTGTCCACGAGACCCCCGGGTCCGGAGTCCCTCGAGCCACCACCCCTGAAGGTCCGGACCCGAGCAGCGCCGGCTGCTGGCACGGGGGTGGCACAATAATATGCATAATACTGCAATTTATTTATTTTTACACTATAGCTACACAGCGAGGGGATTTCAACTAATCACAGAGGGTGGGGGCGAGGTCTGAGTGCAACAAATCACAGACGCCAGGACTACTGGCGGTTGGGCAAGGGGGAGCAGTGCATATGCATGAGGGTTAATGAGCGGACCTAGAAGTAGTGGTACAGTCACACAGGAGACTCGGTAAGTATAATGGTCCTGCTCTAATGCCCCCTGGCCCTTTCAAATACGGTCCCAGACCAGATTTTTTTAAAAAAATCTGGCTGGACCCATCAAACCCAAATATATGCGGGGTCGCTCATCTCTACTCCTGGGTAAAAGTGTTCATGAGTTTCTTATCATTTGACTTTAATTTCCATGCTTCATTCATTTAAAGGAGTTTTCCGGTTCTTCCATTGTATATTCCAAAAATCTTGCCATCTTTAAAATAAAACAAAAAAAAACAAAACCAAAAACTATAATAAATATTTTCCTGTTGTCAGTGTTCACTCTGTAGCCACAGTTAGGAGATGCATACTGCATGGATTGCTATTCTCCCCTTGGAACAAAGGCAGAGCTGTTGCAAATTGCCATCATTTTATTATGTGACCAGATTGTGGGAAACAGGTATTTCATAACAGAAATAAAAAAGCTCTGAACTACCGTAAATATAAATTATGCAATTTCACTGGACCCTAGGGCAGTGCCATATTATCTCTTGGTCAGTTAGCAAAACTTTATTTTCATCACCCTACATCTTAGCGTTTGTAGATGGCTCACTGCTGCATTTTATGCCAACTAGGGTCAATCCCTTTTATTTTGCTTGGCACCAGAGGTGAGGAGGATAATTTTGGTCCCAAAAACAGACATGACATGGTGCTATAGTGCCATAATTCAAGAATAAAATGTTCAGCAATACACATGTATGTTTTTCACAATGGCTGCATTCCATTTACAGATCCCTTCCCAACCCCATACTGATCAAGTGTAAGCATGCATATCTAAGACAAAAGAGGCATGAAAATCTTTCTACAAATAGTGTGTCACACCATTGTATATGTGCCAGTCAGTTACACAGCAACGAGATACACAGAAAACATGGAGCAGAGAATGCTATGTATAACGTAGCCATGAAATTACAGAATACAAATCAATCAAGCTTTTCTACCTCAGTTTTGTTGGCATCTATACAATGTCATGCATAATAATGCACACAGAAATAGATCTATTATTACTATTAAGTGCCTTGAAAAAGTATTTTTACCCGTCAACGTTTCCATATTTTGTCACCTTAAGGCCGCTTTACACACTGCGATATCGGTACCGATATCGCCAGCGTGCGTACCCGCCCCCATCGGTTGTGCGTCATGGGCCAATCGCTGCCCGTGTCGCACAACATCGCCCGGACCCGTCACACGGACTTACCTTCCCTGCGACGTCGCTGTGACCGGCAAACCGCCTCCTTTCTAAGGGGGCGGTTCATTCAGCGTCACAGCGACGTCACAGCAGTGTCACTGAACCACCGCCCAATAGAAACGGAGGGGCGGAGATGAGCGGGACGTAACATCCCACCCACCTCCTTCCTTCCTCATTGTGGCCGGGACGCAGGTAAGGTGAGGTTCTTCGTTCCTGCGGTGTCACACGGAGCGATGTGTGCTGCCGCAGGAATGAGGAACAACTTTGTTACTGCTGCAGTAACGATATTTGAGAATGGACCCCCATGTCACCGATGAGCGATTTTTCACGTTTTTGCGACGATGAAAAATCGCTCATAGGTGTCACACGCAACGGCATCGCTAAAGCGACCGGATGTGTGTCACAAATTCCGTGACCCCAACGAGATCACTTGAGCAATGTCGTAGCGTGTAAAGCCCGCTTTACTCCCAAAACCTAAAGTGTATTTTATTAAGATTTTATGTGATATACCAACACTTTGTGCGGTTTAAAGGAAATGACACACAGTTTTCTAAATATTTTTAAAAATATAAATCTGAAAACTGTGACTTGCATTTGTATTGCCCCACCCCTTTCTCCACACACACATGTTGAGTTAATATTTTGTAGGGCCACCTTTTGCTGCAATTACTGCTGCAAATCTTTTGGGGTCTGTCTCTACCAGATCTAGAAGCTGAATGTTTACCCATTCTTATCACCATTAGTTCAGTGAGATTGGATTGAGTGTGTCTGTGAACAACAATTTTCATGTCTTGCCAAAACTTCTCAATGGTATTAAGGTCTGGACTTTGACCATTTGACAAGAGCACCTTCTTCCAAATGCCATGTAGGGTACGCAGCTAGCATGTGGAGGAAGATTCTCTGTTCTGGTAAGACAAAACTAAAACAATTTCGGCTAAATGCAAAGCTCTATGTGCGACACAAAATTAACACTGCACACCACCCTGAAAACACCATCCCCACCATCAAACATGGTGGTTCCAGCATCAATGCTGTGAGGAGGATTTTCTTCAGTAGGGACTGAGAAGTTAGTTAGAGTTGATGGAAAGATGAATGAATCTAAATACAAGGCAATACTGGAGGGAAAAAAATTTAGAGGCTCCAAAAGACATGAAACTGGGGCATAGGTTCACCTTCAAGAAGGACAATGACCCTAAATATATTGCTAGAGTTAAAATGGAATGGTTTAGATAAAAGCATATTCATGTGTGTGAATGGCCCAGTCACAGTCCAGACCTAAATCCCATTGAGAATCTGTGAAAATACTTGAAAATTTCTGTTCACAGATGCCTACATCCAATCTCACTTAGCTAGAGCTATTTTGCAAAGAAGAAAGGGCAAAATATTCAGCCTCTAGATGTGCAAAACTGGTAGAGACATCCTCCAAAAGACTTGCAGCAGTAATTGCAGCAATAGGTGGTCTTTGACCATTTGACAAGAGCATCTTCTTCCAAATGCCATGTAGAATACGCAGCTAGCATGTGGAGGAAGATTCTCTGGTCTGGTAGGACAAAACTAAAACAATTTCGGCTAAATGCAAAACTCTATGTGCGGCAGATAACTAACACTGCACACCACCCTGAAAACACCATCCCCACCATCAAACGTGGTGGCAGCATCAATGCTATGAGGAGGATTTTATTAAGTAGGGACTGAGAAGTAAGTTAGAGTTGATGGGAAGATGAATAGATCTAAATACAAGGCAATCCTGGAGGAAAACAAATTTAGAGGCTCCAAAAGACATGAAACTGGGGCATAGGTTCACCTTCAAGAAAGACAATGACCGTAAATATTCTGCCAGAGTTATGGTTTAGAATGGAATGGTTTAGATCAAAGCATATTCAGGTGTGTGAATGGCCCAGTCACAGTCCAGACCTAAATCCCATTGAGAATCTGTGAAAATACTTGAACATTTCTGTTCACAGATGCCTCCATCCAAGCTCACTTAGCTAGAGTTATTTTGCAAAGATGAAAGGGCAAAATGTTCAGCCTCTAGATGTGCAAAGATGGTAGAGACATCCTCCAAAAGACTTGCAGCAGTAATTGCAGCAATAGGTGGTCCTACAAAGTATTGACTCAGATTCATAGTTTTAAAATGTTTAGGAAACTATGTATCATTTCCTTTACACTTTACAAAAACTTGCTACCTTGTGTTGGTATATCACAAAAAAATCAAAATAAAATACATTTAAGGGACAGTCATAAAATGGCACCGCAGGGCTGGAGTGGCACTAAAAAAGCATGAAAACAATGGAGGGTGAGTATAATACCAGGGGTAGGAGACGTATATTTAAAGCACCAATCCAGCTCTGAAACCCTCCCCCCCCCAAAAGAAAATGCTGGAATGATGCTTTCAGTTTATGAGTAGAATGTAGAAAAACTGTGAAAAATTTCATGGGAATGAATACCTTTTCAAGAGACAATAGTACTGCAGGACTGTCTTGCTGGAGTTGGACTTGGTTTTCTGCCTGATTGCTAAAATGTCTTACACAATAGCTAATACTAAATCTGAGCTGTAATTTAGAAAACAAGCACCCATTTCTTTCTCCCAGGCAGATTTCTCGAGATGCATATGTACATGACGTCAGCTCTCGGCAAGAATGACATGAAAGCCATTGGACTACAGATGGCTCTGGACCTTCTCGCTAAAAAAGAAGAGAGAGACTCTATTACAGGGCTTAAGACTCGAACCCAGCCAGGGCGTCCAGACTGGAATAAGGTCATATTAACATTTTGCCTTGCTCTATGGCCTCTTGTCCTTCTTATTATAATAAATATGTTTTATTTTAGGTTTTCCAGAAAATAGAGGAAGAAAATAAAGGGAAAGTGCAGGTCTTCTTCTGTGGATCACCCGCCCTGGCTAAAGTGATCAAGGCTCATTGTGAACAGTTCAACTTCAAATTTTTTAAAGAAAATTTCTAGCACTTTGTTTTCTTTGCCTTGTTATATGACCCTACATAAATGAGGGATTATGGTCACTGTATGGTTAGTGTGTTCTCATGAAATGTAAATTTGTGCTAGGTGGGCTGATAATATAGGTGGAATTTCGGGAGTGAATAAATAAAGCTGAAACGACTGGTCTTTGCCAAGTGTTGATCTTATGGCAATGTAGAATTTAAATATGGGGCGCTATTGAGGTATTCCATATCCTTTGAAAATATCTGGAATATGGAGGAAAGTTGGGTTTATGCCGCGCTAACACCAGGATGCAAAGATCATCATTGTTCATTTTCTCTTGATTGTCCTGATAAAGGGGATGGACATCTCTGAAACGCGTAGACATGTACAAGAATAAAAAGAGATGAATTCATCAACTTTGCATCCTGGTGTTAGCACGCCATAAACCCAACTTTCCTCCATATTCCATATATTGCCTCCATTCGGGGCTGCGGCTGTGTGCCATATCTGCTATGAGATTACAGATGTTGTGACTACCACAACCCTCTTAGGTGAGTCCATTACCTTTGAATAACCTGGTGTATACCCAGGTAAGACCCTAATTGCGCTTCCTTTCCCCAGTTTCTGTTATATCTTTTGAAAAGACACATATAAACATCTGCCAGGTACCACAGATGTGTCTACTTCCATATTCTGAAAAATATCAACAATCTCAATGTTGCAAGTCCATCTCTAGACATCTTGATGTTCCTTTGTCCACAGTGCATAACATAATCAGGGGATTTACAACTCATGGCATTGTAGCTAATCTTACTGGACATGAACGGCAGAGACAAAATTGATGAAAGGTTGCAATGCAGGATAGTCTGGATGGTTGATAAGCAGCCCCAATCAGGTTCCAAAGAAATTCAAGCTGTCCTGCAGGCTCAGGGGACATCAGTGTCAGTGTGAACTATCCGTTAACATTTTAATGAAATTAAACGCTATGACAGGAGACCCAGGAGGACCCCACTGCTGACACAGAGACATAATAAAACTAGACTGCAGTTTTCCAAAATGTATGTGAGTAACCAACAATCCTTGTGGACAGATAAGGCTAGGTTCACATTTCCGTTGTTTTGCATCAGTCACAATCCGCCGCTCTGATAAATAACGCAATCCATTTGGCGGATTCCGTTGTTTCCCATAGACTTATATGAGCGGCGGATTGTGACTGATGCTCTTGCGTTGCATCCTCCGCCCGACTGATCAGTCGTGGAACGACTGACCGTCGGGCGGCAGCAACGCAGAGTGTAACGTTTTTTGAGCAGCAGAATCCTTAGCATCTCGCTGCGCATGCTCTCTCTTGGCGGCCGAAGGATCAGCTGATCGCCCGGTGGCCGCCTTCTGTGAGCGATCAGCTGATCACCCGGCGGCCGGCTGTTGTGAGCGACCAGCTGATCACCCGGCGGCCGGCTGCTGTGAGCGATCAGCTGATCACCCGGCGGACGGCTGCTGTGAGCAATCAGCTGATCACCCGGTGGCCAGCTAATGACAGCGATCAGCTGTTCGCTCTCATTAGCCGGCCGCTGGGAGATCATCTGTTTGCTCTCAAAAGCCGGCGGCCGGCTATTGTGAATGATCAGCTAATCGTTCTCTCTCTCAAGTTTTACAACGGAGTCCGACAATGAATTCTTATTCTTGTCATCCATTGTACAACGCATCAGTCACAAGTGTCAAGCAACGCATTTGACTGATGCAAAACAACGGAAATGTGAACATAGCCTTAGAAGTACATCATTGTACTGTTTACCAAAAAAGGAATGATGCCTACAAAGGACACAGTACCTACATTTAAATATGGTGGAGGTTCAAAGATGTTTTGGGATTGTCTTGTTACCTCTGGCACTGGGTGCCTTGACTGTTTGCAAGGTATCATAAAATCTGAATAGTACCAAATTATTTTGGGTTGCAATATAGTGCCCAGAGTGAGAAAGCTGAGTTTGCATCTTAGGTCATGGAACAGCAGGACAATGACCCTAAACATACTTCTGCGATGTCCTATCACCATGTCCCTCCTCTTTCTTGCATGGCCATCCTCGTACTGCACGCTTTTCTGCTTAACTGCATGGCCGTCCACAAAAAGCATGGTCCTCGGCTCGCCTCCCCCCGTGGCCACACACGTGCCACGTGGTCCTCTGCATCCCTTCATTGCCGTCCACATATAGTGTCGTCCCCGGCTTGTCCCCCCTGCAGATGCCCACATGTGTGTTTGTCCTTGGCTCCTGCCTAGGCCCCAGCCAATTCCTGGTCTCCAGCCTAGGGAATGCGCATGTATGCTTCCTGTCTCTTTATGAGGAAGCATGCGCCCTGGTGAAGAGAGGGTTTGGCTGGGCCCAGGGTAATTACCTAGCTTTGTTAAGCCCTGGGCCCTGGTCGGCCCTCCCTCTTCACCAGGCCCCAGTCACAACCGCAGCTGAGGGGCCCGGTGGTGTCGCTTCGGCCACTACAACACATCGCTAAGTTGCAGGCTAAGTTGCAGAGATGTCATGAAATCGCCGTCCTCGGTCTGAAGACGCTGCTGATCTGTGCGGATTTGGTGTTTTTTTTTTCTTTATAATCTTCAGGATTCACATCTGCACAAAACGTATCAAATAAGGGGACAATGCATAAAAAATTCCGCAAACACACAATAATCAGAGAAGAATGTTATTGCGCTCGTGGTGCGGACACCTGCAGAAAAAATGCAGCATTTACTCTACGTGTGAACACGGCCTCAGTGATACATTTTTTATGGCTTTTAATAAAGAAAAATAATAAATTGCGCCATTTTTTCCCACCATTTACCGATCCCCATAAATAACCTGATCGCTCTGTTGTTCGGGTCGTTACGATTACAGGGACACCAAATATGTCCATGGTATTTGATGATTTGTGATGTTTATTATTTTATAAAAAAAAGTAATAAAATTACATTATTCTATTTTTTTTTATTATTTTTAGTAATTTTATTAGAAGAAAAAAAAAAGTCTTTTCTTCTTCCTCTAGAATACAGGGACGCTGCTCACTACAATGGAGCTCTGTGTCCTGTGTAATCTACTGTGTAATCAGAGGCTGCATTATAGGTTTATTCATATGAAATCCTTTGTCTTACATCATCAATTCCTAGTGGCTCAACCGCTAGAGCAGCTAGGAAAGCTAGGAGGCTGCTGGACACATGTTTGAAAGTTGCTGGTTTGAATCCAAGGTGGTGAAAAAAAAAAGTATTTGTATTTTTTTCCTCATTTCTTTATAATAGTTTTATGGGAAGAAATGAATCTGACTTTCCTTCACCTACAAAGAGCTGCTGTATTTATCTATCTATCCCTCTATCCTCTATCTACCCTCTATCTCCTATCCTATCTAATCTATCCTCTATCCTTCATCCTCTATCCTTCTATCTAATCTATCATCTATCCTCTATCTTCTGTCCTTCCATCTAATCTATCCTCTATCCTTCATCCTCTATCTATCCTCTATCTATCTATCTATCCTCTATCTAATCTATCCTCTATCCTATATCCTCTATCCTTCTATCTAATCTATCCTCTATCCTTCCATCTAATCTATCCTCTATATTCTATCCTATCTAATCTATCCTCTATCCTTCATCCTCTATCCTTCTATCTAATCTATCCTCTATCCTATATCCTTCTATCTAATCTATCATCTTTCTTCTATCCTTCTATCTAATCTATCCTTCTATCTAATCTATCTTTCTATCTAATCTATCCATCTATCTAATCTATCCTCTATCCTTCATCCTCTATCCTTCATCCTCTATCCTTCTATCCTCTATCTTCTATTCTATCTAATCTATCCTCTATCCATCCATCCAATCTATCATCCATCCATCCATCCATCTATCTAATCTATCATCCATCCATCCATCCAATCTATCCATCCATCCATCCATCCATCCATCCAATCTATCCATCCATCCAATCTATCCATCCATCCAATCTATCCATCCATCCATCCATCCATCCATCCATCCATCCATCCATCCATCCATCCATCCCTCTTTGCAGCTAGATAATCTGCTTCTGATTTCTCTATTGCAATATAGAGGTCAAGATTACCAAATTTTCCTGTTTTTCAATATGGGCAGTGGCTCAGTGGTAAGAGCTGCTGCTTAAGAAACAATGAGCTTTCACACTTCACGGGTTCGAGTCCCAGCCGCCCCGATAATCCCAACCCGATGAGAATTTAATTTATTCACTTATACATAGTATAAGTATATCTGTACATAAATAGTATATATAGTATGCGCCTCTGTATGTTTGTGTGTGTGTGCCTCTGGGTATATATAGTATATGTGCTTGTGTGTATACAGTATGTATGTGTCATATAGTATATGTATCTCCGTGCATAAATAGTAGTCGTATATATGTGCATTTGTGTGTCTATATAGTATATGTATCTCTGTGCATAAATACTATGTGTATATGTACCTGTGTGTGTATATAGTATGTGTGCTTGTGTGTGCATATATAGTTGTGTGTGTGTGTTCATACAATATACCGTTTAAATATGTGTATATGTGCCTGTGTGTATATATATTTTCTGTTGTAATTTTTTTTTAATGCCTTTAGTCTTGTGCTAGGGAAAAGCAATACATTCAGGGTCCCTTATCCTCTACTACTGCTCTGGTCTATGTTTGCAGCCGTTATGTAATGACTAAAACATGTGACTACTGTAGCCAGTTACTGAGCACAGCGTCAGTTACAGAGCCCTGTGATTAGCTAAAGTGGTAACGTGTGACTATCACTGCAGTCTGTAAATATAGATGGAACAGCAGCAGAGAGACATCACTGGACCAGGTGAAAATGAATAACTTTTTTTAATTTTATTTCCCAGCGCAAGATGATGAGCACAATAAAACTTAAATGGTAAAATGATAAGATCCCAAGAGGCGGGGGAAGGTCAATTCTTGCACAGGGTCCTTTGCTCCCACTGTCCACCCCTGCTGCAACCTCATCACACACTGCTGCAGGCAACAGAGCCGCGGAGGTAGCGAGGATGCGAGCACGGTGGCTCAGTGGTTAGCAATGCAGTCTTGCAGCGCTGGTGTCCTAGGTTTAAATCCCACCAAGGACACTATCTGCAAGGAGTTTGTGGGTTTTCTCCGGGTTCTCCGGTTTCCTCCCACACTCCAAAGACATACAGATAGGGACTCTAGATTGTGAGCCCCAATGGGGACAGTGTTGCCAATGTATGTACAGTGCTGTGGAATTAATAGCGCTATATAAATGAATAAAATTATTATATTATTATAAAGAAGAGTACATACATACCAGGAAAAGGACATATATACCAAGAGTCACCCAAGATGGGGTTTACACCAGGAGGGGAACATATTTTTTTTTATATATATATATATATATATATATATATATATATATATATATATATATATAATATATATATATACACATATATATATTTACTGTATATATCTATATATGGCTTTTATTGATACAAAACGTATAAGGCAAAATAAAGGTTGAAATCCTACCCTGTATTGACTTACTGCCACATTTACCTTTAAGGTGAGGCTCTACAACCAGGTACTGAGTGTTTTGGGATTATATTATTAATCTGCAGACACTTGTTTATATACTTATTGTGCATTCTATTATCTGTGCCCTGATACTTCATTGGGGATAAGTACAGGATTATTATGTTCATCCCCTTATTTCATCCATTATTTTTCTCTTGTCAATCATGCTTTTAACCCTTGTGTTTGTCAGCCTTATATGTTTTGCATTAATAAAAGTTATGTTTATGTATAAATAGCTGGGTGTGCACATTTTTACTATGCAGCTTTTTTGCTCTCATGTTACAATTCATTTTTTGCATAGTTTTTGTTAGCCCCCCTCCCTTTCTTTATATTTATTACACTGTGGTGCCAACTACTTATTTCTTATCAAAGTGTTGTACGGAGCAGTGTGTTTGTGTGTGGGGGATATTATACAGAGGGGCAATGTGTGTATGGGAGGAAATTATATAGTGGGGCAGTGTGTGGGGGGAATGCTATACAGAGGGGTAGCAAGTTGGGTATTATACAGAGGGGCAGTGTGTATGGGAGGATATTATAAAGAGAGGCAGATTGTGTGGGGGGATAGTATACAGAGGGGCAGCGTAGGTGAGGGATATCATACAGAGGGGCAGTGTTAGTGTGGGATATTATACAGAGAGGCAGTGTGTGGGGGGATATACAGAAAGGCAGTGTGTTTAGAGGATATACAGAGAGGCAGTGTGTGTGTGGGAGAGATTATTCAGAGGGGCAGTGTTAGTGGGGGATATTATACAGAGGGACAGTGTGTGGGGGGGATATTATACAGAAAAGCAGTGTGTGTAGGGGATATTATACAGAGAGGCAGTGTGTGGGAGAGATATTATATAGAGAGGCAGTGTGTGGGAGAGATATTATACAGAAAGGCAGTGTGTGGGAGAGATATACAGAGGGGCAGTGTTAGTGTGGGATATTATACAGAGGGGCAGTGTGTGTGGGATAGATATACAGAGGGGCAGTCTGTGGGGGATATTATACAGAGAAGCAGTGTGCAGAAGGGAATTATACAGAGGAGCAGTGTGTGGGGGGGGGGATATTATACAGAGGGGCACTTTGTAGGGGATATACAGATGAGTACTGTGTGGGTGATATACAGAGGGGCAGTGTGTGCGTGGATATTATACATAGGGGCAGTGTGTGTGGGATATTATACAAGGAGGCAGTGTGTGTGGGAGAGATATACAGAGGGGCATTGTGTGAGGGTATATTGTACAGAACGGCAATGTGTGTATGGAGAGGGCGGTGTAGAAGGTGTATTGTGTAGAGGGTGTATTATGGAAAGGGGCGGTGTAGGGGGTGTATTATTAGTTTTCTGAGGGGAAACACTTAATTTTCTGGAATAACTTCAAGGGTGCTAACATTTTTGGCCGTGACTCTGTGTGTGTGTGTATGCTGTGATGTAGCGACTGGCAATGTTGTGAATGGCCGGTATGTGCCGCAGAGGCGGAGGGCTTCTGCGATCTGAACCTGGAATATTCTCTGGGACTTGTAGTTCCATGAGGCTTGCAGGATGTATTCAGGGCTGGGTTCATGAGATGGTCAGAGGTGATGGGCGGGACTGACCATCCACATGCCTCCCATACATGGGTGTGTCTAACGGGTTTTAATCAGGCTGTGAGTAGGTGGGAGCCATCTTGCTGAAAGCACATGGTCAGGAGATCATGTGCATGCTGAGACAGCAAAAGGTTGTGAGAGTACAGGGAGTTGCAGAGTCTACTGGGGCTCTGGCCTGACAGCAGGTGCCGTCGAATGGAGCTGGTCCGATGACCGGGTTAGTGAGCCCAGTGAGAGAGTCTCCCTGGAGGTCGAGCCTACATAGAAACCTGCAAAGCGACTGACAGGTAACCCTGAGAAAAAGGGATGTGGACTGGTTGATACCAGAGAATGAACTGTATGGACACTCGGCGGTTGAAACCGACAGTGAGACATTGTTGTCCTGCAGGGAGAGTGGCTGTGGCCCGTTATACGGAGTGGTTTATGAGGATCTGAATAAATCACCTAGATTGTTTAAGTGACAAAGTGTTCCTGTGTGCCTCTGTACTGCCCCGTGCTCGACAGCCGAGACGCTCGGATCCGGACCTTCAGTGGGTGGATCGAGGGTCTCTGGACCCGGGGGTCTCACGGTCACTTCAACTGAAAAGGGGGGTTGTGGTTTGGGGACGTAGATGTACGGCCAGAGCCGTGTTAAATTCATGATGCCACCGACGGGATGTGTCGAAGGTGGACACCACCGCTGCAGTTACGGGGCACCCGGGGGAGATGTTACGCAGCAAGTTGTTAACCCCTCCGTAGGCAGGGATGGTGGCCCCGGGACCCGTTGGGGGGGATGTTTGGCGGTGCAGGGAGATGGGCGACCGGAGGGTGATGTTGTACTCACTATTAGTAAACACACGAGTCTCTGATAAACCAAGGTGATGGTGGTCGGTGCCCGCACCTGGCTGCAGTCTGGTCCCCCACCCGGCTGGTGATCTCTGTCTTTCTCCCGCACCTGTGTTGGATGGTGGGCTGCCTGTGCTTGCAACTTCAGGAGTCCGATCCCGGCTTGTTGTTGCCTAAGGAGCCCTTTGCCCGCAGACGCTGGACCGTGGGATCTCTGACCCGTGGCAGTTTATCCCCCTCGTTGGGCTGTTGCCTTCAGTCGGGACTTTAGGTGGGACAGGACCTCTAGTCCTGGCCGCAATCAGTTAATTAGCTAGGCCCCAGTAGCTTCTGGACCTAGCTTCAGGGTCTGAGTACCCCCCTTTTTGCTCCGGTTTCCAAGTCGGTTCCCCGGGTCGGTAGGGCGGGCTACAACCCTGTTCTGGTCCACCTCAGTTCCACCGAGCCGTCTTCCCGGCTCCTGCAGACGGAGACCACCGTCTGCCTCCTAGCCAAAGGTACCAGGGCTCCTACCCCAGCACCTGCTCAAATTGGTTTCTCTCCTCTGCTGGAGCTGCACACAGCTCCAGCCCACACACCTCTCCAACTTGAACTCTGAAACTGTACTGTTTACTTTCCCGCCCCAGGCTGTCTGAACTCCTCGGTGGGCGTCTTCCAACCGCCTGGTTCCGCCCTCTGGTGTGTCCATCAAGCCCTGAGGGTTGGTGACTAGGGTTTAAATGTTTGGTTGTATGTTACCTATGAGGGACAGGTGTAATGTGGGGCCCTATCTGTGACTACCTGGCCTGGCCAGTGCATCACACCTCAATCCCGCTACCTGACGCATGGTTCCCCACACGCTCGGAGCCCACATCATCACAATGTGTATAGCGTGTGTCCACCCATATCATCCATATCCTGTCCACCGCCAATAACTTGAGACCGGCGGCAGCTATAGGACTAGAAGTGGTGTCTAGATATAGTAAAGTAGTCATGCGCTACGCAATGAAACCACCTATAGCGCCACCTGGTGGAAAACAACGGACTTAGCATTTTAGCCATTTTCCACAACCCGTAGCGTTCTTATTTTTCAGGATCTATGGCTCAGTGATGGCTTATTTTTTGCGTCTCGAGCTGACATTTTTAATTATTCCATTTTTGCGCAGATGATACTTTTTGATCGCCTGTTATTGCTTTTTGCGCAAAATTTGCGGTGACCAAAAAGCATAACTTTGGCATTTGGAATTTTTTTGCCACTACACAGTTTACCAAATCACATTCCTTGATCTTATATTTTGATAGATTGGACATTTCTGAACGCGGCGATACCAAATGTGTTTATATTTTTTTATTTTTTAAACTTTACGTTTGCATGGGGCAAAAAAGGAATGATTTGAACTTCTAGGTATTTTTTTTTTTTTTTTAATTTTTTAAAACTTTTTTGTTCCTTTTTTTATTTTACTAGTCCCCCTAGGGGACTATAAGGATCAGCAATCTGATCCCTCATTTATTTCTGTTGATCACAGCTACACAGCTGAGATCTGCAGAAAAGCTCATGTATTGTAACAGAGGCAGCTCTTCCGAGGGTTACAGGCAGTGAGTCATGATAGCTACAGGAGTCATCACATGACCCTGTGCAACCATGACAACCATCGGCTCATAGTGATCACGTCACGGCACTGCCAATGGAGTCGGGTGGGTGAAGATTTAATGCAGCGAGCATTTAAATTGCGTTGTCACATTTTGACAACGCCATTTTAAAAGGTTAACAGGCGCAGGTAGATCGCAGATCCAATTGCGCCAGAGAGGCACACATGTCAGCTGTGAAAATCAGCTGACATGTGCAGAAATCACCGGCGAGTGCCCGCAGCAGCCACTGGTGATTACAACTATACGGCTTAGTACGTACCAGTACAGCCCGCGGTCGTTAAGGGGTTAAGTTGAGGGTGCCAACAATTTCATCCAGCCCACTTTTTGGAGTTTTATGTGAAATTATGTCCAATTTGTTTTTTAACTCTGCATTTTTGTGTTGTTACAATGTACACAAAGTAAATAAATATGTGTATGAGAACACATGTGCAATTGCAATAATTTTCTGGGAGAAAAATTTCATTTTCTGAAACAATTTAAAGGATGCCAACACTTCCAGCCATGACTGTAATTAAATATATAAATTGTATAAACATCAATAGAAAAAAGCCAGGTTATCATTAAAGTTGTCTCCAAAGTAAGGATCACAGGCCCTGGATGTTCGCTCGGATGAGGGTGGGAGCTCACCGCACCAAAGGAAATTAGGTAAATGGAGGAAAAAGGATATTCACATAAATATGAAGACCATGATGAAGGCATAAGTGCTGAAACGCGTAGTCTGAATATGGCTGCTTTCTGATATTGCCATGTTACTGTCTAACAGATTTTTATTTTGACAAAATAAAAGTAACTTTTTAAGAAACTTATTCTCAGCCCGCTCGCTGGATTCTTTTTCCTCCATGTACCTCATTACATATATATATATATATATATATATATATATATATATATATATATATAAAATGTATGTATGGTATATAGATTACACAAATATCTACTCAAAATATGCATTCATTATTCAAAGCCCACAATAATTATAGATTATACAGGCCTGTAAGTTCAAAACATTCATAGCATAAATCGTATCCCCATCAGTAGTCCAAAATGGGTAAGAAAGAGAAATAAATCCTATATCAATGAAGCCGCAACCTGAACTCTACTGGTTCCTGTACAGACTTGTATCCCTGCAGCACAGTCCCTAATGGATCCTCCACAGGCTGGAATATCCTTACCTGCAACATTAGAAACCCACAACTTAAACCTGTCTACCTAAAAGGCCATTAAGTCATTCTTTGTACTGCCTGAGGAATCAGAGGGGAGGTTGCTATGCACTGTAAAAGATAGGTGTAGGAAATACAAGTGAGAAAACAACACTGGTTTCTGGCTAAATACATTAGCTGCAGGGCTGAAACTCCTTAGCAGTATCCACACAAAAATGTAGCCAGCAAAGAAGATTAGTATCAGTATAAGTAGTCCCACCCGGGATGTAATAGGACAGAGAAAATGAGCAAGTGAGAACACCTTATAACCACAAACCAAAAGGATAGACGCAAAGGTAAAAGACAATCAGCATTTGGACAGGGACTGACCAGGCTGTGGTTTAGCAGGCAAGGAAACTGACCACAAAACAGAAGGTCACTGGATCAAGGACCAAACTCGAGGCATGACAATAAATAGCAAAAGGAGTAAAATGATCAAATATATGATGGAAAAGTTTATAGAATGATAAACAGAATTCAATATGACCTCTAAATAAATAACAACAAGGCCAAAACAGAGTTCTTATTTAATGTGAGGAAATATTAATATTGTAAGTATCATTTATCAGGGCAGAAAAATATTGATGAATGCTTGCAATTGTGGCTAGTTCACATGGTGGATAAGCAGCTACAATGAAATTCAAAAATAATTCAAGCTGTCCTGCAGGCTCAGGGTGCATCAGTGTCAGGGCAAATTATCCGTCAACATTTGAATGAAATGAAATGCCATGGCAGGAGACCCAGGAGGACCCCACTGCTGACAGACAGACATAAAAAAGCTGGACTGTAGTTTGCCAAAATGTACACGTGATTTCCCAAAATTCTTCTGGGAAAGTGTCTTGTGGACAGATGAGACCAATATAGAGCTTTTTGGTAAAGAACATCATTCTGCTATTTACAAAAAAAACAGAATGAGGCCTACAAAGAAAAGAACACAGTGCCTACAGTCATATATGGTGGAGGTTCAAAGATATTATGGGGTTGTTTTGCTGCCTCTGGCACTGGGTGTCTTGACTGTGTGCAAGGCATCATGTAATCTGAAGATTACCAAACAATTTTGTATTGCAATGTAATGCCCATTGTCAGAAATCTGGGTTTCCATCTTAGGTCAAGGGTGTTCTAGCAGGCCAATGACCCCAAACATACTTCAAGAAGCACCGATAAATTGATGGAAACAAAGCACTGGAGCGTTCTGAAGTGGCAGCAATGAGTCCAGATCTAAATCCATTGAACACCTGTGGAGAGATCTAAAAATTGCTGACACCCTTCAAATATGAGACCTGGTGCAGTTTGCAAAAGAAGAGTCCAAAATTCCAGTTGAGAGAAGTAAGAAGCTTACTGATGGTTACATGAAGCGATTGATTGCAGCTATTTATTCCAAAGGATATGCAACCAAATATTAAGTTGAGGGTGCCAACAACTTTTTCCGGCCCATTATTGGAGTTTCATGTGAAATTATGTCCAATTTGCCTTTTTTTTTCCCTCCGTTTTTTTTTTTGGGTGTTGTTCCAATATACACAAAGGAAACAAACATGTCTATACCAAAACATGTGTAATTGCAATAATTTGGGGGTAAAGCTTCATTATCTCGAACAATGCCTCTTTTTTTTTTCCTGTAAACTCTATGTTGATGGCTTTTCCCAAAAAGCTCTACTTTTGGCCCATCTGACCAGAGAACATTCTTCCAAAACGTTTTAGGCTTTCTCAGGTAAGTTTTGACAAACTCCAGCCTGGCTTTTTTAAGTCTCGGGGTAAGAAGTGGGGTCTTCCTGGGTACCCTACCATACAGTCCCTTTTCATTCAGACGCCGATGGATAGTACGGGTTGACACTGTTGTACCCCCGGACTGCAGGGCAGCTTGAACTTGTTTGGATGTTAGTCGAGGTTTTTTATCCACCATGTGCACAATCTTGCATTGAAATCTCTCGTCAATTTTTCTTTTCCTTCCACATCTAGGGAGGTTAGCCACAGTGCCATGGGCTTTAAACTTCTTGATGACACTGCGCACCGTAGACACAGGAACTTTCAGGTCTGGAGATTGTTCATGCTTCCTCACAATTTGGATTCTCAAGTTCTCAGACAGTTCTTTGGTCTTCTTTCTTTTCTCCATGCTCAATGTGGTACACACAAGGACACAGGACAGAGGTTGAGTCAACTTTAATCCATGTCAACTGGCTGCAAGTGTGATTTAGTTATTGCCAACACCTGTTAGGTGCCACAGGTAAGTTACAGGTGCTGTTAATTACACAAATTAGAGAAGCATCACATGATTTTTCAAACAGTGCCAATACTTTTGTCCACCCCCTTTTTTATGTTTGGTGTGGAGTTATATCCAATTTTTTTTTTTCATTGAAGACAAATTAAATGAAGATAATAATACCAAAGAATTTGTGATTGCAGTCATTTTCAAGAAGAAACTGAGTATTATCTGACAGAATTGCAGGGGTGCCAATACTTTTGGCCAGCACAGTATAAAGCAGGTGAAATATGTATTGAACACGTCACCATTTTTCTAAGTAAATATATTTCTAAAAGTACTATTGACATGAATTTCACACCAAATGTTGGTATCAATTGATCCAATCCAGACAGGTAAATAAATCAAACCACAGATTTTCATAAATTATGTGTAATAACGAGAAATGACACAGGAAAAAAGTATTGAACACACATATTGAAACTTAAAAGGGTGGTTCACCCATATTTTTTATTGTCTAGATCGATATTATGTTGAGAAACAATGTTTCTCTCAAATACCTTGTGTTGGCAATAGTTCCTGTGAGAGGCGCTATTGCAGACCGCTGCTCCCCGTCCAGTGACGTCACATCAAGTGCTGTACACGTCACATCCGTGCAGCCGGCTGCAGTCTTCCTCACTCACTGAGCTGTGAGCGGTGTTTCACCGCTGACACAGCCCATCTGCTCCCTCCTCCCTCACAGCACACGGCGTCTCCTGCTTGCAGCGTTCTGCTGTGAGGGACGAGGGAGCAGATGGGCTGTGACAGTGGTGAAACATCGCTCACAGCTCAGTGAGTGAGGAAGACTGCAGCCGGCTGCACGGATGTGACGTGTATGGCACTTGACGTGACATCACTGGATCGGGGAACAGCGGTCTGCAATAGTGCCTCTCACAGGCACTATTGCCAACACAAGGTATTTGAGAGAAACATTGTTTCTCAATATAATATCGATCTAGACAATAAAAAATATGGGTGAACCACCCTTTAATACTTACTAAGTACAAAAGACTTTGTTTGTGATGACAACTTCCTGTATGGAGAAATTAGTGGCATACATTACTCAGGTGTAATTTTAGCCCATTCTTCCACACAAACACTTTTCAGATCCTGAAGGCTCCTTGGGCTTCCCCTATGAACTCTGAGGTTTAGTGCCGTCCAGAAATGTTCTATTGGATTCAGGTCAGGTGATTGCTTGGACTTAGTAGCTTTATTTTCTTTCTCTGAAACCAATTGAGAGTTTCCTTGGCTGTGTGATTGGGATCATTGTCTTGCTAAAATGTCCACCCTCATTTCATCTTTATCATCCTGGTAGATGGCAGCACATTTTTGTCAAGAGTGTCTCAGTACATTTGTCCATTCATCCTTCCTTCGTTTATATGAAATTTTTCATTGCCATATTTGAAATACAGCCCCACACCATGATGCTCTTACTTCCAAACGTCACTGTTGGTATGGTGTTAAGGCCTCCAAACATGGTGTCTGTTATAGATTATATTCTTCCAGCATTTCACAGGCTTGTCAAAAAGTTGTTCAGCAAACTTTAAACGCACTTGAACATGCTTTTTGTTCAGCAATGGAGTCTTGCTTGGTGAGCGTTCATGCAGGCCATGGAAGTTGAGTGCATTACTTATTGTTTTGTTTGAAACAATTGTAGCTCCTGATTCCGGGTCTTCATGTATCTCTCCACAGGTGGTTCTTGGCTCTTGGACAACTCTTCTGATAATTTTTTTCACTCTTCTGTCTGAAATCTTGCAGTGAGCACCTGGTTGTGGCTATGTTATGGTGAAATTATGCTCTTTCTAATTCAGGATTATGGCCCCAACAGTGCTCATTGGAACCTTCAGTAATGTAGAAATGAATCTGTAACCAGAAACCAGGAACCAGAGGGATATTGCTGGGCACCATAACCCAGAATAGGGGAAAGCATGCAGGAATAGTTAAGGACCCAAAATGTGGAAACATTAAACACGTGCAATAGTGAAAAAAGGTGGAGTAGCTACTGCAATTAAGAATAGCCTCCTACAACCTAACTATAAACAGGACAAAAGAGTAGATTTGAAAAAAGGAATATCCCAAGTTGGTCTCTATCTGACAGGCAAAAATCACTGGCAGTGGAGCTGGAACTCCTTAGCAGGATCCACATAGAAATACAACCAGCAGAGAAGATGAGCCTGAGGAATGTATAAATAGCCCCACCAGAAATGGGATAGGACAGACCAAATGAACAAATGAAAACATCTGCTGACCGCAAACCAAAAAGAATGGAAACAAATGTAAAAGATAAAAAGCACTTGAACAGGGATTGACCATGCTGTGACTCAGCGGAGAAGGAAACCGATCACACAACACATGGTCACCGGATTGAATTCTGAGGCATGACAAGTAACAATGCAGTTAAATTACAAGAATCTGAATAACTAATCATATGCTAAATAATTGCAAGTCAAATTTATGTATGAGATAGCCAAGATGATTGTCTATAAAAAAAAAGGGAGTCTCACGCTCAAGACTGTAGTGGATGGTGAGATATATAGCCTGTAAGTCAAAAGTTCAAAAACATGGTTACCCTTTTGCTTGTCAATGTATACTTCTGTACTGACTACACAACTCTGCCTCCATGTAAACTACTTGTGTACTTAATATTATTGGCAGTTTTCACCATAATCCAGTAAGCTTTTTAATTGCTGATCCCCTTTTTTGCGTGATATCTGAATTATTATTGTAATGTGCTGTCCATGAATCCTCTATGGCTGTAGCTGCTACTGCTCATTGCTTGCCCATTGGCAGATCAGCCAGTATACACTCTGGTGAATGAGCAGGGAAAACCTGAGTGTCCCGACAATTGCTTATGTCTTTCACTCTTGTCTTCCCAGCGGTCCCTTTCAATGTCTTGATTTAGACAGAAGAATAACAAGTTACTGCTAACAATCCAATTTACAAAGCATGACTCGTCATTTCATGTGTTCCTTATCTGCTCGCGCAGGCTCTCCGGATTGCAAATCTGTCTCTCAGGGGCGTCCATAACCAAGACGGTTTTGTTTATATTAGACAAAAACGTAATGTTAAATGGGAAGCCATTTATAAAGACATTTAAATCTCCATAAAGCAAACTCAGGCTTACAGTTAAAGGGGCATTCCAACAATGACTAAGACTACTTTTAATGGGCTGCTTGATTTAGAAAATAATACCCTTATTAGGGAGTTACAGGTGTTGTTCACTACTCTTATATTGATGACATAATATTAATATAAATCATTAATATAAGAAAATCCAATCATGGAGGGCCACATCAGCAACTAAAGACGGAACAAGACATTTTGGTGCCCTAAGCAGATGAAGCCAATGGCACCATACCCCCCCACCCCCAGCCCTTGCCCCCAAGAAAAAGAGGGGATCAGAGACTAAGGTAATAAAACCCCTAACTCATCCTTCTCCTCTGATGGGTCATAACAAGAACTGACAACCGCTTCCACTAGAATTGTTAACTTTTCCACTCAAAAATGCCAAGCAAATTTAAAAATGCGGTATACTTTAGAGGTGTGACTTAATAGTGAGTGTAATTTCAAGGTTAGATATGGGATCTTTCATTATTTGCCGACTATTTACAGTGGGGAAATAATTATTTGATACACTGCCAATTCTGCAAGTTATCCCACCTACAAAGAATGGAGAGGTCTGTAATTTATATTGTATGTACACGTCAACTGTGACAGACAGAATCCCACTAAAAGATCCAGAAAATCACATTGTATGATTTTTAAATAATTAATTAATTTGCATTTTATTGCATGAAATAAGTATTTGATCATCAGCTAGAATTCTGGCTCTCATAGACCTGTTATTTTCTTTTTAGAAGCCTTCCTACTGTGCACTCATTGCCGGTATTAATTGCACCTGTTTGAACTCATTACCTGTATAAAAGACACCTGTCCACACAATCAATCACACTCCAAGCTCTCCACAATGGCCAAAACCAAACATTGTCTAAGGACACCAGAGACTAAATTGTAGACCTGCACAAAGCATGCAAAAGAAGGCAAATACTGTTGACACAATTATTAGAAAATGGAAGAAAGACAAGATGACTGTCACTCTTACTCAGTCTGGGGTTCCATGCAAGATCTCTCCTCATGGCATAATGATGATTCTGAGAAAGGTCAGAAGTCAGCCCAGAATGGAAGACAGCTGGGACCACAGTCTCAAAAATTACCATTAGCAAGGTCCCCCTGCTCACGCCAGCACGTGTCTAGACCCGTTTGAAGTTTACCAGTGACAATTTGGATGATCCAGAGGAGGCATGGGATTAGATCATATGGTCAGATGAGACCAAAATAGAACTTTTTGGTATCAACTTCACTTGCCATGTTTGGAGGAAGAAGAAGGATGAGTACAACCCCAAGAACACTGTCCCAACTGTGAAGCATGAGAGTGGAAACATCATACTTTGGAGGCGCATTTCAGCAAAGGGAACTGGACGACTGCACTGTATTGAAGGAAGGATGGAGGAGGTCATGTATTGCAAGATTTTGGCCAACAACTTCCTTCCCTCAGTAAGAGCATTGAAGATGGGTAGTGGCTGGATCTTCCAGCATGAAAATCACCCAACACACATAGCCAGGGCAACTAAGGAGTGGCTCTGTAAGAAGCATTTCAAGGCCCTGGAGTGGCCTAGCCAGTCTCCAGACCTGGACCCAATAGACAATCTTCGGAGGGAGCTGAAATTCAATGTTGCCCAGTAACAGCCCCAAAACCTGAAAGATATGGAGAGGATCCGTATGGAGGAGTGTACCAAATTCCCTGCTGCACTGTGTGCAAATGTGATGCCCTCGCCTATCAGGTCGTCACAGGGTATTGTGCAATCTGCCCTTCTGTACAATATCCACCTCCTCCTTGGTAACGGGTCCCTAACCTTTGGTGTTACCAAGAATAAGCTAATCAAAATCCTAGGAACACTCTGCACCACACCCACCAGACACACCAGTGGCCAATCTGAGTGGAATAGGGTCGCCCACTTGGGGGGGTTGGTAAGGGGGGGTCAGGAGTGTTATGAGACAGTCAGTTGAGCAGTGACTCTCAAGAGGAGAGGTCACAAAGGGAGTTAAGCAGTGACTCTCGAGAGGAGAGGTCAGGAGCTGGGCTCCTTGAGACTACTAGGTAGCAGACGTTGGTCTGGGCCTGGTAGGAGCTGGACCCCGGTCGCAGGGGATCGTGACAAGGGGCACGGACTGTCGAGGAGGACACCCAGTGGCCTTGTGCCATCACCAGGCAGGGGCCAGGGCACGACGGGATACGTGGACCCTAGGTCAGGAAGAAGCTTCATGCGTCCTGACAATTTACCCGACGAGGATGGAGCCTTCAAGATCCGTTCTCCACCCGCTCCAAAATCGGGGTACTAGCGCAACGAGGGGGATAGGACTTTCCCACTACACGGTCCAGAAAATCCCAAGCGTGAACCCTGAGAGCAAGCTCACCCAGTTAGCCATACTGGTGAGCGGGACCCGATTAGTTTTATACTAGAGGACTAGGTGCCAAGGCAAAGGTCACAGACTAACAGGCAACACCAACGGACATGGGATCCAGGCGTGCTCCCTTCAAGCGGCAGCGATGTCCAGAACTTGTGTGTTCTGTGTCGTATTTCTATACTGATGGTAGTTCTGGTGATCTATTCATGTACTGATGGTGTTCTGGTGTCATATTTCTGTACTGATGGTAGTTCTGGTGATGTATTCATGTACTGATATTGGTTCTGGGGATGTATTTATATACTTATAAGGGTTCTTGTATTGTATTTATGAACTGATATTGGTTCTGGTGACATATTTATGTACTGTTAGCCATTCTGCTGATGTATTTATTTGCATGTTCCTAACTAAAAAGTTAATTTACCTTGTCTATGACCTGTAGATGCCCTGATCAAGCTCTGACTAACCTCAAGTTGCAAAGACACTTGTCATTAGCAATGCTGAACTTCTCTTTAGATTGTGACATTAGTTTTTGCATAGTTTATATTAAAGCAATTTTCCCACTTTAGCATATTTATGAATATCATGGGCTGACATCTTATTAGGAGAATGGAGGTCCCATGACTAGTTCTACAACCCAAAAAATAAACGCCATAACAGTAGTACTTAGAGGAAGAAGAGACAACATGGAGTTGGTTGGTGTTGCTATGACAACATGGCAATATAGAGCCTGCTGGCAGGCATGGGACGATGGCCATGGCTGGGTTCAGCTTCATGATTATTGGAAAATATTTTATGTGTTAAAGCGGCCCTCCATCTCGGAACTTAAAAGTAATTATGCACTTCTGATGTACACTCACCCTCCCTGATGCCCTCCATTTACCTCCTATTGCATCCTCCGCTAAGACCTGCGTTCTAGTGGAAGATGGTCATCTCAGTGGCATGTAGAGTGCAGTGGTAAATGTGAGCCGCCAAGCCACATGTAAGGCACAGAAAGCATGGTTGAGACTTATCACTGTTCCCCACATACCACTGGAACTGCTACCTTGAATACATGAGGACCGCAACACCGATCTCAGCAAAGGTGGCAGTGAGAGAAAAATGGAGGTCAGTAGGAAGGGTGACTATAGATGCCAATTAGATAAATTGTATAGTTACTTCAGTTCCAGGTTGGAGGGTCACATTAAATGTAATGCTTTTGTCGCGGGCGGGGAAGGACGCCGCTGCGCTCGCTAACGCTCGGGTCCGGCGCTGCTGCGATGGCTGCTCGGTGGCTCGAACGGTGGGCCGGATCCGGGGCTCGAGCGGCGCTCCTCGCCCGTGAGTGAAAGGGGGTAGTTTGGTTTGGGGATTTGGTCTGTGACGCCACCCACGGGTTGTGGTGAGGTTGGGCACCACCGCTGCTGGTGACGGGGATCCCGGGAGCGATGGCAGGGAGCAGCTGGGATGTTGTTTTCCCCCTCCGTGGGTAGGGGTTGGTGGTCCCGGGGACCGGTGAGATGACAGGGAGGCAGGGTCGGGAAGGTGCAGGGTCGCTTGGACTGCGCAGCGTGGTGCCGGACGGCACGGTAGAAGTTGACTCACCCACCCCAGGGCTATGCGACACCCGGTGCCGGACCGGACTAGTCCAGGGGTCGTCAGTGGTGGCGGGGCCCGACTCCGTACCCTGGTGGGGTCAATTAAATATGGCTTCAGTGGGGTTAATTAAAGTTTGTATTTTCGTGACGCCACCTGTGGTTTGCGGCTATTAAGCCGCCGCTGCTGTATGAGGCCTCCGGGGCTGGTGGTATGGCAGCTTGGATGGTCCTGCTCCCCACAGGTGGAGCGGTACCCCGGGGCAACAGTTGGTGCTCGTGAGAGTCTATGGTGTGATGGAAGTCTATGCAGGCGGCAATAACTGAGACAACACCAGAGGGTGCAATTCCAAGGTCTTTACTCACATTTCCTGGGCTGCAGCACACTGGTGCCTCTGGGCGGCTGGAACCCACTGTCAGGGACCTCCGCCAATCCTGGGTAGATCTTGGAATGAAAGCCGGTACCCTCTTCTAAAGTGTCTATGTCTTCAGCTGTCTCCTTAAACCTTGGCCTTGCTGGATGAACCTGGCTCGGCCTCCACTACAGCCTCCGGGCCGGGGGCTCACCTGTCGGATGTTTTACCCCCTTTCTAGAGGTTCTGCTGTGGGCTGTGGCCCGGGGAGTTTGCAACTTTCCCTGGGCCTCGGTTTTTACTGTTGGAGATTATTTTTCACTCCTCCGGTTTCTAGGGACCGTCCCCTGCTGCAGCTTGATCCCTCCACCGATGTTCCTGTGGAACAGGCCACCAGCTCAAGAGCTATCTGTGGCCCTGGAATCCCTTCTCTTCCTCTGCTTGGTGTCACCTGAACCCTCTGAGTCCCAGGTTCTTCACCAGGAAGCGTCACTTTCTTCTCTTAGCTCCTGTCTGACTAGAGCTTTCTTTCTGCTTCTCCTTCTCGTCTGCCTCCCGCAGACCTCCTCCTCCTTCCTCCCTCTCCAACTTCAACTCTCTACACTTGACCTTCCTTTTTCTGTCTGGCCTCTGGTGGCTCCTCCCACCTCCCCAGTTGCTAAGCTGTACCCTATAGGAGCAGGGATGGGTCTTACGGCCCCTCCCAGCATGCAGCATGGGAGGGTTGCTGCCAGTGTCCCTGGTCCCAGTGTGTACCTAACAATGGGTGTAGTGTAGATTTGCCTGAGTACCGGCGTTCACTCCTTTCCTTACCCTGAATGGGACATCACACCGCTGGCTGGGGTGCAATGTTCCTGTGGCGACGGAAGCCTCAGGGGCGCCACACTCCCCCACAGCGAATCCCAGCACATCCTCGGGCTGAAAAACAACAGAAAATTGTGGAAGGAATTGCAAAATTTTTGTTATGCATAACTGTAAAACTGTAGAACTTTTCTTCCCTTTATGGGAGGCACAGATACTTTAACATTGCAAACATTCTTATAAAGAAAAAACTCTAAGTGTGCACTTCCAGTCCATTGCACGGTTTGGCACTTCTACCATAATTCTGGTAGGGGGCACAACAGGTGCAACTAATTACATTTCGATCTTCTGACCACACATAGTCCAGTGGCCCAAAACGTCTTTTCAACATTAAAGGGGGGAAAAGGCAAAGACAAAACCAGCCACTAAGTCCAGTGGCCTGGTAACACAGGACACATATACATTCATCGGGGACCACATTCCAGTCCGGTGGCCCGGTAACATATAAACAAAAGGGGGGGTGACATCTTCAAAAAGTACAAGGGGCAGTAAGGCAGGAAAGGGTGTCGTCTTCAAAAAGAACATTAGGGCAATACAAAAAGGACGTCTTCACAAAGGGATGAGGGGCAGACAGGGTCTATATACAGTTTAGTTCTTCTTTCTTTTCATTCTTACATTTCTGTGCTGGAGTCCCGACGTGGCAGGGCCCTAGGCAGCATATAAACCATGGAGATCCTGGTCTGCGTCTCCTGTGTGGTGGTAGTAGGCCTGCTGCAAGGTTCTGCGGCCCGGGTCTGCTCTGCAGTGGGGCTGCTTGCTGAGGCGGTGCTGCACGCTGGCATGGTGCTGCTGGCTTGTAAGGGGTTACTGGCTGGCGCGGGGCTGCTGGCTTGCAAGGGGTTACCGGCGGTACGGCGCCACTCTGGCCCCTCCAGTGATGTTTCTTCCCGCACGATATGGGCGCCCAGGGCATACCAACCACGGCTCCCCATCAGCCTAGTGTACTCTAACACATCACCCGGCTTCACATCACGCCCTGGGTGACCTTTAGTGAGGTGCTCCTCTATGTCGCGGCGTGCAATAAAGACGTCCTTTCCTAGGCCCGGCTCCCTGATGAACCCCCAGCCTTCCTTCAGTTTAAATTCAAGCACCTGGCCCCTCCGCACTGGGCCCTGGTGTTCCTTGCGGCTCCGCCTGATCCGAGCCTTAGCAGCCAGGTTGGATTCCTCCTCTGCACGGCGTCTCTCCTCCCGGCTCTCCCGCTCCCGCTGGTATTCCTCCAGCCTCCTCTGGCAGGCCACTCCAGTAGCCATCTTAGTCTCCTTGGGGCGCAGCGGCTGCTGCAGTCTCCCGCTGTCAATGGGTGCAGCGTCCCAATTCACCCCCAGTGATGTTGCTCCCAGGAGGTTAACAGGGGGACTTGGAAGGGGGCCCACTAACTGTTCGGGGTCCACCCCACCCCAGGCACCATCTTCGGGGACCTCCGGCAGGCCTCCGGTGCCCCACAGAGCGTCAGCGGGGCTGGCGGGGGAATCTAGCGGGACTGTGGAGGGACTGGGCGGTGGCGCTTGGTAGGGCCGTGGGTCCGGACGGGTCAGGATAGTATATCGCTCACCCGGGCGCTGCTCGGCGGCCTCCATCCAGTGGCCCATGTCCTCAGGCGCCATCCGGTTCTCTCTCCGCCGGTCCACCTCCGTCTGCATGGTGCTCAGCCTCCGGGCCAGGATCTTCATTTCCTCCCGGAGCAGGTCCAGCTCGGGATCCATTTCCCGGGTCCCTGGTGTGCACTTCTGCGGCTCCTCCTCCATGCTGCTGACCTGGGGAACGTTCGCTGCTACACTGCTCGGGTGCTCGACCACGCCACTCGGCTGCACCCTTTCCCCTCTAGGAGGCGGGGCCGGAGGCTGCACCAGCATCTGGCGCCAGACTGGCGCCCAGCCCATCACGGCCGGCACCGCTCCGTTTACAATCAGGTACATTCTTGCTCTTGTCTGGTCTGGCATTTAGACTCGTTCTGCCAGCCAGCCAGCTTTTCTAGGCGCCATCTCTTCTTCTTCCGCTCTCCATGCCGGGCACTGCTTTGCGCTCTTTTTTTGCAAGACCAAGGGGGCGGGGCTTCTTTTCGCACTCTTTCTGCAGGCACGCCCCCCTTCTTCCCGCACTCAGTGGCTTCAATGGCGGCAGTTTCTCACGGTAAAACACAGGCTATTTCCCGATTCTTTAAGGCACAGAGTACCCGGTGGGACCGGGCACGTTATCCTGTTCGTGACGCCAAAGTTGACTCGCCCACCCCAGGGCTATGGGACACCCGGTGCCGGACCGGACTAGTCCGGGGGTTGTCAGTGGTGGCGGGGCCCGACTCCGTACACTGGTGGGGTCAATTAAATATGGCTTCAGTGGGGTTGATTAAAGTTTGTATTTTCGTGACGCCACCTGTGGTTTGCGGCTATTAAGCCGCCGCTGCTGTATGAGGCCTCCGGGGCTGGTGGTATGGCAGCTTGGATGGTCCTGCTCCCCACAGGTGGAGCGGTACCCCGGGGCAACAGTTGGTGCTCGTGAGAGTCTATGGTGTGATGGAAGTCTATGCAGGCGGCAATAACTGAGACCACACCAGAGGGTGCAATTCCAAGGTCTTTACTCACATTTCCTGGGCTGCAGCACACTGGTGCCTCTGGGCGGCTGGAACCCACTGTCAGGGACCTCCGCCAATCCTGGGTAGATCTTGGAATGAAAGCCGGTACCCTCTTCTAAAGTGTCTCTGTCTTCAGCTGTCTCCTTAAACCTTGCCCTTGCTGGATGAACCTGGCTTGGCCTCCACTACAGCCTCCGGGCCGGGGGCTCACCTGTCGGATGTTTTACCCCCTTTATAGAGGTTCTGCTGTGGGCTGTGGCCCGGGGAGTTTGCAACTTTCCCTGGGCCTCGGTTTTTACTGTTGGAGATGATTTTTCACTACTCCGGTTTCTAGGGACCGTCCCCTGTTGCAGCTTGATCCCTCCACCGATGTTCCTGTGGAACAGGCCACCAGCTCAAGAGCTATCTGTGGCCCTGGAATCCCTTCTCTTCCTCTGCTTGGTGTCACCTGAACCCTCTGAGTCCCAGGTTCTTCACCAGGAAGCGTCACTTTCTTCTCTTAGCTCCTGTCTGACTAGAGCTTTCTTTCTGCTTCTCCTTCTCGTCTGCCTCCCGCAGACCTCCTCCTCCTTCCTCCCTCTCCAACTTCAACTCTCTACACTTGACCTTCCTTTTTCTGTCTGGCCTCTGGGGGCTCCTCCCACCTCCCCAATTGCTAAGCTGTACCCTATAGGAGCAGGGATGGGTCTTACGGCCCCTCACAGCATGCAGCATGGGAGGGTTGCTGCCACTGTCCCTGGTCCCAGTGTGTACCTAACAATGGGTGTAGTGTAGATTTGCCTGAGTACCGGCGTTCACTCCTTTCCTTACCCAGAATGGGACATCACACCGCTGGCTGGGGTGCAATGTTCCTGTGGCGATGGAAGCCTCAGGGGCGCCACATACTCACTCAGCCACAAATGTACGCAAAGTCTCTGGTAAACCAAACGGCTGGATGGACGGGTCCCGCAGCCGGCTGCTGTGGCTTCTCCTGGACGATTAGTGGTGGCTGCCTTTCCCTGCACCTTTGTGTATGTTCGGTCCCGATGGATTCCCACCGGTAACCCACTCCCCAGCGTGTATATGTGCCGGAGGAGCCCTATTGTCTGCAGACTCTGGCCCTTGGAACTCTAGCTGTGGCGCTAGCTGTATTTCCTTTTGCTGGTCGGACGGTTGCCTTCAATCGGGTCTTGGCTGTTAGGAAATCCCTGGGGTTCCGGTCACTGACGGATTTGACATCTAATGGCGACTCCAAGCCTGGTCGGGGTCCGTAGGCCCTGCCTGTGTGTGCTGAGCTTCACTTCGCTCACCGGTTCGGTACCGGCGGGCCACCGCCCGTTCCGTTCCCGGTCCTACAGTTCCGCGTTGATCTGCCTCTTCTGCAGACGGCCACCACCGTCTTCCAACCTTGCTCTTGGTCCACGCACCCGGACACGGTCAGTTCGCTCCTCCACTACTACTTCACTCCTTTCCTTCCCTAACTCCACTCAACTGACTTCCCTTTTCCCGCCTCCAGGACTGTGAACTCCTCAGTGGGTGGGGCCAACCGCCTGGCTCCACCCCACCTGGTGTGGACATCAGCACCTGGAGGGAGGCAACAAGGATTTTGTGTCTGGCTGATGTGCCTGTCTCAGGGTGGGGGTGTATGTTGTAGTACCTGTGACGACCTGGCTAGTCCAGGGCGCCACACTTTATCAATCTGTATCTTGTAGCATGATAGGTTATTAATAGTGATGAGCAAGTGTGCTTGGCACTAGTCAAAACTCGATTGAGTGTCAGGGTGCTCAAAACGCTTGGTACTCAATTGAGTATTGTGCTGGTGCTCGACTTCCCGCCAGCATATACTTTCTTTCTCATTTTTCCGGAAGCCCCTAAGAGGAAGGCCAGGGAAGAGAGATAGACAGATTACATCCCCAGTCTTCTTATTGCGGGGGTTCCGGAAAAATGCTAGTTTCCCATTGACTTCCATTATGCCCCTTACTGGAGTCGAGCCCATCCGAGCATCCGACCTGCTTGGATTTGAGTACCCAGCACTCCAGCATTTTAGTGCTCGCTCAACACTAGCTATTAACCTTATCTAGGGTCGTTACTGCATTGAAACAACTCCCAAAGCTGTGCAGAACAGCAAATGACAAATCATTACTGACTCAGCTAATGTCCAGAACTTTTTCAGATTCACCGACCCTGCTTGTAGCATAAATTACCCAGTGACAAAGTAAAGAATTACAGCATGAACTAAGTTTGGGTCACAGTCACATATCACTGCAAACATGGGCCAGGGGGGAAAATCAGCAAGACAGAAAGCAAGGTCAATGCTCCAGTGTAATGTAGTCCTAATGATATAAATGCACAGCAATACAATTCAGAAAACCTCTGGGATTCTTTACACAATAACCTTCATGGTGAAGTCTCTTGTTTTCTTATCAATTGATCTACAGGGAACAATTGTTTAAAGGAAATGTTCCCCTACAGGCTCTGATTTACAATGGCTGTATGAGCTAATGCAGCAGGGTTCATCTGTAATTAACCCTTCTCATCCAGAGGCTATAATATTTATGACCCTGAGTCAAGCATCTACATATCTGCCAACGTCTCTCTTGGAATGTTTGGCAGTGAAATAACACTGGCAGTATAAAAGCGACGATTATTATCAGCATTAATAAGATCAACCTTCCTGGCTAGAACTGTTTGCAGGTTAGATATTCGGGCAAAAGCTATCCTGATCTAAGCGAAGTGTTTATATGAACAGGTACAACGCTCTACAGCCTACGGTACTTCCACATACATTTTTGGTACGTGGCTACCTCTATGTTATCCCCCATAAATTTACAAGCAAGACAACAATGGTTTGGGTTTATACACCTGGGCAACAAAAGATCAGAGTGGGTGAACCCCAATTTAAATAAGTATGGTCAGAAATAAAACAGCATTCCTGGCCGATGAGGGTGGCCTATGTATGCAATGGTGACTCATTTGTCTACTATACCCTCCAAGACCAACATAATATTATTCCAAATAAATGTCACAGCACAACAGGACCAAAGCAATATCATTCACATCTGGGATAAATACAAGATTTAGAGAATTTGCTCCGTGGCAGATTTACAGTTAGACAATGTAAGTGTGACGTCTGCCCAGGACCCCAGACCGCCCAGGAGGGCAGTCACAGACAGACTAGAGGCAAACTGCCCACTCAGCAGGATCCCGAGGGCCCCTAAACCCTTTAACCCCTGTACAAGGATCTGGAATTACTACAGGGCCCATGAGGTCGCTGCCCATAGAAGGCTGCAATCCGGAGAAGAGTAGTCACCAGGCAGGATCAAAGCCAGGAGATACAAAAGGGACAATGTCGGCAGGCAAAAGAGTGGTCAGGTAATCAGGCTAAGGTCAAACCGGAGATGGCAGCGAAGTACAAAAACAGCAGGCAGGAGAGTGGCCAGAGAACAGGCAGAGGTCAAACAAGGGAATCAATAGTACAAAAGCAGGATGTGAACCATGCAGCACCAGTAATTTACAAGACTATATCTGGCCGCTACCAGCAGACTGGAGGAGGAATAAGAAGGGTGTGGTGCCTTCCCCATTGGTCCTGGCTGAAAGTTGGTGACTTCAGCTGGAAGGCACACGCTACCACAGTCAGACAGTGGTACTGCAGGTCCCAGCAAAACCCAGCTTAATGGATGAGCAGAGTCTGTACCCATCAGAGCCACTGACACCTCCCCCATCACCAGCACGGGGAACAGCAAGAATACGGTGGTGTCTGGTGATCGAACAGAAGTCGCAGGAATGGACTCTGGTGGAGATGTGACAGTAAGGTACTTTGCACACTACAACATCGCAAGCCGATGGTAGCGATGCCGAGTGCGATAGTCCCCGCCCCCGTCGCAGCTGCGATATCTTGTGACAGCTGCCGTAGCGAACATTATCGCTACGGCAACTTCACATGCACTTACCTGCCCTGCGACGTCGCTCTGACCGGGGAACCGCCTCCTTCCTAAGGGGGCGGATCGTGCATTGTCACAGCGACATCACACGGCAGGCGGCCAATAGAAGCAGGGGGGCGGAACGCAGGTAAGGCGATGTTCCTCGCTCCTGCGGCTTCACACACAGCGATGTATGCTGCCGCAGGAACGAGGAACAACATCGTAACATTGGTCCTTCCGAAATTATGGAAATGACCGACGCTACACCGATCATACGATTTCGACGCTTTTGTGCTCGTTAATCGTAGTAAAAACGATTTACACACTACGATGTCGACAGCAACGCCGGATGTGCATCACGTTTGATTTGACCCCACCGACATCACAGCTGCGGTGTTGTAGTGTGCAAAGTACCCCTTAGTCTTAAAAAGTGAACCTGTCAGGTGCAATATGCACCCAGAACCACGAGCAGTTCTGGGTGCATATTGCTAATCTCTGTCTAAACGTCCCTGCATCTAGTAGCAAAAATAAAGAGATCTTTAGAAAAAGTATTTCTAAAGATCTTTTATCTTATGCTAATGAGCGCAGGGACTAGTCCCGAGGGTCCTACATTGTAAGAGGATGGCGAATAGTGCCCTCTCCTATAAAGATGGTGTTAATAAGTATTGTATGTATAACAGTAAAGATAAGATCTAGCAGAGCCGAATGGGCACGTCGTTTGGCACCACTCAGCGGTCACCGCTGGTATGGATTAAGTAGTGAGGAATATGTATGTGTTTATATGTTTTAAATGTAGCTCCCCTGAACCCCTCAGGGTGCTACAAGGTTCTGCATACCCACAAGGATGCAGGGCCTACCCCCTTAGGGACCCAGAACCCCAGTGCCGGTAACACCAAAAACTCAGGTAATCCCAGTTTCCCCAACAATCCCCCATACAATGTTACTTAGTTAGGGTGGGACCATGGATGGCTTCCTAGAGGTGGAGCCACTCCAGTCCAATAGTTGACCAGGTGGGAGGGGTAGACTGTGAACATAGGAAGTCAGAAGTGAGAAGAGAGACTGCAGTGAGACAGAGCAGTCGGTAGTGAGTCTAAGTCTGAACTGCAGTGACTGTAAAGGTGGAAGTAAAATGACTCCCTGACTCGGGTTGATGGTGATCTGGTACACAGGAGAGGTAGTTACCGGTGGAGTACTCCTGGAACTACGCACCGACGGCGTACAGGACCCTAGGACAGGATAGAGCTTCAAGCCAACCTGTTAACACATGCACAGCAAGGGGACCATCAAGGACCTTGCTGACCCTAAAGAATCCGAAGACTCAGTAGCAAAGGGAGAACCGGGGACAGGACCAGAGACTTCAACCCCACAGGGTTCACGCTACTGTCAGGCGGACAGAAGTGGACAAACCACAGACTGGGGACCCCCAGTGTTCCATACCACGGGGACCCACTTACCAGAGACAGGTGCAGGGGAAGAAGGTACCAGAGAACCAGACTGGCATTGGGACGAAGGGGACCTGGAGGCGAAACCAGCCGGCCTCGGGCAACCAGTTAACATCTAAAGTGAGTAAACCAGTTGCACTGAATACCTGTCTGGACTTCTTCTTCCGACCCACACCACACCATTCACCCGCTGGGGCAATACCCTACTTGTGGAGGGATTACCATACTAGCTGCTAATACCATCAGCCCCAGTAGAGACATTTTGCAGCGGCAGCTCCCTACACTTAGCCACAACACCGCAAGTGGCATCACGAATAACCTTTGTTCACCAATCCCCTGTAAATATCCCCATTACAAAAAGGGCCCAGGGTACGGAACCGGGTAATGGCCACCATCGTGATATTCCCAATAGAGACACTGCACAGAACAGAGTACCCCATATCCCTGGGTGCTATAAATATTGTGTATAACATGTACTGGTCCCTCGTGCTGTGTTTGGCAGGAGATGTAGTACAGGGCCAGGTATAGAAGTAGGGTCTTGGGAAGGACACTCGTCCCTGGGCTGGTGTCAGTTTGGGATATCACAGCAGCCTGGCCTGATTCCGTGACCCCGTCAGTGTCAATAAAGATGGGAATGGGGATGTTATAGTTATTCGTGACGCCACCTGTGGTATGCGGCCAATATGGGAGCCGCCGCTGTGGATGCTTTCTCTAGGGCGGATGATGACGCAGCTCAGATGGTACAGCTCTCCACAGGTAGAGCTCGGACCAAGGGAGGATGGTGGGTGTGTTAGTCACCTATGGCACAGGGGCGCGATGATGGGAGCGCCAGCAATGATGGGACGACACAGAGGGTGCAGTTGAAGTTCTTTACTCACTGAAGTCACCACCTTTGGACTGCCGGACTCCACTGTGATGGGCTCCAGCCGATCCCGGATAGTTTAGAGGTCAAGGCCGGTGATTCCTTCTGTGTGTCCTTTCCTGTGGTCTTCCCTCCACCCCAGCTCCTGGGCCGTGGAACGGGTCACGGGTGCCTGCTTTACTTCCCGCGAACTCTGGGATCCCCTTTCTTGCTCAGAGCCAGGGTCGAGCCTCCAGCTCCTGACCACGGGCACTTTTCTGTTCAGTGTCTTGTTACGTCTCCTCCTGAGTCCGACCTGGCGCTTGCTGTGCCTGGAGCTAACTGCTGTATGAGATGGTTCACCACATCCCCTCAGGTGCCCCGCCTCCCGGGTTGCTGAACTAGTGGGCAAGAGGTCCCATACCTCATGATGGCTACCCCTGGCACCTACCCTGGCCCAGTCCCAGTGACAGAGCTCCCGAGTTGTGTGTTGGATGTGTTGTGGTAGTAGTTTATTGTGATGACCTCATCCGTATCTGAGATGAATACTGCACCTCAGGTGAGGTGCAGTACCCTCTGGCACCTGAAGCTGCAGGGGCACCACAGTAAGGATAGGTGTAGTAGTAGTAATAAGATAGGAATAAGTTGTAACCTAGGGAACAAGCTGTAGGAGTGAGGAAGACAGTGGTAATTAAATAGTTAATAGGTTAGAAGAGGGACACAGGAAAGAGCAGACAGATGGTTACCAGGGAAACTGAGATAGGTGGGAGGAGTAAGCAAGGGGTTACAGCATGTGTGCAGAAAGAATCTAGTCAGTCGAGCGGCAGGAATTGTGCTAGGCCAGACTCCATGTTAGGGTCTGCCTAAGCCGGAGGGAATCCCTCCATATGGCAGATCAACCTCAGACCGGTGGAACACTGGGACTCGGAGACCCCAGTGGGACCTCATACTGACCAAGAGAGGCTGCGCATTCTGGACGCAGGTAGGAGTGAGACACGGAAGCTGCAAAGGAATGTATACTGGGGGAAGATAAAGTATACATGACTTAGCTACTGGAGGAACGTGCCCAGGGCAAGTTAGCAGAGGTTTTCCCCAAGGACGAAGGACACAGCATGGGGGTTCTAGAGACCAGAAGTATGGATAATGAACGTGCCAGAATAAAGAGGTTTCAGTTACTTTTATTAAGATTGTCGTGTGGTCATTTCTGCCTCCACCCCGTCTAAGATGAAGATTCAAAGGTATCGACACACACCCGCTCATTCACATATACAGAAGTCAGGGGAAGCAAGGCTGGCCATCACACGGCTCCCCTCTTGAAGTGGTGCTGCGAGCAGGGTAAGCCTACATATCCTGGCCCTATGGGCTTAAAGAAGATATAGTAGCAAGCTGCAGATCGTCTGAGGCTGAAGTTAAAGAAAATGGCCACTACCGCATACTGAACTTCCACCCAATCCCCTTCGGCTTAAGAGAGACCCGCTGGGTATGGGTATGTGCCCGTGCACGCGGACGACGTGCGTGGGAAGAGAATCTGCAGGAGACTGAAGAGTTTTCCCGCCATTCAGAAGGTTTACTACAGTGGCAACCACCTCCTGCTTTGCCTGAGGTGATAAAGCGAGCGGATGACTCTGGCCCAATTTAAACCAGTGAGCTGGAGCTGAAACCCATTAGCCTAGTGACACTGTGCGGACAGGGAGAGAAGCTCGGACAGAGACTGGCAGAGTACCAGGCTCGGATCTGGGCCGCAGCAGCTGCATCCTCCGACTCACATTGGGAGGAGAAGGTGACCACCCCAGAACCACCCAATGATGTTCCAAAACTAAAACGTCAGTCTCCAGCCCCCCACCAAGCCCCCGTGCAGAACCCCGTGACGGAACCTCCAGCAATGATTTGGGGAGCAGTTGCTCAGGAGGAACCATACAACAGGCCTCCATCCGGTACCACCAGACCCGCACAGCCAGTCCCTGTCTTTCATGCGGCCCAAGGGGCTCATTCTGCAGTTTATGTGCGGATGGGGAAGTCTAAGTGAAGAAACCTAGCACCTGGGTTTGTTGAAATGCCTGTTACATTATAGTTTATAAGAAGATGCCAGTTGCGTCAACAGGAGTTATACAGACTGAATGTGTTCCGGGACTGTCCTCCTTTAAGGAGGGAAGCAGAGGAGTATGAACCCCGAACTGTTGACGTATGGGGAGCACTGGGAAGCGGTGCTGCCCCAAGCACGGTTTCTGTGAGAACTGTGTTTTGGTCATTGGACCTGGAGAAGAACCATTTTAAGGACAGTTTCCGCGTGGACTGTTTTTGTTTTTTTGCAGGTCATTGGATCGGAGCCAAAGTGCTTTAGGCCAGGTCATGTTGGCTCAGATACAGAAAGTGCCTAAGTGAGCTATCCCGGAAAAACCCGGGTATGTGCGGTGCCCGTACCATTGTTAAAAGAAAAGTGACGGCGGTTGCGTCTGTGGAATGAAAAAGGATTGTTTGTGTCGGGACTGTCTTTCTTCAAGGAGGGAGGCAGAAAAATCCCATACTGTGTTGGTAAAAAAAAGGGGACACCGACAGCGGTGTCGGCCCCAAGAGTCGTGCTGAAACGGACTCTCATTGTGTTGACAGTCGTGTGACCAGAATACTTTTTCTCCATCTGGGCTATGTTAGTCCATATACCCAGGATGTATAATAAAAGTGTTGATGTTGGAAAAATAATAGTGTTGGGGTATTATGAGTCTTTAGTGAGCCCCAGGTCCCGTGGTAGCCTGAAGCCTACCCAGTAAGAGGGATAATAGAAAAATAAGTATTGTAAAGTGTAAGAATGTAAAAATGTGTATTGTAAAGTAAAAGAATGTAAAATGTGTTGCTAAAGAAAAAAACAGGATGCAGAGAAAAATCGTCAGAGGACAGCCAACCTTAAAGGAGGGAGGTGTGTAGGAGGATGGCGAATAGCGCCCTCTCCTATGAAGATGGTGTAAATAAGTATTGTATGTATAACAGTAAAGATAAGATGTAGCAGAGCGCTTCATATGGCTCTACTCAGCGGTCACTGCTGGTATGGTTTAAGTAGTGAAGAAAATGTATGTTTTTATATGTTTTAAATATTATGTATAAAGAAGTTCCACTTACTTTTATTAAGACTGCCTTGTGGTCATTGCTGCCTCCACCCTGTCTAAGACGAGGATTCCAGCACAGAGAGATGAGCACGATCTCAAAGGGAAAGACTCACACCTGCTCATTCACATATACAGAAGTCAAGGGAAGCAAAGTTGGCCATCACACGGCTCCCCTCTTAAACATCCCCAACTAGTCCACCCTCTAAGCTTGCCAGTATGCCCACAGGGGTGTACTAACATGCTATTCAATTCAGCATCACCAGCGGTGATGCGCGTACCTGTGTTTGTTGTGACCAGGCTTGTGAATGCCGGGCACTTCCGATCATGTGCAGTTTGAAGCCAAGTGTATGTGTCCCGGCTTCAGAGAGGTCTACTGCGCATGACTGGAGGTGCCCGGAATTCAGAACAGCGTTGACAGTGAACACAGGTACGTGCTGCACCGCTGGTGATGCTGCATTGAATAGCATATTAGCACGCCCCTGTGGGTGTCCTAACATGCTAAGAGGGTGGCTAGTCGGGGATATAACGCCATTGGGACTAGTCCCTGTGCTCGTTAGCATAAGATAAAAGATCTTTAGAAATATTTTTTTTAAAGATCTCTATCTATGCTAGTGTATATAGGGATGGTTAGGCAGGGATTAGCAAAATGCACTCAGAACTGCTCGTGGTTCTGGGTGCATATTGCTCCAGACAGGTTCACTTTAAAATGAACCAAATTTATAAAAATGAATCATGCTGTATGAGAAATCTGGTGAATTTTTTTACAGTCTAATTATGGGTTTACATGTCAATCATGGCTGTTAAACGATGATCAGATCGATGCAAGCAAATCGATGGTTGTTTAATGGCCTGTTTAGACTGGTCTACCAGAATTCTATGTGCACAGAACAATCGCTCTGTGCACATAGAATATCATTGTTCTTGGCAGCGCACTTCCTTTTTACACAGAACACAGTGATGTTGTGACCAAAAAGTTTTAAAAAGAACTAATCAAATGATTCCTGCTGCCAAACCGCGGTCAGCATGGACGTTAGCCTGCATGCTTGCAGCCAAGTATATTAGTCTCTGAATTGCTTCAGTGTTTCAAAGAAAATATACTTTAAAAATCTGGTTGGGACCATTATCGAAGACCAGACAAGTCCAGCTCTGCCCCGGGCCAGTTCTTCCTAGCACTGCAGCAGGTGATTGACAGGTTTCTTCCCATGTAATCACTAGGGAGTGACCTGTCAGTCATCTGCCCAGTGTAGGAAGAGTCAGCAACGCTGAACATCGTTCCCAGCCGTATCTTCAAAGTACATGTCCTCTGAAATGCCAAAGTGTATCAGTGATTAACATACCTGGTTGCA
Organism: Anomaloglossus baeobatrachus; assembly: GCF_048569485.1. Classification (NCBI taxonomy): domain Eukaryota; kingdom Metazoa; phylum Chordata; class Amphibia; order Anura; family Aromobatidae; genus Anomaloglossus; species Anomaloglossus baeobatrachus. Next base: position 572,869,105 of record NC_134356.1, read on the forward strand.
ATCGTGCAGCCAGGCTGAGATTCATGTTGCCTGTATTATGGGCAGCATAGTTCATCTGTCAGGTTCCCGTTAAGACAACTAAAAAATCATGGCCCACAATGAATGACGTGAGTGGTCTGTTACATGAGTGTTCCTAGGAATGTTAATTCCCCAATTATCAGCACCCATGTAAAAACAGAATATGTTCACACTACCTATAAGTCGGCTAACTTTTAGACCACTCTTATGAAAATAAAATAAAAAAAAAAAGCTGGGGCTCTCCATTAGAAAATCTGACGTATTTTATAAACACATTTCTTTACAAGAGATGAGCGAACCTAAGGTTCAATGTTCGGAGTTTGGGCACAGACTTCCTAAAAAAATAAAGTTCAGGTTCGAAGTTCGAGTGACTTACAAGTGCAAACCACTCAATTGAGCAATGCTGTGCTTGGGTATGATTGATGCTCAGCCTTGTGCAAGCCGCATGCAGTGTGTGAACGGCTCGCAGTTGGGGTAAAATCAGCATGATCAAATGTAGTGTGCACAAACAAACAAAAAAGTCACCCACACTCCCCCTGGAACTGTTGTGTTTATGACTGTCAGCATGTGGGTGGAGCCATAAACTCAGTGCCGGCGTCAGCACCCGGAGCACGCGGGCAAGTGCCAGGGCCCTGGACCACCGGGGGAGCCCACTCGCAGTCAGCAGGGGCCAGTGGCATACCGCCAATGGCAGCAGGCCACGTGACTGCTATGGAGCCCGTTTGTCATGGGGGCCCAGTGTCAATGCTGCCACCGGACCACCCCTCCAAGAATCGCACTTTCAATTGTATCGGCATTGCAGTTGCTGTTACAATTGACACTAATGATGACAGAGGGAGTGGCGCACTCCCTACCTTATCATTTTCCCACTGTGTCTGTGCTCTGAAAGCTCAGCACAGCGGAGCATGATAAAGTTACTACTGCGCACCTGCTGTGCTGAAATGTGCAGAACAGTGGACACACTGAGGAGACCAGCGGGGGAATGAGAAGAATGTATTTAATCACGGTGGCCAGAGGACTATGGGAATGCATTAAATTATATGGGGGCTGCATACTACATAATAATAAATGGGGCTGCATAGTGCTATATGGTAGCTGCATAATGCTATATGTGGGCTGCATAATGCAATATGGTGGCTGCATAATGCAATATGGTGGCTGCATAATGCAATATGGTGGCTGCATAATGCAATATGGGGGCTGCATAATGCAATATGGGGGCTACATAATGCAATATGGGGGCTGCATAATGCAATATGGGGGCTGCATAATGCTATATGGGGGCTGCATAATGCTATATGGGGGCTGCATAGTACTATATGAGGCTGCATAAAGCTTAATGGGGGCTGCATAGTGCTATATGGGGGCTGCATAACACTATGAATATGAGGCTGCATTATATTATGTGGAGCAATATGGGTTGCATTATACTATATGAAGGAATATGTGGGCTTCATAACACTATATGGAGGAATATATAGGCTGCATACTATATCGAGTAATATAAGGCTGCATGATATTATGTGGAGCAGTATGGGGTGCATTATATTATATGGAGGAATATTGGGTGCATTATACTATATGGAGTAATATGGGGGCTGCATAACACTATATGGAGCAATATGGGGCTGCATACTACTATACCTCTCAGAGTTGTATGTCCCTTCCACCCTAGTGCTGTATACCCCCCAGAGCTATATGTCCCCCCACCCCTAGTGCTGTATACCCCCTCAGAGCTGTATGCTGCCTCACCCCAGTGCTGTAAGCCCCCAGAACTGTATAGCCTCTCAGACCTGTATGTCCCCCCACCCCAGTGCTATATACCCCCAGAGCTGTATGCCCCGCTGCACCCAGAGCTGTGTGTTCCCCCAAGAGCTGCATGGTCCCCCCACCCCAGAGCCCAATGACCCCCCTCTAGAGCTGTATACCCCTCTCTGGAGCGGTATGCCCCCATTGCTGTATACCCCCTCCTCAATAATGTGTATGCCCTACAGTAATGTGTATGTGTGGCACCCTGGACAAGCCAGGTCGTCACAGGTACTACATCAATAATAGAAGGGGAGGGTAGGGATGCACAGCCAAAATGAAAGCATACGAGTGCAGCCCTATGTGTGAAATAGCATAATGGATAAAAGGGAGAGAAAAGCACACATAATGTGGGCGCACATCAAACAATCAGGAATTTAATACACAATCATTGTGTATTAAATTCCTGATTGTTTGATGTGCGCCCACATTATGTGTGCTTTTCTCTTCCTTTTATCCAGGTACTATATCAACACACCCTACACCCCGGCTAGGCACACCGAAGTCAAACACAAACCCTTGTTGCCTTCCTCCAGGGGCTGATGTCCACACCTGCGGGTGGGCCAGGCGGTTGGTCCCGCCCACCGAGGAGTTCACAGTCCTGGAGGCAGGAAAAGTAGTCAGATAAGTTTTGGAGAGTGAAGTGGTAGGAGAGCAGCCTGACCGTGTCCGGGTGTGTGGCCCGGGCACCCAGCAAGGTTGGCAGACGGTGGTGACCGTCTGCAGGAGAGGCTAATTGGAGCGAACCGTAAGGGACCGTGGATGGGTGGTGGCCCGACGGTACCGGATCGGAGAGCAAAGAGAAGCCAGCACCATCTGTGACGCCCTGGGCAAGCCAGGGGTCACAGGTCACAACACCACACGCACCCCACATTCTCTGCAGGTACACACAAAGTCAAAACAGAAATCCTTGTTGCCTTCCTCCAGGAGCTGGTGTCCACACCAGGGGGTGGGCCAGGCGGTTGGCTCCACCCACCGAGGAGTTCACGGCTCTGGAGGCGGGAAAACCCGGCAGTCCAGCTAGGGCAGTGAAAGTGAAAGGAAGTGAAGTGAAGCTGGTGAAGTGGTAAAGGAAAAAAGTGAGAAAAGTGACAGATAGAAGCCTGAAGTTAGTCCGGGTGTGTGCCCCGGACTGAGACAGCAAGGTTGGCAGACGGCGGTGACCGTCTGCAGGCGAGACTGATTGGAGGTTGCCAAAAGGACCGTGGACGGGTGGTGACCCGGCGGTACCGGAGCGGTATACGAAGATTAGTCAGCACCAGGGCAGGGGCCTTTCGGATCCCGGCAAGGCTAGGAGTCGCCATAATTTGCCAAATCCGTCAGTGAAGGGGACGACTGTCTCCCAACAACCAAGTCCCGATTGAAGGCAACAGTCCGACCGTTAAGGGGAGACACCGCCACCGCCAAGGCACCAGTTTCCCAGGGCCAGCGCCTGCGGGCAAGAGTGGAGCTCCTCCGGCTCATATCTAAGCTGGGGAGCGGGTTACCGGTGGGAACCCATCGCTACCAAACAACAACACAACAACAACACATAGGTGCAAGGAAGAGACCGTCACCGTCAACTGCAGGGGATATCAGCAGCGCAACCATCTGAGGGACCCGTCCAACCAGCCGTTTGTTTACCGAGAACTGTGTCGTGTTTACTGGCTGAGTGAGTACCTCCGTGCCGTGCGGCACAGCGCTGCCCCTGCGCCTCCACAGGCCCCATAGCCTGCCTGTCCACCATCCAACACCACATCACTGGGCCCCGGGATCACCAACCCCTACCCACGGAGGGGCAAAACAACAACTGGCTGCTCCATACCATCACTCCCGGGATCCCCAGCCAGAGCAGCGGTGGTGTACACATAATCACCACAACCGTGGGTGGCGTCACGGACAATAAACAATCCCCACAACCAAACCCCTTTCACTCACGGGCGAGGAGCGCCGCTAGAGTCCCCGGGATCCGGCCCATCGCTCGAGCCACCGAGCAGCAGCAGGCCGCAGCAGCCGCGGCAGCCGGACCCGAGCAGTGGGAGAGCGCGGCGTCCCCTCCTCCGCCCGCGACACATCCAGCAGGGCTTACGGACCCCGACCAGCTAGGAGTCGCCGTAAAACCGGTCAAATGCGTTAGCGAAGGGAACCTCCGGGGTTTCCCAGCAGTCAAGACCCGATTGAAGGCAACAGCTCACACCGTAGAGGGAAACACAGTCACCGCCAAGGCTACAGTTCCCAGGGCCAGAGCCTGCGGGCAAAAGGGGCTCCCTCAGCATCCATCCAAGCTGGGGAGCGGGTTACCGGTGGGAACCCATTGGAACCGTAAACACAACACAGGTGCAGGGAAAGGCAGTCACCATCAACCTACGGGGAGGAGAACAACCGCAGCCGCCTGTAGGACCCGTCCATCCAGCCGTTTGTTTGACCAGAGACTCTGTGTGAATTACTGGCTGAGTGAGTACCACCATGCCATGCGGCACAGCGCTGCCCCCGCGACCCTGCACCTCACCAGGCCCCGTCACCCTCCTGCAATCCCTAAAACCCTCACCGGGGCCCCGGGACAACCAACCCCCTACCCACGAAGGGGAGAACCAACACCCAAGCTGCTCCCTGTCATCGCTCCTGGGATCCCCGTCCAGAGCAGCGGTGGTGTCACAACTTCACCACAACCATGGGTGGCGTCACGGACAATATCCCTAAACCCAAACCACCCCCTTTCACTCACGGGCGAGGAACGCCGCTCGAGTCCCCGGGATCCGGCCCACCGCTCGAGCCACCACCGAGCAGCAGCAGCAGCCGGATCCGAGCAGTGGGTGAGCGCAGCGTCCCCTCCTCCGCCCGCGACATATGTCCCTAGCCTCTCCTGTGATGTATATGTGTCACCAGGGGTACTCAGATCCGGGCCACAGAGTCACTTCTGTGGGTATCACGGTGGCGTGACCCAGTCTGTGATCCCAGGCTCCACAGTGAAAAGGGGATTGGTAAGGGAGATAGTTTATTGTCCGTGACGCCACCCACGGTTGTGGTGATGGTGTGGACACCACCACTGCTCTGGACGGGGATCCCGGGAGTGATGATATGGAGCAGCTAGATGTTATTTCTCCCCTCCGTGGGTAGGGGGTTGGTTGTCCCGGGGCCCGGTGATGGGGTAAGCAGGGAGCAGGGCGCAGTGCTGCGGTGCGGTGCCCGAGGGCACGGGCGTACTCACAAGTATTTCACACAGAGTCACTGGTAACTAGGAATTACCGGTGTCCGCAGCCTTCGGTACGGGGGTGTTAGTGTCCCACACACGGTGCAGCAGCTCCTGTTCTTTCCCTGCAGCAGGTGCCTTTCTCTCCACTCTCTTCCTCTTTCTCCTCAGCCGGGAACGGGGAATCCACTCCCCTGCAGTGATCCGGGTCACCCTAGGTACCGAGGGGCCACCGCCCTGCTCCGGCTACCTCTGGTCCCTTCCTCACTCACAGCCTGTCCCGGCCCTCTCGGAGCACGCTTTGCTATCAGCCTGGGAGCTACAACTCCAGACTCCTCTTCTGTCTGCCTCTCCAAACACTCTGCTCCAGCCCCTCCCCTCTGCTCTGCTTTTCTCTTACACTGGGGGCTGTGGTTTGTCCTGCTGCACCGGGTGTGAGATCAGATTACCAAGGAGGATTAACTCTTTCTGTGACAACCTGGCTTTGCCAGGGCGTCACATATATCCAGCAGTGCCAGTGTGTGGCCATGTCTGTTAGTGCGCCCACTAATCAGCGCAGCACAGCCACATACCTGGGAGGCGCTGGATAGAAGACAACCAGGGGAGGTGAGTGAGGCTACTGCCGGCTTTTTCATATTATAAATATCTCTAATATGTCTGTGCATGCATGTATGATGTGTGTATCTCTGTATGTTAGTGTATATGACTGTGTATAGATTTATATCTATTTACATGTGTTTTTCTGAATTTCTCTTTAGATATGTATATGTACGTATGCCTGTATGTCTGCGTATCTGTGTATGTGTGTGTCTACGTGGACAATTTGGAGCTGGCCCTGCACAAACTGCCCAATTACTGACTTACATTGAGTTTCAGAGGGACTTTTTTAAGGTTCGAATGTACCTGGCAAACCGAACTTCCAAAGATCACTCATCTCTACTCTTTAAACTTGCTATTACAGACACTTTCTAAAAGTGTCTGGTGTACCGCAAAAATTAACCAAAACCCTTAGCAAATGTTGCACATGACAGATGTCCACCCCAGTGGGTGTTTTCAGATGGCATTTATGCGGGCTTCGCACGGTACGATCTACCGTGCGATTGCACGAGCGATCGTACCCGCCCCCGTCATTTGTGCGTCACGGGCAATTAGTTGCCAGTGGCGCACAAAGTCGTTTAACCCCCGTCACACGTACTTACCTGCTGAGCGACCTCGCTGTGGGCGGCGAACATTCACTTCCTGAAGGGAGAGGGACGTTCGGCGTCACAGCGACGTCACACAGCGGCCGTCCAATAGAAGCGGAGTAAACATCCCGCCCACCTCCTTCCTTCCGCATAGCCGGCGGGTGCCGCGGGACGCAGGTAAGCTGTGTTCATCGTCCCCGGGGTGTCACACGGAGCGATGTGTGCTGCCCCGGGTACGATGAACAACCGGCGCCATTAAAAATAAACAATTTTTTAAAAATAAGCGACGAGTACACGACTCACGATTTGTGAGCAATTCTGCGTCGCTCGGAGGTGTCACACGAAACGACGTTGCAAGCGATGCTGGATGTGAGTCACGAAAACCGTGACCCCGAGGATGCATCACGCGATAGCTCGTCTCATGTGACGCCCACATAAGGCAGCTCTGCGTGCCAGAAATATAATTTGTGGCAACAATGAGATCAGATATGGCTCTCGTCACTTAAGATAGCTGTCGAGCGAAACCCTCATACTACTGACATCCCGCAAGCTTGGTTCATCTGAGCATGCATGTGTTCTCAGTATAAATGTAAGATGTATCTCACTAAAATGATTGGAAAGTTGAATTCCACCTAATGGTGGACAGTCGGGAGACCCCATACACATCAATCTAATGTGTAGGAAGGGCCTTTATTATTAACATTTTTATAAAAAAAACTTTACATGTCATTTTAATAAATATGTCAAAGACCTAAATCAAATTAGTGCCAGTTTTTGCACAGGGCCGTGCTTCTATGATAGTATTAACACATTTTCTACAAGACTGGCGGTTTGGGGAGAGGATGCCATAAGCTGTCAGCAGTTGGCGCTTTGGAAGTAATACAACAAAATAGTGAGTAATATCTCCCCCATCTGTTTGTTTCTTCTGAATTCTTGTAACATATGAATCTATCATTTAGGTGTGAAAACTATCAATTTATGGCAGAACCTGCTGTATAATTCTAGATATAACTGAGGTGTATTTATGCATGGTATTTAGGGAGATCTTGTTATATAAAATGTGTTGTGACAATATACATAAACACTGATACGATTATGGAAACGTTGTGCATCTATACTTATACAGCACACATCACTTCGAGAATTACGGCAGAGGATCCTGCCATGATATTAAAGTACCTCTCAGTCCAGGGGTATTTTCAAAATAAGCCATCATCTGTGGATTTGAGTAATAAGGTTAACAACAAACATGGCAGCTATCAGGTGGCAAAGACTCAGCCTAGACCCTCATATGGATGGGTATCTGTTGTCATTAGTCATTGAAACAACAACAGACAGAAGGAGCAGAAACCATCACAGAAGAAATTAAAGAGGTGGTCAACTAGAAAGCATAGTGGTCGTATTGGTGTAAAGCTGTGACAGTAGGCTTTTTTTAAAACCTTTTGTTGTCCATTCTGCCTGTGACCACCGCTATTGCAGTCCGCTCATCCCCATCACGTCACCATCGACTGCAGTGACCTCTGATGTCCGATGATGTCACGTCAACTTCCAGAATTAGAAACTGACCCGACATCACCGAAGCGGGACCCAGTTTCCGTGAGTGACTGAACTGTGGGCGGCGTTTCATCACACATCACAGCCCATCATCTCGTGCAATCCCTCCTTCGCTGCCACAAGAAAGAGCGATGATGGGCTGGGATATGCCATGAAACTCTGCCCACAGCCCAATCACTCTGGAAGACTGGGTCCCATCTCGGTTATGTTGGGTCAAATTCCAATTTTTTTTTTATGTGACATAATCGGACAGTATAGGTCACTGCAGCTCGGGTCAGATGATGGGGGATGAGCGGACAGCGATAGCGCGGCTCACAGGCACAATGGACAACAGAAGGTATTAGAAAATGCCTTCTGTCACAGCCAGGGCTGTATTTTGCCTTCGTGCTGCCCTAGGCACTTTAAGTGGTCGCGCCCCTTAGTGACAACGTAAAACTGAGTTTTCGCACACGACATCTGTTTAAGGCAGATCTACTCTGTAGCACACTTTAAAAAGTATCAATAAGAAACGAACCCCCCCCCCCCAATGGGAATCACCACAGGCACATCAAAACATAGCATGAGTATAAAATATTCCCACCACACCGTCCCCACTTATATACTGTGACTGTGACACTGCCCTAATAAACACCACACTGCCCTCCCTTATAAACTACTGTATATCCACCACACCTTCCTCGATTATGAAATATGATCTGTACATTGTGAGGAGGGAGCAGCATGATGTGAGGACAATGTCCCATGCATGCTGCCCCCTCCTCACAATATCCCATGCATGCTGCCCCCTCCTCACAATGTCCCATGCATGCTGCCCCCTCCTCACAATGTCCCATGCATGCTGCCCCCTCCTCACAATGTCCCATGCATACTGCCCCCTCCTCACAATGTCCCATGCATGCTGCTCCCTCGTCACAATGTCCCATGCATGCTGCTCCCTCCTCACAATGTCCCATGCTTGCTGCCCCCTCCTCACAATGTCCCATGCATGCTGCCCCCTCCTCACAATGTCCCATGAATGCTGCCCCCTCCTCACAATGTCCCTTGCATGCTGCCCCCTCCTCACAATGTCCCATGCATGCTGCCCCCTCCTCACAATGTCCCATGCATGCTGCTCCCTCCTCACAATGTCCCTTGCATGCTGCCCCCTCCTCACAATGTCCCTTGCATGCTGCCCCCTCCTCACAATGTCTTATGCATGCTGCCCCCTCCTCACAATGTCCCATGCATGCTGCCCCCTCCTCACAATGTCCCATGCATGCTGCCCCCTCCTCACAATGTCCCATGCATGCTGCTCTCTCCTCACAATGTCCCATGCATGCTGCCCCCTCTTCACAATGTCCCATGCATGCTGCTCCCTCCTCACAATGTCCCATGCATGCTGCCCCTCCTCACAATGTCCCATGCATGCTGCTCCCTCCTCACAATGTCCCATGAATGCTGCTCCCTCCTCACAATGTCTCATGCATGCTGCCCCCTCCTCACAATGTCTCATGTATGCTGCTCCCGCCTCACAATGTCCCATGCATGCTGCTCCCTCCTCACAATGTCCCATGAATGCTGCTCCCTCCTCACAATGTCTCATGCATGCTGCCCCCTCCTCACAATGTCTCATGTATGCTGCTCTCGCCTCACAATGTCCCATGCATGCTGCTCCCTCCTCACAATGTCCCATGCATGCTGCTCCCTCCTCACAATGTCCCATGAATGCTGCTCCCTCCGCACAATGTCTCATGCTTGATGCTCCCTCCTCACAATGTCCCATGCATGCTGCTCCTTCCTCACAATGCCCCATGCATGCTGCTCCCTCCTCACAATGTCTCATGCATGCTGCCCCCTCCTCAGTGTCCCATGCATGCTGCCCCCTTCTCACAATGTCTCATGCATGCTGCCCCCTCCTCAGTGTCCCATGCATGCTGCCCCCTTCTCACAATGTCCCATGCATGCTGTCCCTCTCCATGAGCTCCTAATGCTGCCTTCCTCTTTTCCATAATGAGACCTTCATGTTGCCCCACTCATGCTAAGACCACCACACTAACGCTTATGCTGAGACCCCCCCCCACACACACTACCCCACTCTTGATATTGACTCCCCTACATTGCTCCACTCCATACTGATCCCACACATGCTGCCCCTTCTTCACAATGAGCTCCCAATGCTGCCCCCTCTTATTCTGAGTCCTTACACTCCCCCCACCCAATCGATTTTGTCATTGCACTATCCCTCATCCCTTGTCCTCTGTCTCTAGCATTAGCCCCTCTCTCCCACTCCCCCAGCATCAGCCTCTCTCCCCCAGCATCAGCCTCTATCTTCCCTCAGCATCAGCCTCTCTTCCCCAGTCTCAGCCTTTGCCTCCCCCCAGCCTCAGCCTGCCCCAGTCTCCGCCTCAGCCTCCCTCCAGCCTCCCTCCAGTCTCAGCCTCAGCCTCCCTCCAGTCTCAGCCTCAGCCTCCCTCCAGCCTCCCCCCAGTCTCTGCCTCTGCCTCCCTCCAGCCTCCCCCCAGTCTGTGCCTCCCTCCAGCCTCACCCCAGTCTCAGCCTCAGCCTCCCTTCAGTCTCAGCCTCAGCCTCCCTCCAGCCTCCCCCCAGTCTCAGCCTCAGTCTCCCTCCAGCCTCCCCCCAGTCTCAGCCTCCCTCCAGTCTCAGCCTCTGCCTCCCTCCAGCCTCCCCCCAGTCTCTGCCTCTGCCTCCCTCCAGCCTGCCCCCAGTCTCTGACTCTGCCTCCCTCCAGCCTCCCCCCAGTCTCTGCCTCTGCCTCCCTCCAGCCTCCCCCCCAGTCTCTGCCTCTGCCTCCCTCCAGCCTCCCCCCAGTCTCTGCCTCTGCCTCCCTCCAGCTTCCCCCCAGTCTCAGCCTCTGCCTCTCTCCAGCCTCCCCCCAGTCTCAGCCTCTGCCTCCCTCCAGCCTCCCCCCAGTCTCTGCCTCTGCCTCCCTCCAGCCTCCCCCCAGTCTCTGCCTCAGTCTCCCTCCAGCCTCCCCCCAGTCTCAGCCTCTGCCTCCCTCCAGCCTCCCCACAGTCTCAGCCTCTGCCTCCCTCCAGCCTCCCCCCAGTCTCAGCCTCTGCCTCCCTCCAGCCTCCCCCCAGTCTCTGCCTCTGCCTCCCTCCAGCCTCCCCCCAGTCTCTGCCTCTGCCTCCCTCCAGCCTCCCCCCAGTCTCAGCCTCTGCCTCTCTCCAGCCTCCCCCCAGTCTCAGCCTCTGCCTCCCTCCAGCCTCCCCCCAGTCTCTGCCTCTGCCTCCCTCCAGCCTCCCCCCAGTCTCTGCCTCTGCCTCCCTCCAGCCTCCCCCAGTCTCAGCCTCTGCCTCCCTCCAGCCTCCCCACAGTCTCAGCCTCTGCCTCCCTCCAGTCTCAGCCTCTGCCTCCCTCCAACCTCCCCCCAGTCTCAGCCTCTGCCTCCCTCCAGCCTCCCCCCAGTCTCAGCCTCTGCCTCCCTCCAGCCTCCCCCCAGTCTCTTCCTCTGCCTCCCTCCAGCCTCCCCCCAGTCTCTGCCTCTGCCTCCCTCCAGCCTCCCCCCAGTCTCTGCCTCTGCCTCCCTCCAGCCTCCCCCCAGTCTCTGCCTCTGCCTCCCTCCAGCCTCCCCCCAGTCTCTGCCTCTGCCTCCCTCCAGCCTCCCCCAGTCTCAGCCTCTGCCTCTCTCCAGCCTCCCCCCAGTCTCAGCCTCTGCCTCCCTCCAGCCTCTTCCCAGTCTCTGCCTCCCTCCAGCCTCCCCCCAGTCTCTGCCTCTGCCTCCCTCCAGCCTCCCCCAGTCTCAGCCTCTGCCTCCCTCCAGCCTCCCCACAGTCTCAGCCTCTGCCTCCCTCCAGTCTCAGCCTCTGCCTCCCTCCAACCTCCCCCCAGTCTCAGCCTCTGCCTCTCTCCAGTCTCAGCCTCTGCCTCCCTCCAGCCTCCCCCCGGTCTCAGCCTCTGCCTCTCTCCAGTCTCAGCCTCTGCCTCCCTCCAGTCTCAGCCTCAGCCTCCCTCCAGCCTCCCCCCAGTCTCTGCCTCCCTCCAGCCTCCCCCCAGTCTCTGCCTCCCTCCAGCCTCCCCCCAGTCTCAGCCTCAGCCTCCCTCCAGTCTCAGCCTCAGCCTCCCTCCAGCCTCCCCCCAGTCTCAGCCTCAGTCTCCCTCCAGCCTCCCCCCAGTCTCAGCCTCCCTCCAGTCTCAGCCTCTGCCTCCCTCCAGCCTCCCCCCAGTCTCTGACTCTGCCTCCCTCCAGCCTGCCCCCAGTCTCTGACTCTGCCTCCCTCCAGCCTCCCCCCAGTCTCAGCCTCTGCCTCTCTCCAGCCTCCCCCAGTCTCAGCCTCTGCCTCCCTCCAGCCTCCCCCCAGTCTCTGCCTCTGCCTCCCTCCAGCCCCCCCCCAGTCTCTGCCTCTGCCTCCCTCCAGCCTCCCCCAGTCTCAGCCTCTGCCTCCCTCCAGCCTCCCCACAGTCTCAGCCTCTGCCTCCCTCCAGTCTCAGCCTCTGCCTCCCTCCAGCCTCCCCCCAGTCTCAGCCTCTGCCTCTCTCCAGTCTCAGCCTCTGCCTCCCTCCAGCCTCCCCCCAGTCTCAGCCACTGCCTCCCTCCAGTCTCAGCCTCTGCCTCCCTCCAGCCTCCCCCCAGTCTCAGCCTCTGCCTCCCTCCAGCCTCCCCCCAGTCTCAGCCTCTGCCTCCCTCCAGCCTCCCCCCAGTCTCAGCCTCTGCCTCCCTCCAGTATCTGCCTTTGCCGCCTCCCCCCCCGCATGCGCAGATCTCTGGTCTGCATTAGAGACACTCCCACGCTCCTTATGAATCCACTTACCTGCTCCAGTGCCCGCCGCCATCTTCCTGGCTCACGTGAGTATCCTCTTCTGACACCGGCTTCCATCACGGCGTCCTCCGCTGCGTCCTGCTGTGAGCTCTGCATGTGACGTCCACACAGCAGTGGACGCAGCACAGAGGAAGGAGCTGATTGGCGCGCGCCTGTGACCCCGGAAGTGCATACGCCGGCAGTTCCGGGGTCAATCAGCTCCCTGTGCTCGGCGGCCACAAAAAAAAAAAAAATGTAAAAAAAAAAAAAAAAAAAAAATTTTTTTTTTTTTTTTTTTTTTGCTGCCAGAAGGTGCCGCCCCTCACAATCTGCCGCCCTAGGCACCGGACCACGGGTGCCTAATGGTAAATACGGCCCTGGTCACAGCTTTACACTGATGTGGCCACTATGCTTTGTAGTGGAACACCCCTTTAGAATGCTACAAAAAAAAATAAATAAAAAAAATCTGACCATTTTTATATACTTTCCCACTGATTGTTCCATACCTGGTTTAGTCTTACAAATACTGAGGTCAAAACCTCACCAAGTACTCAATGTGTGCACGTGGCCTATCTAAACTCGTTTGACAAATTTATCTCCTCATTGTAAAATGATGTGTGCTGAATGATGGCACATTTAGACAAGCCAAAAATTGCATACAAGCTCATTTCTGTTGCCCATCTACACAAGCCAGCAACAACCCAACAAACTAGAAAAACACTTGTGTGTTGAATGTGATGATTTTTATGTCAGCAAAACCATCGTCCTAGGCAGCACACCATCCTGTGCAAATAGGTGATGTGCTGCCAGTAACAAGATTTTCTAGGAGCACAGAAGAATCATATTAATTACCGTCCTGTGCGCGAAGAATTCTCGCAAAGTCGACTAGGTCTTGCTGCCTGCTTCATCTAGGTGTATATGTCGCGGGCAGAGGAGGGGACGCTGCGCTCTCCCACTGCTCGGGTCCGGCTGCCGTTGCTGCTGCTGCTGCGGCTGCTGCTGCTCGGTGGTGGCTCGAGAGGTGGGCCGGATCCCGGGGACTCGAGCGGCGTTCCTCGCCCGTGAGTGAAAAGGGGATTTTGATTGTGGGGGTTTTGATTATTGTCCGTGACGCCACCCACGGTTGTGGTGATATTGGTGACACCACCGCTGCTCTGGACGGGGATCCCGGGAGCGGTGACAGGGAGCAGCTTTGTTGTTAATTCTCCCCTCCGTGGGTAGGGGGTTGGTTGTCCCGGGGCCCGGTGATGGGGTAGGGATGAATGGCAGGCAGGTTACGGGGCCTGGTGAGGGGCAGGGTCACGGGGGCAGCGCTGTGCCGCACGGCACGGTGGTACTCACTCAGCCAATGATGAAGACACAGTTCTCGGTAAAACACACGGCTGGATGGACGGGTCCCACAGACGTCTGCGGTTGTTTCTCCTGGCAGGTTGATGGTGACTGCCTTTCCCTACACCTAGATATGGTAGATGGTTCCAATGGGTTCCCACCGGTAACCCACTCCCCGGCTTGGATATAGGCCGGAGGAGCCCCTCTTGCCCGCAGGCGCTGGCCCTGAGAAACGGTTGCCTTGGCGGTGGCGGTGTCTCCCTCACTTGGTTGGACTGTTGCCTTCTGTCGGGACTTGGCTGTTGGGAAACCCAGGAGTTTCCCTTTACTAACGAATTCGGCAAATTCACGGCGACTCCTAGCCTTGCCGGGGTCCGTAAGCCCCTGCCAGATAGTGCTGGCTTCTCTTCGCGTACCGGTCCGGTACCGCCGGGCCACCGCCTTTCCACGGTCCTTACGGTAGACTCCAATCGGCCACTCCTGCAGACGGTCACCACCGTCTGCCAACCTTGCTGATCTGTCCGGGCCGCACTCCCGGACCAACTTCTGTCTGCTCCTTTACTACTTTCCTCCTTTCACTTCTCCAACTGTCCTCACTCCTCTCCAAAACTAAAACTGTTTACTTTTCCCGCCTCCAGGACTGTGAACTCCTCGGTGGGCGGGACCAACCGCCTGGCCCACCCCCTGGTGTGGACATCAGCCCTTGGAGGAAGGCAACAAGGATTTTGTGTCTGACTTCGGTGTGCCTGCTGGGAGTGTGGGGTGTGTTGGTGTTGTTCTCTGTGGCCCCTGGCTTGTCCAGGGCGCCACATTCCCCCTTAGTTAAATGCAGACCGTCCGCGGGCTGCCCGTCCATCACCGGTTTTATTTTCACCAACTGAAAAAGATAGAAAAACGGTAACACACATACAATTATAATAACTTCTTCCCACATCGGGAGGTACTCTTACTTAAACGTTACGGTTACGGCTTCCGCTCTCTCCCACCCAAGCAACCTGGCCCTGATGCTGCCCCTAAGGAAACAGGCAGCACCCCTGGACCCCAGTCCTGCACAAGTTGCCCGAGCAGGTTCTGTCCTTTCCAGGGGACCCACGTCCATGGGGAACCCCTGACACCCCCAGAGGATTGCCACCGGTTCCGGTGGCGGCTGGGCCCTAGCCTGCTCCACTGCGGGCCCTTCCTCCAATCTGCCTCTCCTCTCTTGTGGTTGCCCTGCTAGTTCTCGGGCCTGTTCATAAGGAGTTCCTTATGCAAAATGGTGAAGGGGGGGTCCCAACGGGGACCAGTTGCCGGCAACGACCGGTGCAAATCACGTTAACAATCAGGTGACATCTCGGTAGATTATTCACTTATCATTCATTCTCAAACTTTTCAAACTGCATTTTTAACACACAATGTTCTCCCCCCTCTAAATAGTAGTTTCCCTGTACCTAAGTGGGGGTCTACCTAGGTTGGGGCGAATGGACCTCCGGGGTCCGGTGTCAGTGGTGACAGGCAGCGGGGGAGAGGGAATAATCAGTTCCTCTTCCCTGTTATCGTGTGGGGCAGGCGGAGGCATAGGGGAGCGGGGCACAGGTTCATCCCTGGGCACTGGCACTGGATCACGGTTGACCGCCTCCATCACTTCTTCATCCACGGGTTGTGGGAACAGTATCACTGGAAGAATCACCGCGCCGTTTTGTGTAGGCCAGTCCGCTGGGAAGTCACCCATCACGGTGTGGATTACCTCTTTTGCCTCTTCCGCTGGTGGAGGAACCGGAACTTCAGCCGCTGCCCTCAATGCTGGTGGGCACCTCTTTAGATGGTCCTGGGAAACCGTGGCCAAAGTGCCCCCTTGGTCACGACTGATCTGGTAGGCCTTCCCATCTTCCCATCCTGTGGGCTGTATGACGTATGGGGTTTGTTCCCATTGATCATCCAGCTTGTGGGTCCTCCTCTTCCACTTCAGCACTACATCTCCAGGCTGGAAAGGGCCAGCAGACGCCCTCTGGTTGAAGCGCTGCTCCTGCTGTTCCCGACTCCGACTCAAGTTCTTTTCCACATATTCCTGAATCTGTCGGTATTGCACCCTCCGCCGAGTTTCCCATTCAGCTGTCGAAGGGAGTGCTTCTGGGGCTTCCAATCCCATGTTCAGATCCACCGGTAGCCGGCCGGGGCGAGCCCTCATCAGGTATGCTGGGGTGCACTTCGTTGAGCTGGAAGGAATATTGTTGTACATATCGACCAAGTCAGGTAGCTTCTCCGGCCACAGGTTCTGCTCTTCTAGCGGCAACGTCTTGAGGAGGCCCAGGACCAAGTGGTTCATCTTCTCACACATGCCGTTGGTCTGGGCATGGTAAGGTGTGGTCCGGATCTTCTTGCAGCCGTACAACTGACAAAACTCATGGAACACCTCCGCTTCAAAGGCCGGGCCTTGGTCAGTAAGCACCTTCTCAGGGTATCCATGTGGTCGACAGAAATAAGCCTGGAACGCTCTAGCGGCGGTATGGCCGGTTAGGTCTTTGACTGGGACAACCACCATGAACCTTGAATAGTGGTCTACTATGGTTAGAGCGTAGGTGTACCCACTTCGGCTGGGGGTGAGCTTTACATGGTCCAGGGCGATCAGCTCCAGCGGTTGATGTGTAACGATCGGGTGTAGGGGCGCCTTCTGGCTGGCCTCGTCCTTCTCAGGGTGCAAGGGCTGCACTCTCGGCACCAGGCCTCTATAGACTCCTGCATCCCGCTCCAATAGAACCGCTCTCTCAACAGCATTTCCAGCTTCTTCCATCCGAAGTGTCCGGCACCATCATGGTACGCTTGTAGAACGGTGGGCACATTAGCTTGGGGAATCACCAACTGGCGGATTTTCTCATGAGTCTTCGGGTTAATCAGCTCACGGTACAACTTCCCCTGGTGTAGATACAGCCGGGTCCGTTCTCGCCACAGGCGTTGGGCTTCAGCTGGAGCGGCAGGGTCTATTCCAGCAGTGCCTTGCTCCACTAGGATCTTGACTAGGCAGACAGCGGGCGCCTGGTTCTGAGCTTCCTGCCACTCCTGACTGGGCAGCGGGTCCAGGTTCACCCGTTGTTGGTGGACATGCACCTTCTCAGTTGGTGGCTGGTGGAATGCAGGCAACTCGATCTCTTCGAGGTCGTCATCCTCGCACCCTTCTTCCGACAAGTGGGGCATCTGAGAGAGTGCATCAGCATTAACGTTGGCATGACCGGCCCTGTATTTGATGGTGAAATCGTAGTTGGCTAGCCGGGCCACCCACCGCTGTTCCAACGCGCCCAACTTAGCCTTGTCCAGGTGGGTCAACGGATTGTTATCCGTGAAAGCGGTGAACTTTGCTGCGGCCAGGTAATGGTGGAACCGCTCGGTGATAGCCCACACCAGCGCCAGGAGCTCGAGCTTGAAAGAGCTGTAGTTCTCAGGTTTCCTTTCAGTCGGTCGGAGCTTTCGGCTAGCATAAGCAATCACTTTTTCCTTCCCGTCTTGGACCTGGGATAAGACTGCCCCTAAGCCTACATTGCTGGCATCGGTGTAGAGGATGAACGGGTGGCTGTAATCAGGATACGCTAGGATCTCCTCTCCGATCAAGGCCGCTTTCAGCTGGCGGAAGGATTCCTCATGCCTCTCTTCCCACACCAGTGGGGCTCCGAGGGGTCTACCACCTTTGGTCTGTCCCACGAGGAGGTCTTGCATGGGGGCAGCCATCTTTGTGTACCCCTTGATGAAGCGACGGTAGTACCCCACCAGACCCAGAAACTGCCTTACTTCCCTCACTGTGGTTGGTCTCGGCCAGTCTTGGATGGCAGTGATCTTCTCGGGGTCGGGGGCGACACCTTCTGCACCCACCACATGCCCTAGGTACTGCACTCTGGGTTTCAGCAGATGACACTTGGAGGGCTTCAACTTCATCCCGTATTTGGCAAGGGACGCGAACACCTCGGCCAGGTGCTCCAGGTGGGCTTCATATGTCTGGGAGTACACAATCACATCATCCAAGTATAACAGGACGGTCTCGAAATTTAGATGCCCCAGACAGCATTCCATCAGCCGTTGGAAGGTTCCAGGGGCGTTGCACAGCCCGAACGGCATACTATTGAATTCACAGAGCCCCATTGGGGTGGTGAAGGCAGTTTTCTCCCGGTCCTCGGGTGCCACGGCCACTTGCCAGTACCCGCTGGTGAGGTCAAGGGTAGAGAAGTAGTTCGCGGTTCTCAGCGGGCGGAGGAGGGGACGCTGCGCTCTCCCACTGCTCGGGTCCGGCTGCCGCTGCTGCGGCTGCTGCTGCTCGGTGGTGGCTCGAGCGGTGGGCCGGATCCCGGGGACTCGAGCGGCGTTACTCGCCCGTGAGTGAAAAGGGGATTTTGATTGTGGGGGTTTTGATTATTGTCCGTGACGCCACCCACGGTTGTGGTGATATTGGTGACACAACCGCTGCTCTGGACGGGGATCCCGGGAGCGGTGACAGAGAGCAGCTTTGTTGTTAATTCTCCCCTCCGTGGGTAGGGGGTTGGTGGTCCTGGGGCCCGGTGATGGGGTAGGGATGAATGGCAGGCAGGTTACGGGGCCTGGTGAGGTGCAGGGTCATGGGGGCAGCGCTGTGCCGCACGGCACGGTGGTACTCACTCAGCCAATGATGAAGACACAGTTCTCGGTAAAACACACGGCTGGATGGACGGGTCCCACAGACGGCTGCGGTTGTTTCTCCCGGCAGGTTGATGGTGACTGCCTTTCCCTGCACCTAGATACGGTAGAAGGTTCCAATGGGTTCCCACCGGTAACCCGCTCCCCGGCTTGGATATAGGCCAGAGGAGCCCCTCTTGCCCGCAGGCGCTGGCCCTGAGAAACGGTTGCCTTGGCGGTGGCGGTGTCTCCCTCACTTGGTTGGACTGTTGCCTTCTGTCGGGACTTGGCTGTTGGGAAACCCAGGAGGTTCCCTTCACTAACGAATTTGGCAAATTCACGGCGACTCCTAGCCTTGCCGGGGTCCGTAAGCCCCTGCCAGATGGTGCTGGCTTCTCTTCGCGTACCGGTCCGGTACCGCCGGGCCACCGCCCGTCCACGGTCCTTACGGTAGACTCCAATCGGCCACTCCTGCAGACGGTCCCCACCGTCTGCCAACCTTGCTGATCTGTCCGGGCCGCACACCCGGACCAACTTCAGGCTGCTCCTTTACTACTTTCCTACTTCCACTTTCACTTCTCCAACTGTCCTCACTCCTTTCCAAAACTAAAACTGTTTACTTTTCCCGCCTCCAGGACTGTGAACTCCTCGGTGGGTGGGACCAACCGCCTGGCCCACCCCCTGGTGTGGACATCAGCCTCTGGAGGAAGGCAACAAGGATTTTGTGTCTGACTTCGGTGTGCCTGCTGGGAGTGTGGGGTGTGTTGGTGTTGTTCTCTGTGGCCCCTGGCTTGTCCAGGGCGCCACATATATACCCGAAAATTGTGCACGACAGAGCTCGCTGTGACTCCATCTGCATTATTATAGTCAATGGCCCCTTTGGCACATACGTCCAAATCCTGTTTTGTGGTGGTTCAGACATAAGACCTGACAAAGCCCTGAATGTAGGAGCAAAAGTGATGTGAACCCTTCCTGAACAACCATTTGCCTTTTGACAGCCTGGGTCGGGTCATATAAAAAAGCTATTAGGTGGATGATGAAGGGATTAATTCAACCACGAAATGTTTAGTCTGAAGTGCATGGCAATGCAATGGTAAGTCTTTTCATATCACTTTAAGTCACAGTCGTCTTCCTACTGTTTTGAGACTAGTGATAGCCTTTGGACTGGAGCCTCCCATCTCCATCTAGACTCCTCAATTAAATGAAGTTTCCTTTCCTATGACATCTCTGAGTTAATTTCTGTTATTGTTGCCAGCAGCTCTGGCAGGGCATGTCAGCTGTAGCTGCTTTGAGCCCACGCCCATTTAGGTTTAACTACTGGAACTTTCCCAGCAGTCCTTGCTGCTCTTCGAATTCATTTCTACTCTGGCTAGGCTGGTGGAAGGAGCTGCTGAGGAATTGTCCTCTGCCCATCCATCTGTTACTTTAGAGTCTCTCTGCTGCTGTGAAGTCTCTTGTTTGTATCTATCTGTTTATTCCCCCATTTATCGTTCCTTTCCCTCCGTGTTTATTAGTGTAGTTGTGAATCTAGTGAACTCGTCGGCCAACTCACTAGGCAGGGTGAGTTTAGGGCCAGCTGACAGTCCAAGGTATCCTGCTCCCGCCAGGTTGAAAGAACCTGTATAGGGATGCTAGGGATTTCAGGAGTCAGCTTGAGGTGAGTTCAGGAGGTGCCCCCCTAACCCTTCTCCCTAGCGGCAGGGACCTCCGTTGTATCGTGACCCAGTGTTTCCCCCTTTTTGTTTGTGGTGTTTTTGTAGTGCGTCACACGCCCGTCGGTCTGAATGCGTGTGTCACGCATTATATACAGACATCTCCTACTCCATGTGTGACACTTTACAATAATTCACAGTTTACAGTGGTAGTACTGAAGGTATTGCTCTGTGGGGGGCTATAGTTAGAAGGCATCAAGTTCTATTCATCGTTTTGCTAAAGCCTCATGTAGAAGGGCATGTTACATCCATGTTTAAGTCTTGCTTGCCTGGAATGTCCGTTACTCTCCGAGAAAAGGGTAACACCTCCTGGAATATGAAAAGTTGGCAAATTTTCCAAGCGCCGCTTAATACTTTCAAAACTGACAGAAAACCAGTGCTTCTGGAAGGTGTCTTCTGCGTTATGTTAGGATGCCTTCTCACGAGCAGGAGTCCTGGCTTCTGTGACGCCCTGGCGCCGCCAGGTGGTCACAGAGAAACAGTACACCCCACACAACACCATCCCACATCAGGTACCATCTGTCACAAAACCCTAGCCACCCCCCTCAGGGTAGGAAAGACACACCAGTGGGCGGGACCAGGTAGATTGTGAGCGCCCACCTAGGGGTCTTGAGGATCCGGGGGAGGGAACGAGTCAGTTCAAGTTAGAGTTCAAGTCGAGTGGAGTCAAGTCTGAGCCAAGTGAAGGGTAGCCAGGGTAGTGGCCCTGGTCTACTGGCTAGGTGGCAAGCAGTGGACCGTGTCCAAAGGCGACGGGAGTCTGGTCGCGGGAAATCCAAAGTGGACTGGGGCAGGGTTGGAGCTCGCCGGTACAGACAGCGGAGATCCAGTCCGGACACCGTGCACAGGCAGGGTAGCTGTACCCTAGTTAAAAGACGGTTGCAAGGCCCTTCTCTAATTAACCAGGCCGGGGACAAGGTTCCAGACGTTGTTCCAGTGTGTTAGCCCAGATAGAGCGAAACGGCAGCCCAACGCGGGGGATATGGTATCCACAACAACCCATTGAGATCCCACGGGTCAGTTTTCGCGGGCACATCTCCCAACCAAAACAGAACCGGGAGAGGACTTCCCCATTTCACACAAGGTTGTCCGAAGGACAAGAAAAGTACATAGTGCCGGAGGAAGGGACATTGGTACACCAGCCTGGTGTGGGACCTGTATACACCCGGACGCGGCAGCCGACCACTGACACCTTGGTTTATCAGCGGACTTGTGTGCAATCATTTAATTGTGAGTACACCAACACCCCCCGATCCGGCCCGGCGCACCATCACAGGCAGCCATCACCTCCCATGCTCTATACACTGAGTCTGGACACTGAGCCCCGGGGCATCCACCCCTACCCATGGAGGGGTCCAACACCTAGCTGCCACTCCATCGCCCCCGGGTGCTCCCCAACAGCAGCGGTGGTACTCCACCTTACCACACACTGTGGGTGGCGTCACGAACTATCTACAACAATCCCCTGTACATACTACATCCCCATTTTATTTGAGTGTCCGCACGACCCTCGGGTCCGGAGACCCCTCGAGCCACTGCAGATCCGGACCCGAGCAGCCCGGCTGCTGACGTAGGCGCGGCACACTTCCAATTCAGGGAACAAGTTGTAAGGGAATAGATTGTAAGGGTACGTACCCACGATCAGGACCTGCTGTGTCCTGGATGTGGGGCCGCGTATCTCCTCCACAGGGGACTGCAGCTGCCTGTGCCCATGATCGGGGTTCGGGCAGGTGTGGTCTCTTTCTTCAGTTCTCCCCATGGAGAACACTTGTGTGGCGCGCCTGAGGCTCAAGTCGCCACAGAGTATTGCACTTTATTTAAGGTGCGATATTCGCCTCGAGTAAGGAAGGGGTTAATCACCCGTATTCCACATTCACGCTTGAAATATAGCTTAGGAGCCTTCTCCCAGTCGGGGTTGTCTCAGGGTAGGCAGGGGGTGGCCATCACGAGGCATGGGACTTCCCCAGTCACTGAAGCCAGACACCTGGGGGGCGGGTTCCACTTGGGGTAGAAGTAGGAGCAAACTCACACAATCTTCAGTCAGCCTACTTGGGAAACCAGTTCTGGGATACGACACCCTCACCTCTTTCTTCTCTTCTCTTCACAGGGCCTGGGGCTTGGAGCAGAGCGATCAGCCCAGGTTCCTCACGGCTAGAAGGGCAACTCTGACAAAGGACTTTCTTCTTTCAAACACCGGTGACGGCTTCTAACTTATCCGAAGTCGACGGGGCACATCACAGCGAGTGACCAGTACTATCCGGGCGAGCTGCTCAAAGAGTGAGTAAAGACACCTGGAACCGCAGCATTTGACTTGGACTTTTATTACCATCACCGCCGCCCTGCGCCTCGGCGCGAAAAGCCATCACCATCAATGCTACCCTCATCCTTTCCAGAGCTCACGCCGCCTGTGGGGACCGATACAATCTTCGGCTTGTATTACCATCCGCCCCGTGGGACAGCAAAAGCAGCGGCGGCTAATCTCTGGCCGTGTACCACAGGTGGCGTCATGACAATCATCCTATTACAACCACCATCATCCTCCCTCCTTATTGGTGTACACATCAGGGCACAAAGCCGGGCAGGCCACCGCGACATCCCAGACCACCACACTGGCCCGATGACGAGTAACTCAGGTACGAGGCCCCATGCCTGACCACCCCCTGCCCCCTGGGTGCTACACTTGCGACTCTGCAGCAAACAATTGACATGCTGCAGTTTGGAGACCGCACCGCAGGTCAGTTTACGCTGCGGGCCGTACACGCACAGTGGGCATGAGATTTTTATAAATCCCATCCACTGTGCTTGTACTGTACAATGCAGCATTTTGGACGCAGCTGAAATATACTGTGTCCAAAACGCTGTGAACATTGATCATGGGCACGCACCCTAAAAATTTGACTACATGCTGCCCACAGAAAGTTGCAAGAAATTCATTTATTCTTGTAACTTATGTCGCACCCAGGGATATGGGGGCCCTTTTTGTAATGGGAGTGTATTTACAGGGGATTAGGTTAGCGTTCAAACGTGGTGCCGCTGCACAATCTCATTACTGGGGCTGGTGTTAATTGCAGCCTGGATGGTAGGCCCTCCGCAAGCAGGGCTGGGCCCCAGAGGTTAGCTGTTGTGACAGGCGTCGGAAGAAGGTAGTCCACACAGAAGTTCAGTGCAACTGGTCTTTACTCACTTTTGCTGGTGGTAACTGGCTCCCCGAGGCCTTTGTCCTAGTGCCAGTGTAGTAATCTGGTACCTTCTTCCCCTGCACCTGTCTCTGGTTAGTGGATTCCCGTGGCATAGAGCAACTTGGGGTCCCTGACCGCTGGTGTTTCTTTCCACTTCTGTCCGTATGATGGTAACGTGAACCCTGTGGGGATGGAGTCTCTGGTCCTGTCCCCGGCTTTCCCTTTGTTACGGAGTCTCAGATTTTTTGGGTCAGCGAGGTCTTTGATGGTCCCCTCGCTATGCAGGTGTTAACAGGTCAGCTTAGAGCTCTTGCCTGTCCTAGGGTCCTGCACCCCATTGGTGCGTAGTTTCGGGAGTACTCCACCGGCAACTACTATCCTGGGTACCAGGTTACTGTTAACCCCGTGTCAGTGCGTCTCCTCACGTCCACCTTCACTCCTGGTGAGGATGCAGAACCTTGTAGCTCCCTGATTGCTTCAGGGGCGCTACACTTACAGCACATGCTTTTCTTGGGCATAAAAAAGAAATACCCCAAATAGAACAGTAATTCATCTTTTATCCATTACAGGGTTATACTTAATTAGAAAACGACAAACACAGCAGCCTGAATAGGTGTCGTTCTTAGAAGAACGGTTGTATTAGGATGTGTATCTCTTCTTCTACGTGAACAATATAGATGGCGTGAGCGTAACCTGCCCCGAGCCTGGCTGCAGTGATACTCTACATGACAGCTGTGGGGGCGGATGATCCTGACTCTCAGGATCTCAGATCTCAGCAGCTTGGGAAGCTGCCACTTTCAGCATAGACGGACATAGTAATTATAACCCATGTGCTGGCACAGAAGACCTGCTTATTAATCTGTCAGGTCTGAGAGTGCAAGCGAGAAGACATGTACATGTTTCCATGGAGACGTGACCTAAACATCGCGCAGGTATCCTGCCAACAGCTCCAGTGTATGGAGAGATACAGCTGAGCATTCATTTATACACAAGGAACAATTAATAAATGTCTACAAATACATGGCCACCGCATTCTGGTAAAGTCTATTATTTTCTGTAACTTATCTATGCATCGTAATAATTTCTTCGCAGGTTGCTGATCTTTACAGATCTATACATCCAGACAATCTCAAGGACAGTACGATAGCTATGTTTGCAGTCTGCAGTCATTTATTGGCCTGTACTATATACACACAGACCGATAAAGTAATAGATCATTCTCTGCATATAGGCTGTCATTCTTCTTGCAGCACTTGATCTGTCTACACATGGTGATGTGCTGCTGAGATAGATGACCTTTTATGCAAACCATAAGATCATTTCACCCGACGAACAGCCGTTCATGAAGGGCAGCTTATTTATACTACACCGTTATCCTGGAAAAACTCTTTCCTGATAATTGTACACTGAAAATGCACCTGTAAGGCTGCTTTCACACTACGCCTTTTTAACATGCGTCCTGAACGTTTTTTTAACGCAGAAACGGATCCAGTGCAAATGCGTTTTCATTTCAATGCATTTGCAATGGACTTGCGTTCACCTGCGTTTCCGTGCGTTATAGTGAGGATCCAGCGACTTGCAGTTTTTTAACATCTTTCAAAAACGCTACTTGTAGCGTTTTTGAGCTGCGTCCAACTTCTGCAAATTGCTGGATCCTGACTAAACAGCACGCAAACGCATGTGAACGCTGGCGTGCTGATAAGCAGGATCCTGCTTGCTCTACTGAGCATGCACAGAAGCCAGCCTGGCATGATCAGTCTATCTCTCTCTCCTCCCTCTGTCTCTCTCCCCCTCTCTCTCCTCCTCCCTCTCCCCCACCTGAGAGCTGCGGACACTCGTAACCAAGGTAAATATCGGGTAACCACTTATCTTAGTTACCCGATGTTTACGTTGGTAACGTGTGCAGGCAGCCCTGCTCCTAGCAGCTGCAGACGCTTGTAACCAAAGTAAATATCGGGTATCCAAGCAAGTATACCCGATGTTTACCTTGGTTACGAGCCTCGCAGCTGTCAGATGCCGGCTCCCAGTCTGGCACGTTTAGTTCCCTTCACTCCCGATCACATGACTCCAATGCCCGCCCCTAAACATCCAGTGACAGGATCCTGCAAAATAAGACATGCGTTTGCATGCGTTTTTTGCTGTAAAAGCAGGATCCGCTTTTGCAGCAAAAAAACGTTCAGGACGTATGTTAAAAAGACGTAGTGTGAAAGCAGCCTAAGAGAAACATCTCCGTCCTCAGGACCACTGCTGTATCCGTGTAGAGTGGCTAGGGGATGCAGTAGTAGTTGTGCGTACAGGGTCTGCAAGGCCGCAGTCCAGCCTTTGGATAACCTCTTGCGTCCCGGTCATCACTCCACTGCAGGGATGCTTTCGCCACAGTTCATTCATCCAGTGAGACAATGCATCCGACACAGATCCACTTCTTTTAAACAGCAGAACTTAACTTGCATTCACCAAATGGGTACTTTCCGATTGCATTACATGGGTACTGCTTCTGACCCTGAGTAGGTGCCCTCCGAGCTCCATATCATCGTTAAATTTACCGGCCGACCGCTTTCCTCACACCTGAGCTCCTTCGAATGCTACTAGGCCCCTCATTCTCCTGTCTGACGTCATACTGCACTGGCTAATTCAAAAAGTCCTTTATCCTCTCCGTCCCACCCTCAGGGATTTAGTTTGCGCTATTGAAGGGGCTTATTCTGACAACACTCCTCTGCCCGTGCTTCTGGCCAGGAACTACTCTTCTCCTTTAAAAGCCCACTAACCTTCTGTCTCGCAGGGGGCGATCGTTGGGTATTCTATCCAGGAAAAACGGATGCCACCTCGATCGTTCAGACTCAACTCCTCTCCTAGGGACGCAATTACAACCAGTTCTCTAATGAAAAATGGCTGTTACTATTATTCTTATGACTGATGGTGCGTATGTGTCGAGGACAGCAGACCTGAGACTTCTGTGTGATGGCTAATTTTGCTGAACCATTTACACATCTGCTGCCTTAATGACGGCTAGATGTGTTGACTTTGCGGCAGCCGCCATACTGAAGTGCTCATAAATTGGTCTGCTTCCCTGTACCCATGCACCGCTTTTCATCCTGTCATTCTTTCTTCAAATCAATTGGCTTTCTCCAGGGCGCATGCGTGGGTGTTTGCGGTGCTGCTCATGGGCGGCAGGTTAGTGCACAGCAAGTTGAGATTGGGACGCATGCGCAGGAGAAAAGATTTGTGCCGCTCTGAAGTGGATATACTAAGTCCTCACGATGGGATTGTGATTTAGTGTCAGGAAATTAGATGAACCGTTGTGGTCATGTGACTGCACTTGTGACGATGTAGATGCGTCTCCGCCCTGTGATTATGACAGGCTGATTGGCTGCTTAGCAGAGACACAGCAGACTTCATGTCTTTGAAGAGGAAATATATATGTTGCTTGGTAACAGCTTGTGTTGTGATCCAGTGACTGAGGAGGATCAGAAAAAGAGCAATAACTCGGAAACCCAGAAAATAACCAGTGGCTGGAACCTTAACGGACTGCAGACCTAATACTGACATACAACTAGAAGTAGCCGTAAAAACACTAATAAATACCAGCACACCTGACATGGAAAAATACTGAGCCTAAATAGGCTCTCCCCCGCTATATCAGTATTCTGGTGTTACTGGGATCCAAGAAAAACATTTATATAGAGAGGAGACTGAATATTGTACCAAGCATGACAAAACACAATACATAACAGAACATGGAGCAAGGTAACAGATACTCCCAGCAGGGAATAATCCAATTCCACCAGGAACTCCACATCGGCAAAATCAGAATAAAGTGAAAAACCATAAGCAAAGGTACAAGACCACCTTATCTGAGAGGAGTTCTGGTAGACACAGAGAACAGGTCTGGTTTCAGGACTTCCTTAGAACACAGGAAATACAATTGAGCACTGGCAAGAAACAAAGGAAGCTACATAGTTATATAGGCCCAAACCAAATGGCCTGATTGCAAATCCTACTCAGCTGTCCAGTTTCCACTCAGCAAGTCAACTGCATTACCAGCACTGACCACAAGAGGGAGCCTTAAACTTGAATCTAATTCAAATGTATTCACATCAGTACCCCCCCTTGAGGACGGGTCACCGAACACTCACCAGAACCCCCGGGTTTGTCAGGTTGAGCTCGGTGAAAAGCACGGATCAAGCATTCAGCATGTATTTTGGAAGCAACCACCCAAGAATTATCCTCCTGACCATAACCTTTCCACTTGACCAGGTACTGGAGCTTCCGTCTGGAAATATGGGAATACAAAATCTT
Source organism: Anomaloglossus baeobatrachus (assembly GCF_048569485.1). NCBI lineage: Eukaryota > Metazoa > Chordata > Amphibia > Anura > Aromobatidae > Anomaloglossus > Anomaloglossus baeobatrachus. Next base: position 572,896,705 of record NC_134356.1, read on the forward strand.
CTCCACTACATATTCCTGATTCCCCTCGACCAACACAGGATCAGGAGGTGCAGCCATGGGAACTACCGGTTCAACATACTTTTTCAACAAAGACTTATGAAAGACATTGTGAATCTTGAAAGTCTCTGGGAGAGGCAAATGGAAAGCAACAGGATTAATAATCTTCAAAATCTTATGAGGTCCAATAAACCTTGGCTTAAATTTCGGAGAAGAAACTGTCATAGGAACATGTCTGCAAGACAACCAGACCAAGTCTCCGATCTTAAACCGGGGACCCACACTCCTACGCCGGTTGGCAAACCGTTGGGTATTTTTCTGGGAGTGGAACAATTATCCACCACCTGATCCCAAATTTGCTGCATTTTCTCTACTGCAGAATCAACACCCGGGCAGGCTGAAGCCTCCATCTGCCCTGAAGTAACCCGGGGATGAAACGCGAAATTGCAAAAGAAGGACACATCAAAGTGGCCGAACTAGCTCTATTATTAAGAGCAAACTCAGCCAAAGACAAAAAAGAAACCCAGTCATCCTGATCAGCCGACATAAAACATCTCAAATAGGTTTCCAAAGTCTGATTTGTCCTCTCAGTTTGTCCATTAGTCTGAGGATGAAACGCGGAAGAGAAGGACAACTCAATTTCCAGCCTAGAACAAAAAGCTCTCCAAAATCTAGACACAAACTGGACTCCCCTGTCGGACACAATGTCTCAGGAATACCATGCAAAAGAACCACCTCACGAAGAAACAAAGGCACCAACTCCAAAGCTGATGGCAACTTAGGCAGCGGCACCAAATGAATCATTTTGGAAAATCTATCACAGATTACCCAAATAACCGACATCCCCTGAGAAACAAGGAGATCAGAAATAAAATCCATTGAGATGTGAGTCCATGGTCTCTTGGGCACAGGCAATGGCAATAACAGTCCACTAGAACGAGAACAACAAGGCTTGGATCTTGAACAGATCCCACAGGATTGCACAAAACTCCTCACGTCACGAGATAGAGAAGGCGACCAAAAGGACCTACTCGCCAAATCCCTGGTGCCAAAAATCACAGGATGACCAGCCAACACAGAACAATGAATTTCAGACATCACTTCACTCCTCCATTGGTCAGGAACATACAATTTCCCCACAGGACATCTTTCAGGTTTGTTCTCCTGAAATTCCTCAAGAGCAAGTCTCAAATCAGGTGAAATCGCGGAGAGAATCACTCCCTCATGCAGGATGGTAGCAGGCTCAGTCACAACCAGAGAATCAGCAAAGAAACTGCTAGAAAGGGCATGCTCTTTAATATTCTTAGTCCACGGAATATAAGAGACCAGAAAATTAAAACGCGTGAAAAACAAGGCCCATCTAGCCTGCCTGGGATTCAACCTCCTGGCAGATTCAAGATAGATCAAATTCTTATGATTAGTGAGTACAACAATTTGATGTCTCGCCCCCTCCAGCCAATGTCTCCATTCCTCAAAGCCCCACTGCCCACTTCATAACCAACAATTCCCGATTTCCCACATCATAATTTCGTTCTGGTGGAGAAAATTTCTGGGAAAAGAAAGCACAGGGTCTAAGTTTAGAAGTCACGGGGTCTCTTTGAGACAAGACAGCCCCTGCACCGATCTCTGACGCATCGATCTCCACCTGGAATGGAAGAGACACATCAGGTTGCTGCAAGACTGGAGCAGAAGTAAACCTCATTTTCAGCTCCTGAAAGGCCAAGACTGCCTCTGGAGATCAATTGACAACATCAGCTCCCTTTTTGGTCAAATCAGTCAACGGCTTGACAATACTGGAAAAATTGCCAATAAATTTACAATAAAAATTAGCAAAACCCCAAAACTTCTGAACAGCTTTCAAAGAAGTAGTCTGAACCCAATCATGAATGGCCTGGACCTTGACCGGATCCATCTCAATAAAAGATGGGGACAAAATAAACCCCAAGTAGTCACAGACAAAGATGTCCAATCCAAAACAGGATTATAGGTTTGCAACCAAGGGAATCCCAGTACCAAAATGTCATGCAAATTATGTAATACCAAAAACTTACAAACCTCCTGATGGTCAGGCTCGACCCAATCGTCACCTGGGTCCAAAACTGGGGCTTCTTTTCAGCTAAAGGAGTAGCATCAATACCCCTCAAAGGAATAGGAGTTTGCAAAGGTATTATAGGGAAACCACAACACTCAGCAAACCCAAAATCCATCAAGATCAGGGCCGCTCCTGAATCAATAAAAGCCATAGCCGAACATGACGACAGGGAACAGATCAAAGAAACTGACAAAAGAAACTTAAGGGCACTTTACACGCTGCGATATTGGTATCAATATCACTAGCGAGCGTACCCACCCCCTTCGGTTATGTGACACGGGCAAATCGCTGCTCGTGGCGCACAACATCGCTTACACCCGTCACACAGACTTACCTTCCCTGCGACATCGCTGTGGCCGGCGAACCGCCTCCTTTCTAAGGGGGCGGTTCGTGCGGCGTCACAGCAACGTCACACGGCAGCCGTCCAATAGAAGCGGAGGGGCGGAGATGAGCGGAACGTAACATCCCGCCCACCTCCTTCCTTCCTCATTGCCGGTGGATGCAGGTAGGAGATGTTCGTCGTTCCTGCGGTGTTACACATAGCGATGTGTGGTGCCACAGGAGCGACGAACAACATCGTACCTGCAGCAGCAACGATATTAAGGAAAGGAGTGACGTGTCAACGATCACCGATTTTGGACGTTTTTGCGATTGTTGAGCGTTGGTGTCACACACTGCGATGTCGCTAACGGCGCCGGATGTGCGGCACTAATGACGTGTCCCCAACAATATATCGTTAGCGATGTTGCACCGTGTAAAGCACCCTTTAGATTATACATTGCCCAAAGTAAACGAACGGGCTTAGGGCAGACAGAAATAGTATGAGAGGCGTCGCCACAGAAAAAACATCGCTTATTACACCATCTAAAATCCTGCCGTTCCAGCCTAAAAAGGACCCTATCACACTGCATAGGCTCCGGAGACTGCTCTGAGAACGACACCTCTGCTCTCATTGTATTACGTTCCCGTAAACGTCTATCAATCTGAATGGCCAATGACATAGAGGCATCAAGACCAGAAGGGACAGGAAAGCCCTCCATAACATCCTTAAAAGGCTCTGCCAACCTCTTCCAAAAGACAGCCGCAAGAGCTGCATCATTCCATTCAGTTAGGACCGCCCACTTACGAACTTTCTGACAGTATATCTCTGCAGGTTGCTGACCCTGGATCAAAGTCAATAAAGATTTCTCGGCTTGATCAACAGCATTAGGTTCATCATACAACAACCCCAGAGCCTGGAAAAAAAAAATCCACATCAGCAACAGCAGGATCTTCAGGCGCCAGGGAAAAGGCCCATTCCTGGGGGTCACCACACAGCAGGGAGATAACAATCTGAACTTGCTGCCTGGAAGACCCTGAGGACTTAGCTTTCAAAGCAAAACATAACCTACAATTGTTCTTGAAGTTCAAAAATTTAGACCGATCCCCAGAGAACAAATCCATCACAGGTATCTTAGGTTCTACAGCAGGTGTCTGGGCAAGATAATCGGAAATATCCTTAACCTGAGACGTAAGCTAATTGACTCACCCAGCTAATTGTGTAACATCCATTGCAGCACAAGATCCACCACGGCACCGAGAGATAAAGAGGAAAAAACACACACACACACACACACACACACACACACACACACAAAGAAAAAAATTCTGACACCTTTTTTTTTTTTTTTCCTTCTTTAGAGTACCCTAGAATCTTAGGTCTGGCCGGTGCTACTGTTGTGATCCAGTGACCGAGGAGGATCAGAAAAAGAGCAATAACTCGGAAACCCAGAAAATAACCAGAGTGGCTGGAACCTTAACGGACTGCAGACCTAATACTGACATACAACTAGAAGTAGCCACAAAAACACTAATAAATACCAGCACACCTGACATGGAAAAATACTGAACCTAAACAGGCTCTCCCCCGCTATATCAGTACTCTGGTGTTACTGGGATCCAAGAAAAATATTGATATAGAGAGGGGACTGAATATTGTACCAAGCATGACAAAACACAATACATAACAGAACATGGAGCAAGGTACACAGATACTCCCAGCAGGGAATAATCCAATTCCACCAGGAACTCCACACAGGCAAAATCACAAGAAAGTGAAAAACCATAAGCAAAGGTACAAGACTAACTTATCTGAGAGGAGTTCTGGTAGATACGGAGAAAAGGTCTGGTTTCAGGAAGTCCTTAGAACACAGGAAATACAATTGAGCACCGGCAAGGAACAAAGGGAGCTACATAGTTATATAGGCCCAAACCAAATGGCCTGATTGCAACTCCTACTCAGCTGTCCAGTTCCCACTCAGCAAGTCAACTGCATTACCAGTACTTTACCAACATTTTCCATTTTCACAAGGGTATCAGGAAAAAATGTGTGTCACCCAGGGAAGGGGGTACTCGGTCCCAGGCGGTAACAACTGGGAATGTCACTCTGGTGGCCGTTGCCCAGTCACGTGCCCTGGGCCCCTTTTTGAAAGGGGGGGATATTTACAGGGGTGAATAGAGTTAATGTGATGTGACGCCACCTGCGGGTTGCGGTTAAGGATGGAGATCTGCCACTGCTAAATGTGGGTACTCCCAGAGCTGATGGTGATTGCAGCAATGGTGTCAGGCCCTCCGCAAGTAGGGCCGTGCCTGGGAGATGATGAGGGATAATAACGGAGACCACACCAGGTTGTCTTTAACTGTCTCTACTCACTTGGACCCAGGAGTTGCTGGTTTAGGTCCCTTGGAGTATCAGTGCCAATGTAGTGACCTAGGTTGCTCTTTCCCCGGCACTCTCTGTTGGTTGGGTCCCCGTAGCATGGAGAATTTGGGGCCCGACTGTCCCTTTTGGGAGTACAGTCTCCTTCTCCGTACACCAGGCAGTGCAGACTCTGTGAGGAGGTAAGTGTCCGAACCCCGATCCTAGTTTACTACTGATGCCCCCGGATTATTTGGTTCGGTGAAGTCCGTGAAGGTGTCCTCACCGGGCAGGTATTTATCAAGCCATGTAGAACTGGCGCCTGATCTAGGGCTCTGTGCCCCGTGCGTGCTTCGGTCCCAGTGGTATCTCCGGTACCCGACCTGGTGTCTTCTCTCCTGTGCCCCTCCCTAGGTCACCGCTGCACGGACTCAGCTCAGGCACGTCTGCACACCTCTCCTGGGTGCCACACTTCTCTAGACTCTCTACTGACTGCTGACCTTTCCCACTAGGCTGGCTAATCCCAGGGACTTGTTCCTTTCCATGGCGACCATCCCTTTACATGGTTAACCCTCTATGCCCGGTGTAGAGTGGAGAAATTTTTGCTTCAACTAGGTTCACAAGGGTATCAGTAAAAAATGCACCATAAAATGTATTGTTCAATTTCTCCTGAGTACGCAGATACCTCATATGTGGGGGAAATCAATTGTTTGGGCGCATGCCAGGGCTCGAAAAGGGAAAGAGTGCTATTTGAATTTTTGAAAGCAAAGTAAGCTGGAATCATTAGCAGACGACATTTTTTCAGGTGCAGTTTTGGTACCAAAACTGCATGTATTTCCCTCACCAGCAAAGTCTATGAGATTTAATTTTTGCTGTGCTCACATTGCAGTTTTTTTTTGCTGCATCTTTGTATTGACCACAAAGATGCAGCATGTCCATTATTTTTGCGTTTTGTCCCTGCATTTCGGAAGACTGACAGATCAATCCCCCGCTGACTTGGGGTCTGCGGGGGATTCATCCCTGGTATCTGGGTGAGAGCCTCTCCTCCCAGATAGGACATAAAAAAAACACTTTGGCTCGGTCTGAGTTGAACTGGTGAGGCAGGAGTTCAAAGTGCAGCATGCACTGGTTGACGAACCCCAGCATAGTTTAGGGCCTCAGTCAAATCCTTTTGGGCTGTAGAGAAGTGTACCGGCTCCGGATGTGAAAGTTGCTGGCTGAGTAATAGCAGCCGAAATAGCTGCAGCATGGGCTGGTGAAGTAGAAACAGCTGGGGGCAGGACATTCAAATGGACATTCAACAACTGCAGGAAGGTTATAGCAAGATTTAATCCTGCTGTTCGCATTGGCTGGATATCTGGATATGAATAACTCCCAAATAGTGTTGGGGTTTTGGAGTCAGCAGGCCTGACCAAACTGTTACGCTAGCGGATGTGGACCTGTGACACCTGACACCCTGGCAAAACCAGGTTGTCACAGAGCCTGCACAAATCCACCAAAATGTAGGCCATTCTCCTCTTTGGGACCAACACAGTCCCCACACAGATATACACCAGCCAATCAGGCCCTAGTCACCACCATCTTCCCCATGACAATGGGAGGGAACAAGACAGGACAGTGAAGTGGAGGAGGAGAACAGAGCAGTCTGTGTCAGGGAGAGGAAGAGAGAGGAGTGGAGAGCTGACAGGAGGGAGTTGGAGCTCCTGGAGAGGGTGGTAGTCGGGGTTGGAGCCCCGGACCACCGGACGATTGGACTAGCAACGCTGACTAGGTGGCAGTGAGGGCCACAGGCGACGGAGATCCGGTCGCGGGGGAACCTGAGGTAGACCGGGGCAGAGTTGTAGCCCGCCAGTGCCGAGAGAAGGGATCCGGTCCGGAGGCCGTTTCAAGCGGACTAGTCCAGACAAGAGGGAGACAGACAGAAAGTGCAGGAGAAAGGGCCCCAGGCTGTATATCTGCGTGCGGGATCCAGTACAGCCCTCCAGAAGCTCCTGGCATCCGGCCTTGGTTTACAATAAGGACTCTGTGTGTTTACTGACTTTCCAAATCATCAGCAGCTCATCCAGCACCACGACAACCGAACTGTGAGTTTCCTTCTCCCTGCAATCCCTCACCGTTCCCTGGGCCCCGGGACTACACCTCCCCTACCCGTGGAGGGGATCCCACCTTGCTGCCCCGATCCATCAGCCCCGGGCACCCACCTACAAGGCAGCGGCGGTGTCACCATCCCTCACCGCAAGCCATGGGTGGCGTCACTGACAAAGACTCTATCTCCTGTAAATACCCCCTTTTCACTAGTGGGCGACGGACAGCTGCGCGAGCCCTGGATCCGGCTGCCACTCGAGCCAAAGCCACCGCCCGGATCCGAGCGCCTCGAACGGCCCCCATTGTGGTCTGTTCCCCACCCGTAACAGACCCACTGCGCCATAGACCGGGCTTACCCCAGAGGGGCATGAATAATTGCCTACTGGGTTTTCACCAGAACCTCTGATGGTGAGGATGGGCTGGGCTGCCGTAGACACCAGGTACCACTATATGGAAGTCCCTGCTGCTGCAGCATCTGACCCAAAAGTCATGGACACAGGTACGGAGCAGCTACAGGAGACGCACTGGACAAACAGGTACAAGAGACAGGCGGGTCAGTGTCAGGTTTAGGAGACAGGTGGGTCAGGTTCAAGTTGAGGAGACAGGTGGTTCAGGTTCAGGAGAGACTGGCAGACCAGTACTGGAGCAATCACAGAGGAGACGGAACCAGAGACTGACAGGATGGGATACAGACTAGAGTACTGACTGGAACAGGAACCCTAGGAACCTAATTACTCAGGCATCTTCATACAGGGGAAGGCACCTTAAATACTCTGTGCCTCCCAGCCATAAAATGGGGAATATTACTGCCCCTTTAAGAGGTGCGGAGAGCATGCTCTTGCACCCTGAAGACATGCACAGGCCCTGGAGTGGAGCGTGGGCAAAGTAGAAGGAGCAGGGGAGTGAGCTGGCCGGCCGTGGTGGTAAGTATGTCATCGTCCCTGGCAGGGAAGGAAGGCGGGACAGTGCAGGGATACCGTCGTTAGATTTGCATAGACGAAACAAGAAATTAATATTGTTTAAGTCCATAAAACAGTTAAGTGGTCTTTACACGCAACGACATCACTAACGAGATGTCGTTGGGGTCATGGAATTCGTGACGCACATCTGGCCTCGTTAGCGACGTCGTTCCATGTGAAACGCAGGAACGACCTGTTAACGATCAAAATTACTTACCAAATCGTTGATCGTTGTCCAGTCGTTCCTATCCCGATTATCGTTGCTGTTGCAGGACACAGGTTATTCGTCGTTCCTGCGGCAGCACACATCGCTATGTGTGACACCGCAGGAACGAGGAACTACATCGTACCTGCGGCCGCCGCCAATGAGGAAGAAAGGAGGTGGGCGGGATGTTCGGCCCGTTCATCTCCGCCCCTCCGCTTCTATTGGGCAGCTGCTTAGTGACGTCGCTGTGACGCCGAACGAACCGCCCAAGGCCGGCGTCAGCACTCGGCATACCCGGGCAAATGCCGGGGCCCTGGAGAGCTGGGGGGGCCCACTTGGCCTCGTCACTTCAGCTGCCCCTGGGCCCTGCCCACTCTCCTTCAGTTCTCCTGCCCCCGGGCCGAGTTCCGGGGACCACAGTCCCCGGCAGGAAACTGTGGCTGCCGTCCCTTAGCTAGTTTCACACTTGCGTTGCAAAAAGTGGCCACGTTTTGTTGTTTTCTTTAGCCGAGAGAGCCCTCATCATCCCCGCACACATCCCGACATTACCGCACACATCCCGACATCACCGCACACATCCCGACATTCCCGCACACATCCCGACATCACCGCACACATCCCGACATCACCAGAGCAGAGCAGTGTTTGTGTCTCTGTATGTATGTGTGACGCCCTGGGCAAGCCAGGGGTCACAGGTCACAACACCACCACACCCTACATCCCAGTTAGGAACACCAAAGCTACTAAAATCCTTGTTGCCTTCCTCCAGGGGCTGATGATCACACCAGGGGGTGGGCCAGGCGGTTGGCTCCGCCCACCGAGGAGTTCACAGCCCTGGAGGCGGGAAAACCAGGCAGTCAAGTGAGGGAAGTTAAAGTGAGAGGAAGCAAGATAGAGTTTAGAACAGTTCAGAGAGGAGTGAAGAGAGTCGAGTGGAGAGGGGAGAAGCTAAGTGAAAGTGAAGTAGTAGTGGAGCAAAGAAGAAAAGAGTAAAAGTGAGCGTAGAAAGACCGGAAGTTGGTCCGGCTAAGTGCAGGACAGTGTCAGCAAGGTCAGCAACAGCGGTGATTGTCTGGAGGGGGACTGCTCGGAGGTTGCTGGAAGGACCGCGGACGGGTAGTGGCCCGGCGGTCTGGAGCAGTATACGAAGGACAGTCAGCACCAGGGCAGGGGCCTCTCGGACCCCGGCAAGGCTAGGAGTCGCCATAATTTGCCAAATCCGTCAGTGAAGGGGACGTCTGTCTCCCAACAACCAAGTCCCGATTGAAGGCAACAGTCCAACCATTAAGGAGGAACACCGCCACCGCCAGGGCACCAGTTCCTCGGGGCCAGCGTCTGCGGGCAAAGTAGGGCTTCTCCGGCCCATACCCAAGCCGGGGAGCGGGTTACCGGTGGGAACCCATCGCTACCAACACAAGAACATTAGGTGCAGGACAAAGGGACATCACTGTTCCCTACTGGGAGAGCAAGTGCAGCCGTCCGTGGGAACCGTCTTTCCAGCCGTGTGTTATACCGAGAACTGTGTCACCGTCTCAGGCTGAGTGAGTACCACAGTGCCGGAAGGCACAGCGCTGCCCCCCGCGTCCCTGCGCCCACCAGGCCCTGCATCTCCCACCTCCCCCCTGAGCCCCGGGATCACCAACCCCTACCCACGGAGGGGCTACACAACAACTGGCTGCTCCACATCATCACTCCCGGGGTCCCCATATCGAGCAGCGGTGGTGCTAACAAATCACCACAACCGTGGGTGGCGTCACGGACAATAAACTCAATCCCCACACCCAAAAAACCCCCTTTCACTCACGGGCGAGGAGCGCCGCTAGAGTCCCCGGGATCCGGCCCAACGCTCGAGCCACCGAGCAGCAGCAGGCCGCAGCAGCCGTGGCAGCCGGACCCGAGCAGTGGGAGAGCGCGGCGTCCCCTCCTCCGCCCGCGACAACTTGGCGTCATGAACAGGATCTTACCGCTCTGCCGTTGGGTAGAGGTGCGCCTTGTGACCGCCGGAGGTATCCGGCTGAAAATTTCCAGAAGTCGCCATCTTTGGCGCGAAAAGTTCCCGCTCGAGCGTCTTCTCGAGTAGCAGAGGCGCGAAGGCCAAAACTCCGCCCCAATAGAGGAGTGGCCGGAAAGAAGCTAAGGGGGACGCGATGGCGGCTGGCTGCATGTAACCGCAGCTATAAAAGCAGGGACGCAAGGACTCTGCAGTCACCCTGTTCCTGGAAGGAGTTACCAGCAGCATGTGGATGCCGTCCCGCGACACCGTAGCCCCCGCGCCTGGAACCGTGGCGTGGGTGGAAATCCGGACCGCGCAGCTCTATCAACGGCTGCAGGTCAGGATGCAGCTCCTCATGGAGGAGTGGGAGACCGACATGGCGGACGTTATAGCCACCGTGCGGAGACGCGAGGAGGAGGCGGAGGAAGGGAGGGTGAGTGACCCACGCCCCTATGTCCCCGAGGGACCGGTCGCTGAGGCTGAGGGACCCGGTCCAAGCCCTCTCCCCCCGCTGCCTCCCTCACCACCCGTCTCGGAGGCCGTGACCCCGCCACTAGGCCCGCTACCACCGCAACCGGTAGCGATACCCAGCATCCCCGCCCAGGCGGGCCGACCTGTAGCCGGAGCCCGTAGTCGACCGGAGGTGTTGCCATGGAAGGCCCCGAAGTCCGCACCGGAGACGTTGTCCGAGAAAGTCCCCGAGCCGGAGCCGATGACCCGCTCCAAGCCGGAGGCCCAGCTGCGGAAAGCCCCTGTGCCCATCCCCCAAACCTCGGCTGAGGTGGCGCCGGGTTGTCGCTGTAAGGCGGCGCCCAAGGCCAAGACACCGCGGGACCTGCCGCCCAGAGCCCTGACAGTGGGCAACGTCCAGGATGTCCCGCGGGGCCTGATCCGTGCGCCGGAGCTCGCAGCAGCCCCGTATTGGGATAGGGAGCCGGTACCGCTGGGCCTGGAGATCGGTGAAAGGGAGAGGAAGAAGGCCGAGCTGGTGGCCCGAGCAATAAGGGAGAAGGAAAGTCTCCGCCAGGCCACGTTCCATGTCCGGGGCCCGCTGTACGAGGGGCAGGTGAGGCGGTTTGATGTCCGCCGGGGCTATGGGTTTATTTATGAACCGGGCCTGGAGGCCGAAGTGTTTGTAGCCCGGCGGGATGTAAATGCCCACCTGCCTGAGGAGCATCCCGGCCGCAACCTAATGCCGGGTGACATTGTCCAGTATACCCGGCACTGTGGAGAGAGGGGGTGGTTCGCCCTGGATGCCAAACTGAGGGGCAGCCAAGAGAGCAGAGTGAGTCCTGCACCCCCTCCCTCAGATGAAGCCGAAGGCCCGGAGTAGGGCAGCGGATGCCCGCTGCAGCAGTCCCCGTTGGGACCACCACTAAGTTTTGTGTTTGATTACAAGTTTGAAAATAATGAAAAATGATAAGCAAAATGATTACCGAACAGTAACCAGATTATCTACCGTGATTTGCAACCGGCCGGAGCCGGCACCGTTGTCCCCGTGGGGACCGCTTAAAAAGTTGGCATGGGAACTATCCATGGACAAGCCCGTGAACTTGCAGGGCAACCACAAACGTTAGTGGCATGTAAATAGTTGTTTTACCGTACCGTTTCCGCAGATGCCGCCTCCGGAGAGGCAGGTTGGAGGGAGGGCCCTCAGCAGAGCAGGCTGGGGCCCAGCCACCACAGGAACCGGTGGCTACCCTCTGGAGGGGAAGGACAGATCCCGCTCGGGTAACTTGTGCTGGACTTGGGTAAAGGGGTGCTGCCTGGGCTTTAGGGGCAGCATCAGGGCCAGGTTGCTTGGGTGGGAGAGAGCGGAAACCGTACCCGTAAAACCGTTTAGTAACGTTTAAGAAATGAACCTCCCGTTGTGGGATGATGTTATTATTTATATGTTACCGTTTACTTTTATATATTTTCAGAAAAATAAAACCGGTGTTGGACAGGCAGCCCGCGGACGGTCTGCATTTTGCTAAGGGGGAATGTGACGCCCTGGGCAAGCCAGGGGTCACAGGTCACAACACCACCACACCCTACATCCCAGTTAGGAACACCAAAGCTACTAAAATCCTTGTTGCCTTCCTACAGGGGCTGCTGTTCACACCAGGGGGTGGGCCAGGCGGTTGGCTCCGCCCACCATGGAGTTCACAGCCCTGGAGGCGGGAAAACCAGGCAGTCAAGTGAGGGAAGTGAAAGTGAGAGGAAGCAAGATAGAGTTTAGAACAGTTCAGAGAGGAGTGAAGAGAGTCGAGTGGAGAGGGGAGAAGCTAAGTGAAAGTGAAGTAGTAGTGGAGCAAAGAAGAAAAGAGTAAAAGTGAGCGTAGAAAGACCGGAAGTTGGTCCGGCTAAGTGCAGGACAGTGTCAGCAAGGTCAGCAACAGCGGTGATTGTCTGGAGGGGGACTGCTCGGAGGTTGCTGGAAGGACCGCGGACGGGTAGTGGCCCGGCGGTCTGGAGCAGTATACGAAGGACAGTCAGCACCAGGGCAGGGGCCTCTCGGACCCCGGCAAGGCTAGGAGTCGCCATAATTTGCCAAATCCGTCAGTGAAGGGGACGTCTGTCTCCCAACAACCAAGTCCCGATTGAAGGCAACAGTCCAACCATTAAGGAGGAACACCGCCACCGCCAGGGCACCAGTTCCTCGGGGCCAGCATCTGCGGGCAAAGTAGGGCTCCTCCGGCCCATACCCAAGCCGGGGAGCGGGTTACCGGTGGGAACCCATCGCTACCAACACAAGAACATTAGGTGCAGGACACAGGGACATCACTGTTCCCTACTGGGAGAGCAAGTGCAGCCGTCCGTGGGAACCGTCTTTCCAGCCGTGTGTTTTACCGAGAACTGTGTCACCGTCTCAGGCTGAGTGAGTACCACAGTGCCGGAAGGCACAGCGCTGCCCCCCGCGTCCCTGCGCCCACCAGGCCCTGCATCTCCCACCTCCCCCCTGAGCCCCAGGATCACCAACCCCTACCCACGGAGGGGCAACACAACAACTGGCTGCTCCACATCATCACTCCCGGGGTCCCCATATCGAGCAGCGGTGGTGCTAACAAATCACCACAACCGTGGGTGGCGTCACGGACAATAAACTCAATCCCCACACCCAAAAAACCCCCTTTCACTCACGGGCGAGGAGCGCCGCTAGAGTCCCCGGGATCCGGCCCAACGCTCGAGCCACCGAGCAGCAGCAGGCCGCAGCAGCCGCGGCAGCCGGACCCGAGCAGTGGGAGAGCGCGGCGTCCCCTCCTCCGCCCGCGACATATGCAGCAGAGCAGTGTGTGTGTCTGTATGCAGCAAAGCTGTGTGTGTCTGTCTGTAGGCATGTATGATGTGTATCTATGTATGTCAGTGTATATGACTGTATAGATTTGTCTGTTTATATGTATTTTGTGAGTTTGTCTTTAAATATGTATATGTACGTATCTGTGTGTGTGTGTCTGCGTGTTTATGGGGCCCACTGGGACTCTTCCGCCCGGGGCCCACAAAAACCTGGAGCCGGCCCTGGAACCGCCCACTTAGAAAGAGATGGTTCGCTGGCCACAGCGACGTCCCTAGGCAGGTAAGTATAGTGTGACTGTTCCTAGCGATGTTGTGCGCCACGGGCAGCGATTTGCCCATGACGCACAACCGACGGGGGCGGGTGATTTCACCAGCGACATCGCTAGCGATGTCGCTGTGTGTAAAGCCCGCTTAAGCCTCATATATGTTGCATGACCCAGAGTTTCACCCATCTGGATTTGTAGAGAGCATGAACAGAGGCACCAGATATTACGCAGGGAGCCCAATTCGACACAATTTCTCAAAGAGAAATCAAGGTGTTGAGGAGAGCCATAAGATGAAATACTTAATTAACTTCTTGACAAGGGATTGTGGGAAATATGTCGATTTGCCTTACGTAATTCAGGTTTCAGATCATATACATGACAGAGATATAAAGATGGCTGCTATTGCCTGTTTCTCCACACCTTGCCTGGAATGCAAGGAATGTCCAGGTGTAAGAAGATACCATATAAAGGTGGTCAAGCTAGAAGACATCACGGACCAAACGATCAGCATGGACGCACCAGATGACGTCCCTCCCATCACCATGGTTTCATCCGCTGAAGTCAGACGCATCCATCAACAGCAACACGGATCTCCCCATTGGCTAGCTCATGAACTGTCCCACTAAATGTGCAAATCGCTGCCCGTGCCGCACAACATCGCCCAGAGCTGTCACACATACTTACCTGTCCGGCGACGTCGCTGTGACCGGCGAACCGCCTCCTTTCTAAGGGGGCGGTCCGTGTAGCGTCACTGAAGCGTCACTGAACCGCCGCCCAATAGCAGCGGAGGGGCGGAGATGAGCGGGACGTAACATCCCGCTCACCTCCTTCCTTCTGCATAGCAGCCGGGAGGCAGGTAAGGGGAGCTTCCTCGTTCCTGCGGCGTCACACGCAGCGATGTGTGCTGCCGCAGGAACGAGGAACAACTTTGTTACTGCTGCAGTAACGATTTTTAAGAATGGACCCCCATGTCGCCGATTAGCGATTTTGCACGTTTTTGAAACGATGCAAAATCGCTTATCGGTGTCACACGCAACGTCATCGCTAATGCGGCCGGATGTGCGTCACAAATTCCGTGACCCCAACGACTCCGCATTAGCGATGTCGCAGCGTGTAAAACCCCCTTTAGGGTTAAGGAGATCTACATGCCCTAACCTAGGTCAGCCACAACTCAGACAGAGGGAATGAGTGAAGCCTGTATGCCTAGGTAAATAGTAATGTGTAAGCAAATATTAATGCCAATTAACTGCGTACTTCACCTGATTTACAGTTGTTATGAAAATTGTTTTACCCCTGGTTTAATAGTTAAAACATGGACCATGGTGTCCGGACTGGCGACACCGCCCCAAAAACTTTCTTGGGTCATGTAAATAACCCCCCATCTACCTTCTTGTTACCCACTGCCAGGAGGAGGCACCCGCTGGAGAGGAAGATTGGAGGAAGGGCATGCGGTGGAGTCGGCCGAGGCCCAGTCGCCACGAAAACCGGTGACTACCCTCCAAGCCAAAGGGTTCCGGTCCAAGGGACCCTTTGGGGTGACAATGGGTGCAGAACTTTGACCCGGACACCAACAAAGATACCCACCAAAACCCAGGATGGTGTGACACCTGACTAGCAGTGGCACCAACGAAGGGTACAGGTGTTTTGGGTGGGGAAAAAGGGTAGATGGCAACAGTTACGTAACGTTTAAGATTTGTGCCTCCCATAAAGGGAAGAAATGTTTTTATATGTTTTAAATATTGTTTTTTTTACCCTTTTTTCCAGTTCCGAAAAAAATAAATACCGGTGCAGGACAGCCCGCGGATGGGCTGTGTTTTACCAAGGGGGAGTGTGACGCCCTGGCAAAACCAGGTAGTCACAGATGACTGTACCCCCCGCCAAGGGTACAGAAATCGCCTCCTCCTTGGGAATTTACACCACATGGCACCACACACCCCACACACGGGAACACCAGCCACAAATCCTAGTTGCCCACCCTTGACACACAGGACACACCAGTGGGCGGGACCAGGCAGATGGGAACGCCCACCTAGGGGTCTTGAGATGACAGGGGGTGGGAACCAGTTCAGTTGAGTGAGGAGTTCAGTTGAGTGAGGAGTTCAGTTCAGTCTGGAGTTCAGTGAGGAGTGAAGTGGAGAGTTGGAGTTGGAGCTGAGGAGAGTCGGAGTGCAGAGTGGTCAGGGTTGGAGCCCTTGGACCCCGGGAGGATCAACTAGGGGGCAGACGGCTCTGTAGGGCCACAGGAGACGGCGACTCAGTCGCGGGAGACCCGAAGTGGAGCGGGGCAGGGTTGTAGCCCGCCAGTACCAACAGAGGGAATCCGGTCCAGAGGCCGTGACGGGCGGGGTACCTGGACCCTAGGACGAGACAAGCTTCAAGCCCCTTGTTAATTAACCAGTGGGACAAGGTACCAGGCCTTGTTCCCGAAGAGAGAAGCCCAGATAGAGCAGACTGGCAGCCCAACGCGAGGGACAAGGTGTCCGCCAAGAAACCATTGAAGTCCTACAGGTCAGCGTCTGCGGGCAACGGCTCCTTCTGCGTTCAAAACAGCAGGGGAGCGGATTTCACGAGTGCAGGAGGAAGGGCCCCTACACTGCGAACCCGTGTGCGGGACCAGAACACCCCTCCAGAGGTAACCAGCATCTGGCCTTGGTTTACAATACGGACTTGGTGCGATTTCTTCCTAATTGTGAGTACACCGGTCCAACCTGCCGACAGCGCCCCAGCCCTGCTCCTCACCTACACCTGGACCCCAGGACAACACCTCTCCCCTACCCGTGGAGGGGATACCACCTTGCTGCCTCAACGTCATCGGTTCCGGATGCCGGCCCCTAGAGGCAGCGGCGGTGCCACCATCCCATCACCGCAACCCACGGGTGGCGTCACATACAATCTCCCCTGTAAATACCCCCCTCTTTCACTGTGTGCGTGGACGTGCGGTTGCGCGAGCCCCGGGTCTGGTCACCACTCGAGCCCCAGACACTATCCCGGACCCGAGCGTCACTCGAGCAGCCCCAGTTGCCGCAGCAGTAGGCGGCACCCGTCCGCGACAGAAATCTATCAGCAGGTTGAAAGAGACCCTGATTCCAATGAAGTATCATGTCGTTTACTGAGTGCATCAGTTGTGAATCAATTAGTTTTCTCTACTGTAGAGGGTGCAGTACTCAGAATGCTGACCCCGCCCACACCACTGATTAGCAGCATTCTATGAGCATTATATATTTACCAGAAGGAAATAGTTGGAGTTTCTGTCCTGCTAAAGAAGATCCCAAAGAATTCCCAGGCGATGAGATGGATTATTGCGGTTTATTGCTAACGCATTTCAAAGTAATCTAACTTCTTCATCAGGGACAAATCACATGATTATGTGCTGAGCATGAGGTTTCTCCTGATGAAGAACTCAGAGGACTTTTGAAACGCATTGACAACAAACTGCAGTAATCCATCTTGTCTCCTGACAATTCTTTGGGATCTCCTTCAGTAGGGCAGAAAGTCCACCTGTTTCCTTCTGGCATATCTGCCATTTTTTTTTTGTTCCAACTTTTTATTTTTCAAAAAGAGGTTTTTTTTTAACATGGTATACAACAAATGAAAATATACATTTACATACGTAAAAGAAACATTTCGCAGGTATGTGTACAATTAAGCTGTATTAAAAACATACTAAAAGTCTATTGAAGGGCGAGCAGGATTCGGTCATCAGATAAACCCGGAGAAGGGTGAGACTAGAGCCAGACCTAAAAGGACCCGGTGGAGCCTTCGCACAGCTCCTCAAATTTTAGTATAGGGGGAGTACGTTTTGTCTTAAGGCCTTTTTCGTCCTCAAATTTGGTAGGTGTCCCCAAGCGCATCCCAATTAGACCATGTCGCTACAAACCCATCCATGGTATTATGGAGCTGGGCTGTCAGTTTTTCCATATTTCTAACATCTTTTATTCGGGCATACAGATCAGAGACAGACGGAGGGGCCGCCCTCTTCCAGAATAGTGAGACTAAGCATTTGGCCGCTGTGAGGACATGAAGTAGGAGTTTTAAATCCGGCTTGCTTAGGGACGACGGGAGGGCATGGGTCTCTGGACACACTTCTACCAACCAATCTGCCCATCAGTAGCTCTACCTCCTCCCAGAAACATCTGCCATTTTTTAACCCATAGAGTGCAGCAGCTGATAATTGCTCTTCATTCTTTGTTGTGTTGCACACAACTTCACCAGGTGAGCACCTCCGTGCACCTTTGTGTCCCTCTCTACTGGATAGGACTCTACTGGGATTATTGTTCCCTAGCAGATTTCTATGTACATTGTATATTGACAATAAGCTGGCGTTCAGAGGACATAGTGCTGCTGCTTGGACAATCAGACGCGGAACTGTGTGAAGAAAAAAATATTTTCACAAACTGTTTTGTGATGCTAGACTGGGTTGACGTGAAACAAATCAGCACAATGGAGACAGGAACAACCGGTCGAGAACTGAAGGAAGTGTGTCTATACGAGAAGTTGTGTGTCCGCTATCTTGTATACATAGTTGGCAATAAAGCACTGTTAAATACAAAATACTGCGTTGTTTTTAAAGAACTGGTGGTCTCTTTACTTGAACTGGTTAACATCTGGTCCTGGCCAGCAAAAGCCATCAGCATCATGTGGCCTGCAAGGGCATATTGCCTCACTAGTGAAAGTCCACACACCCAGCCAGAACCTTATCTTCAATGTTCTGTTCCGGGGTGAGAGAGAACAGCACCTCACCCACGACCACTGTCCTATGCCACGCTACACCATCACACACCTCTGTACCATGAGACTACAATTACGATATTTTGCAATATGAGAACATGCAATTATATTTTTTAGAGACCTGTTTTGAAAATACCGACCAACGTTCATCCATTAGAACGGTGCAGGATAACAGACGTACAAGTACATTTCAATAAATTAGAACAGTGTTTCTCAACTCCAGTCCTCAAGACCCACCAACAGATCATGTTTTTAGGTTCTCCTCAACATTAGACAGGGGATAATTCCATCACCTGTGCACCATTAAGGAAATCCTGAAAACCTGATTGAGGAAAACCTGAAAACATGATCTGTTGGTGTGTCTTGAGGACTGGAGTTGAGAAAAACTGAATTAGAATATCATCAAAAAGTGAATTTATTTCAGTAATTCAATACAAAAAGGGAAACTCATATATTATATAGAATCATTACACACAGTGATCTATATCTAGTGTATATCTAGTGTATATCTGATTGCCGGATGTGGAGTCAGGAAGGAAATTTTTTCCCCATTGGAACTTGTTTGCCACATTGGGGTTTTTTTGCCTTCCTCTGGATCAACATGTTAGGCTACGGGTTGAACTAGATGGACTTAGAGTCTCCCTTCAACCTTAAAAACTATGAACTATGAACTATGAACTAATGTTGATGATTATGGCTTACAGCCAATGAAAACCCAAAAGTCATTGTGACGCCCTGGGCAAGCCAGGGGTCACAGGTCATCACACCACCACACCCTACATCCCAGTTAGGAACACCAAAGCTACTAAAATCCTTGTTGCCTTCCTCCAGGGGCTGATGTTCACACCAGGGAGTGGGCCAGGCGGTTGGCTCCGCCCACCGAGGAGTGCACAGTCCTGGAGGCGGGAGGAACCAGGCAGATAGAGAAAGGAGGAAGAAGTGGAAAGAACGGAGTTAAGCTAAGTGAAGTGAAAGCTGAAGTAAAGTGGCAAGAAAGAGTAGAAAAGCCTGAAGTTGGTCCGGTTGTGTGCAGGACAGAGTCAGCAAGGTCAGCAACGGCGGTGACAGTCTGGAGGGGGGCTGCTTGGAGGCTGCTGCAAGGACCGCGGACGGGTAGTGGCCTGGCGGTCTGGAGCAGTATACAAAGAACAGTCAGCACCAGGGCAGGGGCCTCTCGGACCCCGGCAAGGCTAGGAGTCGCCGTAAATTTGCCAAATCCGTCAGTGAAGGGGACGTCTGTCTCCAAACAACCAAGTCCCGATTGAAGGCAACAGTCCGACCGTTACAGAGAGACACCGCCACCGCCAGGGCACCAGTTTCTCAGGGCCAGCGCCTGCGGGCAAAGTAGGGCTCCTCCGGCCCATATCCAAGCCGGGGAGCGGGTTACCGGTGGGAACCCATCGCTACCAACACAGAAACATTAGGTGCAGGACAAAGGGATATCACCGTCACCTACTGGGAGAGCAAGTGCAGCCGTCCGTGGGAACCGTCTTTCCAGCCGTGTGGTTTACCGAAAAACTGTGTCAACGTCTCAGGCTGAGTGAGTACCACAGTGCCGCAAGGCCCAGCGCTGCCCCCGCGTCCCTGCACCCCACCAAGCCCTACATCACCCACCTCATCACTGGGCCCCGGGATCACCAACCCCTACCCACGGAGGGGCAACACAACAACTGGCTGCTCCATACCATCCTTCCCGGGATCCCCATACAGAGCAGCGGTGGTGTCAACAAATCACCACAACCGTGGGTGGCGTCACGGACAATAACCAATCCCTATACCCAAAACCCCCTTTCACTCACGGGCGAGGAGCGCCGCTAGAGTCCCCGGGATCCGGCCCATCGCTCGAGCCACCGAGCAGCAGCAGGCCGCAGCAGCCGCGGCAGCCGGACCCGAGCAGCAGTGGGAGAGCGCGGCGTCCCCTCCTCCGCCCGCGACATCATTATCTCAGAAAATTAGAAAAAAAGATTTTAAACTCAGAAATGTTGGTATCTACTGATAAGTCTGTGCAGTAAATGCACTCAATACTTGGTCGGGACTCCTTTTGTATGAATTACTGCATCAGTGAAGTGTGGCATGGAGGCGATCAGCCTGTGGCACTGCTGAGGTGTTATGGAAGCCCAGATTGCTTTGATAGCAGTCTTCAGCTCATCTGTATTGTTGGGTCTGGTGTCTCTCATCTTCCTATTGACAACACCTCATAGATTCTCTATGGGGTTTAGGTCAGGTGACTTTGCTGGCCAATCAAACTCAGTGATAATGTGGTTATTAACCCCTTAACGACCGAGGACGTACTGGTACATCCTAAATCATGAAGGGGTAATCACTTCCGGTTGCTGCGGTTGCGGTGAGCCGGCAGTGATTCCTGCACATGTCAGCTGATTTGAATAGCTGACATATGAGCCTATTGTGTCTGTTAACCCTTTAAATCGTACTGTCAAAATATGACAGCACGATTTAAATGCCCGCAGCTGTTAATGTGCACTTATCCGCCGCTATTGGAAGCCCCGTGACTAGATCATGGAGAGCCGATGGTTACCATGGTAGCACAGTGTCATGTGATGATTCCTGTAGCTATCATGACTCACTTCCTGTAACAGCCGATAGATCAGCCGTTGTTAAGAGATGAGCATTTCTGGTGATCTGAGCTATGTAGCTGTCATCAACAGAAATGAAAGAGTGATCAGACTGCTGATCTTTATAGTCTCCTAGGGGGACCAGTAAAATAAAAAAAAACTTTTAAAAAATGTAAAAAAAAAAAACAGAACATAAAATCCAGAAAATTACATTGTATAAATTATATAAATTTATTTGCAGTTTGTAGAGAGAAATAAGTATTTGATCTCTCTGGAAAAAAAGACTTAATACTTGGTGGCAAAACCCTTGTTGGTAAGCACAGCAGTCAAGACATTTTTTGTAGTTGATGATGAGGTTTGCGCACATGTCAGGAAAAATTTTGGTCCATTCCTCTTTGTAAGGCTATGTGCGTACGTTGCGTATTTGCATGCAGTTACGCTGCGATCTGCACCGCAGCGTAACTGCATGCATCCTGCGTCCCCAGCATAATCTATGAAGATTATGCAGGAGACGTGCGCATGTGGCGTATTAGAGCACAGCGCTTCGGCTGCTGCCTGAAGCGCGCGTTCTAAGAAGTGACATGTCACTTATTCCGTGCACGATGCATGCAATCCCCGCTCTGTCTATGGGAGGGGCTACACTCAGAGCGCATGGAATCGGCTTTTTTTTTTCATTACGGACTCTTTCTGCAGCGATTTGAAGCGCACGTTCAAATCGCTGCAGAAATTTCTGCAGGGACAGAACGCTACATGCGCACATAGCCTAAATCATCTCTAAATCATTAAGATTTTGTTGCTGTTGCTTGGAAACTGGGAGCTTCAGCTCCCTCCATAATTTCTCTATGGGATTAAGGTCTGAAGACTGGCTAGGCCACTCCATGACCTTAATGTGCTTCTTTTTGAGCCACTCTTTTGTTGCCTTGGCTGTATGTTTTGGGTCATTGTTGTGCTGGAAGACCCAGCTGTAGCAATATGTATATGCTGTATGGCCTCTAGGGGCCTCTAAGGGTCTCAATACTTGTTTGTGTTCACCACAAGCAAGTGGGTACTCACTGGTACTACAGACAGAGTGCAGGCAGCAGAGAGAGATGTAATGGCTGACAATACCACCTAATAAAGAGCCTGAAGATCTCCACTGCAAACAGAACACCAGCCATGACCCATTTTTAAAGGGAAGGATGTTGTCACACAGGATTTTACGGTACATGGCTCTATCCCTTGTCCCATTGATGTGGTGAAGTAGTACTGTACCCTGAGCAGAGAAACATCCCCAAAACATAATGTTTCCACCTCCATGCTTGACAATTGGGAAGGTGTTCTTTGGGTCATAGGCAGCATTTCTCTTCCTCCAAACAGGCCGAGTTGAGTTAAGGCAAAGAGCTCAATTTTTGTCTCATCTGACCACAGCACCTTCTCCCAATCACTCTCAGAATCATCCAGGTGTTCATTGACAAACTTCAGACGGGCCTGCACATGTGCCTTCTTGAGCAGTGGGATATTGCGGGCACTGCAGAATTTTAAAGGGAACCAATCACCAGGTTTTTTGCATATAACCTAAAGCCAGTGCTATACTGGCACTATCAGGCTGATTCTATACATACCTGTAGTGGTCAGCTCGGATGTTTAGGTTTTGAAATCCAAGAAAGTGAAGTTTGTAAAATGAGCAGCTTCTTGAGTGACAGTTGCACTGGAGCAGATCATATATTCATAGTTCTCCCCTCCCTCTGTTAGAATTAGCATAAGTATTATACAAATGACTCACTTTGTCTAGCAGGACCTGTGGTGAGGTCATACTCATATTTTATCTCTCACTGTTAAAATTAGATTACTCTTAAAATTATGGACTGTTCATGTCTTTGTCAGTGAGCAAACTTACAAAATCAGCAAGGGATCAAATACTTATTGTCTTCACTGTACTTTTAGCAGTGTGGACAGGTGCCAAGTCATGCTGGGAAATGATGACCATCTGCAAAAAGCCTGTTGGTAGAGGGAAATGTGACGCCCTGGCCGGGCCAGGTAGTCACAGATAGGGCCCCGCATTACACCAGTCCCCTAACAAGGTGACAGCAGCCAACCATTTAAACCCTAGTCACCCCCCTCAGTGCTTGATGGACACACCAGGGGGCGGAGCCAGGCAGTTGGACATGCCCACCGAGGAGTTCGGATGGCCTGAGGCGGGAAAAGAAGAGAGATCAGTCTGAGAGTTCAGTGCAGGAGGTCAGGCCTGTGTGACAGGTCTGTAGCAGTCTGACAGGTGCCAGGGTAGGAGCCCGGGTACCTTTGGCTAGGAGGCAGATGGAGGCCTCTGTCTGCAGGAGCTGGGAAGACAGCTCGGTGGAACCGAGGTGGACCGGGACAGGGTAGTGGCCCGCCGGTACCGACCCAGGGAACCGACTCGGAAACCGGAGTACAAAGTGGGGTACTCAGACCCTGAAGCTAGGTCCAGAAGCTACTGGGGGCTAGCTAATTAACTGATTGCGGCCAGGACTATAGGTCCTGTCCCACCCAAAGTCCCGACTGAAGGCAACAGCCTAACGAGGGGGATAGAAAGCCACCGCCATGTTAGAGAGATCCCACGGGCCAGCGTCTGCAGGCAAAGGGCTCCTCAGGCAACCACAAGCCGGGGAGCGGACTCCTGAAGTTGCAAGCGCACGTAGTCCACCATCACAAAACAGGTGCAGGAGAAAGGCAGAGACCACCAACCGGGTGGGGGACCAGACTGCAGCCGGCTGCGGGCACCGACCACCATCACCTTGGTTTACCAGAGACTCGTATGTGTTTACTAATAGTGAGTACATCGGTGCCCTCCGGCCGCCCATCTCCCTGCACCGCCCAACTCTCCCCAAATGGGTCCCGGGGCCACCATCTCTATCCACAGAGGGGTTGACAACTTGCTGCGCAATATCTTCCCTGGGTGCCCTGTAACTGCAGCGGTGGTATCTACCTTCACCACATCCCATGGGTGGCGTCACGAACTTAAACACAGCTCCGGCCGTACACCTACGTCCCCAAAAACCGCCAACCCCTTTTTGATCGGAGTGACCGCAGGGCCCCCGGGTCCGGAGACCCTCGAGCCACCCACTGAAGGTCCGGACCCGAGCGGCTCGTCTTCCAAGCACGGGGCGGCACAGAAACATGAAGTGCTCTAAAATTTCCTGATGACTTTGGTCTTGATAAAACACAGTGGACCTACACAAGCAGATGATATGTCTTCCCAAACCATCACTGATTGTGGAAACGTCACACTAGACCTCAAGCAGCTTGGATTGTGGCCTCTCCACTCTTCCTCCAGACTCTGGGACCTTGATTTCCAAATGAAATGCAAAATTTACTTTCATCTAAAAAACACCACGTTGGACCACAGAGCAACAGTCCAGATCTTTTTCTCCTTGGCCCAGGTAAGATGCTTCTAGCATTATCTATTGGTCATGAGTGGCTTGACACAAGGAATGCGACAGTTGTAGCCCATGTTCTGGATACGTCTGTGTGTGGTGGCTCTTCAAGCACTGACTCCAGCAGCAGTCCACTCCTTGTGAATCTACCCCAAATTTTTGAATGGCCTTTTCTTAACAATCCTAGCAAGTTTACAGATATCCCGGTTGCTTGTGCACCTTTTTCTACCCTAGTTTTTCCTTCCACTCAACCCTCCATTAAGATGATTGGATACAGCACTCTGAACAGCCAACTTCTTTAGCAATGACCTTTTGTGGCTTACTCTCTTTGTGGAGTGTGTCAATGACTGCCTTCTGGACATCTATCCAAAAAAGAAAAGTCCACAGCACCTTAGTTAAAAACATAAGTACCTGTGCAACAGCACAATCAGTACCTTAGGAGCGCATGTCCATGATCAAGGCATCACTTGAAATAACATACCAATAGTAAGGATGACAGCGTGCTTGACAAAAACCACAAGGTTGAAACGTTGCTGTTACACAACTGATGGAATAAAGAATTGCATGTTTTTTCACCCGGAGGAACGCTGTCATCCTTACTATTGCCTTCTGGACATCTGTCAAGTCAGCAGTCTTCCCCATGATTGTGTAGCGTACTAAACCAGACTTAAGCCCGCTACACACGCTTCAATATATCTCACAATCCGTCGTTGGGGTCAAGTTGTAAGTGACGCACATCCGGCATCGTTTGTGAGGTATCTGCGTGTGACAGCTACGTGCGATCAGGATGGAACGCAAAACCGTTGATCGCAAACACATCGTATCTTTCTCTAGAATTGAACGTTTTGTTGCACGAACCTAGTCAATTGTAACGTGTGACATCCCTCATACGATTTTGGTGTCTGATGCTATGTGCGCAGATGTGCGCTCTGCACCGCAGCTTAAAAAAGGTCCGCTTCAGAGCGCAGCTGAAAAGCTGCGTTCTGAAGCGCCTCACAATGTCTGTCATTCACTAATCTCTGTCAGTCGGTCACTATCTCTGTCCCTCACTCTCTGTCCATGTCAGTCTATCCCCCTCTCTCATATACTCACCGATCCCCGATCCCCGGCGCTGCACAGCATTTACACTGCTCCGGCGGCTTTTACTGTTTTGAAAAAGCCGGCCGCCCATTAAACAATCTCGTATTCCCTGCTTTCCCCGCCCACCGGCGCCTATGATTGGTTACAGTGAGACACGCCCCCACGCTGAGTGACAGGTGTCACACTGCACCCAATCACAGTAGCCGGTGGGCGTGTCTATACTGTGTAGTGAAATAAATAATTAAATAATTTAAAAAAACGGCGTGCGGTTCCCCCCCCAATTTTAAAACCAGCCAGATAAAGCCATACGGCTGAAGGCTGGTATTCTCAGGATGGGGAGCTCCACGTTATGGGGAGCCTCCCAGCCTAACAATATCAGCCAACAGCCGCCCAGAATTGCCGCATACATTATATGCGACAGTTCTGGGACTGTACCCGGCTCTTCCCGATTTACCCTGGTGCGTTGGCAAATCGGGGTAATAAGGAGTTATTGGCAGCCCATAGCTGCCAATAAGTCCTAGATTAATCATGTCAGGCGTCTATGAGACACCTTCCATGATTAATCTGTAAATTACAGTAAATAAACATACACACCCGAAAAAAATCCTTTATTAGAAATAAAAAACACAAACATATACCCTGGTTCACCACTTTAATCAGCCCCAAAAAGCCCTCCATGTCCGGCGTAATCCAGGATGCTCCAGCGTAGCTTCCAGCGCTGCTGCATGGAGGTGACCGGAGCTGCAGCAGACACCGCCGCTCCGGTCACCTCCACACAGCAAATGAAGACAGCCGCGCGATCAG
Source organism: Anomaloglossus baeobatrachus (assembly GCF_048569485.1). NCBI lineage: Eukaryota > Metazoa > Chordata > Amphibia > Anura > Aromobatidae > Anomaloglossus > Anomaloglossus baeobatrachus. Next base: position 572,922,832 of record NC_134356.1, read on the forward strand.
CTGAGCTGTCAGTGAGGTTACCCGCTGTCACTGGATCCAGCGGTGGCCGCGGGTAACCTCAGTGACAGCTCAGCTGATCGCGCTACTCACCGCCGCTTTTATCACCTCCACGCAGCAACTGAGGTGAGTAGCGCGATCAGCTGAGCTGTCACTGAGGTTACCCGCGGCCACCGCTGGATCCAGTGACAGCGGGTAACCTCACTGACAGCTCAGCTGATCGCGCGGCTGTCTTCATTAGCTGTGTGGAGGTGACCGGAGCGGCGGTGTGTGCTGCAGCTCCGGTCACCTCCATGCATCAGCGCTGGAAGCGACGCTGCATCATCCTGGATTACGCCGGACATGGAGGGCTTTTTGGGGCTGATTAAAGTGGTTAACCAGGGTATATGTTTGTGTTTTTTATTTCTAATAAAGGATTTTTCGGGTGTGTGAGTTTATTTACTGTTTATTTACAGATTAATCATGGAAGGTGTCTCATAGACGCCTGACATGATTAATCTAGGACTTATTGGCAGCTATGGGCTGCCATTAACTCCTTATTACCCCGATTTGCCAACGCACCAGGGCAAATCGGGAAGAGCCGGGTACTGTCCCAGAACTGTCGCATATAATGTATGCGGCAATTCTGGGCGGCTGTTGGCTGATATTGTTAGGCCGGGGGGCTCCCCATAACGTGGAGCTCCCCATCCTGAGAATACCAGCCTTCAGCCGTATGGCTTTATCTGGCTGGTTTTAAAATTGGGGGGGACCACACGCCGTTTTTTTTTGATTATTTAATTATTTATTTCACTACACAGTATAGACACGCCCACCGGCTGCTGTGATTGGGTGCAGTGTGACACATGTCACTCAGCGTGGGGGCGTGTCTCACTGCAACCAATCATAGGCGCCCTTGGGCGGGGAAAGCAGGGAATACGAGATTGTTTAATGGGCGGCCGGCTTTTTCAAAACAGTAAAAGTCGCCGGAGCAGTGTGAATGCCGTGCAGTGCCGGGGATCGGGGATCGGTGAGTATGAGAGAGGGCTGCTAACTTCAGTTACTTAGGAGATTAGCGGTCACCGGTGAGCCCTTCACAGATGACCGCTAATCAGGGCGCGACACAGAGCCGCAGCATGACAATGAAGTCGGGTGAGGTTCACCCGAGTTCATTCTGACAGTGCGGCTCTGTCTGTGTCTGCTGTCATCTGCCATTCAGCTCTGCTACATGGCTGTCTGTGTCTGCTGTCAGCGGCCATGTAGCAGAGCTGAATGGCAGATGACATAGTAAAAACGCATCCCTACACATTACACACGCTTGGCAAGTCAATAAATAAAAAAAAAAAAGGGTGCCCAATGCATACGTCACAGAACACATGATCTAAAGGATCGCACACAAAATTGATCAATTTAACATAGGCTACTAACGCACGTGTGACAGCAAATGACCGACCAACGTGCAATCTCATAAGATCCCGTATGCAACCTGGGCGTGTCACATCGCAAATGCGATTGTACAACTAATTACAACGTGTAAAGTGGGCTTTAGGGACCATTTTAAATGCTTAGGAAGCCTTTGCAGGTGTTTTGTAGCAATTATTCTAATTTTCTGAGATAATGACTTTTGGGTTTTCATTGGCTGAAATAACAGAAATAAACACTTGAAATAGATCACTCTGTGTGTAATGACTATTTAATATACCCGTTTCCCTTTTTGAATTGAATTACTGAAATAAAGTAACTTTTTGATGATATTCTAATTTATTGAGATGCACTTGTATGAATATCAGAGTCACTATAGCAAACACTTTTCCTAGGAGACTTTCTGGTATCTGGTATACAGAAAATAAAAGGAGTATTGTCAAGCAGAAACTGTATATAGGGGGAATTCTGGATGATGCCCTCTTGGTATTGTGTATGGTGATAGATACAACATTGAGGTAAGATGCACTGCTCATTTATCTAACAGTTATTCTCCTAAACCAAGTATAAGATATAAATGCTTTATCGATGGTGCAAAAGTAAGTAAAGGTCCTTGTCTAGCACCCCTGAAGCCACCAGGGAGCTACAAAGTACTGCATCCCTCACCAGGATGCAGGGCCTACCCCCTAGGGACCCAGAAGACCAGTGTCGGTAACACACAAACACTCCAGGAAATCCCAGTTTTACCCAACATCCCCCATGGAATGGTACCAGGCTAGGGTTGGACTAATGGATGGCTGCCTAGAGGTGGAGCCAGTCCAGTTCACTAGTTGACCAAGTGGGAGGGGCAGACTGTGGACAGTCAGACAGTGGAGAATGAGGAGTTGAGCAGAGACTGTGAAAGTGAGCAGACGCACTGACCAGATTGAACAGTGACCTGAGGGTCCAGGCGGTTAGTTGCCGGTGGAATACGGTGGAGTACTCCCAGAACTACGCACCAATGGTGTACAGGACCCTAGGTCAGGCAGAAGCTCCAGGCAGGCCTGATAGCACCTGCACAGTGAGGGGACCATCAATGACCTCAGTGACCTTGAAGTTCGGGACTCAGTAGCAAAGGGAGAACTGGGGATAGGACCAGAGACTCCAACCCCACAGGGTTCACGCTACTGTCATACGGACTGCAGTAGAAAACCACCACGAGGGGACCCACAGCTGCTCTACACCACGAGGACCCACCAACCAAAAGACAGCTGCAGGGGAAGAAGCCACCAGGTTGCTAAACCGGCACTGTGACAAAGGGGACCTGAAGGTGAAACCAGTCAGCCTCGGGTGACCAGTTACCACCAGAAAGTGAGTAAAGAACCAGGTGCACTGAACCCTTGTGTGGCCTACCTTTTTCCGACATCCGTCACATCACCTACCCTCTGGGGCCCGGCCCTGCTTGCAGATGGCCTAACATCCAGGCTGTCATTAACACCAGCCCCAGTAGTGAACATTGTGCAGCGGTGGCTCCATCTACATAGCCGCAATACCGCAAGTGGCGTCACGGGTGAACATTATTCCAATCCCCTGTAAATATTCCCCTTTTCAAAAAGCACCCAGGGCACAGGACCAGGCAACGGACACCAAAGTGACATTCCCCAGCTATACATCGCCCGGGACCGAGTACCCCATAACCCTGGGCGACACACTTGTACACCTGTCAATGTTAGTAGGAACGCTCGTACCCATTATCTGCTGCTTTAAACTTGCTGTTTATCACCCGATGAACGAGCAAAATGTTCATATGTATAAACATTGTTATAGGAATAGGGCTGTGTCCATGTCTATTGGCATCTGTCTATATTCAACCTCATTCAGATGTCTGTTTTTTTTGTGTAGAAGAAAATATGGCCTGTTTTTCCTCAGTGTCAAAAATCCAATCTTAAACCATTTTTGGTCTGTGTCCATTTTTCTTTCAGTGTGGTGTCGATCGTACAAGTTTCTACTTAAAGGGAACCATGAGTAGTTCTAGGTGCATATTTTTAATCACTGCCTAACTGTCCGAAAAACGGATGCGTGAATGAGACCTAATTGTGAGCAGCCATCTTTCCATTGGTATGATGTCGGCAGTCACGTCCCGTCGAAAGCGCAGCCTGGAGAAGGAGGAGCAGCACTGTGCAAGGGCTATCAAAAGAAGCAGCAGATTCACCGGCAGGAACAGTCTGTGACCGCTCTGAGCCAGTGCCGGGCAGAACATGCAGGTAGCAACTATGTGCCTGTCAGTTTCACATGATAAAATACTCCTGGAAACCGCTTCAATTAAGGCTGCTTTCACACATCCGGTTTTTGCTGAGCGGCACAATACGGCGCTTTGCCGAAAAAACGCAACCATTTTTTTTTGCCGCCGGTTGCGTTTTTTCCACTTAGACTAGCATTAGCGCCGTATTGTGCCGCATGGCCTTGCGTTGCGTCCGGTTTTTGCCGGATGCGGCATATTTAGCCCATGCGGCGGCTGGATGGAACGTTGCCTGGCAAGTTTTTTGTGCGGCGAAAAAAACGCATCGCACCGGATCCAGCACGATGCGGCGCGATTTACAATGCAAGCCTATGGACGCCGGATGCGGCAACCTACGGCAAAAACCGCATCCGCATGCGCATGCTCAGTATCAAGCCGCATCCGTCAAAAAACGGACAAGCCGCATGGAAAAACGTATGCAACAGATCCGGTTTTTCAGCCGCATCCGTTGCATAGGGTTTTGAGCCGGATTGAGCCGCACTGCGAAAACCGGATGTGTGAAAGCAGCCTAAGTGAACCTGTCAGGTGCAATATACACCCAGAACCACGAGCAGTTCTGGGTACATATTGCTAATCCCTGCCTAACTGTCCCTGTATCTAGTAGCATAGATAAAGGGATCTTAATAAAAAGTATTTCTAAACATCCTTTATGATATGCTAATGAGCGCAGGGACTAGTTGCAAGGGTGTTGTTTCCCCAGACTAGTCCACCCTCTTAGCATGTTAGCACGCCCACAGATGACTTCAGTGACTTCACCTGAGGGGGGGACACTGAGTTCATTGAATGTCCCCTGAGGTCAGGTTACCTGTGGCCACAGGTGGAGGGCCATGGGAACCTTCAGCTGTGTGGACGCGTCTAACCTGAGTGACGTCAGCGCTGATCACGCAGCTCACTCAGTTTTTCTCAGTTTTTTCCCTGAACCTCTCAGCGTTTGGTCTTGTTCCATGATCGCTCACTGAGACTCAGATGTAGCAAAGCTAGAATTGTCGTGGAACCTCAGGTAGATTACGACAGACTTGCAGGGGTGTTTTGGGGGTTAATAAAGTGGTGAAAGAGGGTTTTTTTTGTATTTTATTTCAAATAAAGGATTTTTGGGGTGTTTGTGTTTATTTACTTTCACTTACAGATTAGTAATGGGGGGTCTCATAGACGGCTCCCATCACTAATAATATGGCTTAGCAGCAGCTGTGTGCTATGATTAACCCCTTATTACCCCGATTGCCACCGCACCAGGGAAAATTGTGAAGAGCCAGCTAAAGTGCTGGGATTGTTGCATCTAATGGATGCGGCAATTCTGGGCGGCTGCCTGCTGCCATTTTTCGGCTGGGCCCAATAAGAATGGGTCGCACCAGTCTGATATTACCAGCCCCCAGCTGTTGGGCTTTATCTTGGTTGGGTATCAAAATTGGGGGGGACCGCACGCTGTTTTTTTTAAATTATTTATTTAAATAATTTTAAAAAAAAAAGAAAGCTGCATGGGGCCCCTCTTATTTTTATACACAGCCAAGATAAATGCTTGGCTAGGTGCTGCAGCCTGTAGCCATGGCTTTATCTGCTGGTATCATATATGGGGGTGGGACCCTACGCCACATTTTTAATTTATTTTACTGTACAATATAGACCCGCCCACCGGCGTCTGTGATTGGAAGCGTCAAACAGGCTGTCACTCAGCGTGGGGGGCGGGTCTGACTGAACCTATCACAGAAGCCGGTTGGCGGGGAAACAGTGAATATGGACTGAAGGTAATGAGTGGCCCAGGAAGTGAATAGCGGCCGTGGGAGCAGTTACAGCCACGCCAGTGACTCGGTAAGTATTAAACGCTTGCTTCTACCCCCTTGCATCGGATTCTGCTCTGACGCGCCCACGGGGTCCCTGGGGTTATTTGTCACTGGGCAAGTGTCGGTATGGGATGCCACAGCGGCCTGGTTCCGTGACCCTGGCAGTGTCAATAAAGAAGGGGATGATGGGAGTTGTTATTCGTGACGCCACCTGTGGTGTGCGGCTAGTTATTAGCCGCCACTGCGCAATGTCGCTCTCTTCTGGGGCAGATGGTAACGCAGCTTGGGTGTCGCAGCTCTCTAAAGGTAGAGGTTGGGCCCCAGGGAGGATGTTGGGAGTAGTAGTCGCCTATGGCGCAGGTGTAGCACCCCACGGGGCAGGTGCGTTTTACCTACTCGCCGCTGGGCTGTCGACTGTCATGGTCACGGGTGGCCTAGCCTGGCTCCGTTGCCCCGAGGCGTACAGAAGATGGCAGGTTTAGAGATGTTGGGGGTAATAGTTATGAGGTGTTTGTCGTGACGCCACCTGTGGTATGCGGCCAGGAAATGGGCCGCCACTGCTGTCGCTCTCCTCCGGGGCAGATGGTAGTAGTAGCCAGGGATGGTATCGCTCTCCACAGGTAGAGCGGGCCCCGGGGAGGATGATGAGGGGAGTAGTAATGGCGACGGGGAGCAGCAATACTGGTAATAAAGAGTCAGAATCTATAGGTGCGGTTCCAGGTTGTTTTACCTTTTGTACGATGCCGCTCACCCAGGTAATACTGGTCACTTGCTATGATGGGCTCCCTCGAACCCGAATCCCTTTAGAGATAAGTCCGGTTTGGTGTTCGGTGGGTTTCTCCTTGTATCGCCTCTCTGTGGATCCCTTGGCTTGAAGATACAAGGGGACCCTGGGTTTCATTAGATGTACTCTTATCCCTATCTGCAGGTGCCAAGGTTCCGATCTGGGGTCCGGCTTGAAGCGAGGCCCTGGATCCTATATGGCACTGTGCTGTCGGGCGCTGTGTGGACAGGGAAGCTTGAAACTTTCCCTGTCCAGGCAGATTCTGGAAAACCAACATGAAGTATGATCTTCCCTAGGGTCCTGCTGCCCTGTGTGGCGTTGATTCCGTGGGGAGCAGGTTCACTCTCCCCACGTCAACCGTGTGAACTTTCTCCTCTTTCCCACCAGAGCACTTGTGAGGCAAGTCTTCTCCGCTGCTCTCCTGCTGGAGAACCCACTAACTGTTGTGTTGGCTCCTGACTCCCCTTGGTGGCTGCTCCTCCCCCCTCCCAGGTTTTAAGCTAGTGGGAATGGGGCCCCTGTTGAGGGCATCCTGTAAATGCCTATCTGTCGGCGACCCCTTTATTACCCTACCCTAGCTCAGTCCCCAGTGGGAACAGGGCAACTTGGTGTGTATTTGAGTGTGTAATGGGGTGAAACTGGGACTGACCTCTTCAGGAACCGGGTTTAGCATTACACCTAATGTTGGGTGCAATACTCTGTGGCGATAGAAGCCTCAAGGGCGCCACACAGGGGCACGAGGATGCGAGCACCGGCAATGATGGGACAACACAGAGGTTGCAGTCAAGGTTCTTTACTCACTGAGATGTCACCGCCTTTGGAATGCTGGTGTTTCACCGTGATGGGCTTTAGCCGAGCCCGGATAGTTCAGAGGTCAAGGTCAGTGTTTCCTCCCGTGTGTCCTTTCCAGTGGTCTTCCCTCTGTGGCACCCCTGAATACATCAGGGTGCCACAGGGTACTGCATCCTTACCCAGGGTGCAAGGCCCACCCCCCATGGTTCCAGGTGCCCAAGAAGCCGATGTCACTCCCATCTGCACCACAAAACCCAATCACCTCACAGCAGTCACTGCCAGGACACACCAACGGGGTGGACAAACTGGAAATGGGCCGGCCACTGGGGGACTGATCAGACTGTGAGAGGGAGACAGAGAGAAGTGAAGTAGGCTCCAAGAGAGAAGAGAAGGAGAAGAGAGGAGCTGGGAGAGTGAGCTCCTGGGGAGCTAGGGACACTGGTTGGGTTGCAAGCGGTGATCCGGGTCCAGAGGAGTCGGGGACCGGTAGCAGGGACATTGGACGAGGCTGGACGGACATAGTCTTGGAGGACTGTCGGCACCAGAAGGCCGAAAAGAACTGACCAGTACCGAGCACGATGGGGTACAGGACCCTAGGTCAGGAGCCGATTCAACATCCTGGCAATTCACCTGTAAGGGAGAGGACCTCCAAGGACTTCCCTACGAGCTCAGAGGTTGAGGGCATCAGCACAACGAGGAGGACAGGGGTGTATCCAGACACAGTAACCTACTAAAGTCCCACGTGCCAGCCCTCAAGAGCACAGCTACACTACAAATAGTGAGCAGGGCCCCCAACAGCTTCAAGCCACGGAGACCACTAACGGACCACAAATTGTGCACGGAGGCAGGCTCCGGATCACTAAGTGACATCGGTGGGGCTGGGTACTTGTGCGAACTCCCGGCAGCGGCAGCTGTACACAGAGACTTTGGTTTACCTGCAGTGTGTGTGTCTCCTTTCTAAACCTCATCCAGCACCACGACTACCCACAGTGAGTACCCTGGTTCCCTGCACCCTGTCCTCCCAAAGCACCAACACCCTGAGTCCGGGGCCTTCCCTACCTGCGGAGGGACTGACACCTTTCTGCCCAAGACCATCTGCCCTGGTACTCCTTCCAGCAGAGGCGGTACTCCCATTACCGCAACCCGCAGGTGGCGTCACAAACTAATCCCCTGTAAATACCCCCTTTCACGGATCAAAGTGTCCGCCAAGCCGGGTCTGGGCCCCTCGAGCCACCACGATCCCGGATCCGAGCAGCCCAACCAACACCGGGGCGGTACACCTCCATCCCCGGCTCCTGGGCCGTGGAACAGGTCACAGGTGCCTGCTGCACTCCCCGCGAACCATGGGATCCCCCTTCTTCCTAAGAACCCAGGTCGAGCCTCCAGTTCCGGACCACGGGTCCCTTTCTGTTCGGTGTCCTTTTCCTGTCGTATGTTCCTGATGCCTTCTCAATTCTTTGCCTGGGTGCCGATCTGGCGCTCTCTTCTGTGTGAGATGGCCCCTCACTTCCACTGCAGGTGCCCCGCCTCCCGGGTTGCTGAACTAGTGAGCAAGAGGTCCCAACCCTCGTGATGACCACCCCTGGCACCTACCCTGTCCCAGTGACAGAGCTCCCGTGTTATGTGTTGGATGAGCACGGTGGTTTAGGCTGCTTTCACACATCAGTTTTTTGCAATCGGGTGCTTTGCAGAAAAAACGCATCCGTTTTTTTTTGCCGCCGGATGCGTTTTTTCCTCATAGACTTGCATTAGCGCCGGATTGTGCCGCATGGCCTTGCGTCCGTTTTTTGCCGGATGCGGCGGCCGCATGGAACGTTGCTTGCAGCGTTTTTTGTCTGCAGCGAAAAACCGCATTGCGACGGATCCGGCGCGATTTACAATGCAAGCCTATGGACAATGGATGCGGCGTCCTGCGGCAAAAAACGCATCCGGTGGCCGGATGCGTTATTTTCAACTGCGCATGCTCAGTATCATACTGGATCCGTCAAAAAACGAACGGGCCGCATGGAAAAACTTATGCAACGAACGGATCAGTTTTTTTCGCCGCATCTGTTGCATAGATTTTTGAGCCGGATTGAGCCTGATGCAAAAAAAAAAACCTGATGTGTGAAAGCAGCCTTTACCGGCGATGACCTCCTCCGTACCCGAGATGAATACTGCACCCCGGGTGAGGTGCAGTACCCTGTGGCGCCTGAAGCCGCAGGGGTGCCACATCTCTCTATAGACTAATATGGGGACCAGTATCCAGCCACATACCATCAATCCCCCGCCGACCTTTGGTAACAATGGCATTTTTTTTTTTATTTTTACAATTGAAATTTTAAGCTCGGTTATTTTAAGCCCCGGTCCGAATCCCTATAACCGTATGTATAGCTGGGCCGGCATCATAGCACATGAGCCTTCCTAGCACACACAACTGAACGTGCTCATTTTTCGCGCTTCCGTTTCAAAACCTGGCGGACGTAACGTATGATTCTGGAATCCCCGCCCAGATTTGCGGCTCATGCCTCGTTCTGGACTCGGCTCGCATCTCTGGGCGGAGACTCTCAGCTGCTACCTTCCAGGGAAGGTGTCATTATCGCCTTCTGATTTGTTGCTCAAGTAGGTGAAAAACCCACGTGAATGACGATCCTTACCACTTATTGGCTAACTGGGATTCATGGCTCTGTAAGTGATTGGACGCGCTCCTCACTGTGGCAGGGAGGCGATCCTGCGATTGGTGCATTATTTTCCTCTAAGATCAGTACGACTCGATCCAGGAGCTGAGGCCCGGGAGACAGAAGCGGATCCGGCGTAGTGAGCAGACCGGTCCCGGAGCGGAGGTTTGTGTTTACCGAGGCGGATTGCTATAGACGATCGATCACTGATCGTATGTACTAACTGATCGTGTCAATATCGGCTAGAGTTTACCAGCTGTATATCTAAAATAACGAGCTCTGCATGTCCTTATGTGCCCAGTGTGCACCGATCTCTGATTGCACCGATCTGACCATTGGAGTGTGGCCACCAATTTGACAGATTTGATAGTTTAGTTTGGAAATCTGCAAAAAAAAATCGTCTCCTTTCTGATTGTAGCTAGTGGCAGACTTTCCAGTGATCTTATAGATTCCCTGACCCTTCATACAATCTGCATTGTGCACGGATTGTGCCGTTTATGCAAACAATTTTTGTTTTTATTGTTACAATTCTTGGTAATCTATGTATGCTACTTGTCTGCCTAATTCTGTGCTGTGCACCCATAATGCATGAGATGGGGCTGTGCAGGAGTGATTGTTGTCAAAGCCATGACTGTGAACGCTTTAGGACCCTGGTCTGTCGTCCACGTCTGTGGCTGTCGGGCACGGCCCCTTCTGATTAGTAGGTCCAACTCTGCTTCGTTGTTGCTGTGAGACTTCAAGGGATGTTCCATTAGTCGGACACCCCCTTCTTAATCTGAAAGTTCGTCCCCCATTAACATAATAACACTTCTACTCCCCTCTGGTACCGGCCCTGTTCCAGCAGAGTCAGCACTCGCTTTCCTGGGGGTCAGAGGAGGTTGTTACATTGCATGAGCCAGGCCCCACTACCATTCACCGCTGGCTTTACTGTCCCCGCCTTAGGACCTATCACATATCATGTGTAAGGGCTAGTGATGGGTGAACTTGCAGATATCTGGGATCAGCAGGACTAACTGGACTTAAACAAAAATAACAAAAAACGGTTCTGGCCCGTAATTGGTCCCGGATTTCTGGCCGGACATCAGTCCCCATATATCTCTATGGGGAACACAATCCGGTGATTAAAAATGATGGTATAAGGGTTAGGAGCAGGCGTGCTGTACTTACCAAGGCTACGCGCGGCTATACGCTCTTCCTGCGTCCACCCATTCCCTTCCAGAGCCGTGTTATAGGTTCATGCATATGCACTGCTTTTTCCGCCCACCGGCATCTGTGATTGGTTGCAGTCAGACACGCCCCTACGCTGAATGACAGCTGCACATAGCGTCTGTGATTGAAAGCAGTCAGACATGCTGTAACTGTGGGTGGGGGCGTGTCTGACTGCAACCAATCACAGACGTTATGTGTGGCTGTCACTCAGCGTAGGGGCGTGTCTGACTGCACCCAATCACAAAAGCTATGTGTGGTTGTCAGCGTGGGGGCGTTTGATTGCAACCAATCACAGATACCGATGGGTGGGGAAAGCAGTGCATATACATGAGCCAAATGTGTGGCCCCAGATGTGAATGAGGGGCCGCGAGTGCTCTCCACTGAAGATCGCAGCTGCCCATGATCAGGGTTCAGGCCGCTGCCGTCTTTCTTCTGTCCTCCCTGTGGAGAACACTCGTGACTCTGCAGCAATAAAATGACATGCTGCAGCTGAGGAGGCCGCACCGCAGGTCAGTTTACGCTGTGGGAGAAAAAAGTAGAGATGGCAGGAGATTTCTTGAAATCCCATCCACTGTGCATGTACTGTACAACGCAGCGTTTTGGATGCACCAAAAACCACGTGGCCTCCAAAACGCTGTGAACCCTGATCGTGGGCACGCAGCCTTTAAAAAAGGGGAACATTTGAGCAAAAAGGGAATGATCAGAGCAAATTGCAAATGTGTATTTTGATGCAGAGACCTGCAGAAAATTTGCAGAAGTAACACTGGCCATACGCATTAGGGCACATTCGGACGTCCATGCACACTGGGGTCAGTCCATGATCAGACCAGGTCTCCTGACCAGAGTGCCTCATGTATGTCTGAGGCTGCTGATTTTGGGGCAGGAGACCCGAGGTCAGTCTGTGATTGGACCGTTGTGTCCAATGTCTGAATGCGCCATTTAGGTGTCTGTTGGCGCCACCCTCATTTATATGGACATTAGTGGCATAATCCAGTGTCTTACCGTGTCTCCCATTCCTCAGACAACACTGAGTCTTCACAATTGGATCTCAATGTTATTCTATGGGGTCGTGCACATGTCCGTTTTTTCTTTTTTTCTTTCTTTGACTGGGTCGGTCTGAGAAAAAGAATTGCAGCTTGTCTGTGTTTGACCCAATTATTGGATCACACTTGGCCGTGCAACTCAATGAGTGTGTGGAAAATATCAGAGCGCACTCGGATGACGTCTGAGTGCAGTCTGATTTTCATGAGCTGACACCGTGAAGAAGATAGAGAATTTATTTTTCTCCATCTTCTCATCCGAGACAATTGGACCTGTCTATGATCATACCCTGATCAGACTGTGGTTTGCCTAATCGGCCCAATTCTCTGGGATGACAGAATATGCGCTCGTCTGGACCCGGCCTTACATAATAACCTGAGGACTTTGTAATCTTGTGTTTCAGCCACATTAGGCAGAAGTCAGAGAATTCAGCTGCAGGCCGCGGCTTCTCTGTCATCTCACATACGATCCCGGCTTGTTGGGACGTGAGGTTACTATAGAATTAGAGATAAATTAATCATGGCTGGGACGCGTGTTCACTGCAAGTGGTCACAAGTTCTCTCAGGAGCTGAGCAGTTGGAGTTAATAAAAATGAGGAGAAAATAATGGGGTTGTTGGAAGAAACCAGGCTCTGCAGAGCCAACTCTGGCCAACAAATGAAGGCAGATCCGCTTGTTGTCAGTAGTGCTGAGGTTCCTAGATGTCTTGACATGTCATAAATGGGGTACAAGGTTTGTCACAGCATGCCCCTTCCAATTGTTCCCGTTTACAGGAGCCATGATGGATATGATGCATTTTAAGTGTCTATAGTCCGTTCCCACCAGGAGCTTTTGAGGAGTTTTTGGTGTGGCAGAATTTCTGCACCTATTGTGGTTTTTACTTGTGTTTTTATCATGTTTTTTTATGCTGTTTTGTCTCTCTTGTTTGTATGTCATGTTTTAAATAAAGCTGCTTTGATTTTCATACTTCCTGGTATTTGGCTTTGACAAAACTTTATTGTTATACCGTATTTTCCGGATTATAAGACACACACACACTTTTCCCCCCAAATACTTGGGGTAAAATGGAGGTGCGTCTTCTAATCTGGATATGGCTTACTGGAGCGATGGTGGTGAAACGGGGTGACAGGAGGCAGGGTCGGCAATACTGAGGGCTCGGAGGAAGGTGTCACTGCAGTGGAGCTGCTCAGGAGGGTCACAGGGCAGAGGGTCGGCGATGCGGCGGGTGCCATTGATCTGACAACAAGCGTGCCCAGATTGCCGCAATGGACTTCAAGAAAATGGCAGTGGAGTCCTATCTGCGTGCACGCCGCCTCTGCGGACATTTTCTTGAAGTCCATTGCGTCAACCGCGAGCGATTCAATGGAGCTTGCAGTCCACCGGCAGATCAGTGGTGCCTGCTGCCATTACATCCCTGAGCCCGCAGTACTGCTGATCCTCTGTCCACTGACCCTACTGAGCGGCTCCCCAACCGCCGCTCCCCCTGGTGACATATTATAAGAAATTATACTTACCTGTGGGGCAGTCTGGTGCGATGGGTGCCGCTGCTCCACAATCTGGCGCTTCCTCTTCTGCAATCTCCAGCCTCCTTCTACCAGCCCAGTAAGGATGACGTGTCCTACGTCATCCACAGAAGCTGACATTGCAGTCCTGCTTAGGCACATTTTGATCTGCCATGCTGAGGGCAGATCAAAATACTGTACATGCGCACTACAATGCTTTGATCTGCCCTGAACAGGGTAGATCAAAGTGTGCCTGCGTAGGACCTCAATGTGTCGGCTAGTGTGCATGATGTAGAACATGTCATCTACACTGAGCTGAGTAGGAGGATGGAGATCGCAGCAGAGAGAAGGCGCCGGACCGGAGAGCAGCAACACCCATTGGACCGGACTTCCCCCTAAGTGAGAATCATGAAAGCGTTTTTTACGTTATACTGAGCGACCAGGACTCATATATCCAGTATTCTGGAAAGCTGTATATAAGGGCTCACTGGTGGTGGCCGCAGCTTATAGGAGGCAAGTCTGGTGACAGGTTTCCTTTTAAAGGGAATATGTCACCACTTTGGCCTTTTTAATCTGTTAATATGGGCATACAGGTTATAGAATGCTGCCAAAATCCATACCTTTATGTCTCATATCAGATGCCTTGTTGTGGATAAATCATCTTTTATCACTTTATGTAAATGAGCTCTTCCAGACTATGGACTGGATGCTGCCTAGAAGATAACTCCACCTACACAATGAAAAAACGCAAGTAACCTAATTTACATTAAAGGTGCAGAAAATCTTCAACATCCAAGACTCATCCAATATTCATTGTGGGAACGCAGCCTTAAAATCGCACATCAAACCAGTTCAATTACTCTTTGAATAAGTGGTTTCCCGTTACTCTTGGAATGAGCTTCCTATTTTATTTGATGTTCACCGGGTAGATTTGGAATGAAGGCGGTTATCTCACATGAGAACCATAAGTGTCAGAGAAACGTAGGTCTGTTTTTTTTTTTTTTTTTTTGGCGCCTGGGCCCCTGCATCCACCGTTCCGACTCGTTTTACCACCAGTGGGTAGAAAGGCGGTGGAGTATTTTTCCTCACTTTTTATGTATACTTGCTAAGAGCCAGCACATGCTCTGCCAGCTTTCTACTATATAAATTATGCACACAATTTTTTTTTTTCTTTGTGAAAAAAATATATTATGTTGGTGCATTCCACCTGAAAAAGCTGCAAAAGCCGCCCATTAAATAAATATTGCTTTTACAGTAATGTGCACAATTTCCAACTTATGTGACTCTTAACCACTTCAGGGATTGTAAACCCTGAAGCGGTTAAGGAGAATCAGTCAGCAGGTTTTACTGTTTAATGTGAGAGCAGCGTAATGTAGAGGCAAAAACCCCCTGATTCTAGGGATGTGTCACTTACTAGGTTATGTTGTTGTTTTAACACAATGAGTGTTTTATCACCAGGAGATTATCACCTCAGGACTAGGTCTCCCCTGCAGACCAGTCAGGCTACCCTGTGTAACCCGTCCCCCCTGCTTGGCAATATCCTGTGTACATTGTCCAATCAGTGGT
Source organism: Anomaloglossus baeobatrachus (assembly GCF_048569485.1). Classification (NCBI taxonomy): domain Eukaryota; kingdom Metazoa; phylum Chordata; class Amphibia; order Anura; family Aromobatidae; genus Anomaloglossus; species Anomaloglossus baeobatrachus. Next base: position 572,937,833 of record NC_134356.1, read on the forward strand.
GTGGGCGGGGTTATACACAGCTCAGCATTCTGACACTACTACATCTATAGCAGAGAAAAGGGGGATTTCATGAAAGCTATACCAAGCAGTCCAGTAAGTGACACATCGCTGGAATCAGGGTCTCAGCTCCTACATCCTGCTGCTCATAACAAAAACTTGCTGACAGATTACCGTGGACACAACTAAATGTTTGCAGTGACTGTAAGGCTATGTGCGCACTAGAGCTTTTTACCTGCGGATTTACCCGCGGATTTGCCCCGGAAATTTCTTGAGAAATGTCTGCAATCTTTGTGCAGACATTTCCCATGAAATTCAATGAGAAAAAAAATAGTTGTGCGGATTTTTCTCAAGAAAATTTCTTGAGAAAATGTGCATGTCCATTAATTTCCGCAGGTACCTGCGGTATTCCGGGGGTATTCCGCAGGTAGCAATGATGTGCGGTATACCACCGGAATAGCCGCGAATTACCTGCGGGAATGCTCATCGCTGCCTGCGGTTTTGCAGGAAGCGATGTCATTATGCCAGGAAGAGGAGGCGGAGCAGAGTAAACACACGTCACACTCCCTGGACGCCGCACAGAAGCGCTTCCGTGCGACCTCCAGGTGCCCGTGCAGTCTGTGTCCTGCTCCGGCCTCGCGGCTGCCTGCACTGCAGGGTGTCAGTGTCTGCCCGCAGTGTCAGCAGCCTGTCACGCTGCAGCGCAGGCAGACACTGACACAGGCAGACACTGACATCCTGCAGTGCTGGGAGCCGCGGGGATGACGATCGCTGCTGTCAGGAGGTGAGATCATTACCTGCTGTGACGATCTCCTGCCTCCTGACGTCAGCGCTGTCACTGCTGTCTATGCCCGTCTCGCGAGCGGCCCGAGACTGTCACTAGCGGTGACGTCACGGGCTCTCGCGATACGTCTGACAACGCGGCGGGCATAGAAGTCAGTGACAGCGCTGACGTCAGCAGTACAGGAGATGATCACAGAAGGTAATGATCTCATCTATGCTCCTGATGGCAGCGCTCGTCATCCCCTGCAGTGACCTGAGTTGACCTATTGATGTTAGCTCAGGTCACTGCATTGCTCTCCCAGCCAATGGGGAACATTCTGTTCTTCATTGACTGGGACAGCGACTATGGTATGGATCGCTGTTCCCCCCCCCCCCCCCCCCCCCTTATTGGATTACGCCGGACGTGGAATTGATTGTGCTCTTTTCAATAAATTGGTTAAAGAGGGAATGTTTTGGGGAGTGTTTTTTCAAATAAAACTTTTTTTTGTTGTCTATTTTTTAATTATTACTAACTGGGTTGGTGATGTCGGGTATTTGATAGACGCCTGACCTCACCAACCCCAGGGCTTGATGCCAGGTGACATTACACATCTGGCATCAACCCCATATATTACCCCGTTTGCCAACGCACCAGGGCGCGGGATGAGCTGGGGCAAAGCGCCAGGATTGGCACGTCTAATGGATGCGCCACTTCTGGGGCAGCTGCGGCCTGCTATTTTTAGGCTGGGGAGTGTCCAATAACAGTGGACCTCCCTAGTCTGAGAATATCAGACCCCAGCTGTCCGCTTTACCTTGGCTGGTGATCCAATATGGGGGGGACCGCACGTTTTTTGTTTTAAATTATTTATATAATTTAAAATAATAGCGTGGGGTGCCCACTGTTTTGGATTATCAGCCAAGGTGAAGCTGCCAGCGGTGGTCTGCAGGCTGCAGCCGTCTGCTTTACCCTAGCTGGCTACAAAAAATGGGGGGACCTCACGTCGTTTTTTTTTTAATTATTTATTTATTTTATGGCTAAATACAAGGCTAAGCACCCTTTAGTGCCACATGAAAGTCACTAAAGGGTGCCAGCTTAGAAAATGCAGGGAGGTGGAACATTATATAGGTTTTTCTCATCTATCTATCTATCTATCTATTCATCTATCCATCTTTCCCTCTATCCATTATCTGTCTATCGATTATCTTTATTATTTATTGCAGGGACAAACCTGCGGTAAATCCGCGGCAAAACTGCATGCGGATTTGGTGCGGATTTTTTCCGCAGGTCCGGAAATCTTTCACTGGCAGAAGTTTCTCAAGAAATTTTCTTGAGAAACGTCACATTTCTAGTGCGCACATAGCCTTACATGAGTTTTTATGCCTCTTGGATAATTTTTTTTGTTTTTAGCTAAGACAGAAATTTGTTCAGTGCGTGGCTGTTTTTGGAAGGAAGACTTCGTATATATGTCAGGTTTTATTTTAGTTCTCTGGCCCTCTCGGCACAGTGAAGGATCTGTCTTGTTCGCTTCCAGTCGTTCTGCCCGCCATGGTGTGAATGACCTCACATGGTAAATATCACACTTGGCTGTGGGCGATGGGCTGGAGCTGCTCCGCTCATCTGGGTCAGAAATCATGTTTCCACAGCGGCTGCACGCTCACTGAACCATGGCAGAAAAATACTAATGGCTATTTGTCTGTAAGTAAAGCCTTTAATATGGCTGCCATTATGGCTTCCTGTCAGACATGGTGGCCGGCTTTCTCTGGTCCTTTGAATAAGTTTTCATAGTTCGGATATGGTTTTGTGTCAGACATTTATGGTCTGAGTATAAACCGCTATATCCTAAACAGTGAGAGGTCATGTGACCTGAACTGGACCGCCTCATGTACGCCTCCAAGGCTGGTTCGGAAATAGCGGTCCATTCTCTGACAGTTAGATGTGTATGTGCACACAGCGCCTTGTAAGTGCCGGTGTTCCCAAATCTTTATTTTTATATCCCAGGAAAAGACCTGTCAGGAAAACTCTGACAGTGCTTTTCCCTTTTTAGACTTTTTTTTTTTTTTCTGATGCCTTTTAGTGTCTTTCACATTGGTGTTTGTGTTTTTTTTTGTTTTTTTTTCTTTCTTTCATTGAAGGGGTTGTCCACTACTAGGACAACCCCTTGTGGTTCCACTTGTTTCCTCCCAGTTAAAATAAAAGGACCTGTACGCTCCTCCCATTCTGCCGCTGTTCCAGCGCTGTCTGTAATCGGGGTTCGGGCCTCACATGACATTGTGACATCACACAAGCCTCGCGCCTAATCACTGCCGACTTCTCTCTCCCCGCCTTCGGATCAGATGAGCGGCAGCGTCACTTCCTGTTAACTCAGTTGATTCGAAAGCCTGACAAGAGAAGTCAGCAGTGATTGGACGAGAGAGCTCTGGAACGGGAGGAGAGTATGGGGTCTTTTATTTTAACTGAGGGGAAACAAGTGGAATCAGAAGGGGTTGTCCTAGTAGTGGATAACCCCTTTAATTGTGAGCGCCTGCCAAGCAGAAGACGCCACAAGAATATACTGGTGACTTTTTAATTGTATCGCTTGAAGAGGTAAAAAGAAACATATTAGGAGAACTCCTTTTATAGCTTAAGGGTTTGAAGGTGAAAAAAATTAGGTTAGCAAAAATCTTATCCCGCAGATGTCCACGAGAAGTGTCCTTTAGGGCATACACGTGACAGCCGAACATCTGGAGACCGTCTCCTGACACTGATATCTGACATCAGTGTACCTCACCTGTAGGTTACAACAGTTTAGCTACTTGACGTGTTACATAAGACTGGGCCTGATTCATCTGTGTTTTGTTTTGTTTTTTTTTGTTTTTTTCTAAGTTCTTTTTCTAAGAAACAAAATAGCTAGCACTAAATGTGCACTGCAGCACTAAAAATTCCAACTGTACTTATTATAAATTTGAGATTTTTGGCAAAAAATTGCAAATTTCTTGAGCTACCCCGCCACGTCACGGCAAATCTCATTTGGGGCAGTCCTAACACTAAAATATTTTTATAAAATGTGCCATACGGCCTCACATATGAATAGTAGAACTGCTCTCAGCAGCACTCACCTGGTCTATTTCAATCCCGTACCCATGACTGAGTCATGGCTGTGGGCGGGACAGGTCCAAGCAAATGCTGCATGAAGTAAATAGCCTGTGGACAAGGCCTGATGACTGAATGTGAACAGTCACCAATCGCCAAAATCTACGAGGCCGTATGGCACATTTTTTAAAAATATTTTAGTGTAGGACTGCCTCAAATGAGATTTGCCGTGACATGGCGGGGTAGCTCAAGAAATTACAATTTTTTGCCAAAAATCTCAAAATTTTTATAATAAGTACAGTTTGGAATTTTTAGTGCTGAAGTGCACATTTAGTGCTGGCTTTTTGTTTTTTTCTTCATTGAATTGGTCGGTGGCTGACCCCCACCTTGCTATGCACCCCAATTTGCGATGTATTCCACCTGTCTAGATTTTGGCGGTTGGTGACTGTTCACATTCAGTCATCAGGCCTTGTCCACAGGCTATTTACTTCATGCAACATTTGCTTGGACCTGTCCCGCCCACAGCCATGACTCAGTCATGGGTACGGGATTGAAATAGACCAGGTGAGTGCTGCTGAGAGCAGTTCTACTATTCATATGTGAGGCTGTAAGGCACATTTTATAAAAATATTTTAGTGTAGGACTGCCCCAAATGAGATTTGCTGTGACGTGGCGGGGTAGCTCAAGAAATTGCAATTTTTTTTGCCAAAAATCTCAAAATTTTTATAATAAGTACAGTTTGGCATTTTTAGTGCTGAAGTGCACATTTAGTGCTGGCTTTTTGTTTTTTCTTCTTTGATGATTCTACTCTAGTTGCCCTCCTTCCTAAAGTCTTTCTTGGATTATGTTGCCGCTATTTTTACTGTCATTTTGTGAAAAATAAGTCATCTATGCTGCTATAAAAAGGTCACAAAACCAGTTAAAGATATACATGTATATGGGCAGCACGGTGGCTCAGTGGTTAGCACTGCAGCGCTGGGGTCCTGGGTTCAAATCCTCCCCCCCCCCCCCCCCCCCCCCCTCCCTGCCCCCCCAACGACACCATCTGCAAGGAGTTTGTATGTTCTCCCCGTGTTTGCGTGGGTTTCCTCCGGGTTCTCCGGTTTCCTCCCACACCCCAAAGACATACTGATAGGGACTCTAGATTGTGAGCCACAATGGGGACAGTGATGCCAATGTATGTAAAGCGCTGTGGAATTAATAGCGCTGTATAAATAAATAAATATTTATTATTATTATTATAATATATTCTCAATGTTAGGCTTTGCCCAAAATGTATGAGATACATAGAGTAGAATCCTGCCAAAGTTTGCAACTTTTTTCATGAATCAGTCTAAGGCTATGAGCCCATGTTGCTTTTTTGTGTACTTCTTTTCTGCACATAAAAAGCCTGTTTTGGCAGGAGAAACGCAGCAGAAAAATGTGCATTTTTATTGCGTTTCTGCGTTTTTATATACATATATATGTGTGTGTGTGTATACATACATACATACATACATATTATCATTAATTAATATATATATATATATATATATATATATATATATATATATATATATATATATATATATATATATATATATATATATATATATATATATATATATATATATATATATATATATATATAATTATATTCCTGCTTTTTTTTTCTTTTTTTTTGTTTGTGCTTATTGATCGCGGGGGTTCTGGCGTCAGAACCTGGCTCTCGCTGATCGGAGTGGTGCCCGCACCACTCCCGGTTGTTTAACCCCCTCATTGCTGCGATCAATGTGCTCGCAGAATTCAGGAGGCAGGGAGAGGAATTGTTTACCTCTCCTGGCGATCGGGTCCCTGTAATGCGATCACAGGGACCCAATCACTGCCATAGTTACCCGGGGTCATCACCATGGTGACCCCAGGTTACTGAGCTACAGTAAGCCTCACACACCATGCTGTATGCATAGTGTATGAGGCGAAGTGCTGCATTATAATCCCCTGCAGTGATAAAGCATCGCAGGAGATTATAGAAACACGGAAAATAAACACAGAAACTATTCACATGCTGCTGCATTTTTCAGCAACAACATCTGCAAGGAAAAAAGAAGCCACGTGTGCACAGCAAGCCAGGGTTCTCATAGACTTTGCTGGGATGCTTTTATTGATTAAAATAAGCAATGAAAAAAACGCAAAAAAAACTGACACGTGTGCACATAGCCTAAAACATCTGGAAAAGCCACATTGACACAAAAAATAAAACGCTATCTATACCACAAAAGTCAATTTGAAAAAAGGCGCAAATCTTTTGCTGAATTGTCTCAAATCCAAAAGTCACAAATTAAGAGCTATTAATGCTAAAATCTGGAGGAAATATAATGATAAATTAGGACATAAGTCCACATCACGATAAGACCATATGTTTGGTGAATACATCAGGTAAACCTCAGCATCGAGGACAAATGTGTCCATAAGGGTCTATGACCGCTATCAGTGATAGGCCAGGGCCACACGGGCATTACTGCGATCCCCTCGCATGACACTTTGCTCACACTGGCAGTACAGTAGAGCCGAGTGTCACTGCGACTGAGGTCCGACTGTGCGGGCGGACCTCAGCTGCGGGGGACGGGCCGGCACTGAGGAGGGGTGGAGGGATTTATCTCCCTCTCTCCTCCGTAGCCGGATTCTCGCTCTGCACTCGCGGTACACCGGTGTACTGCGAGTGCAGTGTGATCTTTCTCTCGCCCCAAAGACTTGAATGGGTGCGAGAGAAATGAGTCTCGCATTACAAGCGCAGCATGCTGCGATTGTTTTCTCAATTCGATTGGGGCTGAGAAAATAATCGCTCATGTGTGCTGACACACAGGCTAATATTGGTCCGAGGGGAATGTGATGTTTTATCGCACTCCACTCGCACCGTTTTTCTCGCCGTGTGTCTTAGGGGTACTTTGCACGCTGCGACATCACTACTGCGATCTCGTCGGGGTCAAATCGAAAGTGACGCACATCCGGCGCCGGTAACTACGTCGCAACGTGTAAAGCCTAGAAGCACCGATAAACGATCGCAAAAACGTCGTAAATCGGTGATCTGTGTAGTGTCGGTCATTTCCATAATTTCGCTGCAGCGACGGGTACGATGTTGTTCCTCGTTCCTGCGGCAGCACACATCGCTGTGTATGAAGCCGCAAGAGCAAGGAACATCTCCTTACCTGCGTCCCGACTGCAATGCGGAAGGAAGGAAGTGGGCGGGATGTTTACGTCCCGCTCATCTCCGCCCCTTTGCTTCTATTGGCCGCCTGCCGTGTGACGCCACATGATCCGCCCCCTTAGGAAGGAGGCGGGTCGCCGGCCAGAGCGACATCGCAGGGCAGGTAAGTGCATGTGAAGCTGCCGTAGCGATAATGTTCGCTACGGCAGCTATCACAAGAGATCGCATCTGCGACGGGGGCGGGGACTATCACGCTCGGCATCGCTACAATCGGCTAGCGATGTCGCAGCGTGCAAAGTACCCCTCAGGCCATACTCCCCTTCTGGACGCTACGTATTTTCACTACATTCAAAATACTGCGTTTTACAGTTTCAGCAAAGTGAATGGGATTAATAGAAATCTCCGTCCCTCTGCGCTTCTTTACCCTTGACAATTTCGCTCACGGGTACACTGAGTTTTCTGTGCAGATTTCCTCCATAGACTTGCATTTTATCCAGAAGATACACAGGAAAGGCACACGTGTGTTTTTGTTGCGTTTATGCAGTAGAAACGCACCAACAATGCATGTAATCCACACCCAATGTCAATACCTGGAAGTTTCTAAAACAAAACAGCTTTATTAAAAGGATGACACACAAAACAGACAAAAAAGGCAGGGTCAGAAACGAGATAAAAATGCAATTAAACTCAGGTGGGGGAGAGAAATTCTGCAGCGTCAAACTCTCCTGATCAAGGGAAAATAGCTTAAGGCCATGTGCCCAAGGGAGATCGTACCTGTGGACTTTTCTGCAGGTCTTTCCGCAGGTTCACGCAGCAACTCCCCTGAATCCGCAGCTATCCATTGTTGTGGTATATCTGCGGAGTTGTTGCAGTAAACCTGCAGAAACAGTGCCGACTTCGTGCAGAATTCCCGCCCTGTATCTCCTTAGTGGAGGAGCGGGAATGCCACAGATATTTCCGCATGAATAACTGACATGCAGTTACGTGTGTCTGTGGACACCCACAGCATATTCCGCAGCCGCACATACCGTAGCATTTATACAGCACTCCCCAAATCCCATAGGATAACATGGGGAGTGTCTGTACTTACGTAAACCTGCGGATTTATCTGGAAAATCTAGATAAATCCGCAGGTTTTCCGCTGCAAAATCCGCGGGTATGTTGTCCCATGGGCACACAGCCTTAAGGGGGCTTTACACGCTGCGATATCGGTAACGATATATCGTCGGGGTCAATTCGGTAGTGACGCACATTCAGCGCCGTTACCGACATCGCCGCAAGTAACCCAAATGAGCAACGATCAACGAGCACAAAAACGTGAAAAACGGTGATCGTTGACACGTCGCGCCTTTCCTTAATATCGTTGCTGCTGCCGGTACGATGTTGTTCGTCATTCCTGCAGCAGCACAAATCGCTGTGTGACACCGTGGCAACGACAAACATCTCCTTACCTGCGTCCACCGGCAATGCGAAAGGAAGGAGGTGGGCGGGAGGTTACGTCCCGCTCATCTCCGCCCCTCCACTTCTATTGGCCGGCTGCTTGGTGACGCCGAACGCACCTCCCCCTTGAGGGAGGGATTGTTCGGCGGTCACAGTGACGTCGCTGCACAGGTATGTTCGTGTGACGCTGCCGTAGCGATAATGTTCGCTACGGCAGCGATCACCACATATCGTTACGACAAGGGTGGGTGCACTCGGATGTTAGGCTGCTTTCACACTACGTTTTTTTAACATGCGTCATGAATGTTTTTTTTGCTGCAAAAGCGGATCCTGCTTTTACAGCAAAAAACGCATGCAAACGCATCTGTTATTTTGCAGGATCCTGTCACTTTAAGTTTAGGGGCGGGCATTGGAGTCATGTGATCGGGAGTCGGTGGAACTGAATGTGAGAGACTGGGAGCCGGCTTCTGACAGCTTTGGAGGCTCGTAACCAAGGTAAACATTGGGTAACTTGCTTGGATACCCAATATTTACATTGGTTACGAGCGTCTGCAGCTGCTAGGAGCAGAGCTGCCTGCTCCCTGCACACGTAACCAACGTAAACATCGGGTAACTAAGACCGCGGTTACCCGATGTTTACCTTGGTTACGAGTGTCTGCAGCTCTCAGGCGGGGGAGAGAGGGAGGGGGAGAGAGGGAGGGGGGAGGGAGGAGAGAGAGGGACTGATCACCCGAGGCTGGTTTCTGGGCATGCTCAGTAGAGCAAGCAGGATCCTGTCTATCAGCATGCCAGTGTTCACATGTGTTTGCGTGCTGTTTAGTCAGGATCCAGCAATTTGCAGTATTTGGACGCAGCTCAAAAGCGCTACAAGTAGCGTTTTTGAAAAAAGATAAAAAACTGCAAGTCGCTGGATCCTCACTATAACGCACGCAAACGCAGGTGAACTCATGTTGACACGAGTCCATTGCAAATGCATTGAAATGAAAACGCATTTGCACTGGATCCGTTTTTGAGTTAAAAAAACGTTCAGGACGGATGTTAGGCTGCTTTCACACTACGTCTTTTTAACATGCGTCCTGAACGTTTTTTTAACGCAGAAACGGATCCAGTGCAAATGCGTTTTCATTTCAATGCATTTGCAATGGACTCGCATTAACATGCGTTCACCTGCGTTTGCGTGTGTTATAGTGAGGATCCAGCGAGTTGCAGTTTTTTAACATCTTTCAAAAACGCTACTTGTAGCGTTTTTGAGCTGCGTCCAAATACTGCAAATTGCTGGATCCTGACTAAACAGCATGTGAACGCTGGCATGCTGATAGACAGGATCCTGCTTGCTCTACTGAGCATGCCCAGAAACCAGCCTCCGTGATCAGTCTCTCTCTCTCCTCCCTCTCTCTCCTCCCTCTCTCTCTGTCTCTCCCCCTCCCTCTCTCCCGCCTGAGAGCTGCGGACACTTGTAACCAAGGTAAATATCGGGTAACCACTTATCTTAGTTACCCGATGTTTACGTTGGTTACGTGTGCAGGGAGCCCGGCTCCTAGCAGCTGCAGACGCTCGTAACCAAAGTAAATATCGGGTATCCAAGCAAGTATACCCGATGTTTACCTTGGTTACGAGCCTCGCAGCTGTCAGATGCCGGCTCCCAGTCTGGCACGTCTGGTTCCCATCACTCCCGATCACATGACTCCAATGCCCGCCCCTAAACATCCAGTGACAGGATCCTGCAAAGTAACACATGCGTTTGCATGCATTTTTTTGCTGTAAAAGCAGGATCCGCTTTTGCAGCAAAAAACCGTTCAGGACGCATGTTAAAAACACGTAGTGTGAAAGCAGCCTTACAAAAACGTAGTGTGAAAGCAGCCTTACATCGCTAGCGATGTCGCAGTGTGTAAAGCACCCTTTAGGCTCTATTCACCCATCAAAGGAAAGAAGATCGCCTGTATACCCTCTCTGCTCCCCCCCCCCCCTCTTCTTTTCTTCTCCTACACAAGGACATGTTCCCACGTAGCATAAATCCTGCTTTTTTATTTTTTAATCTGGCTTCCCAGGATGGGACTAGAACCCATTAGTTAGTCCTTATGGACAAAAGTGCTCACTAGCTGATGAGTTCTAGTCCCGTCCTGGGAAACCAGATTAGAATTTTTTTTTTTTATATGCAGAAAATCTGCTGCTTCTAACTGTTCAAGCAAAGTGGATGAGGTTTCATAAAATCTCTTGTCCAGTGTGCGTAAAGCTGCTGAGCTGTGTTGTTGTTGTTGTTGTTGTTGTTGTTGTTGTTGTGTGTTTGTTTTGGGTTTTTTTTTCTTCCGCCTTCTATGGGTAGCCTGAAAAAAAAAATGCTTATTAAAAAATTTAGTCTCGTTTTTAATTGTAAAATAAAAAAAAAATAAAGCAATGCTTTAAATCTGCGTCAAGTAAAAAGAACAATACTGAAAAAAACTTATCAGAGAAGAATGTTATTTGTATTACGGTGCGGACACCTACTGCATTGGTGTAATGTGTGAACACTGCGTAAAGGTTTATAGTACGATATCTTCTCCCCGGTGACATATATTTCCGTAGTACTGTATACATCTTCAGGTTTTGTGTTTTAGCACCTGTGATATAATGAGTGCTATATGCAGAAACGCACTGGTGGAAACGTGTAAGTGTCAATGTGTTTCCAATGATCTCTAATGAATGAAGCATAAAGTGGGTGTTATGCAAGGACGAGCTGGAGACCATCCTCCATTTTTTTTTTCCCCCCATCATCTGGCAGTGAGATCCCTCTAAACTCCAAGGTCGTAAACGTGATGGCTGTAATGTCTCATGTACATTACCTTTATCAGTGGGATATGTCAGATTCTGCAGTCACTATAGATTGCACACAAGCTCGACACCATTATAACTTGACATTTTGCGTTTCGATCAGACGCTTCTCAAGAATAGGTTGATTGTAACGGCCGCAGGTGGTTTTGCAAATGATTTTTCAGCCATTTCTGCAATTTGCCTAGATATTATCAATGTTTCCACAAGTCTGGCAATAACGTCTGGGGGAAATTGTGTATTAAATTTGAAAGCGTTTATTCTGGCATTGTCTCCCACCTGATCTGACGTCTGGTGTGATGAGACGCAAGAAGCCGCTATTCCATAGCCGAGGAGTATTATACATGGGTCCGATCAGTACAATTAGATCCGTGCGTGATGCTTGTGTGCAGCGGATGGCTTCCTGACCGACCATCCATCCATCCATCCATGCCCCATGTCTAATCAGTGGAAAAAAAAAAGAGCACCAAGTGTGTTACCACCAAAATAAGACACAATGAGCAAGAGCTTGTTTTTGTTTATGCTCCCCTACCTGGGTTGTGACCGGACACAACTCCAGACTTGTAAGAAGGAAAGGCTGATACGCTGACCCACACGCCAACAAGGAAAGGCTGATACCCTGACCGCTGACCCACACGCCAACAAGGAAAGGCTGATACCCTGACTGCTGACCCACACGCCAACAAGGAAAGGCTGATACCCTGACTGCTGACCCACACGCCAACAAGGAAAGGCTGATACCCTGACTGCTGACCCACACGCCAACAAGGAAAGGCTGATACCCTGACTGCTGACCCACACGCCAACAAGGAAAGGCTGATACCCTGACTGCTGACCCACACGCCAACAAGGAAAGGCTGATACCCTGACTGCTGACCCACACGCCAACAAGGAAAGGCTGATACCCTGACTGCTGACCCACACGCCAACAAGGAAAGGCTGATACCCTGACTGCTGACCCACACGCCAACAAGGAAAGGCTGATACCCTGACCGCTGACCCACACGCCAACAAGGAAAGGCTGATACCCTGACTGCTGACCCACACGCCAACAAGGAAAGGCTGATACCCTGACCGCTGACCCACACGCCAACAAGGAAAGGCTGATACCCTGACTGCTGACCCACACGCCAACAAGGAAAGGCTGATACCCTGACCGCTGACCCACACGCCAACAAGGAAAGGCTGATACCCTGACCGCTGACCCACACGCCAACAAGGAAAGGCTGACCCACAGGCCAAGAAGTAAAGGCTGATACCCTGACCGCTGACCCACACGCCAACAAGGAAAGGCTGATACCCTGACCGCTGACCCACACGCCAACAAGGAAAGGCTGATACCCTGACCGCTGACCCACACGCCAACAAGGAAAGGCTGATACCCTGACCGCTGACCCACACGCCAACAAGGAAAGGCTGATACCCTGACTGCTGACCCACACGCCAACAAGGAAAGGCTGATACCCTGACTGCTGACCCACACGCCAACAAGGAAAGGCTGATACCCTGACCGCTGACCCACACGCCAACAAGGAAAGGCTGATACCCTGACCGCTGACCCACACGCCAACAAGGAAAGGCTGACCCACAGGCCAAGAAGTAAAGGCTGATACCCTGACCGCTGACCCACACGCCAACAAGGAAAGGCTGATACCCTGACCGCTGACCCACACGCCAACAAGGAAAGGCTGATACCCTGACCGCTGACCCACACGCCAACAAGGAAAGGCTGATACCCTGACCGCTGACCCACACGCCAACAAGGAAAGGCTGATACCCTGACCGCTGACCCACACGCCAACAAGGAAAGGAAGGCTGATACCCTGACCGCTGACCCACACGCCAACAAGGAAAGGAAGGCTGATACCCTGACTGCTGACGCACGCGCCGGTGGGAAGAAACATATTCAAACCAAAGAGGAACAAAAGTGGCAGACCTGCATGGTTTTTGATTGTTTTTTTTTTTTTTCTCCTTCAATAAAATGGTGAACCAGGGAAAGTGTGGTGTGTGGGTTTTTTTTTTTTTTGTTTTTTTCCTCCTACTGAGTTACTGATGGGGGTGTCTGATAGATGCCTATCCATTACTAACACCAGGGCTTGATGTCAGCTGACACACAGCTGACAAGAACCCCAAATACCATTGACCCCCGAAAGCAACTGCATGAGCGCAATAGGCAAAAGTTGAGGCAAAGTCCCAGTATTGGCACATCAGATGTGATGTGCCACTTCTGGGGGGATGCAGGCTGCTATTTTTAAGCTTGGAGGTGCCAAATAACCATGGACCTTCCCAGTATGATAATATCAGCCCTCAGCTGTCTGCTTTTACCTTTGCTGGTTATCAAAAATAGGGAGAACCCCACATGTTTGTTTGTTTTTTTTTTTTTTCACTGATTTATTTTATCATCAAAAGCTGTCCAATAAGCTCCACAGGGAGAAATTTTATTATGTCGGGGGATTATACAGTTATGTATAGCTATATCTGTAGCATTCATTGGTGTCCAAAAACACTTGAAAAGCGCAGGTGGAAAATGCAAAACGCGTGGTTTTGCCCTCTGCGTTTTTATTTGCTAAGAGATGCAGAAATGTTTGCATCTAAATACTCAGTGTGAGCACATAGCATAAAGATCCTGAGAACATACCCCCTTGTCCTCACTCTGTGGCAGCGCCTGGAAATCTCTGCTCTTTTTTTCTTTCTGTGGTTTGAATCCATGTGATATAAGGCAGGAGAGTGTGGCCAGTCTTTAAAGGGGGTGTTCTGGCCGTGTCCACCTAGTCGGATTCTGTCCTGTATTATATGTAACGCCATGTGACTGCAGTTCCTGGCTCCGATACCGGACAATTTGTAGCGCGCAGTGCGCCCAATGTGAGGACTCACAAGTCTGCAGTCAGAGAGAGGGACACAGAGTGACTGCAGACTTGTGGATTTAGGTCGGACAATCCCTTCAGAGAGGATTTATACCTCCTGGGGACTTTTTTAATTTCATTTTTACTTAGTCATTATAATTTGTGTTTCATAAATTAATATTACACATGAAAATAGGCAACTTTGTAATATATCTTATCAGAGAAATCATCTGCTTCTTTCTCCTCCGGGACGGATCAGTCACTCTCCATCATGGGTAAGATCTGTATTCCATGAAGACACCTTTTACAGATTTTGCTCACGAGTTGGTAATGAATGATCAGTCCAATAAGAGACTGAAGCAGATTTTTCTGAAAAGATAAAGCTACTTATTTTCACATGCCCTATTGATTTATGAAGAAAAAAAATAAATGAGTCTTTAAATCTTTAAATACACGAGTTTATTTCTAAACAATCATTTTTGTAATTTGGTTTCATGAAAAATGTTGCATTGTTTTGGTATTTATGGGCTTTTTGATTCCTGGCTCATTACATTTTGATGTGGTCTGTGGTCATCAATCAGCTGAGAGAAACTCAGAAAAATACAGATAAGTGTTACAAACGTTGCTGTTGGACCGGCAGAATGAGCTCACTGATAGATTATTAGTTAACTCATTTTTCAGTCCACAATAGGGAGTTGTCACGGGGATGTACAGATGCAATAGGGGCTCCTAGGCTGACCCTAAGACTGGGGCCCCTGGCTGTCCCTTATCTCGATGGTAGACTTGATGGTAGCCAGATTCGAGCCTCCAACTTGGCCCTGTCCAAGCCCTGATACTACTACCCCCCCCCCCCCTCCCCCTCCACCTAGGGAACTGGCTGGAAACCAGTGGAAGCAAGTGACCAAAACCCCCACAAGTAGGCACAGACAAGGGTAAATGAAAACCTGTGCACTCAGCACAAAGGAGGGACAGTATGTGCACTGGGGAGTAACGTAAAAGGGGTGGGAGATAAATACACAACTGGAGGACTCGCACACCACGCAGAACCGTAACGTGTAGATCACCATTGGACTGAATAACCACAGGAACCGAGGAAGCCATAAGCTATATCCGGCACTCAGCCCCAGAATCCAGAACCTTATAAAGCGTAGAGGCAGCTGGTGTGATGTGACTGAATGTGTCCTTTTATAGGGCAGGTTGTCTTCATGACGACTGGCTTTCATCCAAACAATATATTATCCTTGGTTCCCAATTTTTCATGAACTGTGACATTTTGCATAATTTCTGATGTCATGTGTTTTTTGGGGAGTAAATTTCACCCCTATATCTATACCATGTAAACGGTTATCCTCACGTGTCTGGTACTTTACTATCACCGGATTTTATACCTTGTGAATTTTACTTATCACCAAGTAATGATAGTGAACTAATAATTTAGCTGGAGCGGCATAATAATACTGTTCTGTTTACAGAGGATTGATCAGCATGCCGGGCCGCCATCTATTATGGAAATGACGAGTCTGGGTAATTGATGGCGGTCTGTATGCTGACTGCTAGAATCGCGTGATTGACAGGACCTCTGTTCCATGAATAATAGGAAATTTGACCTTGTCTCTGTAATCTCCTACGATCACTCGCATCCAATCAGGAATATTAAGCATGGTTATTTAAAACATCATTACCATCAGGCAATGTGTGACCACCGGCAGGAGGAATTTCCACTGTTACAGACAGGGCTGTGGAGTCGGAGTCGGAGTCGTGGAGTCGGAGTCGGAGTCGGAGCTCATTTTGGTGGAGTCGGAGTTGGAGTCGGTATAAAATGCACCGACTCCGACTCCTAAAATATATAATAAATTAGGGACAGGAGTGCAATGCAGAATGTGCTGAATATTTTACTAAATAATAACATTTAGTATAATGCTTACATTTAAGTGAAAAATTTATTGTAGTACAGTGTGAACATCAGACATTTAATTGTCTTTATGATACAATAATCAAGATATTTGGATAGAACATAAAATATTTATTGGAATACAACTTTAGAACACAAAAAACTAATAAATTGTAAATATGTAATATATATATATATATATATATATATATATATATATATATATATATATATATATACAGTGTATATACACACACAAGATATATATGTAATCTACTGTATATTACATAGTGTATTACATATTTACAATTTATTACAGTTTTTTGTGTTCTAAAGTTGTATCCAATAAATATATTTTATGTTCTATCCAAATATCTTGATTATTGTATCATAACAATTATTAAATGTCTGATGTTCACATACACATATTCATGTACTACAATAAATTTTTCACCTAACTATAAGCAATATATGTAGGAGTCGGAGCCGGAGTCGGAGCCGGAGTCGGAGTCGGTGCAAGAGAATTTGAGGAGTCGGAGTCGGAGTCGAAGGTTTGGCTTACCGACTCCACAGCCCTGGTTACAGAGGTCTATAGCTCATAGACAACTGAAAATTAGAAGAGCCTGCAGAGGGAAAAACTGGTGATAAATGAACGATACAAATTGAAAAAAGGTCAGAAATAGTGTATTTCTAACTATTAATTAACTTGTATTCTTCATTTATCACTAGTTTTTCCCTATGAAGACTCCTCTAATTTCTGTCTACATGGTATTGGGTGGAGACCAGCTTCTATGATGCCTCCCATGCACATACACAAAAACAGCAGCATGGAGACCATTTATACTGCAGTAAAGAGCGGAGTAAAGGCCACTTTACAGGCTACGAGTTATCGTGCGTTCGAATGAGCGATTGCACCTGCCCCCATCGTTTGTGCGTTATGGGCAATTTGTTGCCCGTGGAGCACAAAGTTGTAAACCCCCGTCACACGCACTTACCTCCTGAACAACCTCGCTGTGGGCGGTGAACATCCTCTTCCTGAAGGGGGAGGGACATTCGGCGTCACAGCGACGTCACATGGCAGGCGCCCAATAGAAGCGGAGGGGTGGAGATGAGCGGGACGTAACATCCCGCCCACCTCCTTCCTTCAGCATTGCCGGCGGTCGCAGGTAAGCTGCAGTTCATCGTTCCCGGGGTGTCAGAAGGTGGAACGATTTTTTTTTTAAAATGAGCGACGTGTCAACGAGCAATGATAAGGTGTGTATTTTTGCTCGTTCACAGTCGCTCGTAGCTGTCACACGCTACGATATGTCAAACGATGCCGGATGTGCGTCACTAACGACGTGACCCCGACGACATATCGTTAGATATATCGTAGCGTGTAATGGGCCCTTAACTGTGAATCCAGCACTGAAATGAAAAACATTTGCTAGAAGCTGTAGCAGGATCTGCCCGATCTGTGTGCTGGATGCTCCTCACTCCCCCTCCGCTCTGCACAGTGTATTAACCCTACACCTCCCTGTGCTGCCAGTCTGTCCTGCTAAGACCAGGTTGAGCTGGGTTTTTTTTGTTTGTTTTTTTTTTTTCCAGAGTAGATGAGTTCATGAGGGAGGGAAGAAGCGGCTCATAAGTGGAGAAATATTCTATTTCAGTGATAACATATATTCCAAAGTTTCCTGTACAGTCATCCCCGTTATATCTTGGTTCATTTCTTGTGGCTTCACTGTATCTGAGGTATATTTCATTTATAAGACACATCCCAAATTTTGAGCAAAAAAAACAAACAAAACATGGGGTCTGTCTTATAATGCAGTGGTATCTTACTGGGGGGTGGTAGCGGAGGTGGAGCGGCGTGTGTCCCAGATACTTGCTGTGTGCTCTGGCAGGAACATCTAGAAACTGTCAGCAATGTGGGCTTCAAGATATGGCGCTCACCTCCTGGCGCAATTTTCCTTAAGTCTGCTGCTGGGAGATCATTGGGCCGGAGGCAGCACATGCGCAGACAAGCTCAATCTGCGCATTCGCCAAAACCTGGGGCCATAATTTGAAGCCCGCATTGCCAACATTTTCAGGATGGCGGCCCCTGTCTCCCCGCCTGCAGCACAACCCCTCCTGTGACCCCTCTCCACCATCCCCTGGTAATCTACGTTCTGCTTATAAGACGCACCTCTCATTTTCCTCCCAAATGTTTTAGGAGGAAAATCAGGGGTGCGTCATATAATCCGAAAAATAATATAGTACATATAACGCCGCTACTTTTGCGGATTTTCACCTATCGCGGGGTTCTCTAGAACATAACTCCCATGATAGGTGAGGGATCAGTGTTTTCATTTACCAATTTATGTAAATGAACAGAAAACCGCTGAAACCGGAGCAAAAAGCCTCAATGTTGTGACTATTGCCCAAAACTATTTGTAACAAAATTTTTTAACATTTTTGCAATAGTCGTGTGGTCAGTTGTGCCATTTTTCACAGTGAAACATTGACGTGGTAGTGCTAATTGCTTATACCACCATTTGGCGAGTGAAACTGTATCAGAGCCAGGGGTGGATTTAATAGGAATGAGTAATCTATAGGAAGGATTCTGCCCCGTCCCGTTCCGATTGGATCCACTCCTCATTCGGGAATTAAGCACTGCACACAAATCCAGACTGTTGTTTGGGTCTGGAGAACCCCGTGGCCAGCCAGACATTGGCCTGTGAATATTGGATGTGTGAAGCTGGCCTGGTATCAGCTTTGTTGGCTGAGGCCCCGCCCCTTCTGGTCACATGGGAATGACCTCACCACAGGTCCTTAAGCAAAGTGATTTGTTTGTATAATACCATAGTGAAGAGAGAGGGAGGAATAACAGGCAGGGGGCGGGAATCCATCTGAATACCCACCTATATATTATCTGCTCAGTTGCAAATGCCAATCAAGAAGCTGCTGATTTTATAAACTTTACTTTCTTGGATTTGAAAACCTAAACATTCGAGCTGACCACTACAGGTATGTATAGGATCAGCCTTATAGTGCCAGTATAGCACTGGCTTTAGGTTATATACAAAAATCCTGGTGACTGGTTCCCTTTAAGCAAGTTGAAGATGAAGTGATCTCTAAAATGCATTATGTTCAGCCGGACGTTGGATAAGTTCGGCTTGGGACCCAGATTTGACCTGAACCCTCATGGAAGTCACTAATTGGGCAGTTCGTGGGGTCCTCCCACATGCAGCCAGCCATAAACAGATCACTTCCAGGGGAAGGGTGGGCAGATTTTTTTTTCCTTTTTGTTGGTGCACACTACATTCGATCACGTTGTTGTTACCCCCCCCCCCCCCCCCCCAGTGCGAGCCGATCTAACACTGCAAGCAGCTCGCACTCAGCGTTCCCGAGCACAGTGATGCCTGCGTGAGTGGTGTGCATACATAAAGTACCTGAACCCTGTTGGTTTTTTGTGATATCTGTGTTTGGTACAAACA
Organism: Anomaloglossus baeobatrachus; assembly: GCF_048569485.1. Lineage (NCBI taxonomy): Eukaryota > Metazoa > Chordata > Amphibia > Anura > Aromobatidae > Anomaloglossus > Anomaloglossus baeobatrachus. Next base: position 572,957,280 of record NC_134356.1, read on the forward strand.
CTGAACACCAAACTTTTGGGTTCGCTCATTTCTAATTGCCATCTATTCTTCCTTGGAAACTTGAAAATATGTGGTTGAGATTGTCAAAAGTGCTGCACAAAATAGTGTTTGCACAAAATGTATGGTCAAAGAAAAAGTGACGAAAATTGGGATAGTCTAAAATATGAAAGGGCCGTATCATGGCTAAGAATGTGCGTTACTCTAGCAGTAGCACCAGCTGTCCTGACAGTAATAATGCCAAACCCAGGTCACGATAGGCCTCCTTTCTCTCCAAGAAGGGTATTATTGGGGAGGTACATCACTTGTCACAGCAGGATAATGTTACCTCTGACAGTGACACCATCAGTTTGTCAGTCTTTTGCACTGAACTGTCTGATCACACATGGCTAAAAGGAATGATTTCTGGACTTTGTATTTTTTTTTTTTTTTTTTTTAATTTATATGTTATATATTCATATATGTAGCAGAAACAAATTCACATTTTAGCTGATTCCGGGAATATGGTGTAAGGTAGCAAAATGTACTGTTGCCGGACCCCTCTAGTTTTTATGTTAGGTACAGTAACAGCTCATGTCCCTGGAGCCATTTTTCATCACAACGGCAGTCTGCATTTTTTCTCGATCCTGTGAGCAGTCTGCGAAGCCTAAAGATGGTACCACAGCCTGCAGGGTCTTTAGACTTGACTTGCATCAAGCACATCTGTGACATAATTGGTCGAAAATTGCAAAGGAGGCTGCCGGCAGAGGATCTTGAGAGTTGCCCAAGTGTATTCAGCATGGCAAACATTCCTCAGACGTCCATTATTAGCCTAAGGCTGCTTTCACACCTCCGGTTTCTGCAATGCGGCACTATCCGGCACTTTGCAGGAAAATCGCAACCGTTTTTTTTTTGCTGCCGGTTGCGTTTTTTCTGCATAGACTTTAATTAGTGCCGCATGGGCTCCCGTTCGGTCCGGTTTTTGCCGCATGCGGCAGATTTAGCCGATGTGGCGGCCAAATAGAACGTTACCTGGCACGTTTTTTCGTGCGGCAAAAAAAACCCGCATCGCGCCGCATTCGGCTGATGCGGCGCATTTTTCAATGCATGCCTATGGCGGCCGGATGCGGCGCGATGCGGCAATAACCGCATCCGGCCGCCGCATGCGGTTTTTGCCACTGCGCATGCTCAGTAGCATGCCGCAAGCGGCAAAAACCGGACTGGCCGCAAAGGAAAAACTTATGCAAAGGATGCGGTGTGTTCACCGCATCCGTTGCATAGCTTGCACAGCCGGATTGAGCCGCAGAGCTCAAGCCGGATCTGTGAAAGCAGCCTTAGTAACCATGGTGTGTAAGTATGGGAATTTCTGCTCCAGATGTTTTGAAAAACTCAGCATAAAATGGAATCTGTCAGCAGGTATTGTGTTATCTGAGGTCAGCATAATGTAGGGGCTGAGATACTGATTTGAGCTATGTGTCACTTATTAGGCTGTGTGATGTTGTTTCAATACAATCAGTATTGTTTTATATATAGTTTTATCAGCAGGAGATTATCACTGCCTGACTAGCTGCCCATATGCCTCCTGGTCCAATCTTGCCCCAAAACTGATTTGAAGTGCAACTGTCTGTCAATATAATATATAATAATCATATTTATTCATTTTTATAGTGCTATTGATTCCACATACATACATACATTGACAACACTGTCCCCATTGGGGCTCACAATTTAAATTCCCTATCAGTATGTCTTTGGAATGTGGGAGGAAACCGGAGAACCCGGAGAAAACCCACTCAAACATGGGGAAAACATAGAAACTCCTTGCAGATGTTCTTGGTGGGATTTGAACCCAGGACCCCAGCGCTGCAAGACTGCAGTGCTAACCACTGAGCCACCGTGCCCGCCCGCACGATATACAATTTGCACATAAAGTTGCTAATCAGTGATGTGGGTGGGGTTAGCTTTCTGAGCTCTGCTACATCTAAAGTTGCTAATCAGTGATGTGGGTGGGGTTAGCTTTCTGAGCTCTGCTACATCTACAGCAGAGGGAATTCTGATTCTATCACAACTGCCGCACCCAGTAATCGAAGTGATACGTTGCTGGAATCAGGGTCTCTTTTCATTCCTTATGCTACTAAGTTAGCAGAAACTTGGGGACAGATTGCCTTTAAAGTAAAACTTGGGTGGAAGTTTCCCGAAGTGAAGAGCTAATACAAGCTCTGCTACATGAGCCTGAGCTAAATCAAAATGTCAGAGCTGGAGGAAAGAAAAATATTAAAGCCTAATGGAAAGTAATCACAGTCCTTTCAGACATTGCTGTGTGTCCTGAATGATATGTTCCTGCTAATTGCTGATTTCAGACGAGCCTCCTCTCGGCTTGTTCTTTGGCAGCGTGTAGGGGCCTGTAATTCATATTGATTTCTCCTGATTGATGCCACATTCTGGGACATGTTGATTCCAAGTGATATTTTATGCTTTTTGCTTGAACGCTAATGTATTTGCTCAATTTATGCATGTGGGTTTTACTCCCCTCCCTTGTTCTTACATCTAATGACCGGGGATTGTATTTGTAACTGCTGCACTCAGCCCTTCAGTTCAGCTGCGAACTCATTTGTTTAGCAGCGTTTATATGAAACGTTAGAGCATATAAAGGGTAATGCGGGGAAAAGAAAAATTTTTTGTTTATTTTACTTCAATTTTAGCATGTTTGGATGTGCGTGCTCGTCACTCGGCGTTCTTCATCATATTCCAACATACTGTTAGAATTTGTGGATTTGTAAACTAGTTGTATGTGCAATACCTTGTAATTACATTACTGGAGTTGTGTAATGTTTGAAGAGGGGAAGTGCCGTATTTTTCGTTTTATAAGACGCACCCCAAATTTAGAGGGAAAAAAAGTGGAAAAAAATATATGGGGTCCATCATATAATCCAGTGATGTCTTACCGGAGGGTGGGGTCGGACTAGGCAGGCGCGGTTCTGGAGTACAGCGATGCTGCTGTCGGTGCAGCGGATGTCCCAGATGCTCGCTGCAGACGGTGGCGTGAGATACTCTTCTGCGCTGTGGGCGGTGAGGCAGGGGCGAACTTCAAAGAAATGGCGCTCGGAGTCGGCGCGTGCGCAGATTGAGCTATCGGCTCAATGACAAGCCTAGATCTAATCTGCGCAGGCGCCAACACCGGGCGCCTTTTTACTTCAGTCCGCTGCTGGGAGATCAGTTGCCTGGAGGGACGCACGTGTGCAAATGAGATCTTGAGTCGAGATCACCATCTGCGTACACGCTGACTCCGGGCACCCTTATTTGAAGCCCGCACCGCCGACATTCAGGATGGTGATGCCTGCAGAGCCCACAGTGCACCGCCTGCAGCATCGCCCCTGCTTCCTGTGACCCTTCTCCAGCACCCCCCCAATAAGCTTTATTCAACTTAGAAGACACACACCCCCATTCCGTCTTATAATCCGAAAAATAAAAGTCGTTTTTCAGATAGGAAAATAATTTCCTATCTTATGTCTGTGTAAAGATTCCATTCTATGTGTGTTTTAAAGGAAATTTTGCTATGTAATCCGGGAGCAGCATGATGTAGGGGCAGAGAGCCTGATTCCAGCGATGCGTCACTCACTGGACTACTTAAGAGTAGTTTTCATACATTTCCTGGTTTTCTGTTGATGTAGCAGTGCAATGACTGCTGAGCTGTGCCTCTCCATCTTGAAAAGGCAGCCTTACCGTGCGAAACGCGCGTCGAAGTCCAGGTTCCTCTCTGCGGGGTCTCCAGCTTGAAGGTTTGACACTTTATGGTCTCTGCACTCCTCCTCTCAAGGTAATGAATTGTCATCTGACTAAGAGTTCCCTAGTCTACCTTTACCATGAGACATATGTATTTTTTGCCCTTGTGATGGATTTCCTTGGTCCATCACTGGCAATTATGGTCAAATCCCATTCTTATTGAGAGTTGGTATGTGCTGATTGTGAATTCAATCCTTCTTCTGGAATTATTGTTCAGATTCATGGTCACGATTTTCGGAGTTATTTATAACTATTTATCCTGATACCCTTACAATACCCATTTTTAGGATTGTTTTTTTTTTTTTATTTTTTGTATTTTGGGTATTTTGTATTTTATGATGATTTTTCTGAGAATCTGTTGTGCTACCATTATGTAATTTTGTACTCCCCAGATGATTCATTGCGGGGATGTTTTGTCTGTTTTTAATATCGTCCTCTATTGTGGTTTTTCAATAATTTTCTATGTTTGCACATATATTCTATGTCCTCCTCTTTTGTCTAATGTCTATATGAGTAGTGCTGCCGGAGGTGTTGGCCTACTGAGACCACTTAACGGGGAACACTTTTTGGTTTTAATGTTGAGAATTTTGTTTCTGATTGCTGAGCTGTGTAGAACCCCGCCCACATCACTGATTGGCTGCTTGTTGTACAGTGTACACAAAAAGCTGCCAATCATTGGTGGGGGCAGGGTAACAGATTAGCAGGTCTGGCTTGCAAGTGACCCCTAGTCCTGCAGTGATCATCTCGTAAAACACTGATTAAAATTACAGCAAGCTGCTGAGCAAGTGACACATCTTTGGAATCTGGCTCTCTGCCCCTACATTATGCTGTGCTCCGATTTAATGGCAAAAACCTGCATACAGATTGCCTTTACTGCTGTATAACTCCCAAGTTATCATAATACATTCCAATCCTAATCTTTCTGGTTCTGACTCTTGTTTTGTCTCATCCTCTGTTTGTAATACTTTCTTTGCCTGGTTCCGTTGATTCTTGAAGCCTTTCTGCCACTTTTGGTAGATCAGTCAATTATGGAGTGTCCTGAATCTTAGGCGGGCTTTGCACACTACGACATCGCAGGTGCGATGTCGGTGGGGTCAAATTGAAAGTGACGCACATCCGGCATCGCATGCGACATCGTAGTGTGTAAAGCCTAGATGATACGATGAACGAGCGCAAAATCTTCGTAATCGTATCATCAGTGCAGCGTCGGCGTAATCCATAATTACGCTGACGCGACGGTACGATGTTGTTCCTCGCTCCTGCAGCAGCACACATCGCTGTGTGTGAAGTCGCAGGAGCGAGGAACATCTCCTACCGGCGTCACCGCGGCTTCCGTAGGATATGCGGAAGGAGGGAGGTGGGCGGGATGTTTACATCCTGCTCATCTCCGCCCCTCCGCCGCTATTGGCTGCCTGCCGTGTGACGTCATAGTGACGCCGCACGACCCGCCCCCTTAGGAAGGAGGCGGGTCGCCGGCCAGAGCGACGGTCGCAGGGCAGGTGAGTGCATGTGAAGATGCCGTAGCGATAATTTTCGCTACGCCAGCTATCACACGATATCGTACCTGCGACGGGGGCGGGGACTATCGTGTGCGACATCGCAGCATCGGCTTGTGATGTCGCAACGTGCAAAGCCTGCCTTATTCTGATGAAACAACTCAAGGGTGGATAAAGATCAGTTATTTGGGATTTCAGCATACCCAATCCTGGATGTTATGGGAGATATACTGCTGCCAGAGCATTTCAGAGGCTAATTTCCCCCCTCTCCATTGAGAGCTGACTGTTCTTGTTGTAGCAGTAGGGGGAGTTGGGCAACCAGGATAAATGGATGTCTATAGAAAAAGTATTTGGCTGAGGAGTATCTGTGGCTAATCTGTGCACTTGGCCTCCAGCATACATCATTCTTACATATTGTTTTAACGTTCCCAGAGGCCCAGGGGCGTCACTAGCTTCAAAGATCCGGTACTCGGGCCTCAAACGTCATACCCGGATCTCTGAATCTCCTACGTTGAACAGTGTCATAGTCACCATGATGCCGTGATCGTTCAGTTTCCTGAGCTGAACTCGCCAGACGTCAGCGTGCCCACACAGGCTGTGCGATGTCATTACATCGCGCTGCCTTTGCAGGTCGCCATACAAGAGGAAACTGAGGCTCTGGTGGCGGGGATCAGGATTAGGGGAGTATAATCTTTATTGTTGGGGTTTTGTTTTTTTTGGGATATTTAACATTATATATTTGTGGGGGTCATCATACTATATAGGTAGTACAGGGGGCCATAATAAAGCTTTTAAAAGGTTGTGGGGCTATCATACAGTATAAGTATATAGGGAGTTGTGGGGACCATCATACTGTGCATAGGGAGCTGTGGGGACCATCATACTGTGCATAGGGAGCTGTGGGGACCATCATACTGTGCATAGGGAGCTGTGGGGACCATCATACTGTGCATAGGGAGCTGTGGGGACCATCATACTGTGCACAGGGAGCTGTGGGGACCATCATACTGTGCATAGGGAGCTGTGGGGACCATCATACTGTGCATAGGGAGCTGTGGGGACCATCATACTGTGCATAGGGAGCTGTGGGGACCATCATTGTGTGTGTGTGTGTGTGTGTGTGTATAGGGAGCTGTATGGATACTGTATATAGCAAGCTGTAGGACAGATCATACTGTACATAGGGAGCTCTGGGGACCATTATACAGTGTATAGGGAGCTTTAGGGATGATCATACTGTATATAGGGAGCTGTGGGGCCATCATATTGTATATAGGGAGCTGTGGGGCCATCATATTGTATATAGGGAGCTGTGGGGCCATCATATTGTATATAGGGAGCTGTGGGGCCATCATATTGTATATAGGGAGCTGTGGGGCCATCATATTGTATATAGGGAGCTGTAGGAGCATCATACAGTGTATAGGGGGCCTGTGGTGCACTCATATCATTATTTTATTTAAATGGGTGCATTATTAGCTTAGATTGGGGCTTTCAGAGGAATTAATACTTTTGTGTTTGTTTGTTTTTTTTGTTGGGGAGGAGGAATTGTTACTTGTAGGGGATACTCAATTGTGTTTCTTGCTTGAAAGGGGCACCTGGGTTGTTATAACTTTTCAAAGGAGCATATCAGGCATTATTATTTGCTAGGAAGCACAGTGGGGGCTTCACTACTTTCTATGCGACAGCAATTATTTTTAGAGACCCTCCACAATTTGTCTCACGGTCTTTGTAGCATTAATTGGTGGATGGCTAATCCTAGTAATGACACAATATTTGAAGGGTCTCTGTTCCACGTCGGAAGAGCAGGCTGGAGTTTGTGCAGGTTGCTTGTTATTACAAACTTGCTTGTTGATTCTTGCTTGGTCCTGAAGAAGGGGACTGGATCCCTGAAACGCACTTACATATGGAATAAAGGAATTTATTATTAATAAACAATCTTTCTCATTGGTGGTAGTGCGGTGTTAACCCCGCTTCTCCTCTCCAGCACCGAATATCTGTTGTAATCTTTGCAGATGATTCCTGTCTTGAAGAGGTTGCCGTGTCGGACCAGATGAAAAAGATGAGAAAAGTGAACGACTCCATCAGAAAGAACGTCAGCTGTAAGTCACTATACTGTATATACCTGTACTGTAATCTGTGTAATATGGTTGGCAGGACTGGTATCTACCACTAAACAGTCACCATATGGTGGTAACATTAGTCTTTTTAATAACACTTTAGCACTTTTTTGTTGTCGGTTTAGATGAATGCTGGTAGTATTGGTCTTTTGTATACTGTGTGTTTTAAAGAGGTGATGGTCATATTATAATATGTATTCGCTATGTAATGTAGTGGACATTTTGTGGCAGTATTATTTTTGCCTTGTATAGTAGTAAGTTTGGCAAAATGGGTCTATGTATAGTGCTTTTTAGTGTTAGCAACAGTGGTATACTGTAATTACATACAGTGCAGACCAAAAGTTTGGACACACCTTCTCATTCAAAGAGTTTTCTTTATTTTCAGAACTCTGAAAATTGTAGATTCACATTGAAGGCATCAAAACTATGAATTAATACATGTGGAATGAAATACTTAAATTGTGAAACAACTGAAAATATATCTTGTATTCTAGGTTCTTCAAAGTGGCCACCTTTTGCTTTCATTACTACTTTGCACACTCTTGGCATTCTCTTGATGAGCTTCAAGAGGTAGTCACCGGAAATGGTTTTCCAACAGTCTTGAAGGAGTTCCCAGAGATGCTTAGCAATTGTTGGCCCTTTTGCCTTCACTCTGCGGCCCAACTCGCCCCAAACCATCTGGATTGGGTTCAGTTCTGGTGACTGTGGAGACCAGGTCATCTGGCGTAGCACCCCATCACTCTCCTTAGTCAAATAGCCCTTACACAGCCTGGAGGTGTGTTTGGGGTCATTGTCTTGTTAAAAAATAAATGATAGTCTAACTAAACGCAAACCGGATGGAATAGCATGCCACTGCAAGATGCTGTGGTAGCCATGCTGGTTTTGTATGCCTTCAATTTTGAATACATCCCCCAACAGTGTCACCAGCAAAGCACCATCACACCTCCTCCTCCATGCTTCATGGTGGGAACCAGGCATGTAGAGTACATCCGTTCACCTTTTTCGGCGTAGCACAAAGACACGATGGTTGGATCCAAAGATCTAAAATTTGGACATATCAGGCCAGAGCACAGATTTCCACTGGTCTAATGTCCATTCCTTGTGTTCTTTAGCCCAAACAAGTCTCTTCTGCTTGTTGCCTGTCCTTAGCAGTGGTTTCCTCGCAGCTATTTTATCATGAAGGCCTGCTGCACAAAGTCTCCTCTTAACAGTTGTTCTAGAGATGTGTCTGCTGCTAGAACTCTGTGGGGCATTGACCTGGTCTCTAATCTGAGCTGCTGTTAACCTGCGATTTCTGAGGCTGGTTACTCGGATAAACTTATCCTCCGCAGCAGAGGTGCTTCTTGATCTTCCTTACCTGGGACGGTCCTCATGTAAGCCAGTTTCTTTGTAGCGTTTGATGGGTTTTTGCCACTGCACTTGGAGACACTTTCAAAGTTTTCCCAATTTTTCAAACTGACTGACCTTCATTTCTTAAAGAAATTATGGCCACTCGTGTTTCTTTACTTACAATTTGTATTATGGCAAGAAAAAAGCAGCTAACAGTCTATTCAGTAGGACTATCAGCTGTGTATCCACCAGACTTCTGCACAACACAACTGATGGTCCCAAACGCCATTTATAAGGCAAGAAATCCCACTTATTAACCCTGACAGGGCACACCTGTGAAGTGAAAACCATTTCCGGTGAGTACCTCTTGAAGCTCATCAAGAGAATGCCAAGAGTGTGCAAAACAGTAATGAAAGCAAAAGGTGGCTACTTTGAAGAACCTAGAATATAAGACATATTTTCAGTTGTTTCACAATTTTTTGTTAAGTATTTCATTCCACATGTTTTAATTCATAGTTTTGATGCCTTCAATGTGAATCTACAATTTTCAGAGTCATGAAAATAAAGAAAACTCTTTGAATGAGAAGTGTGTCCAAACTTTTGGTCTGTACTGTATGTATAGATCTTTTAAGTGGCGGAGAAGTCTTATGGGGAGACCCTTTGAGGCTCAGCCCCCTGATCTTTTAGGACCTTAGCAACGTCCCCATCCATTAGAAAAGGGCAAAAGACAGCCCTTTCTTATGCCATATACCATACGTAAGTCCCTATGGTGAACAGATGCTTAGGTAGCCATCCTCACTGCAGGCACAAACACAGTGTGTACTGAGCCTAAAGTTTATTGGCACTGTATTATTTGACGCTCTTTTGAAGAGCCTCAGCCAACAAAGCGGATACCAGGAAGCAACATTTTTCTGTTGGCTAAAGCCCCGCCCCTTCTGGTCACATGGGTATGACCTCAGCACAGGTCCTGCTAGTGAAAAAGTATCTCAATTGTGTAATACTTATGCTAATTCTACCCCTGAATACCATCCCCCCCCCAGCCATTTTCTGATATTCAGCTGCTGTCACTCAAGAAGCTGACTGACGATTTTATAAACTTTACTTTCTTGGATTTCAAAACCTAAATATCCGAGCTGACCTCTAATGGTATGAAGAGAATCAGCCTGATAGTGCCAGTATAGCACTGGCTTTAGGTTATATACAAAAATCCTGGTGATTGGTTCCCTTTAAGCAGTAATGCATATCTATATTCTTGCATTCATTCTTGTATGCTTTAACATTTCAGAGTGCAACTATTCTTTTTTGTTATTACAATCCTTAGAATAGGTCATCAACGTCTGATCGTCCGGGGCCTGACACCCTGCACCCCCGCTGATCACCTGTTACCGGCAGTGGCAGAAGGGGGCAGGAAATGCTCAGCTCAGGAGCTGCCCCAGCTTCTGATAGTGAAGGCGGCCAGATACTGCACATCTGCCTTCTATTAATTTGAGTGAAAGCCACTAACACCGAGAACAGCTGATTGGCAGGGGTGACGAGTGTTGGACAACGGCTGATTGGACATTGAAGACCTATCCTAAGGACAGGCTGTGACGGGGTCCTTCTCCCATATCACACAATTAACAGAGCGAGAGATGAGTGAGCAATCCAAGAATATTTATTCTAAGCAAATCAAACGGTCCATAAAATAATCCACCATACAGAGGGTAAAAATAGTAAACACGAATATAGTCCAATAAGCGATAAATGACCCAGGAGGTTAATCATAATCCTCCAGCAATCCTTTTCGAGGGAAATTGGGGTGTCTCAGTTCCTCTGGGGTGTCAGCCTCTCCTCAGAGGATCAATCTTACTCCATCTCTCTTCTCCTGCTCATCCAGACTGAATCACTAATCCCTCAGGTAAGCAGAGAGTTTAGGTGGATTCCAGGCCCCCTCCCCTACATTTAGGGACAAGGCTTCTCAAGGAGTTATAACCCTGCAGACAGGATAAACAATACATCGAATAGACAGACCACCACGCTCAAAAAATGAACCCACACAAAATGGTACATGACCCACAATATCCCACCATCACACATGCCACCAATGTAAAAGTAGTGGATAGCCTCTTAATGATTATGTCAACTTTGGCACAAGATTGACTAGCCGCCATATGTAAGACACGCAATAAACGTCCTTCAAGATCGCCAAAAAGCTGTGAATTGTACATCTTCTTAAATTTGTAAATCCACCATGAGATCTTCATTTTTCTTTCAATATTTCCCTGCGTATTCATTTTCCTTGTAGCACGTTTTGGTTTCCTGCCCTGCACAGTAAATGGGCTGTCAGTTTTTTGACAAGCCTCCATGGATGAAGAATGTATAATCTGCATACAGTCCTACCGAGAAAATGTACATTTGTCCAACTCCTCCTCTGACCAGTAACCAAATCCCGTCGACGTGAAGGAGCTAAACGGGGAAAAAGCGGAATATATTAGTAATGCGAGCGTGAAAAATGGCTTTAATATTTAAACCTTTTGGAGTGGAGCGTCTGGAGACTCTGTTTTAATCCTTAAATATTTAATGTTCCAGAGCCGTCTGGCAGACGGGGGTGTTTGTGCCCTTATTTTGTGTTTCGGTTACATAATGGGGAGATTCTCCGGAGTCTGAGAGCCACTTGTTTACTTGACAGCCGGGCTGCAATTCGGGAAGCTGTCTAAATATTTGGAGAAGATCAGAGAGGATTTTTCTAACCCCTGTGGCAGTAATGGCAGTGTACATGTAAAATGCTACGGGATACAGCTCATCATCCTCCTGACCTATTCTTGTCTTGGGAGGAAATGTGTGTTTTTCTTCTTTTTTTGTGTATTTTGCTGGACTGTATAATTCTGAGAATTGTCTGTGTCGTGCGGGGATAAATGGGATATTTTGAGCAAAGCTTCAGTAATCTGTAAATTTGCACTGTTAGAGCTTTTTCGCCACCATGGATGGGGGGTGGGGTGGGATACATTTTTAGACGGAGTATGTGAAAACTGCGGCTTGTCTTTTTGCGAGCCACAGACGGATCAGATGAACTTCAAACGGCATAATGTAATAAAGCTGTGTAAGAATTCATTCTCTCCTCCATCCGTCTTGTGCTTGCGGTGGCTTTTTCTGAGCCCGTGATATACATAGGGGGCTTCTGAGTAGATGTCTGGTAAATGTGGATATATTCTAATCCTAATCCACTGCCTTTCTGTATAATTGGCATGTATATTAAACAGAATGATCTGCGGGCAGCGAGCAGACATGGCTGCGTAACAGCTGTGCCTCCAAAGCCGTAATCCGGCCCAGCGACGAGGCACATTCCAATAAAATGTTTCGAGATAGGCAAGCCTTCAAAGTCAAGATGTCTGAGCCTGCACAAATTCTCTCCGCATGGAAAAAGAAAGTTCTAATTCCAGATACGGGCGAGGGATATCGCCCCCTCCTCTGCCCGGTCTTTCTGTGAGGTAACATACGTGGCACCTTGCGGAGAGCGACAGATGTGCACGGCCGGCAGCTGCTGCTTCTCGTGCTGTGAGAAGACTAATATTCTGTGAAGGCCCGGATTATACTTCACCATAAGTCATTGGCACCGGGCGGACGAAACACATCCATCCAGCTGCGCAGGCGGTTATCACTTGTTGACGACAGAAGCGGCCTGAGGGCGCACAGCTCTGACTTTATTCTCAGCCATAGACATTAAAAGCAGACTTATAAAACTAGTGGAAGGAAAGGCGCAGCAGCCATTCAGCTTTTTATGTTTCTCTAGCCAGTTTGGTTGCTATGGGCAACAGCTCCATGTTTTGGCCTGTCCTACTATTATATGTGAGGCCTAGGATGGCTTTGGTTTGTGTTCTGGAAACAAAGACTACCATGTCGTTATGCAGATAAGAAGCAATGAATGGGCTAGGGCATAGCTCCAGGGGCCCATAACATTGACTTTGGGGGCCCACTGATGAACTACATGCAAATATTGCATTCACCAATTTTACCCATGCTTCTCTATACTCATACTGGGTAGTTTGTAAAATAAATGATGAGCTCCTTTATCTATACATAGTTAAACAAGTATACTGTGCCCACTACTGATTATATTCGGTGAGGGGGGGGGGTGATATTCTACGGCAAATGGGCCCACCAGAGGATTCTCCTGTCCTCCTGTGGGTCAGTCCAAGCCTGGACATAACGGTAGTGGGTGCGGAGAGTGCAGTCGCACTCGAGCCTAAGCCCACATGCACATGTTGAGTATGGTGAGTTTGTTCCTTCTGGATTTTGACTTACAAATACTGAGGTAATAATCAGAGGAAAAGTATAATAGAAACACTGCACCACGTCTGTATTTTTTTTTTTTTACCCACTCCTGGTTTCAGCTTTCAAGTTCTGAGGTGAAAAACTCACCAAATACTCAGCGTGTGCATGTGACTTTATTATCGCGCTCGGCATCGCTGCCATCGGCTTGCGATGTCGTAGTGTGCAAAGTACCCCTAACGCTTTCTGTCTTTATCTCTGTCTCTGTGTGTCTGTGTCTGCATCTATCTCTGTCACCCTCTATCTCTGTCTGCCTTGATCTGTCTCCATGTGTCTCTCTCCGTTTGTCTCTGTCTCCCTCTGCCTTTATTTCTGTCTGCCTCTATCTCTGCCCCCTCTCTGTCTCTACCTCTGTCAACCTCTCTTTCTGTCTGCCTCTGTCTGTATCTCTGCCTCTATCTGTTTGCCTTTGTCTGCCTCTGTGTCTGCATCTATATCTGTCTGCCTCTGTCTCTCTCTGCCTTTGTCTCTCTGTGTGTCTGTTTGACTCTGTCCACCTCAACATCTTTCTGCCAGTATCTGTCTCTGTGTGCTTCTGTCTGCTTCTTCTGCCTCTATTTCTGTCTGCCTCTATTTCTGTCTGCCTCTATTTCTGTCTGCCTCTATTTCTGTCTGCCTCTATTTCTGTCTGCCTCTATTTCTGTCTGCCTCTATTTCTGTCTGCCTCTGTCCTTGTCTGCCTTGTTTCAGTTTTCAAGTACTGAGGTGAAAAACTCGCCAAATACTCAACGTGTGCATGTGACTTTAGGAGGTCCAAAGGGTTCCTCTGACCCATATGAGGAGACTAATAATAAGACCCGTGAGAGTCGGAGACACATTTGTAAATTTTGCATTGAGTTCCCCAAGCTTCAGGTTTGCGACTCTAATGTGGTGGTGTGTCCTGGACTGGAGCCAGTAGGGGTTGGTTGGTCTTTGTTTTTTTTTTAAAAAAAAAAAAAAAAAAAATAATAGAGAGCAATGTATTTAATAAAGACAAAAAAAGTGCAACTGATTGATAGTTGTGGGCGCTCTTTGATGTTAGTAAAGCGGTGAGGACGGAGGCAGGTCTGATCCAGAGATCTGCGGTTCTTCCCTACGAGACTGGTCAGTCCAATGTGGGCGGTAACCTTGGCAACTATCAGTAAACTATAGAATTAAAAATCTGCCTTGTTGGTTTTTTTTTTAATAAGTAAATTACAAAGTTGCTTGTGTTTTACAAATGTTATAATTTTAACCATCAATGAACATGAGACCACCCTTCTTAAGAAGTAAGTAGCCACAAAGCAGCCCCACGTCATTTCTATGCAGGATTAGATGGGTTTTGGTCGCTGTAAAAGTTTCACTGCTACTGTCATTTTGCTTTGCACATTTTCTACTTGTTAGAAGGGTCCCTTACCAATAAGCTGATCAGTGTCCCACACCCACACCACCCCACACACCCACACCCACACCCACACCACCACCACCACGCATTGTTCGCTGATCTGTGGAAACCTTTCATTTTGTGCACTATTCTGCAGCGCCACCTTAGGACAAATTAAGCATAGCACAGTGCCCATTCACATCAATGGATTGTCTGTGTAACACAGGCCGGTCCTCCAGATTAAGAGACTCTCTGTTTTGTCACAGTTTAGAGACCGCTGGTTCTGCCCAGAGAATAATACAGAATCCAAAATGAAAAGTATTCAAAGATATATTATCCCAAGATCGCTAAGATAGGGAAAACGTGCAGATTTTTGGAGGTTCGACCACTTGGGCCCTTTACAGAGCCCTGTTTTGAGTGTATCAGAGATGCTCAATCTTGGCCTCTGCTCCTTTCGTAGTCCGTGGAACTGCTGGCAATAGCTGATCACTGTATTCCCGGGGTGGGTAACTGGCAATTTATGGAGAGCTCCTTTTTTTATATGTTTTTACTGAATTTATATCAATATGTGATCAGTGTTCATGGTGGCGGCCAGTAAAGGTCAATGCAGATAAAACATTAGTGACACATCTACAATGTAAAAACGGGCAGGAAATCCTAATGGGCTTGTGCACTCAGGCGAGTCCTACTTTGGAGTCCCATGGACACAGTCTAATCCAAGGGTCCCTAACCTATGGCTTGGGAGCCACATGTGGCTTGTGTCCCATGATATGTGGCTCGCAGCTGTCTGCCAGCTAAGTGCATAAGCACCAGGTCTAGCTTTGAAGGGCAGATGTGATGCTAGCCACTACTTACAGGAAGTATGGACGAAAGAGTAGTCAGGAAAGCCGGAGTCTGGTATCGGGAGGACATGTATGAGCACAAGGAGAAATCGGGGACGTAGTCAAGTCGATATCCAAGGGTCAAAAATCCAGGAGAGCATGTAATAAGTTCAGGGAGCAAGCAGAGACATGGTCAGGTAATGGTCCGAGGTCAAAAGGCCACGAGGTCACGACAGGAACAGGGAGTGGACAGAGAAGAGTCAAATAACAGTCCAGGGTTAGAAAACAAAGATCAGAATACTAGCAGAGACACAAGCCAACAGCACAACTGCAGAACCAGAGAATACAACTGGCGAGGTTCTGGGTGAGCATACTCAATAAAGAAACCTGAGCAATTACCAGGAAGGTGGGACACCTGAGTAATAAGCACCAACATTGGATCCTGCACTGTCAAACTGCTAGCTCAGTAACTCAGGAAAGTGCAGCAGAGCATCTTCAAGTCTGCAAGATGCTCTGCACAGAGGAATTGTGACAGCAGTACTCCAGATGATGACAATTCTGTGTAGGCCCCCACAGAAGAGCAGATCAGAATGGAGGTAGGAACCTCTGGATCTTGGTATTTTGACTCAGTGTGGTGATTTCTGTGGAAAAGCTTTGGCTGTAATTATACCGGTAATGGGAGCTCTAGGTGTCACTACTGGAGGGGAGTCTCGTGACCCTCTCTGAGTTGAATGTGGCTCTCAAGATCAGAAAGCTTGGGACCCACTGCTCTAGACAATACTCTGTGCAGTTCGGAGGCTTCTAAGGCTAAAGTCGGACAAGCATATGTCCAGAAAGATTGCAAGTCGGTAGCACAATTTAGGCCAATTTTTACACTAGGAGCAGAGAGCGCAGCTACACATGAATTTTGAGGTCTTGATGACCCTTTTCTGCCCATTCTACGGCAGTGCCAATCATTCACACATTTACTACCTCCCTGTGCTGCGTTATCAGTCGGATCTTTTATTACCCATGAGAATTTCCTGTAAATGTAATGTTAATTCTTTTCAGTGAGCAAGAACAAGGGGTCATTTTAACGCTTATCGCCTGCTACTGTATAGGAATCTTCAGACTGCACAGTTTTCTTAGGTTTTCTGAACCAGGCAACCCCAGTATACAAGTTTTCAATACCCTTTGAGTGATTAAAGGGGCTCTCATGTCTATTACCAGGGTTGGGGATTAACTATAAAGTGCATCTCTTGCTCTGGAGGACCTAGCACAAAAATCCATCACGAGATGACTATTTTTGTCTATTAACGGTATGTAATGCATGAGTTCACCTGTGGGGGCGCTGCTATGAAATGCAAACGTGATGCACTGATAATCACAAGTGACCCTAGTCTATTCTTGGGGAGTCTCTTCAAACAAAAATGGATTACCAAAGCCGCCATCACTTCTCTGCTAGAACAAATTGTAGAAGAGTCATGGAAGCTTTGCAACTGTCAATCAACAATGGAAGGGATCGCTTTCTTAATTCCTCTGCATAAGACTTTCTTCACTTTCTTCTTTTGAGGTTGCTTTTTTTTTCTTTCTAAATCTGAATTTATATATATATATATATATTATACCGTATTTTTCGGACTATAAGACGCATCGGACTATAAGACGCACCGGACTATAAGACGCACCGGACTATAAGACGCACCCTGGTTTTAGAGGAGGAAAATGGGAAAATAAAACTTTAAGCAAAAAATGTGGTCATGACACACTGTTATGGGGCGAGGATCTGCTGCTGAAACTGTTATGGGGGTAATGTCCCCAAATTCTCTACTAAGGTACCCCATCCTGGTAATGATCCTCCTGCCTTGTATATGATCCTGCTATAAACCCCCATCCAGCCTGTTCACATACCCCCCCCCCATCCAGCCTGTTCACATACCTCCCCCCCATCCAGCCTGTTCACATACCCCCCCCCCATCCAGCCTGTTCACATACCCCCCCCATCCAGCCTGTTCACATACCCCCCCCCATCCAGCCTGTTCACATACCCCCCCCCCCATCCAGCCTGTTCACATACCCCCCCCCCCATCCAGCCTGTTCACATACCCCCCCCCCCCATCCAGCCTGTTCACATACCCCCCCCCCATCCAGCCTGTTCACATACCCCCCCCCCATCCAGCCTGTTCACATACCCCCCCCCCCATCCAGCCTGTTCACATACCCCCCCCCCCCATCCAGCCTGTTCACATACCCCCCCCCCCCATCCAGCCTGTTCACATACCCCCCCCCCCCCATCCAGCCTGTTCACATACCCCCCCCCCCATCCAGCCTGTTCACATACCCCCCCATCCCTCCTGCTCATATACTCCCATCCTATATGCCCCCATCGTGCTCATATACCATCCTTGTATATGGCCTGTATCCTATAGCACAGAGAAAAAAAATAAACGTTTATACTCACCTTTTCCTCACTCCCTGCAGCACCGATCACATCTTCCTCTCTGGCACGCTGACCTGTGTGTGTGGAGCCGTTCCCCTGCTGCATCGCGAGGTCTTCCTGTCTGTGCCGATCAGCTGACCAGCTCAGCACAGATCAGCTGACCGGCACAAACAGGAAGACATCGCGTGCAGCAGGGGGCGGCTCCACACACGGGGACGGGTGAGTGCACTGATTCACTGCACCCCGCGCTGGTAATGACGCGCGGGGAGCAGTGAATACAGCCGCACATGATCACTCCAGGCTGTAATTGCCAGGGGTGATCATGCGGCCGGCTCTTTGCTATGCGCGCGTCCCCGCTCGTCCTCCCGTCCACCTGTCAGCGCCGGCTTCTGCGCTGAGAGATGGCCGGGAGGATGGGCGTGCATATGTAATGAGCGGGCCCACGTGGTCACGGCAGGCGCTGCTGCTGCCTGCTCGTGTCCCCGATGACCCGCTCCACCACAGCACCCTCGTTCCCGGCCGCAGCCCTATAGTCAGACCATAAGACGCACCCCCAACTTTCCCCCAACATTTGGGGGAAAAAAAGTGCGTCTTATGGTCCGAAAAATACGGTATGTGTGTATATATATATATATGTGTGTGTGTGTGCAAGATTTTAACCCCTTCAGCCCCCGGGCACTTTCGTTTTTGTTTTTTGCTCCTTTTCTTCCGAGAGCCGTAACATTTTTATTATTCCGTCAATCTTTTCCATATGAGGGCTTGTTTTTTGCGTGACGAGCTGTACTTTTAAATGAAACCATAGGTTTTACCATATATTGTACTGGAAAACAGCAAAAAAATTCCAAGTGTGGAAAAACTGCAAAAAAAAAGTGTGATCGCACAATAGTTTTTGGGATGTTTTATTCACCATATGGTAAAACTGATGTGTGGGTATGCTGCCTCAGGTCGATGTGAGTTTGTAGACACCAAACATGTATAGGTTTACTTGTATCTAATGGGTTAAAAAAATTCACAATTTTGTCCAATAAAAGTGGCGCACGTTTTACGCCATTTTCCGAAACACGTAGCGTTCTCATTTTTCGGGATCTATGGCTCAGTGACGGCTTATTTTTTGCGTCTCAAGCTAAGATTTTGCGCAGATGCTACGCTTTGATCGCCTGTTATTGCATTTTGCATAAAACATGCGGCGACCAAAAAACGTAATTTTGGCGTTTGGAATTTTTTTCACACTACGCCGTTTACCAATCAGATTAATTGATTTTATATTTTGATCGGGCATTTCTGAACGCGGCGATACCAAATATGTGTATATTTATTTATTTTTTTTAACCCTTTAATTTTCAATGGGGTGAAAGGGGGGTGATTTGAACTTTTAGGTTTTTTGTTTTTTGTTTTATTTTTTAAAACTTTTTTTTTTTTTTTTTTTTTTTTAATTTTACTATTCCCCCTAGGGGGCTATAGCGATCAGCAATCCGATCGCTCTTATTTATCTGCTGATCACAGCTATACAGCTGTAAACAGCAGATTCAGTCACTTCTGGTTTCTCTCTGCTCCGTGCCGAGGAAAAACGAAAGTGAAACTTCGTAGCTGCAGGCACCATCATATGACCCTGTGCTACGATGGCAACCACCGAACGTCACGTGATCACTCACGTGACTTCCGGTGGGGGCGGCGGTAAGTAAAAAACATGGCCGCGCGCATATAGATCTCGCTGCCAGACTTTGGCAGCGAGATTTAAGGGGTTAAATGTTGCGAGTGGAAGCGATTCCACTCGCAACATGCAGGCACACATGTCAGCTGTTGAAAACAGCTGATATGTGTGCCGACCGCCGCCTGCCCGCGGCAGGGGACGGGGCTTAAAGGGACATGATCCTTGACGGATAGATCCGTCCAAGGTCATGAAGGGGTTAAAGAGGAGCCACCACCAGGATTTTCATATCTGAACTAAAGCCAGTGCTATACTGGCACTATCATGCTGATTCTATACATACCTTTTAGTTGTGAGATCGGATGTATAGTTTTTGAAATATAGGCAAGTAAAGTTTGTGAAATGCACTGTTATTTGATTGATAGCAGCTACAGAATATCTAATAGGTGGGTCGGGTTTTTCTAGTTATTCCCGCCTCTGCCTGCTGCCTGTTCTTCCTCCCCCTTGTTTTTCCTCTCTTTTTCCTCCCCCTGTATTAAGAGACGGGAGAAGGAGACAGACAGGGGCGGAAATAGCTAGCATAACCTGACCCAACCCATTTACATATTCTAGAAAAAAAAACAAAGAGAAAATTGCATGAAAAATACCCTGACTATAAATAAATAAATTGCAAGTGCTTAATAACAGGGTACTTAGTGTATACATTTTTGCAAATTTTGTTTGTTTTTTTCTAGTCTTAAGGCTGCAATTCACATGCTTAATGTTGCATGTTTACTGAACATTGTTTCAGCTCAGGTTTTTTGTATGTTATCTTGCTTTTTTGCAAGTTGGGGGCGCAGCCCTCCTAATACTGAGACTGAACAACTAATTGCGTCTCACTTCACTGTGTATTTAATCTGGGACACAGCTGACCACTTTCCACCATTCATATTGGAGTTTGACATGACACAAGTCAGGTATTGATAATGTTTTTAACTTTAGTAGGTTAGGGACTGTCTCAGATGGGTACACCGTGACGAGGTGAGACAGCTTTTTACCTTTTTGCAAAAATGTATACACTAAGTACCCTGTTATTAAGCACTTTCAATTTATTTATTTATAGTCAGGGTATTTTTCATGCAATTTTCTCTTTGTTTTTTTCTAGTCTTAAGGCTGCAATTCACATGCTTAATGTTGCATGTTTACTGAACATTGTTTCAGCTCAGGTTTTTTGTGTTTTTCCCATTTACATATTCTGTAGCTGCTATCAATCAAATAGTGCATTTCACAAACTTTACTTGCCTGTATTTCAGAAAGTATACATCCGATCTCACAACTAAAGGTATGTATAGAATCAGCATGATAGCGCCAGTATAGCACTCACTTTAGTTCATACATGAAAATCCTGGTGGTTGGTCCTCTTTAAGCATGTATGAGCCTGTTAGTTCAGGTCTCTGCTGCACTCAGGCTAGGCTTAGCCCACCGGTGACTGTAAAATCCAGTCGTTTGTGTGCAGTGGTGTTTTTGCTTCTCTTCTAGTCCTAACGGAGTTCTCATCTGAACTTCTACTTCCATTTACTGCAGAGGTTTGGTTTTTTTGTGTTTTGTTTTTTTTTGCATGAATCACTGGTGGCTTCTTTTAACAAGCTAGGCACATTCGAGTAGACCGCTAAGCTTGTCCACCCACTGCACTCTTTTTGATGGTCAAGGCTAATTAAAAGTCTGATCGATACTGCTGCATAATTATAATGTAGGTTTTGTGCTTTTGGTTGGTTGCAGAGCAGGAAAGCGCAGGACGCAGCTTCTGATGTTTTTGTGCTTCGGGAATTTTACATTTCTTTGCTCTTGCATTGAGGAAGCGTGGGATGGACTTCTCCATTTCTGAACTTCCCGTGATCCACTTTGATCCTCGTATGATATGCGCCTTAGCGTGTAAAGTCAAATTTCTAAAATAGAGAATTTTCTAATGAAAGCTCTATGCTGTTTATTAGCGTTACTGGCTGCACATTTTTATATTCACACTTCATCTTTCTGAGAGATGGCTAAAAGACTTAAAGGGTTAGTTCTGCTCTGTTAAATTCTTGTATCTGGAAATGGGCCGGGCCGGTGACATCAGGTCTACTGGACGTGCGTACAATCGGGTAATGTGTAGCTGACCTATAGAACAGGTGCTTAGTACCTGCCATCATGTAAACGACCAAGTGTTCATCAGTAGAGGAGTCATTACCAGCAAGGGTCACTTCCCGATACAGAAGTGCGCAGTGCAAGAATAATCCTTAAAGGGCATCTGTCATCTGTCAGGTTTTTGCTCCCTCGTCTGAGAGCAGCATAATGTAGAGACAGAGACCCTGATTTCAGCGATGTGTCACTTACTGAGCTGTTTGCTGTCGTTTTGATAAAATCAATGTTTTCTCTGCTGCAGATCTAGCAGTTATACAGAGCTCATGAATATGCTGGACTACCTGGCAGCACACCAGGTAGTCCCTGGAATGATAATCTGCTACTGATTTAACAATGATTTAATCAAAACTACACTAAGGGTATGTGCCCACGATCCGGACATGCTGCCTCCTGGACGCAGCATGTCCTCTCCCGCGGGGCTGCGAGTTCTGTCCGCAGGAGACTGCAGCTACCTGTGCCAATGATCCGGGTTCGAGGCGCTGCAGACATTCTCTCCGTCCTCCCTGTGGAGAACACTTGCGGCTCATCAGCAATAAATTGACATGCTGCGGCTGGGGAAGCCGCACCACAAGTCAGTTTACGCTGCGAGAGAAAAAAAAATCTAAAAATCCCATCCACTGTACAAAACAGCCTTTTCGACTAAGCGAAACCATGCTGCCTCCAAACTGCTGTGAACCCTGATCGTGGCGCAAAAGTATCTCTAGTTTCCCCCTGGAGTGATTCTGGTGATTCTGTGTATGTCAAATATGTGACAGGGTTTTGGGGTTTTTTTGTTTTTTGTTTTTTGTTTTTTTTTGTTTTTTTTTTGCACCATTTTGCCAAACCATTTTGCCCCCCAAAAAAGGACATTTTGAACTACTTTTCTCAAAAAAACTGCAACGAAAACAAAAAAAAAACAATAAAAGGAAAGTTACTTAAAGTAAACTGCGCAGGATAAATCTGAGCTCACAATATCATTTTTAAGAAACCTCTATGGTGAACTGTAAAAATCTTAATTTTGCTTATATTAAAGAAGCACTCCCATCAAAATTTTTATCCTCTTAATATATTGCAGTCATATTATTTAGCACTGTGTACTTACAATTAATTTCTACCCACTAAATGCTTCTCTTTTCTCTGCTCTATATAGAAATAGGAAAGCTCTTGTCCCTCTTCAACTCCTGACGCAGCTGCTCCACTCCTCCACTCCTCCCTGCTGCCATTGCCTTTTGCAGTGACTACTCATGCAGGGAAAAAGTCTTCTTGTTTCTACATAGAGCTTAGAAAAATTCAGCTAGTCTGTTTTTAATCATGTGATGTCATAGATCTAATGGAAAACAGAAGAATTAATTGAGTAGAAAGGCACAATAAGCAATTGTAAGTACAGAGTGCTAAATGATGTGACTGCAATTTATTAAGAGGATAAAAACTTTGATGTGAGTGCTTCTTTAACTACCAGTTTTGTGAACTGTCAAATCCAGAATTAGACGTCCAGATCCAAGTTACCGAAAGTTCTCAGCCGATGGGAGCGTGCTGTAATAAGCCATCTTGCTATGACCTAGTTCTATATCTTGTATTTTTCTACTTCTATATAGAAATACATAAAACGCAGCAGCGATAAGATCAGTATCAATCTGCTGCCGCCTTTATTGGAGTTGACATCGGATTTTGATATGTGCTCACATAGTCTAAACATTCACAGTTCGGTCTTTTCAAAGCTGTGAATCAATGAAGGGGGTGTACAGATTGTTTTCAGAAGCCAACCCAGTCCTCTCTAAACACATGCTAAGCCTGTGAGAAGGGAAGGGAATTTACCGCCTGCTCCACAGAATACTTCTGACAGGCGCGTCGGCTGCTGCGGGTGAGAGGCTGAATTATTAAAGCTGCCTTTGTTTATTAAATTCATCCCGAGGCGTTGAGAGCATGTGTGATTATACAGAGGACATCGTGGCATCTTCATTAGCTCCTGCAGTCTGAAGCCTGTCGGCCAACGGGGACACAGACGGGGGATCCAAGGTATGGAGCGTGCATGTGCCACCGAATGTCAGCCGTCAATGGTATTCCTTCCCCTAATGTCTCATAGTTTGCAAGTCAACAGGTGGTCCTCTACCTTACCGGTCTGGTCTTCTACCATAGAATAGGACGTCTTTACAGACATTGCGTTATGGCTTTGCTTTCCTTTCCCAATGTCTTACTTAATATATGATTTATTGAGATGACCCTTTCGGAAAAAAAAGAACCAGAAATGAAACCGTCGTGTTTGAGATGCAACATTGACAGCTGAGTTTTCAGGGAGTATCCAGTAGATGGGAGCCTGCACTCCGTGCTGCACCCCATAACCTGAGCGCCTGGTGGACAAGTCTCTGGAGGTGAGCAGACTGTATGCATTATCGGCATTACAAAAAAAACAAAACAAAAACACACTAAGTTTCCAGGGATCTGTTGTACCCGATGTATTCGATGCCGGAAGTGACATTAGTGGGTGTATGTGATGGGGCTCGTGACATTAGTGGGTGCATGATGTATGTGATGGGGCACGTGACATTAGTGGGTGCACGGTGTATGGGATTGGGCACATGACATTAATGGGTGTATAGGATGGGGCTCGTGACATTAGTGGGTGCATGATGTATGGGATGGGGCATGTGACATTAGTGGGTGCACGGTATAGCTTAGGGTGAGTCTACAGAGCATAAAAGTAGATTATGGTGTATAAAGTGGGTGCAGTGTTTATTACATGAGGGATTTCATTGATTCTCATTTCTTGTGTAGATTTGTGGACCCTGACAGCAGAGTCTGAACGTTCAGAAAGTTTCATCACCTGAACATGAAATCTGACAATCACTGACTGTAAGATATTTAGAGCCAGAGTGCGAAAAATTTCCCGTAATTCCTAACTCAACGGTGTCTGCAAAGCCCCGGGGAGTAGAAAGGAGCGGTTTACATCATCATATCAGCACAAAATACCCTGAAATCAGTCGTGAGGTGATTTTGTTCATATTCCCATAGGAAAAAAAAATCTTTGTATGTATTTGTGTAGCATTATTAGAGGTTGATTTCTGAATGGCTCATCTCCCGCTGTGGGATTAGTGGGCCTTCCCTGTAAAGCATTGTCTGTCCTCCCAATGCTCGCACTCCTCTCCATCATACGGACATGTAGAACTACGGAATAACAGCTACAATAACCTGGTGCATATATATATATATATATATATATATATATAATATTTTATTTCTTTTTTTTTTTTCCATGAAGGCTATTTTCGGCGTTGCCGTTCCCGCCAGTGGCGATGCTGCTCCCGTGGCCTCGTCGCTCCCGTATCGGCTCTCAGCTGGTGGAGTTTTTCCCTCCTGTTTCTAGACCTGGAATAATCGATGAATGCTGAAATCTATACCCTGCACTTTTACTTAGCTCTGTGCTTTCCATGGGGAGTTATTGAGTGATTTTCCAGATTTCCTATCGCTGCCATGGAGTTTACACTGCTGGGCGCTGAATGGGTTACAGCCTGGCTCTTGTGTCCCCGCAGAAGGTGGCTACTGCTGATAAGTGGGTGCATTGTATTCTGCAAGAGGAAACTAGTGGCGGCAGCCCTGCCAATCCGTGTAGGAATGGGTCACCTTTGCCCGGATGTGGGAGACCGGGCGCTGCACACACCTTATCCTTATACAGGATATAAGAGGTGACGCGTTCTGTGGATTAACGACATGGTGCAATTGTCTGGTGTATGCCCTTCTGCCCATCATGCCATTTATTAGCCGATCACCAAGCTACCTCCATCTAGAGTATATATGAAGGGGTCGTATTTGAGAATTTCCCTGACTTATGTGTTTTCTTCCAAAAATAACAATCGTGGAACATCTTCTCCAAACTGTATTAGGTCATTCCCCTGTTATTCCTCCTGGAAATGTATGAATAAATTGGTAACTGGGTGTTACTATCCCCTTCTTAGAAAGCGATGTCTCTGTTTCCACTGACATCCTATAGGGGAACCTAATATTAAAGGGAATCTGTCACCAGGTTCTTGCTACCTAATCTGAGCCCAGCATAATGTAGAGGCAGAGATTCTGAATCCAGCGATGTGTCATTTACTGGGCTGCTTAGTGTAGTTTTGATAAAATTACTGTTAATCAGCAGGAGATTATCATTACAGGACTACTTGGCGTGCTGCAGGTAGTCCAGCATATTCATGAGCTCTGTATAACTGCTAGATCTGCAGCAGAGAAAACGGTAATTTTATCAAAATGACAGCAAACAGCTCAGTAAGTGACACATCGCTGGAATCAGGGTCTCTACGTTATGCTGCTCTCAGATAGGGGAGCAAAAACCTGGTGACAGTCCATTTAAGAAAGGGAATGGTAATTCCAATTTGTCAATTTAATCCTACATTTACAGGAGGAATAAAAGTGGAAAATGAGAGTCTTAAACACTGTCACTAAATCAGTTTTCTTATTTTATTCTTTCTTCTAAATAATCTTTTTTTTTATAAATCAGCCATATAGTTCAGGAATTATGAGCCTTTATTATTTTGTGCTAACTTTCTAGTCTGTACAATGGGGAGGTGCCCACAGTATAATGCAATGTGAGCCTCTCCCCCTGCGGGTACTCCTATGGATGGCAGTACCTGTGTTGCTCCATCTGAAGGCATAGCACGGGGGAGGAGGGCTGCGCCTGGAGGGGATATTGATAGGACGTAAATGACTCTGACGCCTTTCTTCATACAGGGGGGAGAGTGTTTTTCTGCTTTCATGGAAGGGTAGTCTGGAAAGTGCGATTTCTGCAAGTCCAGAGAGAATGTACAAGGCTTTCTGCTGTGAAATACTATATCCAATACTGTATACAGTAAACTTTCTGTAATCCCTGAAAAAATATGTATTATGTGCATTTTATTTACCTGACTCTTCGTAATCTATTTTATAGTCGTCCAATCATTTAGAATTTTGGGAAATCTGGCACTTCAACGGGGTTGTGGATTGTTGGGGCATCTGTCACGTTGGGTACCAAGCGCACGGCGAGAGGGCAGGGAAACCCTGTGTCTAGGGAGAGGGAAGATGGTGACCCCTGACCAAACCTACTGCTGATCCCTTTTGTCCCTCACCACCCTAGATAGGTTCTGTACCTATGCGGCAAGCCGGATACCTGACCCGAGGTATCCCTAGTGCTGGGCCCTAAATAAGGAACGGATGGGATGAGATCTTTGCCAACCCCAGTAAACCACTATAGAAGACACAAGGAGGACTCACAGAGGGAAAAGCATGAACTACTTATCATTAGATGAGTCAGGTAGGAATTCAGTAGAACGTTCAGCAACGATACCACAGAGGAGTACAAGCCACCTGCTTGCAACCAAGGCTTGCATGAACTGAAAATGTCACCAGCACAGTGCAAAGGAAGGAAGGGGTTTTTAAGCAGCAAGAGAATATTGATGATCAGCAGCTGGATGGAAGTCTAGCTCCTGCTGGGTCCAAAAGGGAGAAAGATGAATCCAGCAGGAAAGCTACCTATGCCAATGAATACTGACTGCAGGACCAATGGAAAGTCGGGGGCATTCACTACAGCCAAACTCTGTGACCTTCTATGGCCAGAAACCACATGACTGACACCAGTGACACACCCGTGACAACAACCCTAAATTCTCCAGTGCCTAAACTAAACCAGAACACCACATACCGGTCCAGAGATGTCGGCGATGTGGTCTTTCGATAGTTTCAGTACGATCACTTGATTTTTGCAGAACAGCTCCTGTCATAAATAATAAAGTGATTGCTTATTAAGCTATTAGAAACTCCTAGAACCTCTGCAGTTTCCGTCCGGCCCCCTTCCCCCCCCCCTTCCCCCCCCTCACACCACAGCCGCTGCTGTTGACTTCCCCTGAATTTGCCCCTCTGTATAAGTGACTCCATATGTGACCGTTCACCTGTTTTGTTTTCGGTCCTCTCTATCACCATTTAGTTGGTATACAAGAGCGCACACAATCTGTATTGAGGCTGTGACACTACAAATCCCAGCATTGTGTGTTGGAATCTTCTCGTGGAAGCCTCATCTCATGGAGGCTGCGGTCAGAGCCGCTCCGGGTCTACAGGTGATGCAGATCTAGGATGAGCCCTTGCGGTCCGTCTATTCGGGACTGTGGTGCTGACAGGTTATCCTCTGCAGATCTGCGTGCAGAATATTCTCTGCGTATTCCAGTCTCAGCAAAGTGATTGACATTTTATGAAATGGTCTTCTCCCATCCACAGCGTGACAATCTGTGCTGTGAATGGTCACCTTTTTGCAGTGCAAAGAATGAAATCTGGACGAAATTTAACCCATTTCTCCAAAATCGTTAATGGGGTGGGTTGTTTGTTTTTTCCACTGCTGTGGAAAGTCCATAGTGCATCAGTCTCATGTGGACGTAGCCTTGGCGTGAGCTGGTCGGTAAAGGATTGGTGTCCCGCTGTGCCGACCTGTAGGTTACACAAGCAGTTACTGTAGAAGAGCGAGAGCGCAGAGGACTCTGCTGTACGAGGAGCCTCTGCCGTGTAACCCGGATCGTACTCTTCACGCTCTGCTGGAAGGGTGATTACACAGTCCACACAGGTTGACTGTCATCCAGACATGTTACCTTTCCCTAATGGTCATGAATAATTCAGGATCTTCATCAGTCTGTGCTTTTTGTTCTACGGTCATGAAGTTGCTTGCGTAGGATGCACATACGGCTAATGATGATGGTTTGGTGGTGCTCAATAACTGTTTTTTTATAGTATTTAAGGGGAAGGTATCGTCCAAAAAAAATTTCAATAAGTGAAAAAATGTAAAGTAATGTTTTAATGTTTTGTTTAAATATTATTTGTTTTTAATTGAGCAAAATCTAAAAAAAAAAATTTAAGTTTGATATTATCCACTGTTAAACACTAGGGGGAGCAGCTTCTGAAGTCCTAGAGAAATCCTACTGTAGAAAAAGCTCACATTACAGCTGCAGTAAAAGTGGGCGGAGTCTGCTCTCCTGTGTGTGATGGAACGCCTCCCCCCTCCTAATCTGAGTGTTTACAACAGATGACAGAGAATGACATGTAGGGACAAGGTGTGGAGCCGTTTTGTTGGTGACCAGAAATGTCTAAATTGTCACCAAGGACAGCAGGAGTATCACACAGGATAGGATTAGATACACGGCTCAGCAGACAGTATCACACAGGATAGAATTAGATACACTGAGCGGGGTTTGTTTTTGGAGACGGTAGCAGCAGCGGTACTCACATGCAATGACCCACACACACACACACCACACACACACACACACACACACATACATACATACATACATACATACATACATACATACATACATACATACATACATACATACATACATACATACATACATACATATATACACACATATACATACATACATACACACACACACACACACACACATACATACATACATACATACACACACACACACACACACACACACACACACACAGCAGTGGGCAGAACAGGGGCCGGGGAGAGCGGAGGGAGGGGGTGTCATCAGAGACGGTAACGGCAGGGGGAAGGGGCAGTAGCGGGGGCTGGGTAGAGGGAGGGGGTGTCATCAGAGACGGTAATGGCAGGGGGAAGGGGCAGTAGCGGGGGCTGGGTAGAGGGAGGGGGTGTCATCGGAGACGGTAACGGCGGGGTGGAGGGGCGGCGGTAGCAGTAGCGGGGGCTGAGGAGAGCAGAGGGAGGGGGTGTCATCGGAGACGGTAAGGAGGGGAGGGAGGCGGCCCGTACTCGCATGTCCCGGTGTCTGACAGGAGTATAGTGGAGCAAACAGCATACGCTGTGAGCTCCACAATGATGGCGCTGATCTCCTCCCTCTGCTGTGATCTGGACAGCCCAGGGGGCGCGTCCAGGTCACAGCAGACGCCCACTGTAACGTAAATGATGGGGTCGGATCCCGACCACTGTTCTCTATGCACAGGGGCTGCCATAAAGGAGTGAGTAACTGTCGTTACACACACAGCAAATCCATGGCAGCCCCCAGTGCTTCCAGTAAAATTAGAATTAAATAAAAACTAAATAAGCTGCGATTTTCATTTTGTATTAAAAATACTTGATTTCATAATCCCTATTTTTAATACAAAAATAAAAAACCGACACCTTCCCTTTTAATGGCACGTATCTGTGGTTGGTGGTTTGCTGGTAGATTGTGTGGATCTTAATTTTAGCTGATCTGTTAAATGGCTCCTAATCATTGAGTGAGACCCCATTTTGTACGGGGATGAGGGACACTCCAGGTATGGGGTAATGCCAGACAAATAGCAAACTGGGTGGGTGACAAGGGAAAACCTGTATCTAGTGAAGAGGGAAGATGACCCCCCTGGTAAAACCTACCTGGCTCCCCTGACGTTCCTAGATATGTTCCACACCTTTACTCCGATCAGGATACCTAAGCCGTGGCTGACCCTGAAGTAGATAGCGACCGGATGGGACGAGCGCTAGTCAAACCCACTAAGACCTAAAGAACACACAGGGTAAACAAACAGGGGACTGCAAACGGACAACTTATCTGCAAGATGACTTTGGGAGAATGACAGCAACATACAGCAACGTGTTCAGATTTCAAGTTGACTGCTTGCAATCTGGACAGCATAGGAGTAAGTTCTATTACTGGCAATAAACCAAGGGGAAATGCAGGAGTTTATATATAGACACCGGTTGTGGGGGTAAGGATTTGCAGCTGAACTGACAAGATATCCGCAGGGTACAAAAGGGAAAGAGTTAACCCTAACTGGGAAGATACATAGAATTCCATTCACACCAAGGAAGAAAGAAGGGAATCTCAAGAGCAGTTTGTGCAGCCAAACACAGCGACCTTCTGCAGCCGGACACCACAGGGTTGTCTTGTCAATTGTGACACACACATGACAGGGGTGTATTTAGTATAGGGGACTTGCTTTTATTTGCAGTAGATGGCCTCTCATTACACCTACTAATAGCTCTCATTCAATGTGCTAACAGTAATGGGGCAATATAACTGAAAACAAGCATAATTAAACACAAGATTATTCACTGGATGGATGGAAAAGCCCAATAACAGTGCAGTATATTATGCCCAAAAATGTAAACCTGTATTAATTGCTAATATGTATTAAAAGAGTTTTTTCATACAAAACAATACATTCAAGTAACTACAGTTTCAGAGCTAGTGCCAAGAAGCGGACAGTGCAGTATGACCCTAATTCTAAAATAAGAAGCTGCCAATCTGAACATAATGAATGAAAAGTATAGCTTTAACGTAGCCATAATGAGCAAGAAATATCAAAGTAATGTTAACGCACAACTTGCATACATAAGGGTATGGCTATGTATCAGTAGTGAAGGAATATCCCGATGATGTTTTTAAGCTTACCTAAGAGAGGGTGTTCTGCGTGTTCCACTCGCCCCAACGCACATTTCGCCCTTCTTCATCAGGTGGCGTATGAGGCTTGCTTTTATTTGCAGTAGACAGCCTCTCATTACAACTCCGCCATGCAGTGTTATGTTTATAAAGTTGACTCCCGAAAGGGTTATTCCCCACTCGCTAAGCAATGTGCTAGGATGTGTATGGTACCTGACTGACTTCTAGGACCCCAACCAAGGAATACAGTGCTGCAGTTTTGACATTATTCTCCACTGTAGGGATCTTTTGCCCATCTGGACAAACCTGAAGTGCAGCGTTAAGGTACCGTCACACTAAAGGTACCGTCACACTAAGCGCCGCTCCAGCGATCCCACCAGCAACCTGACCTGGCAGGGATCGCTGGAGCGTCGCTACACAGGTTGCTGGTGAGCTGTCACACAGACAGATCTCACCAGCAACCAGTGACCAGCCCCCAGCCAGCAGCGACAAGTGGAAGTGATGCTGCGCTTGGTAACTAAGGTAAATATCGGGTAACCAACCCGATATTTACCTTGGTTACCAGCGTGCACCGCTTAGCGCTGGATCCCTGGACACCTAGCCACAGTACACATCGGGTTAATTACCCGATGTGTACTCTGCTACGTGTGCAGAGAGCAGGAGCCGGCACTGGCAGCGTGAGAGCGGCGGAGGCTGGTAACGAAGGTAAATATCGGGTAACCAAGGAAAGGGCTTCTTGGTTACTCGATATTTACATTGGTTACCAGCGTCCGCAGAAGCCGGCTCCTGCTGCCTGCACATTCAGTTGTTGCTCTGTCGCTGTCACACACAGCGATGTGTGCTTCACAGCGGGAGAGCAACAACTAAATGGTCCAGGACATTCAGCAACAACCAGCGACCTCACAGCAGGGGCCAGGTTGTTTCTGGATGTCACACAGCAACATCGCTAGCAACGTCACAAAAGTCGTGCATCAGCAGCGAGGTTGCTAGCGATGTTGCTTAGGCTGCTTTCACACAACCGGTTTGAGCTGTGCGGCTCAATCCGGCTGTGAAACCTATGCAACGGATGCGGCGAAAACACCGCATCCTTTGCATACGTTTTTTACATGCGGCCCGTCCGTTTCTTGCCGCTTGTGGCAGGCTACTGAGCATGCACAGTGGCAAAAACCGCATGCGGTGGCCGGATGCGTTTTTGCCGCATCCGGCGCCCATAGGCATGCATAGGAAATTGCGCCGCATCTGCTGGATGCGGCGCGATGCGTTTTTTTTTTTTGCCGCATAAAAAAAGTGCCAGGCAACGTTCCATCCGGCCGCCGCATCGGCTATATCTGCCGCATGCGTCAAAAACCAGACGGAACGCAAGCCCATGCGGCACAATGCGGCACTAATGTTAGTCTATGCCAAAAAAACGCAATCGGCAGCAAAAAAAAAAACTGTTGCGTTTTTTCTGCAAAGTGCCGGATTGTGCTGCACAGGAAAAACCAGAGGTGTGAAAGCAGCCTTAGTGTGACGTGGCGTTTAGTTGTGTGGGGCAAGAGGTATCTTGTGTCAATATTTTTTATTTTCATCAGATGCCTTTTTTTTTTTACTTCTTTCCTTATCCTCTCTATTTTAGGTGTTTTTACCAGTACTTGTGAATAAGACATGCGTGCAATGTCCAGAAACAGGGAACCTGCAGATACCACCAGACCTGCTATTAGATATTTTGTCCTCTGCAACTACCCAACGGGATTAATCTCCAGTCTTTATAGACTTTTCTAGGAACTCGTCCCCTAACAGTTGGCGCAGAAATCAGAAGCCGGCCTCTGACCTGTAAAAGACGTGATCCTCTAGGATTAAGTGGGGCCATTATTCTATGTCCTTAATATGACACTTTATTTATTCTATCTGTCCTGGATACCAGGCTGAGCGGGCGGGTATTCCTCTTCATATGCTACGACTGCATGCTGGCCTATTGTGTTAAAAGGACTCTGTCAGCAGGTTTTTGCTGTATTTGCAAAAAAAATAGATCCGGGGCGCACTTTTAGAGATGGCAATAATAACTGTTAGATTTCAGTGTGCTAGTGACCTCTGACATCCAACACCGTAAAAAGGATTAACTAATATAAAATAGCTGGCATGTGGATACCCACCTAATAAATATAATGTAAGCACAAAAATACTATAATCTTGAATATAGCCATGAATTAATATTTGTATAAAATACTGCCATGGGACCCTCATAGAAGGAAAAAATGGTATAAAATAAGCTAGAATAAAAACCTACTAATAACCGTAAATAAAATAGAACCTAATAGCATAATACAATATTATGCAAATTCTGAAAGAAAATATCTGATATCCACTGAATGCATGAATAGAGCGTGGTGCTAATAGGACTGAGGAGAAAATAATAACCACACTTCACTATATGGTCTGTGTGCTGTCTGTTGGTAATTCAGTCGAGGAAATCTGAAATATGTGACCTACATCCATATGTAGCAGTGTAATAAAGAAGACCATCCTTTTATACGAAGGATTGAGAGGAGGAGGCTCCTTGTGGATGCAGTATGGCAAAATTACACATTCATTTCATTGGATTAAAAATCGCCACTTGGATCTCCACTTGCCCCTTCCATTAATACCGGCCAAATACTGGTGGCTAGCTAGCCCTATGCACATTTTTTATTTTAGGAAGGAGTGTACTCATCTCAGGCGCTAAAGGGGGCTTTATACGCAGCGACATCGGCAGGGCTGTGGAGTCGGTAAGCCAAACCTTCGACTCCGACTCCGACTCCGACTCCTCAAATTCTCTTGCACCGACTCCGACTCCGGCTCCGACTCCGACTCCGGCTCCGACTCCGACTCCTACATATATTGCTTAGTTAGGTGAAAAATTTATTGTAGTACATGAATATGTGTATGTGAACATCAGACATTTAATAATTTTTATGATACGATAATCAAGATATTTGGATAGAACATAAAATATATTTATTGGAATACAACTTTAGAACACAAAAAACTGTAATAAATTGTAAATATGTAATACACTATGTAATATACAGTAGATTACATATATATCTTGTGTGTGTATATACACTGTGTGTGTATATATATATATATATATATATATATATATATATATATATTACATATTTACAATTTATTAGTTTTTTGTGTTCTAAAGTTGTATTCCAATAAATATTTTATGTTCTATCCAAATATCTTGATTATTGTATCATAAAAACAATTAAATGTCTGATGTTCACATTGTACTACAATAAATGTTTCACTTAAATATAAGCATTATACTAAATGTTATTATTTAGTAAAATATTCAGCACATTCTGCATTGCACTCCTGTCCCCAATTTATTATATATTTTAGGAGTCGGAGTCGGTGCATTTTATACCGACTCCGACTCCGACTCCGACTCCACCAAAATGAGCTCCGACTCCGACTCCGACTCCACGACTCCGACTCCGACTCCACAGCCCTGCGTGAAAGCACCCGCCCCTGTGGTTTTGCGTCACGGGCAAATCGCTGCCCGTGGCGCACAATATCGTTAGTCCCTGTCACACATACTTACCTGCCTAGTGACATCGCTGTGGCCTGTGATCCGCCTCCTTTCTAAGGGGGCGGTTCGTGCGGCGTCAAAGTGACATCACACGACAGGCGTCCAATAGAAGCAGAGGGGCGGAGAGCAACCGAAAGAAAGTGATGCCCACCTAATTGCCGGAGGACGCAGGGACGGTGTTGTTCCTCATTCCTGGGGTGTACACTTAGCGATGTGTGCTGCCTCAGGAACAACGAACACCCTGCGTCCTGCACCATCAACGATATTTGGGATTAGAACGACGTGTTAACGATAAGGTGAGTATTTTTGATCGTTATCGGTCGTTCGTAAGTGTCACACGCAACAACGTCGCTAACGAGGCTGGATGTGCGTCACGAATTCCTTGACCCCCAACGACATCTCATTAGTGATGTCGTTGCCTGTAACGGGGCCTTAATTCTGACTGTTCTTCCCCATGACATAAAGATATATTAAGGCTATGTGTCCACGTTGCTTTTTTGTGTGCTTCTCTTCTGCAGACACAAAGCATGCTCTGGCAGGAAAAAAGTAGCTGACAAAACACTTTTTTTTTTTATTGCGTTTCCACGTTTTTATCACTTGTTTTTTTTTGTGCTTCTTTTTAGTCATGGCAATCGCTGGGGTTCAGGCGCTGTACCACCTCGATCACTGCCAGGTCTCCAGTTAATGTTACAGCCGGAACCCGGCTCTCACTGCCCAGAGCGGTGCCCGCGCCGCTCCTGGCCATTTAACCCCCTGAATGCTGCCATCAGTGTGATCGCAGCATTCAGAAGGCAGGGAGAGGAGCCGCTTACCTCTCCCTGGCGATCGGGTCTCTGTAATACGATCATAGGGACCCGATCGCTGCCATGGTAACCTTGGGTCGTCACCATGATGACCCCGGGTTACTGCACTAAGGAGAACCTCACACACCATGCTGTATGCATAGTGTGTGAGGCAACGTGTTGCGCTATAATCCACTGTAGTGACAAAGCATTGCAGGAGATTATAAAAAAAAAACCCCACAAACAAGTGACACGCTGCTTCTTTTTTTCAGCATCAAAATCTGCAAGGAAAATAGAAGTCGTGTGTGCACAGCAAGTCACAATTCTCATAGATCTTGCAGGGATGTTTTTTCCTTGCGTTTTATTGATTAAAATAAGCAAGGAAAAACACATGTTAAAAAAACCCCGCCATGTGTGTACATAGCCTAACTTTATCATGTTTCTCTGAAAATAAGGCAAGGTGTTATTTTTTTGCTCAGAAAGATGGCTTAGGGCTTATTTTCAGGGGATGTCTTTCCTCCCCCCGCCCCCCTTCCTCTCCCAATGACCCGAATCCACATTAACTTTTGAACAAAAAAAAATCAACATTTATTCAAATATAGCTATATTGCATTCTGAAGCATCAATATAAGTCTCCAAACCATGTGTGTCTGTCCTATCTGTCTCTTATCAATCTATGTATCAAACAAATGTGTGTATCATCAAAGGTCCTTAAACAATATTATCCTCGGAATACAAACACTGGCGTCTCTAAAGCCCCCGTCACATATAGCGACTTACCAGCGATCCCGAAAACAATGCGACCTGATAAGGATCGCTGGTAAGTCGCTGGTGAGATGTCACACAGTCAGATCTTACCAACGACTCCGTAACGATACAGGTCGCAGTAGCGACCTGTATAGCGATCTATGCTGTCATTGAGACCCTGTCACACAGTGTCAAACATAGCGATGCGTCCTGCCCAGCACGACATCGCCTTTGAAGAACAT
The DNA here is from genome assembly GCF_048569485.1 of Anomaloglossus baeobatrachus. Classification (NCBI taxonomy): domain Eukaryota; kingdom Metazoa; phylum Chordata; class Amphibia; order Anura; family Aromobatidae; genus Anomaloglossus; species Anomaloglossus baeobatrachus. The sequence continues at coordinate 572,993,356 of NC_134356.1, forward strand.
GGTCCAGGACATTCAGCAATGACCGGTGACTTCACAGCAGGGGCCAGGTCATTGCTGGATGTTACACACAGCGACCGCGCTAGCAAGATCGCTGTTGCGTCACAAAAACCGTGACTCAGCAGTGATGCCGCTAGCGATGTCGCTTAGTGAGATAGTGGGGACCCTGAGAAATTGTATACAGATTGACTCCCCCTAACGCCGGCCCTGACAGTAACCATGCTTATTTTGGGAGTAGGACTTGTATTTCAAGCATATTCCAAAAATCCTGGAAAATCATGCTAGTGCTTATTTTCAGGGTAGGTCTTAATTTTGGGGAAATAGGATACATGTATATAGATAATTTATTTTAAGATAGATATATGTATGGCGGGAGCATGTGCTGAGCATTGTCGTTGAGCGCTTGCTTTTTACCCTGCTGCCTTGTCCTCTTGCACTGTCCGGAGCCGCGTCGTGTCCCCCAAGCGTGTCGCCCAGACACCCTTCCAGAGACAATGCAGTTTCGATCACTCTCCTGGAATTTCACCGTCTGCTTGAAACTGCTTTGTCGATAGGCTTACTTTACCCAGGATCAATACACCCCATTTTGGTGAGTGATTTACTGAGTCCTTCTCCTCCTGTGCTGTACTAATGTTGTTCAGTGTGAGATTAATGGCTGGATGCACAACGCTTGTCACTTCGTGCTCTGTACTTCTGATGGATGCTCATTAGATTAACAACGGGGTGTAAATTTGTCTGCCGAGTGATTATTTTGCATTTTGCATTTAGCTGGGGAATATTATTTATGATGTGTTAGGAGGCAGGAAATGTTAATATATAAGCTTTGTTTTATCTGTCCAGACGGTCATTGCGTCTCCAGACGATCGCAAGGGATTGAGTGGTCTGGATTACAGAGATTATATCCCAATTTATGTGGAAGGCGCTGTTCACGTTACATTAAGACTTAAATTTTGAGTATATGCCACGAAAATCTCTGACTGACGCTTAATGGATATGTTTGGCCAATACTGTCTGTCAGGGGCCACACTATTCTGGCGTTCGTCTGGCCTAAGATTTTTCCCCTACAAAGGACATAAAGCTATCATGTGTGGGATGCGTGTTTAGTATGGGAGTTTTATAGGCCTTTTCCATTAGTATACTACCACAGAGACCTCAGTTCGGGGGTATATATTGGGCAATGATCCTAATGTATAAATTACAGAACATAATAATTACATTATTGCATGTTTGAAAGATGAAAGGAAGACTCCAGACATTAAAGGGATATCCCCATCTCCAACATCATATCTCGGTATGTAACAGGTGTATTATTAGCAAATCCCTCCAAATAGAAATGTTGTATAGTTTTCCTTATTAGCTATGTCTCTTACTTCATATTCAGGGCATTGCAGCATAGGTATCCATGGTTACGCAACCACTCATGGTGACAGTGAGTTAGTTGCTCGTGGTCATAACCATAGATACCTAAGCTCCTGCAATGCCCTGAACAGGAGGTAAGCGACATAGCTAATCATGAGTACTATGCTACATTTCTAATTGGAGGTATTTGCTAATATCATTACCACACCTACTACAGGATCATGGAGATGGGAATACCCCTTTAAGTATAAATTGATGAGGCGAGTCCAGGGTGGGATAAGCATAGTGTTAAGTTTTTGAGGGAGAAGGAGGTGGGATGGGATACGGTCAAGCGCACAGGTGGTAAGATCGGACTTGGAGAAGGAGCGCAAGCTTTTTAATTACTGTGAGGGAATGTTGAGGGGGAAGGGCCTAAGTCTGTTATGCAGGGGGGTCGTATGGAGATGTGGGATGTACATTAAGGCTATGTGTCTACGGGAGAATGTAGCTGCGGATTTTTCTGCATCAAAATCCGCAGCTTTCCCGCAAAATCCGCACCTTTTCAAAGGTGCGGATTTACCGCGGATTTGATGCGGATTTTGGTGCGGATTTTTTTTTTTTTTTTTTTTTTTTCCCCAATTTTAAAGCCAAAATCCGGATGAAAATCCGCAACAATAATTGACATGTTGCAGATTTTTCCGGACCAAAATCCGCACGAAATCCGTTGCGGAAAAATCCGCAGTGTGGGCACAGCATTTCCAAAATGCCATAGAAATGGCTGGGAAGTACCTGTGCTGCAGATTTTCGGGAAATCCACGGCTTTTCCGCGAGAAATCCGCGGCAAAATCCGCGCATTTTCCGCAGCGTGGACACATAGCCTAAGGGCTAGGACACGTGGTGAGTAAAACGGTCTGAGTGGAATGCGATAAAAAAATTGCATTCCACTCAGACAATCTTACTCTAAGGGGCTGCGGGCTGCTCCCACCTGCGATTATTTTCTCAGTCCTAATCGGACCAAGAAAACCGTCACCGCATACTGCAGGTGGAATGCGATCCGTATTCACTCGCACCCATACAAGAACATATGAGAATTGTGAGGTATTACTGTTTAGCAGAGGTAAGGGCCGACTTAAATTTGAAAACTGCTTGCTAGAATATGATGGTCGTCTTCAAAGTGCCGCTCAGCAACCCGGGACAATTTCCACATGTGACAGGGTTGTCTGAGATTCCCTGTATTCTGCTGTGCATGGGTGGGCGACCGAGTCAAGAGATCAGATGATTGTGGCATTGCAGAAACTGTTTGGCATGGAGCGAGGTGTGGTGGACATTGGCAGATGAGTGTTAGGCCCTTTTCAGACATCCATGTTTTAATTGGGTACAAGCCACATGCATCGTTATGGTCATACATGTGTCACCCATGTGACATCTGTTTGCATACGCGAGTCATCAGTGTGATACGTACTGGAGAAAACACAGGTCTTTGAAATAAAAAGATTTTCTATATTCACCTGTATCCAGCGCTGCTTTCTTCAGCTCTGCTCCCTCCTGCTTCTGACCCCCGCTCATTATATTCATTTATTATTCACTGCACTGAGGAGCTGGAAGCCGGAGCATCCCAGAGGAATGCATCCCGGAGGACAGCTTTGCCGGTGACAGGTGAGTCTCCAGCAGCAGTGTGTGTGCAGTGACGTCCAGGAGTTCATTGGAGTTCCCATTGAACTCTGATGACATCTTGATGAAACACCCGGGCTACAGCAGGTGTCACCATGGTGACTTCACAGGTTCATCAGAGTTCATTGGGAACTCCAATGACCTCCTGGACGTCACTGCACATACAGTGCTGGCCAAAAGTATTGGCACCCCTGCAATTCTGTCAGATAATACTCAGTTTCTTCTTGAAAATGATTGCAATCACAAATTCTTTGGTATTATCTTCATTTAATTTGTCTTCAATAAAAAGAAGAAAAAAAATTGTCATAAAGCCAAATTGGAGATAATTCCACACCAAACATAAAAAAGGGGGTGGACAAAAGTATTGGCACTGTTTGAAAAATCATGTGATGCTTCTGTAATTTGTGTAATTAACAGCACCTGTAATTTACCTGTGGCACCTAACAGGTGTTGGCAATAACTAAATCACACTTGCAGCCAGTTGACATGGATTAAAGTTGACTCAACCTCTGTCCTGTGTCCTTGTGTGTACCACATTGAGTATGGAGAAAAGAAAGAAGACCAAAGAACTGTCTGAGGACTTGAGAATCCAAATTGTGAGAGAGCATGAGCAATCTCAAGGCTACAAGTCCATCTCCAAAGACCTGAAAGTTCCTGTGTCTACGGTGCGCAGTGTCATCAAGAAGTTTAAAGCCCATTGCACTGTGGCTAACCTCCCTAGATGTGGAAGGAAAAGAAAAATTGACGAGAGATTTCAACGCAAGATTGTACGGATGGTGGATAAAAAACCTCGACTAACATCCAAATAAGTTCAAGCTGCCCTGCAGTCCGAGGGTACAACAGTGTCATCCCGTACTATCCGTCGGCGTCTGAATGAAAAGGGACTTTATGGTAGGGTACCCTGGAAGACCCCACTTCTTACCCCGAGACATAAAAAAGCCAGGCTGGAGTTTGCCAAAACTTACCTGAGAAAGCCTAAAACGTTTTGGAAGAATGTTCTCTGGTCAGATGAGACAAAAGTAGAGCTTTTTGGGAAAGGCCATCAGCATAGAGTTTACAGGAAAAAAAATGAGGCATTCAAAGAAAAGAACATGGTCCCTACAGTCAAACATGGCGGAGGTTCCCTGATGTTTTGGGGTTGCTTTGCTGCCTCTGGCACTGGACTGCTTGACCATGTGCATGGCATTATGAAGTCTGAAGACAACCAACAAATTTTGCAGCATAATGTAGGGCCCAGTGTGAGAAAGCTGGGTCTCCCTCACAGGTCATGGGTCTTCCAGCAGGACAATGACCCAAAATACACTTCAAAAAGCACTAGAAAATGGTTTGAGAGAAAGCACTGGAGACTACTAAAGTGGCCAGCAATGAGTCCAGACCTGAATACCATAGAACACCTGTGGAGAGATCTCAAAATGGCAGTTTGGAGAATGCACCCTTCACATCTCAGGGACCTGGAGCAGTTTGCCAAAGAAGAATGGTCTAAAATTCCAGCAGAGCCTTGTAAGAAACTCATTGATGGTTACTGGAAGCAGTTGTTCGGAGTTATTTTGGCTAAAGGTTGTGCAACCAAGTATTAGGCTAAGGGTGCCAATACTTTTGTCTGGCCCATTTTTGGAGTTTTGTGTGAAATGATGAATGATTTGATTTTTGTTTTATTCTCTTTTCCGTTTTTTTTTCATTGCAAGCAAAATAAATGAAGATAATAATACCAAAGAATTTGTGATAGTACTCAGTTTCTTCTTGAAAATGATTGCAATCTGACAGAATTGCAGGGGTGCCAATACTTTTGGTCAGCACTGTACACTGGTTGCTTGCTGAATACTCACCTGTCCCTGGCAATGCTGTCCCCACAATCTTCCAGGTCCGAGGTGCAGTGACTAATCAATGAATATAATGAGCGAGGGTGAGAAGCAGGAGGCAGTAGAGCCGAAGAAAACAGCGCTGGATACAGGTGAATATAGAAAATCTTTTTATTTCAAAGACCCGTGTTTTCTCCAGTACATGTCACACTGGGGTTACGGGTTACGGTCCGTGTGAAAACACAGCCGTGTGAGTAACACCATAGCATAACATGGGTACGTGTGGCATCCGTGTTTAAAACAGATGTCACACGTACCTGAAACACGGCCATCTGAAAGGTGCCTTAGTGAGTGAGAGCATCTAGGCCGCAAAGTGTTCTGCCGGGAGGCACTGATTGAGGGATTTATGTCATCTTAGAAGAGATGAGGGATGAGAATGTGAGTGCGTGACGGTCATATGTGGGAGGAGAGAGGTTAGATCGGTAAGCGATGCGCTTAAAGATGAGATCTAGATCAGCAAGAGATGCGCGTAAAGATGAGATCTAGTGTCTTTCCATTTTTATTGGTCGCTGTGGAGAACTATTGTGAGAGACTAATGGATAAGAGTGAGTGAGATTAGTTTTGGAGGCAGCTGGGTGTCTATGGGGATGTTGAAATCACCCAGGATGATGGTGGGAATGTCAGCAGAGAGAAAGTGTAGGAGTCAAGTGTTGAAGTGCTCAATAAAGACGGTGGGAGGCCCCAGGGGCGGTATACGATGTTTCTTGGCTCAGAAGGAGCAGAATTGAGAGACATCTTCCCATCCGTAAGAAAAAGCAGAGAGAGGAGAGGAGGTGGTGAGTACATGTTTTGGTTGTTTTTTGTTTTAACCCCTTCACGACATCCACCATACATGTACGGTGCATGTCGGAAGTGGGCTCATGGCAGATAATGGCTATGTATTACAGCTAGGAACTGCCCCTAGCAATCATGAGTGGAGTGAAGCTTCGCCTGCTATTAACCTGTTAAATGTTGCTGTCAAACTTTGATAGTGGGATTTAACAAGTAGCGGCATACAGCCACACCATTTTAAGCGCCCATCTGTGCACCCGTGACGTAATCACAGGACGCTGATTGGCTGCTATGACAGAAGGGGGTCTGCTGAAGATCTTTGTGCTTGTCATAGCCGCACTCCTTTGAAACCTGCCTGTGGCCGGGCTTCAAAGGAGACTGACATTTACTATATACCGCAATGCTTCTGGCATTGCTGTATATAGCACAAGTGATCAGACGATTGCAGGTTATAGTCCCCCTTAAAGGACTATTAAAAACAGTAAAAAGTTGTTTTTTGGTTTTTTTTTTAAAATAATACTTAAAAGTTAAAATCACTGCCTTTTAGCCCCATTAAAATAAAGCTAAAAAAAATACACTTGGTATGACTGCTTTCAGAAAAGTCCGATCTATCAGAATATAAAAATAATTAACATGATCGGTGAACACTGTAAACAAAAACAAAAAATTCAAGAATGCCAAAATTAGATTTTTGGGGGGGGGTCGCAAAAAAAATCAAAATGTCATGTCTATCTCAAAATGGTATCAATAAAAATGTCTCGCCCCGCCAAAAATAGTGTCATCACACCGCTTCAACTACCGAAAAATAAAAAGGAAATCATTTACCTCCTAAAGAACCATGTTTTTTGGGTGTCCTGTTTTAAAGATCTTGCATTGGGGCCAATAGTCTATAGGTTACACCACTGACCACATGTGAAAGGCATGTAAGTTGCATGGAACGCTAAATTAGTCTTTATATTTGGAGATGTTTGGAAAAAAACATTAGTGTTTCATTTTATTCCCATATACTTCCAAGGTCGTCCTCTTCGAGGCCTCCCTCCTCTTGTCTCCTTCCTGAGCTTCAGAGCCATGGGGTCATTTCTTTTTGTGTTAATGAACTCTGGGATTTATTCTCCTGTGTTGTTTACAGCTTGTTTAGTCTACGGTAACTGAACAGATCAGAGGATTGGTAATAAGTGTCTTATCCCTTTCATGTGAGATCTGTCTCCTCACATTCTGTACTATCAAAGCGTCAGCCATATCCATCGCCGTGTCTGTATACTCGGAGTGTTTGTTCCCATGTGCGGCTCTAGGCTCTCCTTTATGTACTACAGAAGCTGTGCGTTATTTCTTTCTTTTGTATATACAATGTGATTTTGATTTATTTTGCTACTTCACCCCATTTGCTCATTAGTGTTCCTTGGTTAGTGATCTACCCAAAAGAGTTATCTAGTAGCACCACCTTTGGCTAGTATAACAGCTTGTAAGTGATTTTTATAGCAGCCAAGAGTCTTTCAGGTCTTGTTTAATGAATTTTCATCCATTCTTCCTTGGAAAAGTCTTCTAGTTCTTTGAGATTTCTGGGTTGTCTTGCATGCACTACTCTTTTGAGGTCTAGCTACAGATTTTCAATGATGTTCAGATCAGGAGACTTTGTGGGCCATTGTAAAACCTTCAGCTTGCGTCTTTTGATGTAATCTATTGTGGATTTTGACTTGTTATCCATTTGAGGAAGTCATCCTCTTTTCAGCCAACTTTTTTGCAGATGGTGTTTGTTGGCATCAATAATTTGTTGAGATTTCATTGAATCTATTCTATTAATCTCTTCTAATCTATTCTTCCCTCTACCCGTGAAATGTTCCTCCTGCCATTGGCTGCAACACAACCTCAAAGCATGATTGATGCACCCCCATGCTTAATGGTTGGCGAGAGATTCTTTTCCTGAAATTCTGAGCCCTTTTTTGTCCACAAATACCTTTTTGATTATTGTGGCCAGAGTTCTACTTTAACCTCATCAGTCCACAAGACTTGTTTCCAAAATGCATCAGCTTGTTTAGATACTTCTGATGCAAAATTTTATGGTGATGACGCAGGAGGTTTTCTTTTGAGAACTCTTCCATGAAGGCCATATTTGTGCAGGTGTCTCTGAATGGTAGAACAATGTACCACAACTCCCGAGTCTGCTAAATCTTCCTGAAAGTCTTTTGCAGTTAAATAGGGGGGTTCTGATATGCCTCTCTAGTAATCCTACGAGCAGCTCTCACAGAAATGTTGCTTGGTCTTCCAGACCTCATCTTGACCTCCACTGTCCCTGTTAACTGCCATTTTTTAATTACTGTATTTTTCGGACGCACTTTTTTTTTTTTTTTCCCCACTCAGAGCTGAAATCTCATTCTTTGCTCTCTGAGATCTCAGTCTGCACATGCGCTGCCTCCACAGCCATTATCCTGAAGCACATCTTGTCCACTGACCGGAGATCAATGAAGCCCTTATGCTACCGCAACATCCCCTCCTTCCAGCCTCGGACCCGCAGCATGTCGCCACCACCATTTTCAGCTGCGACCCCCCCCCCCCCCCCCCCCGCTCCACTGCGCCCCCACTAAGCTATATCCGAATTCTAAAACTAACTCCCATTTTAAGACAAATCCACCTTTTAACATTAAAAATTCTATTTTTCCCCTATTTTCTTCCTCTAAATTTGGGGTGCGTCTTATAATCCGTAAAATACGGTACATTTCAAACTGAGGGGCAACTTTAAAATGCTTTTCTATCTTTTTATAGCCTTCTCTCCCTTCATGGGCCTCAACTATTTTCATTTTCAGGGTGCTTAGCAGCTGATTTTATTTATCTTTTTGCCTGAAATACAAAGAAAATGTCATCTTTAGACCTTATGCCTATTAGAGATAATTTCATCCTCAACTTGCTTAAGTGTTCACAGTAATTTTGACTAGAAGTGTCCAAACTTTTACATGTCACTGTATATATAATTTAAAAGGTGTGAGAGTGTGTGTGTGTGTGTGTATATCAACCCACTCTGATACTGTACTCTGCTGTGAGTGTGACTGAGCGTCATCTACTGTGCTCAGAATATCCCATATGTGAGAATTGGAGCACAGGTGAGGAGGAGGAGAGATAAAGCTCCCCATCTTCTCCTTTGTCCGTCTCTGCGTATATCGGACTGTACTCTGATTACTCTGAAATGCTAAAGCATGAAAACCATGAATGTAAGAATATAGATATGCATTACTGCTGAAGAAAATCTAAGAAAAATGAGATTTTAGCATACAAGAATGGCCATTTTTATTTTTGCCCAGTAGTCACGTCACGGTATCTCGTAAATGGGTACCTACTCTGTATTGAAGGCTTCAGGTTTAGAGTAGGTACCCAGTTATGAGATACGCCGTAATTTGGCAACTGGGCAGATATAAAAATGGCCATTACCCGGCATTGAGGTCCCGCGAGGGCGCACTACAATACTTTGATCTGCCCTGCGTGGGACCTCAATGCTGGCCTGTGTGGATGACGTAGGATGGGTCATGCACCCAGACTTCAGAAGCAGGACAAAGATGGCTGAAAGAGGAAGTGCCGACACCGGAGAACGTAGACACTCATCTGACCGGTCTACACTGCACCGCCCCTTAGGTAAGTATTATAAAGTGATTTTTACGTTCTACAAAGAGGCCTGGGCTCTTATAAACAGCATGTTAGAATGCTATACATAACAGCTCACTGGTGGTGGCCACAGCTTATAGTCGCCAAATCTGGTGACAGGTTCCCTTTAAACAAACATGGAAAATAAACCACAGATCAGACTTTGACAAGACAAGCATCCCTGAATTGTCTATGTTAATCTTTGCAGCATGCTGGCTTCAGCTCACCTAGCAAAAATCTGCTGACAGATTGCCTTTAATGGCCCATCACTATATACTTTTGAGTACAGACACTGATCTTCGGAGTGAGGAGCCTCAGTAGTCTGGCGCTGCAGAGTCCCCAGCCGCTGCCGAGTCGGGAGCTTCATTAATTGGAATGGAGCTGTGCTGAAAATTGTCGGGGGTCCTAAATATCATCAACACCGCCTCCACCCACCAATTATAATTTTATGCCATACCATGGAAATAAATAACTTTATAACCTCGTAAAACCTCTCCTGCCTGGTACCACCTTACACTCTCATTACTAAATGTATGCGCTGTGGTTGTGCTGGCTCAGGTGATACCGATCTGCGCACCTCTTCTCATTACACAGGCTGTGTGATCATACAAGTGTCATAGCGGCTCATTATGTGTCTCTGCACAGTCAGGAGACTTCAAGATCCCCCGAGGATATGAGGACGCCCGCAGCACATCAGTCTGTGTTTGCCTCCGCCACCTGAGAGATGCCAGTCACCTTGGCAACATTTCTTGCGTAAGGACTGGAGTATATGTTACCGTCAAAAATTCAAAGAAGAGTTCACATGTGGGTGAGAGACAATACAGGAATAGAACATACAGCGAGAAACAAGAAATCATACTGTGTCCTTGTATATATGTTGTGTATACTGGAAACATTAAAGAATAACAGGCTTTTTGTGAAGTCTAAAACGACAACTTGCATATTTTCTTTTTCGCTTGGAAAATAGGCGATATACTCAGTCTGAAATACTGCACCTTCCTCATCCTCACACCAGGCACGTGAAAGTTTGTTCCATATATATATATATGTGTGTGTGTGTGTGTGTGTGTATGTATGTAGTGTGTATGTGTGTGTGTGTATGTATATGTGTATATATATGTATGTATGTATATATATGTATATATATATAATAATATAATATAATATAATATAATATATATATATATATATATATATATATATATATATATATATATATATATATATTGTGAGACTGTGACCGGGGTTATCTATGACGGCCGGTATGTCTCGCCCCGGTTGTGCTCACTCCATGATAGAAAGTAAATCCACTCTAGGGTTAATGCTGTTTCCCTACAGGCTGAAGGAAGGGTTAAGTGGAAACAGGAACAAGGGCAGGTGTGCCGGGTGTGAGGGAGTGAACACAACTCCCCGAGTTCTCTGCTGGAGAGGCACATGTATATTGGTGTGGATTTTTGTTTGGACATTAAACCGTGTGCTGTGAAACTTAATGCCTGGATCCCGTGTCTTCTGCTGCGCAGCCGACCACGCTACCTCACATATGGTGGAGAATGTGGGCATCCCGGCCGGTGAGGTGTAGCTTCCTTTTCTGGTGACCCGGTAGCACATGTCCTGGATTCAAGCGGCTATACTACGGCCCAAACCCAGCGACGCCATGGAGGACATACTAAAGCATTTGGCTCAGGCTAATGCACAGCAGCAACAGACCAATGCACACCTGCTCCAATCCTTGAAATCGCAGGACCAAAGACACCAAGAACAGCTGGTTCAGGCCAATGCACGTCAGCAGCAAGCCTTACAATTGCAGGAACAAAGACATCAAGAACAGATGGTTCTCCTGGCCAAGTCGATCCGTGCCGGACCGGCAGCAACAACCCCGGGACCGGGTGATGACGGCAGTGTCCGGAAAGCGGTGAGACAAGCGTTGCAAAAGATGACCCCCGGGGGATGATGTGGAAGCGTTCCTGGCGGTGTTTGAGCGGGTGGCCGAGCGGGAAAAGCTGCCGACCCCCCCAGTGGGCTGAGGTATTGTCGCCCTATCTGACGGGGGAACCCCAAAAAGCGTACCTGGACCTCTGTACCGAGGACGCCATTGACTATGTGACCCTAAAAGCCGAAATACTGGCACGGTTGGGGGTGAATACCTATGTACGGGCTCAGCGGGTAAATCAGTGGTTCTATGAGGAAGCCAAACCCGTACGCTCCCAGGCCTATGACTTGTTGCATCTTGTAAAAAAATGGTTGCAGCCTGACACTCTGAGCCCGGCGCAGATGGTGGAAAGGGTAGTAGTGGATCGTTTTGTGCGCACTTTACCCGTCACCGTTCAACGGTGGGTAGGACAGGGTGACCCGAGTACCCTGGACCAATTAGTGTCCCTGGTAGAGCGGCATGTGGCTACGCAGGACTTGATACGGGACACTGAGACTTTGCGTACCGCCCGTCGGTCCGGCCCCTCCAAGCCTAGGGCCAAGGACCCACCGCCGACAACGGTGCAGGAGTCCCCTACCGTCCCGCCTGAGGCCGCGGCCGCCAATCCTGAGGTCCGGAAGGTTCTGTACCCTAAACGACAACCCGTCAAGGGGGTTTCCGTCCCCATTAGATGTTGGCGGTGCCAGCGGGTGGGACATATGGAAGCCCAGTGTCCACTCACCACTGAGCCCATGGATTGTGGGGTTACCCGGCGGGGTTCAATGTATGCTCAGGTGGTGTGTACCGCTGACCTGGTCTCCCCAGAGACGGAGCCCCACTTGTGCCAAATACAGGTGAATGGATGTCCGGTTACAGGATTGTTGGATTCCGGAAGCTTAGTGACCCTTGTGCGATCCACCTTGAGGGCTAAAGTAAAGGCCACAGGACGTACCGTGGGGGTGGTTTGCATACATGGGGACCGCCGAGACTATCCCACGGGGATTGTCACCATCACAGCACCTTGCGGTCAGGTGCAACATGAGGTGGGACTTCTTAACACTCTCTTCCTTATGACGTGATCCTAGGAAGGGATCTGCCCTATTTTTGGACTTTATGGAAGGGACCCCCTAAGTCTCCGCAGATATTGGTCAGTCCGGGACCTGAGCCCTAAAATCCTGAATCCGGGACACCTGCCGTAGGGGTCCCCATGATAGGGACAGAATGTGAACCAGATAGGTCGCCCCTAGAGGTATTGGCAGGAGAGGCTGAGACAGTCGAACCCATCCCGGAGTTGGAGGCGTCCCCGGATACGTTTGGGACTGCCCAACTCCAGGACCCTACATTAATACATGCCCGGAGTCGGGTGACAGTAATTGACGGGGTGGCACAGCTGCCGGGTGCCCAGGTAAGGTACCCCCATTTCGCTCTTAAGCAGGATTTACTCTACCGGGTAGATGAAATACGGGGCGTGGGGGTAGAGCAGTTGGTGGTGCCCCAGCCGCATCGTCGGCGGGTCCTCGACTTGGCTCATAAACACCTGATGAGTGGCCACCTAGGGGTCAAGAAAACGCAGGAGCGAATATTGCAAAGATTCTATTGGCCCGGAGTCTTTGGGGAGGTAAAACGGTTCTGCGAAACCTGCCCGGAGTGTCAGCTTACCGCACCCCTGACCCATTTTCGCAGTCCATTGGTACTGTTACCCATTATAGAAGTCCCTTTTGAACGGATAGGGATGGATCTGGTGGGGCCCCTCGTAAAGTCCGCTCGAGGGCACCAACACATCCTAGTGATCGTTGACTATGCCACCCGGTATCCCGAGGCGATACCTCTCAGACATACTGCAGCAAAGCTTATAGCTCGGGAGTTGTTTGCTGTGTTCTGCCGGGTGGGGTTGCCCAAGGAGATCCTTACGGATCACGGGACCCCATTCATGTCTAAAGTGACCAAAGAGCTATGCCGGCTACTCCAGATCAAGCAGTTGCGTACGTCTGTGTATCATCCTCAAACGGACGGTTTAGTCGAGCGTTTCAATAAAACCCTGAAAACCATGCTAAAAAGGGTAATTTCAAAAGACGGGAAAGACTGGGATATGATGCTTCCCTATTTGATGTTTGCCATCCGTGAGGTGCCACAGGCATCCACGGGGTTTTCGCCTTTTGAATTGTTATACGGGCGACATCCCCGGGGATTGTTGGACCTGGCAAAGGAAACATGGGAGCAAGAGCCCACCCCCCATAAAAGTGTGATTGAACACATTTTGGGTATGCAGAACCGCATAAGCGCGGTCATGCCAATTGTGAAGGAGCATTTACAGGAGGCTCAGGCCGCGCAAAGCGGCCGCTACAATAGACAAGCCACCGTGCGGACCTTTAAACCCGGGGATCGGGTGTTGGTATTAATCCCCACGGCGGAGAGTAAATTCCTGGCTCAGTGGCAAGGCCCCTACGAGATAAAGGAAAGAGTCGGGGTGGTTAACTATAAAGTATTGCAGCCCGGTAGGCGGAAACCTGAACAAATATACCATGTCAACCTATTAAAACCTTGGCAGGAACGGGAAAGCCTGATGGCTGTTTTTTCCCCATCTCCCTCCTCTTCGGGTCGTTCACCTCCGGCTCCAGCGACCTCCGGAGAGGACGAACCGGAAGTAAGGATTGGAGAAGCCCTAACCAAGACTCAGAGGCGAGAGGCCAGACGGTTGGTTCAGCAGAACCCCGATGTCTTCTCCGAGCTGCCCGGTAGGACCAGTCTGATACGACATGATATTGTCACCGAGCCCCACCTGAAGGTACGCCTGAAGTCATACCGGGTACCGGAGGCTCGACGACAAGCCATATCAGAGGAAGTAAAGACAATGTTACGCCTGGGGGTCATCGAAAAATCCCGGAGTGAATGGGCTAGTCCGATTGTCCTAATACCAAAACCCGATGGCTCCTTAAGGTTCTGCAATGACTTTAGGAGATTGAACGAAATATCCAAGTTCGATCTCTACCCCATGCCCAGGGTGGATGAGCTGATTGATAGGCTGGGACAGGCGCGGTATTTTACCACGCTCGACCTGACCAAGGGCTACTGGCAGGTGCCACTGACGGAGTCCGCCAAGGAGAAAACCGCTTTTGTTACGCCGGAGGGTCTCTTCCACTATGTTGTCTTGCCTTTTGGGTTACATGGCGCTCCGGCCACGTTCCAGAGGTTGATGGACTTAGTGCTGGAACCCCACCAGGCGTATGCATCAGCGTACCTTGATGACATCATTATTTACAGCTCCGATTGGCAGACCCACTTGGAACAGGTACAAGCGGTGGTGGACGCACTTCGAACAGCCGGATTGACAGCCAATCCCAAGAAATGTGCGTTGGGACTCACGGAAGCCCGCTACTTGGGCTACGTGATAGGCCAAGGAGTGATTAAGCCCCAAATTAACAAGGTTGAGGCGATCCAGAAGTGGCCTAGACCCCTGACCACGAAGCAGGTTAGGGCCTTCCTGGGTATCGTGGGGTACTACAGGAGGTTTGTAAAGGATTTTGCGGGACTATCCGCCCCCTTGACGGACCTTCTCAAAGGCAAGAAGTCCGTCATGGTGCGCTGGACTCCGCAGGCCGAGGACTCCTTCCGGGCCCTGAAGGGGGTCCTGTGCGGACAGCCCGTTCTCGTACACCCGGATTTCCGGAAGGAGTTCATAGTACAGACTGACGCCTCGGAGGTCGGCCTGGGGGCAGTGTTGTCTCAGGTGGTTCAGGGGGAGGAACACCCCGTTACCTTCTTAAGTAGGAAGCTCACCCCTCCCGAGCGGAATTATAGCGTAGTGGAGAAGGAGTGCCTGGCGATCAAGTGGGCCTTGGAGTCCCTACGCTATTACCTGCTGGGACGGCAGTTTCGCTTGGTGACGGATCACTCTCCACTGGTCTGGATGAGGTCCGCCAAGGAACGGAATGCCCGGGTTACCCGGTGGTTCCTTTCTCTGCAGAACTTCCGGTTTACGGTTGAACATAGGGCCGGTGGGTTGCAGGGCAACGCCGATGCCTTGTCCCGCGGCCCGTGTTTGATGGCGGGAGTTCAACCCCGCACGCTTGAACTGAGGGGGGGGGGTATGTGAGACTGTGACCGGGGTTATCTATGACGGCCGGTATGTCTCGCCCCGGTTGTGCTCACTCCATGATAGAAAGTAAATCCACTCTAGGGTTAATGCTGTTTCCCTACAGGCTGAAGGAAGGGTTAAATGGAAACAGGAACAAGGGCAGGTGTGCCGGGTGTGAGGGAGTGAACACAACTCCCTGAGTTCTCTGCTGGAGAGGCACATGTATATTGGTGTGGATTTTTGTTTGGACATTAAACCGTGTGCTGTGAAACTTAATGCCTGGATCCCGTGTCTTCTGCTGCGCAGCCGAACACGCTACCTCACAATATATAAAGTAAACTAATTCCTGAATTGTTATACATCATAAAAACGTGAGATTCTTAACTTTTCACCAAATTAGTCTATGTTGAACTAGTCACTAGATGCAATATTGGCTGCAGAGTGGAAGAAAAAGGTGTTTTGTTTTTTTTTGTTTTTTTTTTATTATTATTATTATTTTGCCTCTCCAATGTTGAGTACTTGGCACTCAAAATATTTGGGACCTAATGTGTTAACTTTTGTTAAGTTCAAGTGGGTATTATTAGATAGTTTTCACAAGAGGTTTATATTTCTTTTTTCTGTATGAGTTGTTCAATCATAAGCCTTTGTCAGTGTGTGAGATGTAATGATTAGGGATGATCGAATACCACAAATATTCAACTTCGTGAATATCCAACGAATAGGTCGCCGCTATGCGAAAATTCGATGTGCAATGTATGTCTATGGGAAGGCCGAATAGTTGTTGTTCGGGTTTCCCATAGACTTACATTGTGCATGGAATATTCGCGAATAGTCGAATAGCGGCGATCTATTTAGCAAATATTCATGAAGCCGAATATTTGTGGTATTCGATCATCCCTAGTAATGATACAACACTGATCTCCTGGTTTAACCTCCTGCATGATTAGAATGTGCAGTTAAGTTTAGCTGTGTCACATTTCTAACCCTTCTGTCAGCTCTCCTAGCACTGCGAGCTCTGCTGTACTGCTACTTCCACCACAGTGCTTTCCCAGAGATGTCACACATATCTATTGTGCTCACAGCATCTTGTTATCCCTTTTCTGTGAGAGCAAAGCAAGGTGTGATTACAAGTTGCCCTTAACACAACAGACATAACTGTGACTTCTCTTCCAACATGCAGTGTGGTGGTAAGGGCAGTACAGCAGAGCTGACAGTGCTATGAAAGGAGGAGACCTTAAGAAAGGTTTGTAATGATGTGCGAGCATCAGGGTGCTTAGGTACGCTCGGTACTCTGTTGCGTATCGCTGGTGCTAGGATGTCGTTTGTGAACGATCAGACACAAAGATCCAGCTACCTTCTGTTCAGTAAATGATGGGAGCCGGCACACCAGTGAGGGCCACTTGTAGTCTCTGGCTCTCACTTGGGGTAAAATCAACATGTTTGGATGACGCGTGTGTAAAAAAAAAAAAAAAAAAAAAAAAAAACAGCCAACCCTCCTGAAATGCTCAGTTTATGCCTGGCTCTATGTAGGCAGAGAGCCAAGCTGCCCAATACTTGATTTCTATTATACTCATTACTTGAGTCTAGCCCGTCAGAGCGTCCGACCTGCTTGACTCGAGTAAAGAGCACATAAGCGCTTTAGTGCTCGCTTATAACTATTTGTAATGTGACATGGCTAAAATCAGCTGTTCTATCCCTTCCCACTCAGGGATTTTATCTGAAAGGTACAAGTCATCTGTGCTGTAATCACCCAGCACCGTCTAATCATGCAGGAGGTTAGACCAGGCAATCAAGGATGTACAATAACATCTCGCACTAAGAAACCTAAGCTGTGGTAGGGGCGGTTTCTTTTTCTGCTGTGTTGCTGCCTGTTTATGATTGAGTAAGGCCAGTTTCACACATCCTTCTTTTTGCCGCTTTCGCGGATCCGGCGCGCTCCCGTACAGTGAATACAGTACAATGACAGCGCTGTAACTTCCGGGTCACATGCGCCGGTCACATGACAGCACGTGACTGGCGCTTGTTGCGCTGTCATTGTACTGTATTCACTGTACGGGAGCCCGTCGGATCCGCAAAACCGGCAAAAAGAAGGATGTGTGAAACTGGCCTAACTGGTATATGGAAAAGTACACGCCCCAAAAGAAAATTCTGAATAATACCACTGGACTTAAAGTTAACTCATTAGGTGCCAAATACTTTAATTGTTAATATCTCCAAACACACACACATTAAACAAAAAAATGTTCTGATCTGCAGCCATTATTGCATAAAAAAATGTTGTGAAAGCTCCTCGTTAAGTAAAACTTTTTGATCGAAAATCAGATAACTGATCCACTGGTAACAAGGTGAACTCCATGCATGGACTATTGAATCAGATCTGTATGTGCCTAACCTGGCCTCAAATTGACTGGGGAAGAGAGGATCCAGGCTAATTATTTACAAGGGTGAGTGTGCAGGGTCAGAAGGCGGCCACACATCCCCAAGCAGAACATATAGATATAGTATTGACGGACACTGTGGCCCATATACAGACCTATATACAAAGTGTACTCTGCAATTAAATAGCTGTGCACTCTGGAAGTTGTATGCGAGGACAGACTGACATTGCGGTGACCCAAATGTCCAATATGTAAACTAACATTTTTTTTGCGGGGCGTGTGGGGGGGATAACATTTTGGGAGGGAGGATTGTAAAAGGGTTTTGTAATCGGGGAACTTTTTACTGATATATTCCCACGTGGCGTACAAGGACATTGTATGCTTCCATGCAATAAATTTACACGATAAATTGACCCAAGCTGTAAATATGACATTTATACATTTGTACTTTACCCTCTGAATTGCGAAAGGTGACCGGGGCATATTATAGGTGGATTTTTCGCATGATGAAATCCCGAGTAGTATTGACGGATGCAGCATTTGCACAATGTGGGAGCATTAAAAAAAATGACTGACGCCTCATCAGTGTTGCTACATCTGTTCCCTAGAACGGGATCTCCAGGGGATAAATATCTTAATAACTATCATTTTAGTTTGAGGCGCTGGGCATCACCTGCTCGTATGTCTGTGTCTTGCATCATCCATGTTTTCTATGAGCGTTGGTGTGTTGGGCACGGCTCGGCCGGGGCTTATACTGCTTTCCAGTATTTTCCTCATCAGAACCCATCTTGGCTAAATACATTAGGGGATGGCACGGATTGTGATTCCTACCAGACGGCACTTGGAATTGTTTGTTAGGATGGTTCTCGTTTGTTTGGAGAGCGTTCTCCCGGGCTTACAGTAGATACTGTTCACAATCCATGCCAGGCGCTCGGCCTCCATGTGTCCTCTGGGCTGACTATCCTGGCAGTGGATCTATGTTGGCCGGTGAAGTAACCGCAGTCGTTTTCCCACTGAGCACATGACTGCAGATCATAATGTAGCCAGGCTTTATTGCTATTGTGCTAGTATTATTTAATATCCTGTGCCTTCAGTCCTTATAATACTAAAGGCCGATCATTGACCCTGCCATGTGCCGCACAAGTCCCTGTATGCCATGTGTAAAGTGAGACATTGGAGGCGTGTAAAGTGAGACATTGGAGGCGTTAGGGGCCTGACCGCTGACCTGTCCTCCTCCGATGGAGTAATATTGCGTATTCATTTATCACTGCTCTGATTGTCCCCTATGGCCCAGGAGCGACTGTCTGATTTGGACCCTGCTTGTGTCTGGGCATAATCTGCAGGGCAGCCGTGGAGAATTTAGCTTCACTTTGCGTTAACTTTTCTATTATTAAATTGCGCTAATAAAGGGGATGTTACTTGTAAATTAGGAAATTACTTTATATTCAAGGATAACTTAAGTGGATCTAACAAAGTGGGTCAAACCTTTCCAATATGCCTTCTATAGACATCTATTTGGAGTCCTCTGGCCACATGGAAGTCCCATACCTTCCTAAGCAATTGCACTTTAACAAAAAAAATGAGAGATTAGGGCCAACAAGCAATGGACCTTGGAAAGTGAGAGAAAGGAAGTCCCTGCACCCAGAGGGCTGGCAGAATGCTAATGAAAGGAATTAGTATCAGAGCATGAGAATTAGGATCGTTACTTGACATATGAGGCCGGTGTCACACTTGCGAGTGACTCGCACGAGAATTGAGTCGTATCATCCGGCATGGCCTGTCGCTCCGCAGACAGAGTGCAGCTGCACAGAAATAAATGCAGCTGCACACTCCTGTTCAGAGACCGGCAGGCCGTGACAGGTGATGCGACTCTATTGTCGCAAGAATCACTCACAAGACATTGGCCTTAAGGGGGCTTTACCCGCTGCAACATCACTAGCGATGTTGCTAGCGTTCGCACCCGCTGCCGTCGTTTGTGCATCACGGGCAAATCACTGCCCATGGCGGAGAAAATCGCTAGGACCCGTCACACATACTTACCTTCCTAACGACGTCTCTGTGACCGGCGAACAGCCTCTTTTCTAAGGGGGGCGGTTCGTGCAGCGTCACAGCGACATCACACGGCAGCCGTCCAATAGAAGCGGAGGGGCGGAGAGCAGCCGCATGAAAGTCACGCCCACCTCGTTGCCGGAGGACGCAGGTACGGTGTTCGTCATTCCTGGGGTGTCACACGTAGTGATGTGTGCTGCCTCAGGAACGACGAACAACCTGCGTCCTGCACCAGCAAAGATATTTGGGAAATGGACGACGTGTCAACAATCAACGATGTGGTGAGTATTTTGCATCGTTAGCGGTCACTCGTACGTGTCACACGCAACGACGTCGCTAACAAGGTCAGATGTGCGTCACGAATTCCGTGACCCCAACGACCTCTCATTAGCGATCTCTTTGCTTGTAAAGTGGCCTTTAGACTGATATACGTTCCACAAGCCGTTTTAACCTCATTGCAGCCAAGCACCGTCGATTTAATGTAGTGCCGTTGTACATTTATGCTGCCTGCAATCTATCGGGAGCATGTTGGGTCCCTAGCTCTCATACACAGTCAGGGATCCTGAGGGAGAAGAAGACAGAAAAGGTTTAGCACCGCTTCTGTCTTCTCTTTTCATAGCACTCAGTGATTGCTGTGTAGTGAGTTGTGTATTGGAACTTGTCCAGCCGGTATAGCAGAGCTGCTGGCTCTTAGCGGAGACCCGGATCCGCTCTGCACGTGACTTGTCACTGTATTGTGCTGTTTTCTTATAGGACTGGGATACAATGGAAGCCTGAGGTACAGTGAAGAAAAACTGTACAATAAAGTAATACAAAATACAGTGCCTTGCGAAAGTATTCGGCCCCCTTGAATTTTTCAACCTTTTCCTACATTTCAGGCTTCAAACATAAAGATAACAAATGTAATGTTATGGTGAAGAATCAACAACAAGTGGGACACAATCGTGAAGTGGAATGAAATTTATTGCTTATTTTAAACTTTTGTAAAAAAAACTGAAAATTGGGGCGTGCAATATTATTCATCCCCTTTAAGTTAATACTTTTTAGCGCCACCTTTTGCTGCGATTACAGCTGCAAGTCGCTTGGGGCATGTCTCTATCAGTTTTGCGGGGAAGGATGAGAGGGGCTGGGGCTCGTCACACTTTATTTGGTCGGCTGCAGGGCGGCAACATGACGTCGGCTGTGATGCCCGTCAACAAGCTCCTGCCCCTGTTGACGTATCCTCACAGGAGAAGCCGCAAAATCACAGCAGGAACGGTCACATGACCACTCTGAGCCGGGGGGAGGGGCTGACAGCAGGGCAGGTAGGTAGTTGCTATCTACTTACATGCCCCAATGTAGCCCAATAGTGAAAAACAAAAAATAAAATAAGCCAGATAACCCCTTTAAGTGCTGAAGCCTTAAGCGGCTTTACACGCTACGATATCGTTAATGTTTTATCGTTGGGGTCCCGGTGTTTGACGCACATCCGGCGTCATTAACAATATCGCAGTGTGTAACTGTTTTTTGCGATCTAAAACGATCGCAAAAGCAGCAAAAATCGTTTATTTCTAATTAGCGATGTTGTTCCCCCTTCCTGCGGCAGCACACATCACGTGTATGACACCGCAGGAGCGAGGAACATCTCCTTACCTGCCTCCACCGGCTATGCGGAAGGAAGGAGGTGGGCGGGATGTTTACGTCCCGCTCATCTCTGCCCCTCCGCTTCTATTGGCCGCCTGCCGTGTGACGCCAAACGACCCGCCCCCTTAGAAAGGAGGCGGATCGCCGGCCAGAGCGATGTCGCAGGGCAGGTAAGTGCATGTGACAGGGGAGCGCGTTTTTGTGCGCGATGGGCACCGATATGCCCGTGTCGCACAAACTATGGGGGCGGGTACGCACGATTGCGATATCGTTACCGTGTAAAGCCCCCTTTAGGCTGCTTTCACACATCAGGTTTTTGGCATCAGGCACGATCCAACGAAAAAACTGATGCGACAGATCCGGCGAAAAAACGGATCAGTTGCATCAGTTTTTTTCCATCAGTTCCTTCAGTTTTTTGACAGATCCGGGGTGATACTGAGCATGCTCAGTTCAAAAAAACGGATCTGGCGGCCGGATCCGTTTTTTGCCGGATTCGGCGTCCATAGGATTCCATTATAAAACACGCCGGATGCGGCGCGATACGTTTTTTTTTGCCAGACACAAAAACATTCACTTCAACGTTTCATCCGGCCGCCGGACAAGTAAATTTTGCCAGATCCGGCAAAAAAACAGATGAAACGCAAGGCCATCCGGCACAATCCAGTGCTAATGAAAGTCTATAGGGGAAAAAACGGATCCGGCAGCAACAGACGTCGGATCCGTTTTTTCATGTTTTTGCCGGATTGTGCTTGATGGGAAAAAACCTGATGTGTGAAAGTAGCCTTAAAGGGGTTGTCCACTACTAGGACACCCCCTTCTCAATTTGAATGTTTCCCTCATTTAGAATAATACTCCCCTCCAGTACGAACACTGTCTCTGCTGGGATCGTGTACCACTGAACTGCAGTGTGCACAGCATCTCATATCAGACCCAATCATGCTCTGCAGCCGGCCAATCACAGTGATGCCAGCAGCCGACAAGGCTATAGCATTATCATGTATAGCTTGCAATCCCCGCATGTTGATTGGCTATCTAACAGCTGCGAAACATGCGTGGTGAGAACTCGAGCACCTGCAATACTTAGCCAAGTAACGAGTGTGACTGAGCACCCCAATGCTCCATAAAGTATCAAGCAGTGCTGAGCACGCTCGCTCATCTCTACTAATGGCTTCTGGGGGCATCGGGTCACTGTGCACAAACTCTTCAGCAGTGATTAGGCCATATTTTAATGATCTACTATGGCGGCATTACTGTGATTGTATCCCGATCATTGCACTGCAGCACGAAGACCTAGCAAATGGATTTATGAACCAGGAGGCTTAGGATGAACACTTCAGTGCATGCAGACGTGAGAAAGCAGATAATGGCCTATAGGTGCCCGGCTGCACCGTCTACAGTAACCCTATGCAGAATCTTCATGATGTCCTCTGCATGTTGTCACACTTGGTGCCTTGGATCACACTTGTCCTTGAGTTACCTGTGCGGTTTAGTACTCGGTGGTGACCTAGAAGCGGGCTGGCATTCAGCGTGCCGGGGGCGGAGGGGCTCTGGCATTCAGGCTGCACACTGATCTGAATTCTGCTTGGGTTGAAGCAATTAGCTTACATTTGTATTCACATTAACCAGGGAACGTCGCTTTTTCTCCCACTCTCAGATTAGAAATGCATGGAGGACGTGGCAGGCAGCGCTGTGTGTGGGCTCCGGATTTAGAGCAAGCGCTTCTTGTCTTCAGTCTTGGCTGCGGACGTCTTGCAGCGAGGAGGTATTGTGAGGCGGTGAGTAGGGGGCTCCTATGTGCCCACTGGGCATGGCTCTTTGATCTTGGCATGGAAAGTCTTGGTGTTTGTGTACTTAGGGGTGTACATGTGTTTTGTTTTTAATATGGCACTGTATATGACCCGGGAGACAGTGAGTGGTTTGGGTAACTAATGCTGATGGATTGTAATATTGCTTTATAGATGATGTAGACTTTTTCACAGAATTATTTTACTGTTCATTTGCTTTCTAAATGCAAAAATGTAAGTGAGTCTATCAGCCCAAACTGACAGTATAAACCAAGCACGTTGCCTTGTAGGGCATATAACCCATATAATAATACTTATTCATTTATATAGCGCTGTTAATTCCACAGCGCTTTACATACATTGGTAACACTGTCCCCATTGGGGCTCACAATCTAAGGTCCCTTTCTGTATGTCTATAAAAATGTCACCTGAGTTCTAATCACTGCCTCTGTTCTGCAGAAGTTTGATCAGATATGAGAATTGGGGTGATTGGTGCACCCTGGGAGTGGATAAGTAATAGCAGCATGGGGGGCGAGGTGGCTGAGCACAGACCCGCAGTGTAGAGGGGAGAAAGTATCTCAGGGAGGGCAGAGAAAGCATCTGTGGATCATTAGCTAGATCTGTGTGTATCCAGGGTGCTGCAGGTCTCAGTAGCTAACATCCAGCCTGTATTACAGGGAGAGACACTCCGAAAAAGAAAAGGATGAAAGTAGGATCAAGGAATTAACATTGACGACTGAAACTTACTGATTTCTTTTAGTTAATACAATTTTGTTAACATTTTTTCATGTCAAGTGTTTTTCGCTTTATTTAAAGTTGGAGCTATCTTTTACTAACTGTATCTCTTTTCTGTGTTAATGTAGAATTGCATAAACGCTTAAAAAAACAAAACCTTTTAAAGGGAATCTGTCACCAGATTTTTACCACCTAATCTGAGAGTAGCGTAATGTAGGGGCAGAGTCCCTGATTCCAGCAATGTGTCACTTACTGGTCTGCTCAGTGTCGTTTTGATAGAATCACTGTATAATCAGCAGGAGATTATCATTACAGGACTACTTGGTGTGCTGTCAAGTAGTCCAGCATATTCATCACCTCTGTATAACTGCTAGATCTGCAGCAGAGAAAACATTTAGTTTATCAAAATAACAGCAAACAGCTCAGTAAGTGACACATCGCTGGAATCAGGGTCTCTATCTCTACATTATGGTGCAAAAACCTGGAGACCGATTCCCTTTAAAACAAGTCATTTCAGCATTGCCAAACACACCGCTCCCCCCCCCCCCCTTTTTTTTTTTTTTTTTTTTTTTTTGTTCCTTTTTTGCAAAATAAAATTTTCAGGTTTTCTACAATAAAAATCACCTTAAAATGAAAAGATACTTTGCGTTCTGAGCGGTGAGAGACGAGTTACCTGCTGGCGGTGTGTTGTGAACCCTGGGAACGGAAGGATTTGCCAATATTATAGATTTAGCACAGATTGGCACTTATATGTGTGCTGTTATTCCTTGTGACCCTATAACAGTGCACAGACTCCACTACAAGTTTCCATATACCGCCACATGGTGCCACCAGCATAGCTCTGTTACACAGCAAGTATTTAAACCAATTTTTTTTTTTCATGGATTCTCTCGGGGTCCTTGTGAACTATCCTCTGGTACAGTATGGCCACGCAGGTGGTTTCTTTTTGCTCTCTGTATTGCCATATAATCCTGAGTGCAGCGTGTGAGCATTATATGGCTGTTACTAATGTGCTGTGTATGTAAACAGTAATGATATTCGGTTCACGCTAGGATTGTTGCTCTTCATAAATTTGCACAGTGAATGAGGCTGGAGGTGTGTGGCAGCATAATCCGGGCATGTGATGGCAGTGTAGCTGCAGCATATGTGCGCCGTGTCTGCCCTGGGCTGCGCACAGCAGGAGCCGCGCTCACGGAGGGCACAGATTGTATGCTGTAGTGTGTGGCGTATAGATGTAGGTTCTGATCCAGACGGATGATGCTGACATCCCTGTGAGGGGCTGATATAATGGACACGGCTCTCCCCGGCTTATCGCTTCTGTCCAGAGATCCTGCTGCTGACACGGAGCATTCACTCATCTGTTGCCGCTTCTATTGGCGGAACTTTATCACATCACGGCTTTATCCACCCGACCTATGACTGGCAGCACTCGGGTAGGTAGAGTGTACCAGCTATTATGGGATAGATCTTATGCATGTTCTTGAAATGTAAACTGTATGTGGCTGAACGGCTTTCCTGTATTTGGATCCGGTTTCTCCACCACAGATGGTTATTTTCAGATTATAGTTGTCATTGTCGACATATGTTACACGTCAGGTGCCCACGCACGGGGGGTATTCCTGCCATTGTCTGCCAAATGGTGTAATATCCTGCAGTTTTAGGCTCCGCTTTGCCTTAAATTAAACACTGCAAGCTCCATTATATGTTTGGATGCTGACTCTGGAACGCCTGTGCTGGAGGATACAGCCGAGGACGAGGTGAGAAAGCGCAGATACTGCCCAGTCCGGGGACTTCAGTCTATCGTGTGTGATGGCAGATTGATTGCATGGCTACAGCCTGCTTCCTGTATCCACCTGCCCCCCACCCACGTATCAACCTGCCCCCCACCCCCGTATCCACCTGCCCCCCCCCCCGTATCCACCTGCCCCCCCCCGTATCCACCTGCCCCCCCCCCCCCCTCGTATCCACCTGCCCCCCCCCGTGTTCACCTGCCCCCCGTATTCCCGTATTCCCAGGTCGCTGTGAGAGCATAGAACACTTTATAATACTTACCTAACAATCACACAGTTGGCCATATGGGCGTCTCTGTTCTCCGGTGCCGGCGCCGCCTCTTTCGGCCATCTTCATCCTCTTTCTGAAGTCTGTATGCATGACGCGTCTACGTCATACACACTCGCCGATCCTGCCCAGGCGCACTACAATAGTTTGATCTGCCCTACTCAAGGCAGATCAAAGTGCGCCTGCTCAGGACCTGAATGCCGGCAAGTGTGGATGACGTCGGACCTGTCATGCACCGCGGCTAGATAAGGAGAACAAAGATGGCCAAAAGAGGCAGCGCCGGCACGAGACAACGGAGATGCTTATATGGCCAACCGCGCGACCGTTAAGAAAACACTTTATAATACTTACCTATGTTTTCACAGCGGCCTGGTCTCTTATATACAGAATGTTAGAATGCTGTATATAAGAGCCTGGAGGTGGTGGCCGCAGCTTATAGCCAAAAAAAAGTGGTGACAGGTTCCCTTTAAAGTATACTTTGTTCATGGGACAACCCCTTTAAGGCTGCATTCACGTATTTTTTTTTCACGGCTCATATATGGATCATGATTTCCAGGCTGTTTATGGTTCCAATCACTGAAATCATCAGTATGGCTGAGGCGGTCAGGTTTGGGTGAGGGGACCTGCTACCAGTCTATGTTGAAGGCTGTGCTCGGACTGTTAAACACAGATGTCTGGACCCGTCTTTATAGCCATTTTGTTTCTAATTGTTCTTTTGTTCACACTTTTTACAGTGTTTTTTGGAAACTAATGATTCCTTTTATCTTGTTTTCCTTCTAGGTATGGTCTGAACATGCGTTGCCTGGCAGCTCGAGTCAATTATAAGACTCTAATCTTTATCTGCTCGCTTTTTACCCTGGTGACCGTCTTGCTGTGGAACAAATGCTCCTCCAATGACCATTCCTCTACCCTTCCATGGGGGCCACAATTGGGCTTAAGGGTTGAAAGCCTTGAGAAGAGGGCCGCAGCCTCGGAGAGTAATGTTGCCAATGTCCAGCTCCGATCTGAGGAGGCCTCACCCCAGGAGCAGCAGAAGGCACCACCTCTGGTGGACAGTAAAGGAGCAGGACTGAAGTATGAGGAGATAGACTGCTTGGTCAATGAAGATCAGAATGTGCGGTGCAGGAGAGAGGGCACTGAAGTCTACATGCCCTTCTCCTGGATGGAGAAGTACTTTGAGGTTTATGGGAAAATAGCTCAGTATGATGGCTTTGAACGATTTGAGTTTTCCCACAGCTACTCCAAAGTATATGCACAGCGAGGCCCGTACTATCCGGATGGAGTATTTATGTCCTTCGAGGGGTATAATGTGGAAGTCAGAGATCGAGTGAAGTGCATCAGTGGTGTAGAAGGTAATCCATTGAGATCTTCCAAATCTGCCCTAAATTAATGTTCTATTCCCATATCAGGATCTGACTCCATAGGAGTCTGGGAGTGTTTTCTAGGTATGATCTGTGACTTGTTGCAGAGGTCTTAGATCTCTTCTTCCTGCTCAGCGACATCCTCTATTCTGATTAGTTGATCCTGTGTTCATTGCATATAGCTGTTACCTGTAATGATAATCAAATGATTACGGAGAAGACTTCTCTACAAAACAGGAAGTGTCAGCCTAATATTAGACTGAAGAGTGAAAACTGCAAGATTTCAGGATTTATTTATTTTTTTAATCCAATCTAAAACCTTGTAAAAAAAATTTAACAGGAATCTGGCACATTGTATAATGTTATTAACCTGCATATATAGAGTTTATCTGCAAGTTAAAAATATCATGAAAGTGATTGACCTGCTGTACTAAAAGTGCGGCACCCAGGAGAAAATGAACTTTACTCCTCCCAGGAGCCGCTTTAAGTTATACCGGTGCGCCGGGGTGGCTACAGTCACTGCTCACTATACTACATTTAAGGGCACATAAAATTATATTAAAAGAATAATTATTTGTCTTTTCACAGCAAATATATATATATATATATATATATATATATATAATATATATATATATATAATATAAAAAAGTTTCACACCAAATAACATTTTTAAGAGATTGTCCACTACTGTACAGCCCTTCTTACATGCTAAAGTGCCCCAGATAAAATGTAAAAAGTACATCTCACTCTGTGGAAAGGCACAGCTCCAGTAATGTCTTCCGGTAGTTACATGATTTTGGCTGCAGAGCTCACATGATATGACAATCAGTGGCCAATGATTGGCTGCAGCCTTCACATTTCCATCAAACATAATTGAAGGCTGAAGCCCATCGGCAGTCACTGATTTTTTGTCTGTGCTGCTCAGGTGACCTATCAATCAGTGGCTGTGAAAGGGTAGCGACCTCGAGTTACGTCTTCCGGAAATGTGAAGGTCGCAGTCAATTATTGACCTCTGGTTGTGATATCATGTGAGGTCTACAGCCAATGTTATGTAACTACACATCACTGATGCTACTGGAACAGTGCCAGTCCAGGAGGTGGACATTGTATTCTATTTTTTTTTTTTTTCAGGCAGGTTTAGGGTTTTCACAACTCCTCCTTTTTTTTTTTTTTTTTTTTTTTTAACTATGTTTTTATTTTGCTTCGTATTTTATCCCTTCTTTATTACCTCCTCCTCCCCACAATCACCCACCCAAATCTTGTACTGGGTATGGTTGTTTTGGGCTTTTTTTTGTTTGTTTTTGTTTTTTTGTGGTTGTGGTAGGGGTACATTTTTTTCTTCTCTATTGGACTCTGAAAGCTCCAGGAATGATACTGGTACAAATTAATGCTAAATATCAAAAACGTACCAGTCGGACCATGCTGCTTGTTAAATTTTTAAAAAATAAAATGGCCTTTTAAATACAAATCTTTTATGCATTTGAAACTTTTGACTGTTTAAAATTGTGGGGTTTTTTTTGTTTTTTTTTTGTTATGCATCAGCAACAAAAAACAGTAAAACTTCATGAAAAACACATGGTGATTGATGCCTAAAAACGGACCAGGATGGGGTATGCAGTGAGTCTTCTTCGGTTCAGGCACACAAAAAAACAAACAAAAAACGAATGGCTCCATTGCATTTTATTGCTTTGTGTGCTGTTCTGAATGAGAAACTGTGATGGGTGGGATCAGGCCAGCTGTGCATATGTCAGCCACGTGTCTATGCAAAGTTGACCAGCACAGAAGATGTGTCCATAGGACAGCGGCTGGACCTGGGTCAGGTAGTGCGCATAGGACAGCGGCTGGACCTGGGTCAGGTAGTGTGCATAGGACAGCGGCTGGACCTGAGTCAGGTAATGTGGTGAACGTGACCCAGGTAGTGATGTGCAAACTGCAACTGTTCAGTTTGAGGTCCATACCGGACATCTAGTGTCCATGCAGGGTGGATTTGATTTAAATCTAACTGATTTAAATCACGATTTAAATCACTAGTCAGTAAGGCTTGATTTAAATCAGTGATTTAAATCAAAGTTTCTACCTAAACTAGTTCTTGCTACTTTAACATGGAAGTAGATGAAGATTTTTAGAATCACTTTTTATATTACTTTTTTCTCCCAGTTTAATGGGTTAATCATTCATATTTGGACACCACTGTTCTGTTGTACTTAGGAAGGAGAAAAATAATCCTGACCTTAATAACAATTTAAATAGATTTATTCAACTGAAACAATAATAACATTACAGCATAAGTTATTTGCTTAAACAAACATCCATGTTTGTTAACTAATTTGGCTAAACAAAATATATATATATTTTAAGAAACTTAGACTGTCAGCCCAGCCGACACATGAAAAACTTAAATACTACTGTCCCTGCTGTCCTCTGTAGCTCACTTGTCGTCATCTTCATCATCATCTTCTTTGTTCCTATTCATAATCTGGAAAAGAAAAACAAGCTTTCCTGCTTTATTGGGTCCCAACCGATTTCTCAATTTAGAATGAATGAGTCCAAAGGAAGAGAATATTCTTTCAACGCCTGCAGAAGAAGCTACTGCTGTTAAAAGTGAAATCATTACTTGAACAGTCTCTAAATCCAAGCGCTTAAGTGACTTCCACCAGTTTACTGGTGTGACCTTCCTTAAAATATCTTCAGCAAACATATATTTCTTGAATGGTTCCCCCTTAGCTCTGAAGTTTATTATAGTTGGCATTAAAGATGGATGATTGCTGGATACCCATGTCATAGCTAACTCCTCTTCCTCAGCACTTAGGTTTTGACCCTGATATTGGATATTGACAATATTTGCCAAAAAATGAGCTGGAGTCAGTGCTTGTCCCATTCGTTTGTTTACTGCTTGTAATTTAATTCTGTCCATGTGTAGTTCTGTTTTTAAGTGTTCACTCAGTTCCTTCCAAATTTCAACAGCATCTGCAATAAAACAGCTTTTTTTTCTGTATTTTGTTTAAAGCTTGAGAGATGGGTTTCAGGAAGCTCAGCATATGTTCAACATTTCTCTTAAGCCCAATGTTGAGGATTTTGGCCGTGACAGTGCCATCTATTTTATCTCGATTTTCTTCACAAAGTGTCATCAGAATAGGCCAGTTTTTGATATACTGCTCAAAACAGTCCACCACAGAGTTCAATCTAACATCTTGTGGGAGCGTTAGCTTGGTTCCACCCATCCTTTTCAGAGCTGCTGCAGCAAAATGATTATTACGGAAGTATTTAGCAATTTCAACAACATTAGCCTTTATTTCTGGAACACTTAAGTCTTTGGCTAAGAGGTGCAGCAAATGAGCACTGCAACCATATGTTATTAGCAGCTTTGTATTCCCTCCCTGCTCTTCTAAATCTCTTCTCATCTTGGATACGTTTGCAGCATTGTCAGTGACCAAACTGCGTACTAGACATTTGAATTTTTGTTCACATGTCGTTATACCTTTTTACTGCCACTTCTTGTAAGTATTCTGCTGTGTGTGCATTTCCTGACGTATCAGTTGTTTGTGCAAGGAAGACTTTACCTTCTTCTGTTGTTATACAAGCACATACAATAGGATCATTGTGGACATTACTCCACCCATCAATACTTAGGTTAACAATTTTACCCTCCAGAGCTGTTGCACATTGCTCCATTTCTCTGTCATACACTTGATCCAGCAGTTTCCCTGCAACATCAGCTCTGCTGGGTGGACTGTATCCTGGTCTCAGTGACTGAACCATATTAATGAAATGTGGGTTCTCAGTCAGACGGAAAGAAGAGTTCGTTGCATAAATTAACTGGGCAATTTTTTCATCAATCAACTCTTTTTCTAATCTAGTTCTTATCACAAACCTATCTATGGTGGTTCCAGGAGGTAAAGGTTTTTTCTTCCTTTTGGGTGATGGTGATATGTGGCTGTGGGTGTCTGATGATGCTGCTGCTGCTAATTATTATTATTATTATTATTATTATTATTATTATTATTTATTTATAGAGCACCATTAATTCCATGGTGCTGTACATGAGAAGGGGGTTACATACAAAATACGTATACAAGTTACAGTAGACAGACTAGTACAGAGGGAAGAGGGCCCTACCCTTGCGGGCTTACATTCTATAGGATTATGGGGAGGAGACAATAGGTGGGGTGTAGGTCAGGCGGCAGCTCCGCACGGTGGTCGGGCGGCAGCTCCGCACGGTGGTCGGGCGGCAGCTCCGCACGGTGGTCGGGCGGCAGCTCCGCACGGTGGTCGGGCGGCAGCTCCGCACGGTGGTCGGGCGGCAGCTCCGCACGGTGGTCGGGCGGCAGCTCCGCACGGTGGTCGGGCGGCAGCGAGTTCATTGTAGATTGTAGGCATTTCGGAACAGGTGCGTTTTCAGGTTCCGTTTGAAGTTTGCAAGGGTAGGGGATAGTCTGACGTGTTGAGGCAGCGAGTTCCAGGAGACTGGGGATGCTCGGGTGAAGTCTTGGAGTCGGTTGTGTGAGGAGCGAATGAGAGAGGAGGAGAGGAGGAGATCTTGGGAGGACCGGAGGTGACGTGTTGGAGTGTAGTGGGAGAGTAGTTCGGAGATGTACGGAGGGGAAAGATTATGCACAGCTTTGTAGGTCAGTGTTAGAAGTTTGAATTGGATACGGTGGAAGATTGGAAGCCAGTGGAGGGACATGCAGAGAGGAGAAGCGGGGTGGTATTGAGGAGAGAGGTGGATAAGTCGGGCAGCAGAGTTAAGGATGGACTGGAGAGGGGCAAGCGTGTTGGCAGGGAGGCCACAGAGGAGGATGTTACAGTAGTCGAGGCGGGAGATTATGAGGGCATGCACTAGCATTTTAGTTGATTGCAAATTGAGGAAAGGGCGGATTCTGGAAATATTTTTGAGTTGAAGACGGCAGGAGGTGGTGAGGGATTGGATGTGTGGTATGAAGGATAAGGCAGAGTCAAAGGTCACTCCGAGGCAGCGAACTTTGGGTACTGGCGAGAGCGTGGTGTTATTTATTGTAATAGATAGATTAGGTGGAGAGTGTAGGTGAGACGGAGGAAAGATGATTAGTTCAGTTTTGGCCACATTGAGCTTTAGGAAGCGAGAGGAGAAGAAGGAGGATATAGCAGATAGACATTTCGGGATTTTGGACAGCAGAGATGTGGCATCTGGGCCAGAGAGGTAGATCTGGGTGTCGTCGGCATATAGGTGGTATTGGAAGCCATGGGACTTTATGAGTTGTCCCAGGCCAAATGTGTAGATAGAGAAAAGTAGGGGTCCTAGGACAGAGCCTTGAGGGACGCCAACGGAGAGATGGTGGGATGAAGAGGTTGTGTGGGAGTGGGAGACACTAAAAGTGCGATTTGAGAGGTATGAAGAGATCCAAGAGAGGGCAAGATCTCTGACACCAAGGGAAGAGAGGGTCTGTAATAGGAGGGAGTGGTCAACGGTATCGAAGGCTGAGGACAGGTCTAGGAGTAGGAGTATAGAGAAGTGCTTGTTCGCTTTGGCAGTAAGCAAGTCATTTGTGATTTTAGTCAGGGCAGTTTCGGTGGAGTGATGTGGACGGAAGCCGGACTGTAGGTTGTCAAAGAGAGCGTTAGAGGAGAGGTGGGAGGAAAGTTCAGCATGGACATGCTGTTCCAGGAGTTTTGAGGCAAGTGGGAGTAGTGATATGGGGCGGTAGCTGGTAGTAGAGGTTGGATCGAGGGAAGGTTTCTTTAGGATAGGTGTGACTGTTGCATGTTTAAAGGCAGAGGGGAAGGTTCCAGTCGTTAAAGATAGGTTGAAGAGATGGGTTAAAGCTGGAATAAGGATGGTGGTGAGGTTGGGAAGGAGGTGGGATGGCATGGGGTCAAGTGCGCAGGTGGTGAGGTGCGCTTTTGAGAGCAGACGTGCAAGCTCTCCTTCGGTGATGGTGGGGAGGAAGTTTATGGGGGAGGGGCAGTGGTCAGCTACATGAAGGGGTTGTGGTGGCTGAGCAGAGAAGACTTGCCTTATTAGGTCGATTTTTTCTTGGAAATAGGTGGCAAAGTCTTCTGCAGAAATGAGGGAGGTTGGAGGGGGCAGTGGTGGGCGAAGGAGGGAGTTGAAAGTGTTGAATAACTGTTTGGGGTTGTGTGTTAGAGAGGATATGAGGTTTCTGAAGTAATCGTGTTTAGTGGAGGTGAGGACTGAACGAAATGTGTGAATTGCATTTTTGAATGTGGTGAAGTCTTCCTGGGAGTGCGTTTTCTTCCACCGCCGCTCTGCAGCCCTAGACCTTTGCCTAAGTTTTTTAGTGAGGCTGTTGTGCCAGGGCTGTCTATTGATTCGTCTCACTCTGCCATGCACAAGGGGAGCGACTGAATCAATGGCTGATGTGAGGGTGGTGTTGTAGAAAGTGGTGGCGCTGTCTGTGTCGTGGAGGGACGATATGGAGGACAGTGGGAGGATAGAGTCGGCGAGGGTGTGCATGTTGAGGTGTGCAAGGTTTCTGCGGGGATGTGCTAGGTGCTGGACAGGGGGGGTAGGTGAGGAGGACAGGGCTGAAAAGGTCAGAAGATGGTGGTCAGATAGGGGGAGGGGGGAAGTTGTGAAGTCAGAAAGGGGACAGAGGCGGGTGAAGATGAGGTCTAGTGTGTTTCCATCTTTGTGGGTGGCAGAGGTGGACCACTGAGTTAAGCCAAAAGACGAAGCAAGGGAGAGGAGTTTGGAAGCAGCTTGTTGGCGAGTGTCAGTGGGGATGTTGAAGTCACCCATGATGATGGTGGGAATGTCAGCAGAGAGAAAGTGTAGAAGCCAGGCAGAGAAGTGGTCGAGGAAGGCAGTGGTGGCGCCCGGGGGTCTGTATATGACAGCCACTTGGAGGTTGGAGGGAGAATAGATTCGGACAGAGTGCACTTCAAAGGAAGGCAGGTCGAGGGAGGGTAGAGGTGGGATTGTGGTGAAGTTGTAGTTGTTAGAAAGAAGGAGGCCCACTCCTCCACCTTGTCTATTGCCAGGGCGAGGAGTGTGGGAGAAGTGCAGGCCACCGTAGCATAGTGCAGCTGGGGAGGCAGAGTTGGATGGTGTCAGCCATGTTTCGGTGATGCCTAGAAAGGATAGATTGCTGGAGGTAAAGAGATCATGAATGATGTGCAGTTTATTACACACTGAACGGGCATTCCAGAGCGCTCCTGAGAGAGGGGGCGGCAGAGTGGGTGAGAGGGGAATAGTTTTTATGTTGGATAGATTGCGGTAGTTACTATTATGTGGAGAGTGGTGGGTGGGTGATAAAGAGGGGTGTACCATCCACGGGGGGCCAGGATTGGGGGCTATGTCACCAGCAGTGAGAAGGAGTAGAGAAAGGGAGAGCAGGTGGGAGAAGGAGAGTGGACGGCATGGTCTGCGCGATATTAGGAGCGATCTGAGGTTCAGGAGTAGGTCAGCAGATGAGGACAGATGAGAAGGCAGGAGGGAGGGGGAGATGAATATTTGTTTAGAGGGAGCTGGGGTGTGCGGATAGTGAAGGAGAGTGAGGAGGAGAGGGGCAAAGACTGTGAGGGCATAGGTGAACATGGTGGGGGTAGTGTGGTAAGTATATGATTTAACAGGTAAGTTGTGTCAGTGGAAAACTGCTAATGAAGCACTATCCTGGATGGATAACTCTGAAACTGTAGAACAGGATGATGGTGATCTTGGAGGTGGATAGTTTCCAGAATCCATGAATTCCCCTAAACAAAAAAAGTCAATGCTGTTATTTTATTGTTTATTATACAATTTCTGCTTATTGTACACAACACATCACTGCCCCTGCCCCAAAAGGAATATTTGTTTTTCTTCATAACTGTACCAGATGACAGTAACATGCACTAATAATAAGAAATATAATTTTTCTCACACATGACAGTTCAGTCTTTAGAAATAGAATTCAATAAAAATGTTTACCAACCTGAAGATCCTGCCTGTTCAGAAGTGTTTCTTTGGTCATCTTCATCACCGCACTTCTCATGATGTTGCCTCATTCGCGCCACCAGGCCTTGCATCTCTTTGTTGCATCGTTTGCATTTTGCACGCATGCCTGCCTTACCGATAGGCGAAGGAGCTTCATTAAAATATTCCCAAACTGGGTCTCTTTTACGGCCTGCTGACATTATAAGGAAAGAATGTAATAAACCTCAGATCGTACACACAAACAGATCCAGACTTGTCTGTCTGTGGCTATGCTGCAGTATTGTGCTCAAAGTTTCACTTTCATTTTCTTGTCTGCTTGCCCTTCCTCCTCCTCACACTTAGATTCACAATCTTCTTGTGTTGTGCAGATCTATTCCACTCCAAACAATCAGAAACATATTGTCTAACTTCTTGGACTTGGCACTGAAGGGGTTGATTCTGTATTCATAGGTTTGTAGAACAATAGGATTAAGGTCTTTTTCTCAACTCTGTTCATGTTGTAATATTTTTGCTGTGAAGAAGAGGCTGGGACCTCTGCGGAGTCAAATTCAGTTTTGAGAACTGCGTAAGGGGTACTTCACACACAGCGAGATCGCTACTGAGATCGCTGCTGAGTCACGGTTTTTGTGACGCAGCAGTGACCTCATTAGTGATCTTGCTGTGTGTGACACTGAGCAGCGATCTGGCCCCTGCTGTGAGATCGCTGCTCGTTACACACAGCCCTGGTTCATTTTTTTATTGTTGCTCTCCCGCTGATAAGCACACATCGCTGTGTGTGACAGCGAGAGAGCAACAATCCTGAATGTGCAGGGAGCAGGAGCCGGCGTCTGACAGCCTGCGGTAAGCTGTAACCAAGGTAAACATTGGGTAACCAAGGTGGTTACCAGATATTTACCTTCGTTACCAGCCTCCGCAGCTCTCACGCTGCCAGTGCCGGCTCCTGCTCCCTGCACACGCTAAGCTAAGCGGTGTGCGCTGGTAACTAAGGTAAACATCGGGTAACCATACCCGATGTTTACCTTAGTTACCAGTGTCCGCAGCTTCCAGTCGCCGGCTCCGTGCAAGCGCAGCGTCGCTTGCACGTCGCTGCTGGCTGGGGGCTGGTCGCTGGTGAGATCTGCCTGTTTGACAGCTCACCAGCGACCATGTAGCGAAGCAGCAGCGATCCTGACCAGGTCAGATCGCTGGTGGGATCGCTGCTGCGTCGCTAAAGTGTGACGGTACCCTAAGTAAAATATATCGAGTAGACCTGGCTCACTAAGTTTGACAGGGTGCTCTGGAGAAAACAATTAACTGAAGTCCAAAACGAATCTCCGGCACTCCAATTAGAGAAACAAGAACACAGTCTGGGTTTCTTTGGTGCTTTTTTATTGTAAATAAAGAAAATGAAAAAAGTCTGTCTCAACGTTTCGGTCTCGATGGGACCTTTATCGAGAGTTATATCAGACTAGGTAAAAAAGAATACAAAGAAAATATTATAAAAGGTAAATGTTACATGAACATAACTTCAACACAATACATAGTATGGTTCAATTGCTCAAGTTTATACACAAAGTGCACAATGTAAAGTGCATGATACATAAATCTGTGTCTGGATGAATTTTATATACAGAGGTATTAATATGTACATACCCATTAACAGAATGACAATAATCCAAAAGCTAGTGAGTACTATAAAGCAATTTGAAGTATATATATGTGAAGAGATGACAAAATCGGGAAAAACACTTACACATACCTAAGGGATTAGAGATTAGTATAGGGATTGCACCGACAAAGAACAATGTGGGTCATCACAGAAAAGATAGGGAAGTAAGTGTGAGCACTAGATGAAAAAGACAAGACGTCCATTAAGAAATCATGCAAATAATATAGTACATAAAATTCTATCAGGTGTATGTGGATACCTGTGACCATATAACGAAATATCAAAGTCAGCCGGTAGGTGTTGCCAGATGAATCGTTTAGTGGTATTCCACAGGTGTAGGGGACCACAGTCCAAAACTGGATGAGGGATAGTAAAGAGTAAAGGAGAGAGAAGAGGGGGGGTGGGGGGGAAGGGAGAAGGGGGGGGGGAGGGAGAAGATTGATTTTATATGTTAAGATGATATATGGGATTAGTAGCCATAAGTCATGAAGAAGGTTCCATTTGAAAATAAGATTCTTTAAAGTAATACCTGCCGGGTAGGGGGTCAAGAGCCCAGTAACTACTATACAGTCATATCACCTGTTTGATCCAATAGAGAACAGCCTAATGGAAGAAGTGAAAAAAATTACTGTATGGTAAGGTGGAATCTGCATGAGAGACAGGGGACAACACTATCTACCTGTCAAAGTAGTGGAGGAGGTATACAGTTGGTATTGATATCAATATCCTAGATAGGATCTGTTTGGAGGTAGCTGGGAATGCCCTGTTAGGCAGCAACGGTCTCCTGTACTTGCTGTAGGCTTGTATATTACCAGGTGGCGAGCATATATATTCTATGTGTAAAAGAGAAGAGTCTCAATAATAAGAAGTGATGTGAGACATGCAATGAGATATCAATGTAATAACCTTAGAGAGGGGTAACTGGCGTAAGGACAGGCCCTGTGCTGCAGGATATTCCCAAAGGGATACTTAAAGAAACAACAGAAATACCTGCGTGTAAAGATGAAAACAAAGATCAAATGATCATAAGATAGTAGATGGAAAAGTTGTACCTTAAGGTGAGTCGGTCAGAAGACCCATAGGGAGCATAGGGGACCTGTATTTGTAAAGACACAAGAAGGGGTTAAAAGGAGGAAGGGTCTCTGGAAGCATGCATGGCGCTTGAAGCGGTACAGACCTGCGTCCGGTAGAGGTTCTGGCTGGCTGCTACAAGGTCTATGGATCAATGCTGCCTTAAATGGTGGGGATAACGATTGGAGTGGCAGCAGGTGAGTTTACTTCCTGGATGCGAAGTGGAACGCAAACAGGGTCAGGTGGAACGCATGGCGGCGCATGCGCAGACTGGATCGAGTCCGCGCATGCGCACAGCCTGGCTGGGTATGCGTGAGGAAGTTGGTGGTGAAAGGTGGAACTGCGGCGCTATACCGCGCCTGCGCAATAGAGACTGTGTGTTACTGCAGGGTAAGGTGATGGATTACATACTGACCAATGTGGCGTGAGGAAGATAGTGCCGTTCAAGTGACCGCTGGAAGAGAAGGGTGAACCAGTGGTGAGCAGGTGTCACATGGTGAAGGGAGCCTGAAAATAGGAAGAAAATGTTAGTAAGCATAATACAAAGGGGGGACAATGTGAAACAAATAAGAATATTAAGACCATAGTAAGACATAAATGCCATAAATCATAAAATACTCTCCTATAGACATGTGTCACAAGTCATGGCTATGGATATAAAATATAGGACATACTCACAAGGACTATAAAAAGAACCAAAAGGACTACAAAAAGAACCAAAATGCAGAATCTTAAACGGATCAATGGAGTACAAAGCATATCAGAGGTGGACTTCATATTCCCGATTCAGACCTCGGGGTTCAAGAGTGCCCAGTGTATAAATCCAGAACGCCTCCCTTTCTTTTAATCTGCGGACTCTATCGCCTCCCCTACGCATCTGTGGGATGTGTTCGATGACCTGAAATCTGAGTTGGGCCACTGTGTGTTGAAAAGTGTCAAAATGGTGGGGGATGGGCAGTAAAAGTTGCTTGCATCTGATCGTAGATTTGTGTTTACTAATGCGGTCCCGGATATGCTGGGTGGTTTCCCCCACATATCCGAGACCGCATGGACACTTGATCAGGTATATTACAAAGGAAGAATCACAAGTATGGTATCCCTTAATGGAGAGGTTTCTGCCTGTATGAGGATGTGTGAATCTATCGCCTTTGGTGAGGTTATTGCATTGGAGGCAATGTAAACATGGGAAATTTCCTGTTTTGGGAGGTCCCAGGAAGGTCTGATGTGATGGAGTGGATGACCCTATGTCAGCCCTAATCAGGCTGTCCCTAAGGTTCCTGGCTCGTTTATGACAGAAAATTGGGGGTGTGCAGAACTCTTTGATGGAAGGGTACGCCTTCTGTAGCAATGGCCAATGTTTCGAGATTATACCTTTAAAGATTGGAGCAAAAGGGTGGTAGGTTTGGACACAATGGACCCGTGGGGTGTTGACGTTGATATCACGGGCGCGAGTGGATCGGTTGAAGGCTACAGTGGAAGGGTAGCCTCGTGAGATGAATTTATCGCCCATCTCACGAAACCGGGTTATTTGTTTCTGGGGATTAGAGACAATCCGTTCGACCCTTTTATGCTGAGAAATGGGTAACGACTTTTTTATATGTGGAGGGTGGCAACTTGAGTACAGTAAAAGGCTGTTCTTATCAGTAGGTTTGACATATAGGTCTGTGGTGATTGTCCCATCCGGGGATAAGATGACAAGAGTGTCCAAAAAATTAATTTGGAAAGGGTCGCTGTGTATCGTGAATGTAAGCCCCGGTCGGAAGGAGGAGATATCATGATGAAAGGTATGAAGGGATTGAGAATCACCATGCCAAATGACAAAAATGTCATCAATGTATCTCCTCCACCCGATGGCATGTCTTGTCCAAAGTGGATGGTTGTACACAAATGTGTCCTCGAAATGCGCCATGTAGATGTTAGCGTATGGGGGCGCTACATTAGATCCCATTGCTGTACCACGTTGTTGTGCATAAAATTGATCCTCGAAGAGGAAAAAATTATTCCCTAGTACAAGTTGCAAAAGGTCAATGCAAAAGGAATGTTGTAGGGGAGACAGTGTCCCGTGACGTTCCAGGAACCAGTTGACGGCTTGGATGCCGTCACTGTGTTGTATACTCGTGTAGAGACTATCTACGTCGAGAGTTACAAGAAGGCAGTTGGGAGGTAAGGAGGTGAGGGACCTGATGTGAGAAAGGAAATCCGATGTGTCCTTCAGATATGATGAGATAACAGGAATCAGGGGTGTAAGAATTTTGTCCAGGATGATGGCCAATGGTGAAAGAATAGAATCTGTAGAGGCTACAATAGGTCGTCCCGGGGGTTGTTGTAAATTTTTGTGGATCTTGGGTAGGACATAAAAAACAGGTGTCACAGGGTTGGACTTAATGAGATACTCCGCTAACTTCTTGTCTATTGTGCCCTGTAACAAGTGATAATCAACAATATCTCTGATGCGTTCACGAATTTGAGGGGTGGGATCCCTGGGAACGGGTAAGTAAGTTGAGCTGTCGCGTAATTGTCTGTGTATCTCAGAGAGGTAGTAGATTTTATCAAGAATAACGATAGCGCCCCCTTTGTCAGCTGGCTTTATTATAATGTTTTTATTATCCCTGAGTCCCTTGATGGCACTGTCTTCCTCAGGAGTGTTGTTATGTCTAATCCTATAATTACCTTTATCAATATCCCTCAATGCGTTATCAATGTCATTGGAGACCAAAGAAATATAAGTCTCGATGGGATGGTATGACCTAGGGGGATGAAAGGTACTGGTAAGACTAAGATTAAGGTTTCGGAGACAAAACGTGCCAGGGTTCTGGTTCATACGGTCAGTGGATGTGTCACCCTCCGAAGAGGCAAAGTGGGCTCTAAGTCGTAGGCTTCTGAAGAAGCGTCTCATCTCTTGGTCTAACTGAAAGGGGTTAAATTTAGGAGTCGGACAGAAAGACAAACCTTTCTGTAACACCTGGGATTCAATATGTGAAAGGTTATATGATGAGATGTTATAAACCAAGTTATCACCAATGTTATCAACTACAGTGGTCCTACCTGTGACCGGGTCTGTATGCGAGAGAAATGGCCTGGTTTTCCTCTGGCGCCGCCTCGTTTTTCTCCTGCGGCGTGTCTGGCCTCTAAAAAAACGGGTAGATGACGTAGGATGGGAATCGCTATCTGAACCCGAGGAGGCCGAGAATCCGTAATAATTGGGACGGCGAGGAGGATTGGTATCCAGGGAACGCCACCTGTAGACGCGATCTTTGCTATAATCCTCCTGGTCCCTGATAAACTTTGATCGTTTCCGTTCTTGTAGAGTTTTCTGAAAGGTGTCTATAGACTCTTTCGTTTTCTGTCTCAGTTTGTCCCACTCTGCACTAGGCAAAGTGTTACAGAATTGGTCTTCAATGGACTTGATCTTTGGTTCCAACTCACTAATTTCTTTCTGGAGAAATTCAATCGTCAATATGATTACGTCCATAGAGCACTTATTTAGGATACTCTCGTTTTTCATGCAGTACTCGGGATTATCCGAAAACAGGGTTGGACGTAGGGATACTCTGAGTCCTCGTGGGATTCTTTGTACTCTGTGGTACTCCGCTAGTGTAGTGCAATGTAGATCCAAGGCGGTGTATCTCTTTAGTTCTTTTTCATAGTCCCGGGTGCGTATCTCTTCTGTGGGGACTGATAGAAATGTACGTGGTGTGGTGACCCGAGAAAGAATATTGGTCACCTCTTCATTACCATACGAAAAGGTATTAAAAGACATGGATGCAAAAAAGAAACAATGGATTTCAAGAGCCCAGAAAAAATAAAGTCCAATATATCGAGTAGACCTGGCTCACTAAGTTTGACAGGGTGCTCTGGAGAAAACAATTAACTGAAGTCCAAAACGAATCTCCGGCACTCCAATTAGAGAAACAAGAACACAGTCTGGGTTTCTTTGGTGCTTTTTTATTGTAAATAAAGAAAATGAAAAAAGTCTGTCTCAACGTTTCGGTCTCGATGGGACCTTTATCGAGAGTTATATCAGACTAGGTAAAAAAGAATACAAAGAAAATATTATAAGAGGTAAATGTTACATGAACATAACTTCAACACAATACATAGTATGGTTCAATTGCTCAAGTTCATACACAAAGTGCACAATGTAAAGTGCATGATACATAAATCTGTGTCTGGATGAATTTTATATACAGAGGTATTTAATATGTACATACCCAGTAACAGAATGACAATAATCCAAAAGCTAGTGAGTACTATAAAGCAATTTGAAGTATATATATATGTGAAGAGATGACAAAATCGGGAAAAACACTTACACATACCTAAGTAAAGCGAGCGTCTGTGATAATATAGGAGAGAAACTGCCCACTAATCCTACAGAAACCTCTGGAAGAGCATGGCATTGTGAATGTTACACATATACAGCCTTTATTCTACTGAGTTAAACAACTCCGCTTTATCTCATGATGGAAGAACCCTTGGATGGTAAAATATTTTCCTCAAAAAGCAGTTTATTGAAAAAATCCGATTTATATAAAAAAAATCCGATTTAAATAAAAAAAATCCGATTTAAATCAAAAAAATCCGATTTTTATCCACCCTGCCGTGCACGGACCCTGGTCATGGACTTCTTATTCTTATGGAAGTCCATTGTTCGGGTTCGGCCATCTGGATAAAAAAAAATAAAATAAAAAAAAAAGTTAAAAGGAAGCAAAATGGGGATTAGAGCAGGAGAGTTATACTTGCCAAGTCTCCCACGTGGCTGTTACACTGCTTCCGGGTCCAATAATTAACTCTCATACATATTCATTGCTTCCCCCACCCACCTTCTGTCACAGCGTCTGTGTCTGGTTGCAGTCAGACTGCCGGTGTCTGATTTGGTTGTGGAGTGTAAAAATAAATAATTTGAAAAAACCGACATGTGGTCCCCCCCCCCCATTTGATACCCAGCCATGATAAAGCAGACAGCTGTGGGCCAGTATTCTGAGGCTGGGGAGGCCCATGGTTATCACCCCACAGCCTAAAACTAGCAGAACTCCACAACCAATCACAGACACTGGCAGTCTGACAGCATCCAATTATAGACTGTCAGAGAGGGTAGGCGGGGGGAGCGGTGAATATGCATGAGAGCTAATGAGTGGATCTGGAAGCAGTGTGATAGCTGGACAGAGATTCTGTAAGTATAATGTCCTGTTCTAAGCCCCAAATTTCTTCCTTTGCAGCCTCGTAGTCCTTACTAATACCATTTTACAGCACACAAGTTCGGGCTCCATAGACTTATATAGGATATGGCGTCCGGGCTCAACTTCAGGTTCGCTCATCTCTACACATTGGCAGTCTTAACTGGACCTGCAGTGACACTTCTAATAATTACAGACTGGCCTAAAATCTCCCATATTAACAGGCTGTACAAGAATTTACATACGCCAGAAGACCGTGGTACTGTACCCAGGCCATATTATATATTGTATAGTGATAAGTTTGTCGTCTTGTATTTCTTTTTTTAATGATCTGCATTACTTGTCTGTTGTCTTTCCTCAGGTGTCCCACTATCGACCCAGTGGGGTCCACAGGGATATTTTTACCCAATCCAGATTGCACAGTATGGGCTCAGTCACTACAGCAAGAACTTGACAGAGAAACCTCCACACATGGAGGTGTACGAGAAGGCGGATGACAAAACCGAAGGATTGCTGGGCACATGGACTATTCCTAAGGGAGCCTCTGTCACTACAGTGTACGATAAGACAAGAAATAGTCACGTCAGACACTTTGTAGTAGCAGGTGAGTCCGGCAGGTGTCACGTGGTCACATAATCTGTAACATTGTTGTATGTACATACTTTATTATTATTATTATTATCATTATTATTATTATTATTATTATCTGGTGGAAATAAGTTATCAGAGTGCTCGGACCTGCACCTAGCCGCAGAACTGGGAACTTTTATCTCCATTAGAGTAGAGCAGCAAACCGCATACTCTCTCTGCTCCATTCATTCTCGATGGGGCCGCCGAGCGCAGTGTTTGGAGTTTTCTGGCAGCCCCATAGAGAATGAATGGAGAAGAGATTGAGTATGCGCACTGCTGCTCTACTCTACTCTAATGAGGACAAAAGTTCCCTGTCTTACCATTTAGTGCAGGTCTCAGCAGTCCAAAAGTTATCACCTACTCTGAATAGTGATAACTTGTTGTCACCAGACTATGCCTTTAACGCTTTTATCTATACTAGGAGTATATTCACATGGTGAATTAAAATTCTGTTTCCTTGAGTCGTGTAGCAGATTCTCTTGTGGTTTATACAATGGGCTTGTTCTCCCATACCA
The DNA here is from genome assembly GCF_048569485.1 of Anomaloglossus baeobatrachus. Lineage (NCBI taxonomy): Eukaryota > Metazoa > Chordata > Amphibia > Anura > Aromobatidae > Anomaloglossus > Anomaloglossus baeobatrachus. The sequence continues at coordinate 573,037,547 of NC_134356.1, forward strand.
TTGAGATGTAACCTATTCCTGGATTTAACTCTTTCCTGCTGGTGAGATAGGGTATTATTTTGTTTGTTTTTGTTTTGTTTTTTTTGTGGAGCAGCATTGATCAAAACACCATAATTGCTTTTTTATTTTTATTTAACTTATTTTTTTTTTGCTGGTAGAGGTACATTTTATATTTTGATCAGGCTTCCGTGGACTTGAAGATAACACACGTTTGATTTCTTTGCTCATTAATTAGAGGAAAAGACAGGGGGTGCCTTTTTGTGTTTTTTGTTTTATTTATTTTTACCTTTCACATTTTTTGTTTTTTAGTCTATAAGGTACTTAGAGGACGAGCCACCAGAATTTTCCTATATAAACTAAAGCCAGTGCTATACTGACGCCATCATGCTGATTCTATACATACCTTTACTTGTGAGATCGGATGTATACTTTCTGAAATACAGGCAAGTAAAGTTTGTGAAATGCACTGTTACTTCATTGATTGGTGCTGCAGAATATCTAATAGTTGGGTCGGGCTTTGCTAGTTATTCCTTCCTCTGCCTGCCTGCCTGTCCTTCCTCCCCATGTAATAACAGAGATAGGAGGAGGAAGGACAGGCAGCAGACAGGGGAGGGAATAACTAGTAAAACCCGACCCACCTATTAGTCTGTAGCTGCTATCAATCAAATAACAGTGCATTTCACAAACTTTACTTGCTGTATTTCAGAAAGTATACATCCGATCTCACCAATAAAGGTATGTATAGAATCAGCATGATGGCACCAGTATAGCACTGGCTTTAGTTTATATAGGAAAATCCTGGTGGATGGTCCTCTTTAAACCTATGATACTTTAGAATTACGGTACTGTATATCATAAAATAGATGCTCTCCCATGAAGACCAGCCATGGGAAAGACTTCATAAGAGGATAATAGGACTAACATGGTAGTGATGGGGGCTTTCAGTAGAACCCTTTTTGCAAAGGCAGCTCCTCAGTACCCATTAATTATTTTAGGGGGCAATACAAGTCTGTGCACTTGCACACCAGCAACTGAACCATTTAAATGCTACTGTTAGTGATTTGTGGCAGCATTTAAATGGTTAAGCAGAAGTGATTGGAACCAGCCCTGATCGCTGCTCTTACAAGCAGATATATGCTGTATAGCACCTTGGGATCTGTTGCCTATGGACAGCGGGATCAGCTCCTGAATGCTTTCGGTTCACACGCACCATATATATAATGGATGTCAGGAAGGAGTTAATGCTGACTATTGAATTTGATGTGTGAACTGGGCCTAAGGGACCTCTGCACATGTTGTAAATGACAGCACATCCCCAGTAAGGCTATGTGCCCACGGGACTATGTACCCGCGGATATATCCGCAGGTATGTCCGCAGGTTTCCCACAGCAGCTCCCCAGAATCCGCAGCTATCCATTGCTGCGGGATTCCAGCGAAATATCTGCAGTAAACTTGCGGGCATTCGTGCGACTTACCTGCGGAAGTCCCGCCCTGTATCTCCATAGTGGAGAGGCAGGATTTCCGCAGGTATTTCCGCAGGAAAAATTTACATGCAGTTACGTGCGGCTGCAAGACATCCGCAGCATATTCTGCAGCCGCACATACCACAGCATGGATACAGCACTCCCCATGTCCCATAGGATAACATGGGGAGTGTCTGTACTTGCTAAAACCTGCGGAGTTATCTAGAAGATACAGATAAATCCGCAGATTTTCCGTGGCAAAATCCACGGGTACATAGTCCCATGGGCACATAGCCTAAGTCTAAGTTCACACACTGCGTTTTTTTTTTTGACGCTGCGTTTTTGTGCGTTTTTTGCGGCAAAAGATGCGCAAAAACGTGTGCGCTTTTACCGCGTTTCTGTGCGTTTTTTGCGGCATTTTGCTGCGTTTTTGCTCACTGCGTTTTTATGCATTTTTTATCAGTGAACAATGTCATTTAAAGATTGTTGAAAAGAAAAAAAAAAGGTCTGATGTCATTTCCTTCTCCAATATGTTCTTCATTCTCCACTAGTGTATGCAGGAGAGCAGACAGCTGCAGAACTACAAGGCTTATCATGCTCCATCCAGGACTGTATGCTGGAGGGAGAGGCAGTGGCAGCAGAACTACAAGGCTCAGCATACTCCATCCACTAGTGTATGCAGGAGAGCAGACAGCAGCTGCAGAACTGCAAGGCTCAGCATCCTCCATCCAGGACTGTATGCAGGAGTTTTTCTCCTCCTCCTCCTCCTCCTCCTCCTCCTCCTCCTCCTCCTCCTCCTCCTCCTCCTCCTCCTCCTCCTCCTCCTCCTCCTCCTCCTCCTCTTCCTTCCTCCTCTTCCTTCCTCCTCTTCCTTCCTTCCTCCTCTTCCTTCCTTCCTTCCTTCCTTCCTTCCTTCCTTCCTTCCTTCCCTCCTCCAAGCCACCCCAGAAAATGGCGCTTTCTTAGAAGCGCCATCTTCCGGCGCTGTATTCAACTCTTCCAGCTGCCCTGATGCCGGGTTGCTTACTGGGTAATGATGGGGTTAGGGCTAGCTGTATATTATCAGCTGGGCCTAAGCCTGAAATTCATGGTGTCATGCCAATATTAGACCATGAGTTTCTAGTAAAGATAAAAAAAAAAAACACAACACACAGAAAAATATTTTTATTAGAAATAAAACACAACACAATTAGTGACTCCATCTTTATTGAAATAAAGAACCCCCCTCCTCCGCAGTAATCCTGGGTCAGGGTCCCGCGCCGTCCAATCCAGATCCAATATCATCTGATCGGTTTTCTGGAAGGCAAAGCGATCAGATGAGGTGTCAGGTTCAAGGGCCTGAATCACATGACACAGCAGCTGATTGTATAAACTGCTTTTATACAATCAGCTGATGCATCAGTGCAAAAAAAAAAAAAAAAATTAAAATACACACGTCTGTGATGACTCCTGTCCGATCGCTGCAGGAGCTGCCGGTAATCAGTGAAGCAGTCTCCTGACGGCATCAGCTGATAGTTTAAGCCGGCCGGGCGGTAAAAAGCTGGCGTCACCGCGAGACTTACGATCAGCCGATGTGTCAGGTGACCGCATCAGGTGACCACCGCCAGGTCCTGCAGCTATCGGAAGTCTGCACACAGCCGGAGCGGCGGTACTAGGAAGAGGAGCTGGGAGTGGACATGACACTGGGAGTCTGCAGACAGGTGAGTATGGCATTTTTTTTTTTTCTTCTACTGTTCACTCTTGATTTCGCAGCTGCTTCCAACTCCCACCCGGCCATGGCGTCGCACCGGACGGGAGGTGAAGGCAGTGGTGGCGGTACCGGGAGGATTCACGCTTCTGTGTTTACTGACAGAAGGAATCCTCTTCCTGTACATGTCTCTTTACTACCGACCCCTTGCATTTATAGCTGCATTTTTAGTCATAGAAACGCACTAAAATGCAGCTATATTTGCAATTTGCGTTTTTCATTGCGTTTTTGAACATTTCATTGAACTCAATGGGAGGAAAACGCAGTGAAAAATGCAAAAATAATTGACATGCTGCGTTGTGGGCGCCACAAAAATGCAGCTAAAATTAACGTTATGTGCAGACAGCAAAAATGAAAACTCATAGACTTTGCTGGGGAAGCAAATTCATGCAGTTTTCTGAACAAAAACGCGCAAAAACACAGCGAAAAACGCACTGTGTGAACTTACCCTAAAGGTTCATTTACACTGCAGGAGTACCGTGAATAAGCTTACGTAGGGACACTTGTTACCCAATAATCAGTTGCCGATCACCCAACAAACTAGCCAAAACACTGTAAATTGGGAGAAAGGATCACATCGTCCTGTGTAGACAGGCCCTGTGCTGATAACAATGGCAACCTATGGACATTTAATGGCCAGGTTACACAGCCATATTGTGCTTCAGAAACACCTTGAATGGTCTGTAATAAGCAGTTTAGCGCATCTAGGCTGCGGTTGATCTCGGCAGCACATCGTTCTGTGCTGCCGAGAACGATACTTTGTGCAAACTAACAGATAATTTCCTGAACAAACTGCACATTATCCCCGAGGGATGTTCCTGTATGATCTTGACATGTAAATGGCCCTTAAGTTTCTGAGATCAGTGTGTCTTGTATATATTGACATTTACCTGCTTGTAGTCTGGAGGCAGAACGGGATAAAGGTCCCTCATTGATAACTGACAGACTGACGTGCCTCTACCGTGCATTCATTACCCCGGGGTGGGGGGATCCTGTCCTCCAGCTCCATCCCTTAAGGACTTATCTAGGAGGTGATGACAAAAGTGACTTCATTGTATCTGAAGTGATTGACTCGTTAATCCTAATGGCTATTGATTATAAGGAGCCGCAGTACGTTAAAAGCTTGTTAAAGAGGCCGTAACGGAGCGTACGAGACGGTGGAAACACTAATAGGCCACAATGGATGAGGATGGATAGGAAGATGGCCATATATATTGCTGTTACAGGAACATCTCTCATGGGTGCACATTCCTTATTTACAAAGTACATGATGGGATGCCGCCCATTACTCCCCTCCGCACTCCTCTAGTACTTGGGTACGTTTCAGTGAGGCCTTTCTGTTCCCATCGTAATGCGGTAACAGCTTTTTCTAGCAAACACTTGTTCCTTGACTAATGGCTTCTTTTATGCAGCTGAATGAATAGGGTGTAAGTAACTCATCCCCCCCAAATAAACCGGGGAGCTGCTGCCGGCAATGTGCAGACCTTAGGGAGATCGTGCTATCATATTAATGATCCTTCATCACCATACATGTAAATGAGGGCTGATTTGACTTGTTTTACCCTTTTTTTTTTTACCCCTGCCTGTGTTAGAGGGCCCTTACTCTACGTGAAGAACAAAGTCATGGTTTCACCATTTATGACCTGTAAGGATGATGAGCTTCATTTTTGGACTATGATGTCTTCCAAAATGTTGTCATTGTCCTTTTTAAAAAGAGATTTCTATCTTGAGCACTAAGTGACCAGGACTCTTTGCGCGTTCTCCCTGCTCTTCAGTTCTTCCTTAGACAACATGATTTAGAACTTTTTACAGATCTGAAGTAATTGGAGCCTTCATGCTGAGGATTGTAGCAATTTAACGTTAACCTCTGATGGGTGGTCAACCCCTTAAAGGGAACCTGTCACCAGATTTGGCAACTTTGAGCTGTGGCCACCACCAGAGCGCTCTTATATACAGCATTCCAACATGCTGTATTTAAGAGCCTAGGCCGCTGTGTAGAACATAACTATCACTTTATAATACTCACCAAAGGGGCGTTGCGGTGCAGGGTGGTTGGATGGGTGTCTGTTCTCCGGTACCGGTGCCTCGTCTTTCGGCCACCTTTGTCCTCCTTCTTCTGAAGCCTGGGTGTATGAGGCATCCTACATTATCCATGCTAGCCGGCATTGAGGTCCCACGCAGGCGCACCACAATACTTTGATCTTCCCTGCTCAGGGCAGTTCAAAGTGCGCCTGCGCAGGACCCCAGTGTCTGCTTGTGTGGATGACGCAGAACGCGTCATGCACCCAGGCTTCAGATAAAGGAGGACAAAGATGGCCGAAAGAGGAGGCGCCGGTACCGGAGAACGAAGGCACCCATCCAACCAGTTTGCACCGCAGCGCTCCTTAAGTATTATAAAGTGATAGTTATGTTCTACACAGCGGCCTGGGCTCTTATATACAGCATTCTAACATACTGTATATAAGAGCCCACTGGTGGTGGCCGCAGCTTATAGTCACCAAATCTGGTGACAGGTTCCCTTTAAGGGGTTGACCACCCATCAGAGGTTAATGTTAAACTGCTAAAATCCTCAGCATGAAGGCTCCAATTACTTCAGATCTGTAAAATGTTCTAATCATGCTGTGTAAGGAAGAACTGAAGAGCAGGGAGAAAGCGCAAAGAGTCCTGGTCACTTAGTTCTCAGGATAGAAATCTCTTTTTATATGTTTTTTCATGGATTGAGATCAGATTAGTAGGTGCGTACAAATACTGTTACAGATGTCGAGGGGAGGGTTAGGCATGTTCGGTTTCAGTATGCCCAATACTTTATTACTAAGAATGATATATCGTTCCTCTTGGTGTCTGGCAGAAACCTATTCATTCATTTGGATAGAAATAAACCTGCTCAGCCAAGTATACGTATTAAAAGCATATATGGCCCTGCTCAGTTAAACATCAAGTAGTGAGTGGAGTCGGTGACTTCATGTCTACAAATATCTCAAAGCTTGTGTTCATAAGTGCAGATATTGTACACTTGTACTACTTTGATGAATAGGACAGGCGCACTCTACTTGCCTCTTGCATGTTATCCAGCAGATATCTGTAGCTGTGATGTAACCCCGCTCACCACCCGATATGGAAGCAGAATTACTGCTTTCATGGCAGACTTCAAGAAACCTATTGACTAAAGGTGGTGTCACACACCGCGACGATGGCGACAACGACGTCGCTGCTAAGTCACCATTTTCTGTGACGTAGCAGCGACGTCGCTGTCGCTGTGTGTGACATCCAGCAATGACCTGGCCCCTGCTGTGAGGTCGCCGGTCGTTGCTGAATGTCCTGCTTCATTTTTTAGACGTTGCTCTCCCACTGTGAAGCACACATCGCTGTGTGTGACAGCGAGAGAGCGACGAACTGAAGGGAGCAGGGAGACTGCTTCTGGCAGCCTGCAGTAAGCTGTAACCAAGGTAAACATCGGGTAACCAAGCGAAGTGCTTCGCTGGTTACCCAATATTTACCTTAGATACTAGCGTCCGGCCGCTCTTAGGCTGCCAGTGCCGGCTCCCTGCTCCCTGCATGCGTAGCCAGAGTAGACATCGGGTAAATAAGCAAAGGTTTGCTTATTAACCCGATGTGTACTCTGGCTAGGATTGCAGGGAGCCAGCGCTAAGCGGTGTGCGCTGGTAACCAAGGTAAATATTGGGTAACCAGCGAAGCATTTTGCTTGGTTACTGCATATTTACCTTAGTTACCAAGCGCAGCATCGCTTCCACGCAGGGCTGGGGGCTGTTCACTGGTCGCTGGTGAGATCTGCCTGATTGACAGCTCACCAGCGACCATGTAACGACGCAGCAGCGATCCTGATAAGGTCAGGTCGTCAGTCGTGATCGCTGCTGCGTCGCTACGTGTGACCTTAGCTTAAATGGCCAGAAGTACCGTATATCTCTATTATATTCTTGGCTTAAAGTGAACCTGTCAGGTGCAATATGCACCCAGAACCACGAGCAGTTCTGGGTGCATATTGCTAATCCCTGCCTAACCGTCCCTGTATACACTAGCAGAGATAAAGAGATCTTTAGAAAAAGTATTTCTAAAGATCCTATATGATATGCTAATGAGCGCGGGGACTAGTCACAAGGGCGTTAGTTCCTTCGCTCTCATTTTGGTAAAAAGAAAAAACAAACTAAACTCTCTGAAACTGTGTAATGGGGTGTGCTGGCCAGAGCAACAAAAATTAGTATGTATGCAACATGCTCTAAAAAAAAAAAAAAAGTGGGGGGGGGGGAATTATGTATTTGCATATTACTCAAAATGTATTATTTATTTTTGTCTCTTTTAATTAATATTTTCTGTTTGCTTTTATACCAGAAAACTCAGACGGAGCATCGCTGACGCTGGGCAACACGAAGGATTTCATCCTGGCTCTTGACTTGAAGTTCTTGACTAATGGCAGTATCTCTGTGGTGCTGGAGACCACCGAGAAGAACCAGCTGTTTACTATACACTACGTCACCAACACACAGCTCATTGCTTTTCATAACCATGATGTCTATTACGGGATTGGACCTCGGACCACTTGGAGTACACTAACCCGGGATCTGCTGACTGATTTAAAAAAGGGAGTGGGGCTGTCCAACACAAAAGCCGTACGTCAGACTAAGATCATGCCGAAGAAAGTGGTCCGCATTGTAGCAAGGGGCAGTGGATTCTTAGATAATATCACCATCTCCGCCACTGCCCACACAGCGGCCTTCTATGCTGCCAGTGATTGGCTTGTAAGGAATCAGGATGCTAAAGGTGGCTGGCCGATTATGGTGACCAGAAAACTGGGGGAGGGATTCAAAGCCCTGGAACCAGGGTGGTACTCTGCAATGGCCCAGGGGCAGGCAATATCTACACTTGTGCGTGCCTATCTGCTGACCAAGGAGCAGGTATATCTAGACTCCGCACTCAAAGCAACTGCTCCTTTCAAGTTGACCTCGGAAAAACATGGAGTGAAAGCAGTTTTTATGAACAAGTATGACTGGTATGAGGAGTACCCTACTACACCAAGCTCCTTTGTGCTAAATGGGTTCATTTATGCTCTGCTTGGCCTCTACGATCTAAAAGAAACTGCTGGGGAAAAACAGGGCAAAGAAGCAAGGCTGCTATACGAGCGAGGACTGGAGTCACTCCGCGCCATGTTGCCTCTTTATGACACGGGCTCTGGAAGTATTTATGATCTAAGGCACTTCATGCTAGGCACTGCCCCAAATCTTGCCCGTTGGGACTACCACACTACACACATTAATCAACTTCAGCTTCTCGCCAGTATGGACGGGTCTCCAATATTTAGAGACTTTGTTCGGCGTTGGAAGTCCTATTTAAAAGGAGGCAGAGCTAAACATAACTAGAAGGTAGCCAGGAAACCAGCCAGAAACCAAAAGCTGTCGGGGTGTGACCAGCGCCCAAGTCCAGCTGTGCCCCATTCACTTTGCTGACGGTGGTCCACATCTGCAGTGGGGTTACAAAGTCCTACCGGTGCAATGGGCAGAGTAAGGTGTGAACCGCTCCCTGTACTGCCTTGCTGTAATGTGTGTTAAACATACTAGTGTTTTCTTTAATATTAGTTTTTCTTTGGGAAGCTGGAACCAGACATACTATATGTAAGGATTGGTTTAAAACTACAATTATCTTCCCGATTTTCATTCTGTGCCTTTTGTCCTTATGATGTCATAGAAACGGAGGGAACAATCTTTAAAACCCTATTATATCTGATGAAGGGGCTGGAGGCTTTGGCTGCTGGTGACTTGATCTCCCAGTGTAAATATATATAAATATATACATATATATTCTTTGTGTTGACAATCATAACAGGTAACTAGTTATCTTTCAATGACATCACGGACTGAAACGCGCAGTGCTCATATACCTTCCCTTTAAACTTTTTCCAACTAATATTAACAAAATACTAGAAGTCCTGTCTAATGCACTTTAACTCGCCGTACCTTTCTGAAGGCAGCCCAACTTTAAAAAAAAAAAAAGTTCCAAAGATTGTGTTCAGCCTCCTCCCTTATACGAATCTGTAAAATAAAATATAGAATATTTAAGTGACATCCAGATATACATACATAGTTTTATACTTGTCAGAAAGCAGAATAATTTTGTAAGTGGAATCACTTTAATTTACCATAAAATAGAGTTACTTATTGTACAAGAGATTTTTAAATGACTGCTTCCATCCCGGATCCCCCGCAGAACACTGTGACAATGCCTTTATCCTACTGGTAACTACCAAGCCGTGTGGTGTGTTTGCTGCTCGTCTGTCACTTCATCTATCATTCCCATATTACTGCTCTATGAACAGTGAAAATATCAGTTATCTCCATACAAATAGTGTCCTTTTAGCTTCCAATACGGAATACACCTAAAGGGTATCACCTTGGACATTGCCGTCAAGAATCACTAAGAAATGTGTGTTTATGTGACTGTATGTAGATGTATTATATTTATATATATATATATATATATATATATATATATATATATATATATATATATATATATATATATATATACACACATTTATACTGTGTGTGTATATAATATATACGCTCTCATATACTGTTCATATGCAGTATATGTACATGCACGCATATACACACACACGAAAGATTATTTTACATATATATATATATATATATATATATATATATGTAAAATAATCTTTCGTGTGTGTGTATATGCGTGCATGTACATATACTGCATATGAACAGTATATGAGAGCGTATATATTATATACACACACACACACAGTATAAATGTGTGTATATGTATATGTATATATATATATATATATATATATATATATACACATATACATATATACATATATATATATATATGTATATATGTATATATATATATATATTTATATATATATATATATATATGTATGTATATATATATATATATTTATATATATATATATATATATGTATATGTATATATATGTATGTATATATATTTATATTTTACACACAAACATAGTTTATATATAATACTGTATAGATATATATACATATACACAGTGGAACCTTGGATTAGGAGCATAATGGGTTCCGGGAGTACGCTCTTAAACCAAGCTACTCTTATATCAAAGCAAATTTTCCCATAGGAAATAATTGAAACACAGACAATTCGTTCCTCAGCCCAAAAATATTTACTGTATTCATACAACTTATTACAGTAATACTAAATGTCCTGTATTCATATAAAATTATTACAGGACACGAATACAAAATACTGTACAGTAAAAAACATATAAAGCAAATTAAACTGCACTTTCGCTTACAATAGAATTTTTTGGTGTGCGGGAGGTGCAGTATAAGCAATGTGCTGCACTGGATAGCAGAAAGTACAATACTGTATCCACAAATGCTAATTGATAGACATGCTGTATAGTATATACTGTACTGTACAATGGTATACTGTATACAGTACATATGTACAGAAAGTTACCTCCAGAGCGGGTCAGAGCGCGGTGACAGAACCGGAAGTGTGCACGGTGAGGATTTGCTCTTCTTGCAAAGCATTGCTCTTAAACCAAGTTACAAATGTGTAAAAAGCTTTGCTTGTCTTGCAAAACGCTCTGAGTTACTCTTAAACCAAGGTTCCACTGTATATACACATACGGTACATATATCACATACACAATTATATATATATTAGTACTGTGCAAACATTTTGGGCAAAAATGCTGCAAGATACAAACTCTTTCAAATATAGAAGTGTTAATAGATGCAAAGTGCATGAACAAAAGAGAAATCTTAACCAAATCAATATCTATTTGGTGTGACTAACCTCATCAATTCTTCTAGGTACACGCAAACCGTTTTTGAGAGCGGTTGTTCCAAACATTATGGAAAACTAACCACAGATCTTCTGTGGATGAGGCTTGTGCCAATCCTTCTGTCGTTTCTTGTCTGTATTCTCAGACAGACTTGATGTTGAGATCAGGACTCTCTAGGGACCATATGATCACGACAAGGACTCCTTGTTCTTCTTTACTCTGAAGATAGATCTTCATGACAATAGCTGTATGTTTGGAGTCGTCTTCAGACTCCTTCATGATGGTATAAGTATCTGCCTGTATTTCTCAGCATTGATCACATCATTACTCCTGACCAAATTCCCATCTCCAATTGCTAAAATGCAGCCCCAAACTTGCAAGGACCCTCCTCCATGCTTCACAGTTGTCTGCAGACTCTCATTATTGCACCTTTCTCCAGCCTTCAATGTCTTCTGTTACAGCCAGATATTTCAAATGTGTGGGGGGTTTTTTATCAGTCCAGAGAGCGGCTGCCAGTTTACTTCACCCCAGTTCCTATGTTTCTTTGCATAGTTGAGATACTTTTCCTTTGGTATGCTTTTTCTTAGCCACAATTCTTCCTTGAAGACCATTTTTACACACAGTAGATAGATGTAGCCAGGTCCCCAATGATTTATAGCTTTTTTTTTTCAGCTTAGGGCACTGCCGGACAGCCTTCACTTTTGAAGAGAAGTAAGCAAGAGGTGTCTTTCATTTCCTACACAAACTATATTTGGACAACAACTGTGTCTTAAAGGGGTTAAGGGGTCTTAAAGGGGTTGTCTGGTTTTTATATCAGTCTGCAGTCACACTATGTGTCACTATGTGACCGGGGACTTTTGAATCCTCACATTGCATATACAGGGTTTGCTGATGTCCTAGCCGGGAACAGAGGTCAATCAATCATGAATCTATGATATGTACTCCCGACGAGATGCGCACAGCCTTGCTCAGTGCAAGTGTATTGCGTAAAGGCAGTGTTACATGCTACGATTTATCTGGCGATATGTCGTCGGGGTCACTAATTCCGTGACGCACTTCCGGCATGACGTTGTTGCGTGTGACACCTCCGTGCGACTCCGAACGATCGCAAATAGGTTGAAAATCGATCGCTAACACGTCATTCAGTTTCAAAATATTGGTCATCGTTTGGAACGCAGCAGACATATTGCTATGTTTGACGCCCTGCCAACGACTAACAACATCCACACGACCACCTGGTCAAACAATATATCGCTGTTGCATCATTGGTGAGATGTGTACGTGTGACTGCTCATAAACGACCTATGTGCGATCTCGGCAAATCGTAACTACGATCTGGGCGTGTCACATCGCTACTGATATCGTCAGATAAATTGTAGCATATAAAACGGCCTTTAGGCCGCCCCCTGTCTACTCAGATTCTGGCTCTGAAACTGGAGATTCCTCAGTACACCGTGTGCGCGATGTGATGATATACAAGTCTGCAGTCACATTATGGCTTATCATTACAGACTGGACAACCTCTTAAGTCCTCAATATTGCCCATTTTTTTGTGCTTCTTCAAAAGCGTTTGAATAAGATTTTGAAACCCTGGTTTGCAAAAATCTTTTCCTGGCAGTGACTTTGCTGATGTCTTGTCTTTCCAGTTTGTATGACCTGTGACATAAAACTGTCTTTCACAACCTCACCTTTGTTCCAGCATTTGTCTATTCCTCACCCAGTTTTAACCCTCCTACCCAGTTGTTTCTGTTAGTGACTCTTGTTAATCAGCCTATATATGAAAATGATCATTATTATCCGTTTGCTTTATAATTGTTTAGCTATACACCTTACTTTGTTCAAGTGTATCAGGTGTACCTAGAAGAATTAAGGCTATATGCGCACAGTGCGTTTTTCGCGGCGTTTTTGCGCGTTTTTGGCCTCAAAACTGCAGGACTTTGCTTCCCCAGCAAAGTCTATGAGTTTTCATTTTTGCTGTCCGCGCACATCTGTTTTTTTTTTACCTGCGTTTTTGAGTTAAAAAAAAAAAAATGGACATGTCAGTTCTTTCCTGCGGTTTTCTGCGTTTTCCCCCCATGCAATGCATTGGAAAAACGCAGCAAAAAGCGGAGATCAAAAACGCAGCCAAAAACGCACCAAATCGCGGCAAAAACGCATGCGTTTTTTGATGCGTTTTTTTGACGCAGGTGCGTTTTTGTGCGTTTTTAGCGGCCAAAAACGCAGCGTCAAAAAGACGCAGTGTGCGAACCTAGCCTAATGCTGTTTTGAAGGCAAAGGGTGCTCACACCAAACGTTTGTTTTTCACACCTGCTGAAAACGTTAGCACAGTACTGTATATAATTTACCTCTGGACTTTACAAATCTATATTTTGTCTTAATTTATTATGCTTTATTTTCTCCCAAACACTTTGCTGTAGTTCACTTTTAACTGCCACGTTCGTGCTCCTTTAGACGCTGCTTTGAATGTCTGCTCTGGGCAAGAATCCCTACTGAAACAATGTTTACAAACGTTCTCACTGAGCATTAGGGAAGGTAGGAGAAGAGCTTACAAAGGGGAGAGTACATAGTGTTTTTTGAATACCGATTCTTGATAGAGCAGCAATTCAAAACCTCTTCCAAAGGAGCATGAACAAGGCAGATAAACCAGTACTTTCAGCATGGTGCTTTGGAGAGAAGGAAGCAATAAAGTAAGAATTATTTGTAGTGATGAGCGAGCACTACCATGCTCGGGTCCTCGGTACTCGTAATGAGCATTTTGACGCTTGGACAGGCTTGACTCATTTACTGAGTATAATTGAAGTCAATGACAAACTCACGCATTCCCCATAAACTTCCATTTTACTCGGTGCACAAGCCAAGCCCGTCCTAGCGTCAAAATGTTCGTTACGAGTACCGAGGACCCATCATGGTACTGCTCGCTCATCACTAATTATTATACAAAGATTCTTCTCATCAATATTCTTATTACAAAAAACCTATTTAGTTACTCTATACATTTGGTAAGTGGGAGTAGTTTTTTACAGAGTGGCTTATTAAGGGGGAACTATTGCAATGATATTCATCTGATCCAGGTCATCTTCATGAAACAACCATTTAATCGCATCTTCATAATGCTTCCCTGCAGGACTGGTTATTTGTTGATGTTTTATAGCAGTGCCTCCTATTTTTGGGATGAAAATTGAAGGGAGAAGGCATCCTAAGTATCGTAAGCCTTGTAAGAAAGACTTTATGCAAAGGGGGTTAAGGTGGCATATAGTTATCTGGCAGATGAAAACATACATATGCACGCTCATCTTGGACAAGTGTGCATGGGCTCTTAGTCAATAGGGAAATTGGCTGCTATTTTCAATCCCCTTTTGGTAGTAGCTTTTCTCTTAGGAAAACCGCATGTATGACCCGGTCTTCCCCCAACATATGCAATGGCGGAGAGTTTGGACACACCTAAACCTATTAGCTAGACAGCCAGTTCCACTAAATCAGTGGATACAATTGAAATGTACCTCATTTATCAGATTTGGGTTACATAGTTCAGGTGAAACGTCTAGATAGTCCATTCTGTATGGGAGCCTAACCAAATCTTAACGTTGGCCAAATTTACTGTTTGACTGTCATTTGAGCCCCCATAAATTTTCTTTGGGGACTTCCCAGCTGTCCCCAACAAATGATGAGGAAGATAAGGTTCAGGTTTGTCCAATTTTTGACTGCCAAAGCTTTTATCTTAGTCAAGATAAGCCAACAACAGAGGAGTTTGGTAGCGTCCCTCTCGTAGAGAACACAGGAGCATCGATAGATAGCTGTTGGCCGAAACATTATCCGTCCAACAGCTATCTATTGTGTATGGGTCTCTAAGTCCCTGTACTCACACTGTTTGCAATGTTGGTGGATTTGATGGGAAGAATAAAGCGTCAGAAGCACAATTATTTCTGTTAAAACAGGAACTTGTTGGCGATGAGGTGTAGAGGACACCACTGGTTTCTCTTAGCAGATCTAGCAGAGCACGTTGGCTTTTTTTGTGAAAACCTATGGAGCCTTGTCCTATATAAATGGTATAATGGTGCTTACAGAATGGTACACTGTGGTTTCCGGAGTGCGGGAGAATTGTCAGCCACCATTAGACTATTGTAGACCGCCAGAGCGAGAAGATATTGAGTAGAAAGAAACACGTCATCCAGGGAAAATCCCCATTCATAAAGCTCACACTATAGTATACATTTATTTTTAATAAAGTACAGATCATTTTATACTGGATGTAATATAAGAGCATGTTACTCAGTGACAATGTATACAAGTCTCATTTTAATGAAATGTTCAAAGTCCAGGAGACTTGTGTTATCTGTCATATATATCTATTTTTCTTTCTATATATTTTAGATTTTTTTTTTTTTCTTCGATTATTACTTTTTCTTTATTTTAAGTAACTCCTCCTGATGTTTCTGTTGGGTTATATTCTTTGTGCACGTTCCTCTAATCAATTAGATCTTTCACAATATCCCCACTGTAGCCCCGCACCATAAAGCAGACCTGTCACCTCTCCTGTTTTTGGGCTTGCTGATATTTCATCCCGTGCTTTCTTTGTATTCTGTTTTGCCATGTAATTGTAAATTGATAACTGAGCGTTACGTTTTCCCTTGTTAAGTCTGTGGGCCTGCTCCCCCTGGCTTCTCCCTTCTCTGCTTCCCTTTACACACATAGGATGAGACTTGTCAGGAAAGCCAAGCTGGATGGGAGGCACTCGGTGAACATGTCTTCCGATGTCCAGCTCACTTTTCATGCTATTTTTTTTTCTCTTATGAAATGGTTATTCAGAATAAAAAATGGCTTTCTCTAATGAGGACCTTTTTGTATAGATTTCATGATGACTCTACTTTGAGCAAAATTAAAGGGAATCTGTCAGCAGGTTTTTGCTATGCAATCTTAGAGCACCAGGATGTAGGGAATGAGACAGGGTTGGGCAATTAATTTTCGCAAGAGGCCACATGAGAGACCGTGACAAGTGTGGAGGGCCGAACCAATAGACTGAAATAAATTCTGCTCAATATTAATGTTAACATTAATTCAAATTAAATTAAACAATTGTATCACAATATTGAGCAGAATTAAGTATGCTGACATCCTATATACAGTATGAGGCCAAATATAGCCCCTATATACCGTATGAGATCCCACAAGCTCCTTACATACAGTATGAGCCCCCACATAGCCCCTTGTATACAGGGTGTACCCCTACATAGCCCCTCTATATATGTTACCCCCCCCACATAGCTCATCTATATACAATGTGACCCCCCTTCTCCACATAGCATCTCTATATTCAGTATGAGCCCCCACATATCCCTTCTATATACAGTATGAGCCCACACAAAGCCACATAGCCTCCTGTATACAGTATGAAGTATGAGCCTTACATGTCCTCCTATATATACACTATAAGCCCCATATAGCTTAATATACAGAATGAACCCTCACATGGCCTCCTATATACAGTATGAGCCTCCCTGTAGCCTCCTAAACAGTATGAACCCCTACATAACCTATACAGTACAAACCTCCCCATAGCCTCCTATATACAGTATGAGCCTCCTATATACAGTATGAACCCCCCACACAGCCACTTATATATAGTATGAGCCCCTGCACAGCCTTCTACGTACATGCAAAATCCCATACACATTAAAAAAAAGAAAACACTACAAAGTCACCTCGCTCCCATTTCTCTGTCGCTCTTCTCCAGTGCACTGATGCTTCAGCACAGCACGCGATGATGTCAAGTCATCACGTCTGCTGTGCCTCACAATGATTAGTGGAAGACAGAGCCAGCGGCACCATCTTAAACTAATGTATTCACTACTGTCTGCATCCTGTGAATGCAGAAAGCATTGACCTCATAAAGCGAGTGTTGAGAGAGCTCATGATCCAGCCTGCGGTCCACTGGTTTCAGCTCTTGTGCTGTCTCAGTCCACAGGTCGGAGTGTAACAGCCAGAAGGCTGGATGTGGCCCGCGGGTCACACTTTGCTCAGCCCTGTGCTGAGACAATGATTCACTAACTTGGCACCTTGTTGTAAGTTAAAAAACAATCAGTGTTTTATTAGCAGGAGATTATCACTACAGGACTAGGTGTCTTATGCCGCCTAGTCAACTATTCCATGTAACCTGGCCCCGAGCACTGATAGCTTTCTGTCAATGTACAGTGTGCACAGACAGCTGCCAATTAGTGGTGTGGGCTAAGTAACCTAGATCTCAGACGAAGTGGAGGAAAGCTTGACACGCCCAATGGAATAGGTCACCACTAGGGATGATTGAATACTTTGATTATTGGGCTTTGTGAATATTTTCCGAATACCTCGCCGCTATTCGCGAATATTCAGTGTGCAATATAAGTCTATGGGAAACCCGAATAACAACTATTCGGAACTATTCGGGCTTCCCATAGATTTACATTGCGAATCGAATAGCGGCGAGGTATACGGAAAATATTCGCGAAGCCGAATAGTCGAAGTATTCGATCATCCCTAGCCACCACACATCCACTGAGTGCAACGATATGAAGTCCGCCAGGTGGACTACAACTTGAATAGAAGGAAAAGATATCGGCACATCCAACGTAAAATAATTTCTAAATTAATTTCAGAAATTATTTTACGTTGGATGCGCCGATATCTTAACATAGATCTCATCATTATGAACACTGCTAGATCTGCAGCAGAGAAATCATTGATTGTAGCAAAACGGCAAAACTGCTCAGTAAGTGACACATCGCTGGAATCGGGGTCTCTGTCTCCACATTAGGCTGCTCTCTGATTACATAGCAAAAAAAAAACGATGACTAAGTTACTCTAAATTGCAGACAGGTTCCATTCAAGTTACCTGGACCGTAGAAATTATTTGCAAATATTTAGATGGGCTAGGTTTACACCAGCATTAAGAATTGAGTTTTTCTCTTTATAGGAACAGAAAGGGTTTGCTCACACTTGCGTATAAAAACGACAAGTGCAATCATATTAAAAAAAAACGGATTGCACTTGAACCGATGTTAAACA
Organism: Anomaloglossus baeobatrachus; assembly: GCF_048569485.1. NCBI lineage: Eukaryota > Metazoa > Chordata > Amphibia > Anura > Aromobatidae > Anomaloglossus > Anomaloglossus baeobatrachus. Next base: position 573,055,605 of record NC_134356.1, read on the forward strand.
ACGAGGCAGTGCTGATCTGTGATTTTGCTTCCCTCAGCTACTTTTGGCTTGCGTATGGTCACATAAATTGGCCGAGACTCCCCAATATAAGTCAATGGGTGCTAGAAAAAAAATCTGATGTCAGACGGCCATCTGAATGCTATCCGATCTTTACGGATACATTACTTTTCTGTAGCAGAGAACACTAAATGGTCCTGGTAATGATTGTTGACTAATAGCTGTGGGGGAAAAAATATGCATGTCATAGGGATGCTAGGTGAGGAAATAATCACACCTCGCATGACACTCGTCCAACTTTTCTGGATGAAAATTGGACCAACATATATATATATATATATATATATATATATATATATATATATATATATATATATATATATATATAATATATATTATATTATATTACTGGTGTGAGCATACCCAAGGACTGAATTCACGCAAGGAACTGAATTGTCACGTTACACATACAAACAAGCGATACCGGATGAGTCCTTTTGATTTTATATTGGCGTCTGATTTGTTTCAGTCAATATCCGTTGTTTTACTGGGATAAAAATAATTGCAATGTGCTTTTATTTTTTCGGTGAAAAATTATGGAGGCTGCGACTGCAGGTGTAAACAAGGCCTTATGACTAGTAATCACATTAATTGTTTTTACTAAGAGATCTGCCAGTTGTCTATGGAAAACACTATTTTACCAAAATAGAATCCATGCTGTATCTACCCCTAACATACCATACCCCATAATTATACCCTATTAGAGCAAAACCTTTTAATGTGTGGATTTGGTGCAATATGAGTTCTGGTTACCTTGGCTCCATTTTTTGGAGGAACGTGCTACCAGTCACTATGCATCCGAATTACAAAGCCGGGTATGGGAGTGACACCCTGGGCAAAACTGGATGATTCTTCTTTTTCTTCCTTTGATAATATTTAGGGGTTCATATTTTGTGTTGTGTTTTATCACTTTCTGACCTTCGACATGTGGGTATATACCATGTGTTTGTGAGTGTGTGTGTGTGTGCACATATATAGAGCACGTGCACACACATATATATGCAATACTTTGTTTACTGGATCCCTTGTGGTGAGGTGGTCCTTCCGAATGCTGTATAGACTTTGCATTTTAAGCACAATGTGCCCATGATAATTTTATACACAGAATTTTTTTTTTTTTGCCAGAAAAAAAAACTAAGAGGTATCTGTTGCTATGTTTATATATAGAGACGGATCAGCACCATGCTTCAGTAAGCTGCTTTATAAGATTGTACAATAAACATTTTTATCTTCTGAATGGTTTGCGTGCTTATTTTTCTTCTCTGCCTTCCAATATTAAAATACCAACAGAGACTGATTCATGTGTGTGAAGAATGTGATGTCCTGTCTGGTGACAAGGGCAAATATGTAGGACTGGCACCATGCCCTACAGACGTCTCCTGTTTCTCAGAAATGGCTGCTTAAAATCAAAGTATTGATTTTCTTCTTTGCCTTTCCAACAAGTGATTGGTCAAACCTGTCAAGTGGGCACGAGGCAGAGAGAAAAGCTTCTGCCGAGATGGATGACCATGATCCTAGATTGGTTTGTGGTGAAAATTCCAATAGACTTGGGTCCAGAAGAAGACCAGAACCCTCATCCATAAAAATAAAGTAGCCATGAGAGTCTTTGTACTACAGAGATAAGTGAGAGAGTGTGCAGGTGGCGAATCCAACAAAAATAACTTTGCAAATTGAGTAGGAGGAGCTATGACCACCTTCTCTTTTCTCAGAGAGGAGAAAATATCTTAGCTGAGAGTACTCCATCCAAGATATACAGTAGTATTTCTTATCTATGATAGTGCTTTGTAAGGTACTAGTGTATATTCCGTAAGGATATGTAAAAAACTGCGCTCATAATTATTGGAGGGATTGCAATACACCCTGGAATACACATAGAGTAGGGTGTCAGAAAACATTTACATTTAAATAGAATGGGACTTCTGTGGCCAACAGTAAGGCGTCCTATATTCGAGGCCACTACTCGGGATATAACTGGCACAACAAGGACCTACAGGTATCAGACTCCGATTTTTGCTCCAGCTAAGGAGGACAGCAGGCAGCACCTCGGCTTCAAATAGATTGAAGCAGGGGTTTCCAAATTATTTTTTTTTTACTCTTTGGAGAGTGGAGACCTTTACCAATTAAAATTCATGAACCATGTAGGCAGCACTTCTCCAACCCATCCCTGTGAAAGCACACAAGTTTTTGGTCCATTTATTCACGTACAGCGGCATGAAAAGGTTTGGGCACCCCTAGTCAAAATTACTGTTATTGTGAACAGCTAAGCAAGTTGAAGCTGAAATGATCTCTGAAAGGCATGAAGTTAATGATTACATCTTTTCTTTGTATTTTAGGGGAATATAAAATATATATATATATATATATATATATATATATATATATATATATATATATATATATATATATATATATATATATATATATATATATATATATATATATATATATATTTCTTTTTTCTACCCGTAAAATGTTCTCCATGCCATTGGCTGCAGCAGAACCCCACCACATGATTAATCCACCCCCATGGTTAATGGTTGATGAGATACTCTTTTCTTGAAATTCTGTCCTTTTTTCTCCACATCAATCATTGTGGCCAAAGAGTTCTTTTTTTAATCTCATTGCTTCACAGGACTTGTTTCCAAAATACATCATCTTCTTTAGATGTTCTTTTGCATACTTCTGACGCTGAATTTTATGGTAAAAATGCAGGAGAGGTTTTCTTCTGATGACTCTTCCATGAAGGCCATATTTGTGCAGATGTCTCTGAACAGTAGAACAATGTACCATAACTCGAGTCTGCTAAATCTTCCAGAAGGTCTTTTGCAGTCAATCAGGGGTTCTGATTTGCCTCTCTAGCAATCCTACGAGCAGCTCTCACAGACATTTTCCTTGGTTTTCCAGACCTTATCTTGACCTTTTACTCTTACTCTTCCTCGTAACTGACATTTCTTAATTACATTTCAAACTGAGGAAAGGGCAACTTGAAAAAACTTTGCTAACTTCTATAGCTTTCTCCTGCTTTGTGGGCCTCCACCATTTTCATTTTCAGAGTGCTAGGCAGCTGCTTAGAAGAAGCCATGGCTGCTGTTTTTTTGGTACAAGGTTAAAGGAGGCTTGGTTTTTATAAAGCTATGAAATTTGCATCACCTGGCATTTCCTAATGATGATGGTGAACAAGCTATAACCCTAATAGGCTAAATAAGGTCTGAAATCTTGGTCAAAGTTATCTGAGCACACAAATCTCCAAGGATGCCCAAACTTTTGCATTGGCCCATTTTCCTTTTTGTAATTTTTTAAAATGTAAAAGATGAAAATACTTTTCCTTTGCATTTTAAGCAAAAAAAAAAGTGTGACCTTTAACTTTATGCCATTTAGAGATCATTTCATCTTCAACTTGCTTAACTGTTCACAATAACTTTAATTTTGACCAGGGGTGCACAAACTTTTACATGCCACTGTAAAAGGTGCATTTTTATGCCTTTCTTCCATTGTATGAATGCATCTTTATTTTAATATTTGTCCACTGGGTTGAGGCAAATTTGCAGACCGCAGTCATTGTTCCCTCCCTGCTTAAATTCATTCCGTGGGTTGTTGTTGCCACCGGAAACATAATGGCTAATAGGCAAAACCGCCTGTCAACTGAAAATGCTGACAGGCTGACTGTTCTCAAAATGAACTAGTCCTGGATTGGCCCCGACTTCTCAACCCCAGTGGATGATATTAGCGGATCGTAAAGCCAATTCAAATGTTTTGGGGTTTTTTTCTGGTATATTCCCATGCACCCCTTTCCACCCCCAAAAGAGTATACGGTTCATGGTTTATTATTTTTCTTGTCCTCCTCCTGCTACGCCATATCAACTGGGTTATTGTGCGGCCCTCACTCCAAATTTTTACAAGGCCATCAGGCGACCCTTACTCATAATTTTACTTGCCATAGACGTGAGCCAAGTGAGTGTCTCACAGGCTGCATTCACAGCCTAAGTTGATTCTGTGGCTTTTTAGTGACGCCAGGGCCATAATAACTGATAGGCACATCCTCCTGTGAACTGAAAATGAGCTCAGGCTGACTTAACTGAAAATGAACAAGGCTTGGATTGGTCCCGACTTCTCAACAGATGACATTAGCGGAACATAAAGCCAACTTAAATGTTATTGGTTTTTCTTGGTGTATTCCCATGCACCCCTTCAAACCCAAAAAAGGGTATACAGTTCATGGTTTATTTTTCTTGTGCTGCTCTTTCTTTTTCTCCACCATGTCCACAGACTCAGCCTGCAGCCCTCACTCAATTTTTAGGCAACCAGCCCTCATTCATAATTTAGAGAGGGCTAGCAGCCAGCCCTTACTGAATGTTGAGAGGGCTATCAGAGGCAGTGGAGTGGCCAGAGGGGGAAGGCAGGCAACGTTTCCCAAGAACACCCACATGCAGCAAGTTTCAAGGATAAACATTCTTTTCTAAAGCAAGTGTGGTCAATAAAAGAACAATAATTTGCAACCTGTGCCGGACCAAGGTCAGCAAGGGTCTGATTATTATCAGCCTGACCACCACCATGCTCAGGCACATCATCAAAGCACCCAACTAGGTGGGCAGAACGCCTGGATTCAAAATCAGTGTCTTAAGGTTACGTCACTGCCTGTTCCCCTATGCTATGTGCTTGCCAATCCCCTATCAGGGATGTAGGCGTGGATGCCTCCCGCGACACCTGTCGGTACACATTACTAAGCACCATTCGCAACGTTCGACAATTCTTTGTCCCTGGGCAGCGTTCAGCTACCCTTACCCGCGGCCTTCTAATGAAAAGGTACATACCCAGCCAACCACCCAACCACAGACCCAAACACTGAACAGAAACATTTCCAGACTGCTTGACCTCAAAATGTTGCCGTTTAGACTTGTGGACACTGGCTTTCTGCAGCCCTTTGGCGGTGGTTGTTCTTCGGTACTTGTTCCCCTGCTGCCACTATTTTTCCCTGTTTGCTGTCCCCGCCTTACACCAACATGTGTCTCATAATATCACCTGACCAATGCAGTTACTGAGAAGATCCATTTCATGACCGACATGTGGACAAGTGCTTGTGGCCAGGAACACTACATTTCCCTGACGGCACACTAGGTGAAACTTATGAAAGCACATGTGCTACCGACACTGAGGACTGTGGGCCCTAATTCCATCAGGGTGTCCTCCACCTCCTACACTAATTACTGCACCCCCTCCTCTTTAATCTCTGAATGATCATCTCTGAGCACATTGTCCATATCAGTCACAAGCTGGAAGCACTGCCTAGGTGAAGCAGTAACTGGCTCTACTGAAACTAATTTGTTTAGATGACAAACAGAACAACGCTGCAGAGTTGTTGAATGGTATAACAGACCAGACAGATCTGTGGCTCTCGACTCTGAACCTACAACCAGGCATGGTCCTGGGTGATAAGTCGTAACCTGATGGACACTGTGAAGCTTAGCAAGCTCGCACAAGTGCTGTGTCTGGCCCACATGCTTAACTTAGTGAATCAGCACAGATTTGACTGAGCGATTTGTAAAGATATGCTGCTTGTGTGCTCATTTCTGCAAGTCAGCTACAGCTCTTGTCCATCTAGCAGTGCTGCAGTAGCGCTTGTGTAGCACGCCACGGGGCAGGCGGTCAGCCTACTCGTCACCGGGCCGTTTCGGGTCTGATCAGGCATTGTCACGGGGTGGCCTTGCCCTGTTCCGTTGCCCCAAGGCGTACAGTAAAAGGTGGGGGAAGCAGGGTAACTGGGAAAGTTTGTTGTGACGCAACCTGTGGTACGCAGCCAGTAGAAGCCGCCGCAGCAGAATTCCTCTCCGGGGCAGGTGTTAAGGCAACCGGGATGGTATCTCTCCCCACAGGCGTAGCGGGCTCCGGGTGGATGATGAGGGAGAAGGTAATGGATGTTGGAGCTTAAGCGCTAGGCGGCGGTGGCGCCGCCGCCGGTAAGGGTGAGCCAACACCGTTGTCTGCGGGTTCAGGGTGTAGTTTACTCTCAACTTCAGCTGCCAGCCCGATCACACTAGTCACTGCCGTGATGGGCTCAGGTCAACCCAGGTCCGGTCAAGGGTCACCACTGGCATTGTGAAAGGAGAAAGAGAGCATCCTGTTTCTAGGATGTCCCCTTCAGCAGTTAGGTACCCCGGCTGAGCTTCGCTCCAAGCCCCAGGGCCCAGTAAAGTTCATGTTTTCCAGAGGTGTGTTGCCAGAACTATGGTCCTAACGGGTCTCCTTGATGTGCGTGTGTTGTGCCTAATGCTACTCCAAGTGGAACCCGCCCCTAAGGTGGCTGGCTTCAGTGACCGGGAAGTCCATGTTCGTATGCCCCTTCCCCCCTGCCTACCCCAAGCCAACCGACTCTGTGTGAAGGCTCCTGTGCAGTGTGTAGTATGTTTGAATGTGGGACACCGGTGATTACCGCACCCTAATTGGGGTGCAGTACCCTGTGGCGACCAGAGCCTCAGGGGTGCCACACTTGCAGTGTCATCTCACCGAGTGGTGACCACGCCCTGGAGATCCATATTACACATGTTAACAAGGTTTTGTGAGCAGCAGAAGGGGATAGTTGAATACCAACTACAACATGCCCGTCAGCATTCTGGTCAGTGTCCACACATAAGAACAAAGGAGTATGAATGGAAGTCTGAAATCTGTAAGGTTCTACAAAACTTTGAAGAATCAATTAAAATGATGAGAACCGATGACACCATAATCAGAGTTACCATCCCGCTTCTGTGTGTATTCAAATGCTTGCTGTTCACAATTAAAGAGGAAGCTTTGCATGTGGACCAGGTGGAATTGGAGAAGGTTCAGACGATGCTACATGCTTGTATATCCTGACTGTTTGCGCTGGAAATGTTGCCGCTTCGGCTTTCCGCAACCTCATGGCAACAGCCATCCCGCAGTACTCTGGCCACAGCCCCACTATATTTCCTGGTGTGCATCCTCTTCTTACACCACCATCTGTCCCATAACATCACCCGTGCCATGATCAAAGTAGTTAGGTTTCAGCAGGGGTATACCTAGAGATAGACTACAAAGCCAAAGCAATATATCCTGCCTACATGCACAATAATGTCACAGAAACAAAGTGAAACGGTGCATTTGATTCTGTGGCCTAGCCAGGTAAACACTAACAGGATGCAGCAAAACCCCTTAACGTCTGCGGGCGGTAAAGATCGGCGCACATCTCAGCTGACTTATACAGTTGGGATGTGTGCCTTCTAAGCACAAGCATAATTGTTATCCGCCCGTGCCGTTTAACCCCTTAAATGGTGCTGTTAATAAATGACAGCGCCATTATAATTGCAAGCGCGGTAAGCGTTTACATACTGCCGATACCGGAAGTCACGTGAAGTGATCACGTGACTTCTGGTGGTTGTCATGGTAGCACAGGGTCATGTGATGACTCCTGTACCTCACATGACTCACTTTCTGTTTCACCCGGCCCAGAGCTGGGTGAGACAGGAAATGAGCGTATCTGCTGTTCACAGCTGTGTAGCTGTGATCAGCAGATATGGCAGAGCGATCAGACAGCTGATCCATATAGCCCCCCTAGGAAACCTAGTAAAACCTAATAAAATTAAAAAAAAAAAAGTTTAAAAAAGTAAAAATAAAGGGTTAACAAAATAAAAAATATACAGTTATTTGGTATCACGGCGTTCAGAAACACTCGATCTATCAAAATATAAAATAAATTAATCTGATCGCTAAATGGCGTAGCGGCAAAATAATTCCAAATGCCAAAATTATGTTTTTTAGTTGCCACAAATTTTACGCTAAATGCAATAACAGGCGATCAAAACGTAGCATCTGTACAAAAGTCGTACTATTAAAAATGTCAGCCTGAGATGCAAAAATAAGCCATTACTGAGCTATAGATCCCGAAAATTGAGCACGCTACAGGTCACTGAATATGCCGTAAAATGTACGCCACTTTCTTCGGACAAATTTTGATTTTTTTTTTTTTTAACCCCTTAGATAAAAGTAAATCTATACATGTTTGGTGTCTACGAACTTGCACTGACCTAAGGCATCACAATGACACATCAGTTTTACCATATAGTGAACACAGTGAATGAAATATCTCAAAAACAATCATGCAATCGCACTTTTTTTGCAATTTTACCACATTTGGATTTAATTTTTTCCACTTTCCAGTACACTATAAGGTAAAACTCATATTTAAAAGTACAGCTCGTTCTGCAAAAAATGAGCCCTTACATGACCATATTGACTGAAAGATAAAAAAGTTACGTCTCTTGGAAGAAGACTAGCGAAAAAAAATATGGTGTGAACAAAGTGCAGATAGTTTCAGATAGTTCAATGTATTTTTCAGTCTAGTATTCCCATAGCAGTTCTGCTTTCATTATTTCCCCATACATTGTGACTAGTGTGCAACTCTTTACATTATTGTATAGTTATGTTTTTGAGTTTTGCACCTTGTTCACACCATTGGTGTTCCAGACGTACATTCTTTAATTAGTTTGCACTTACTGTCTGAGAACCCTGCCCCACCCACTGCCATGTGTTTCATTTCATATATATAGCTTGGTCCTTTGTTTCCAATACAGAGCAAGTTTTTTAACTGCAGGTGAGGTTACACATAAGTTAGGGACCCCAAAAATAGAGATTACCTTGGCGTGGTTTTGGGGCTCTTTTTCATTGATCAATACAATGGCTAAACATCTCTCTGTTATGGTTGCTGTGGCTCTGGAGACTATGTCCGGATTTCTTGCTACTGCACATGTGCAAGCGCTGGAGACTAAGTCCTATCTTGGAGCCATTGCAGATGTGCGGGTGACATCATCGCTGACACGAGGTCACATGTCTCTGACACCTTCTAAGCTGATTGGCCACTGGTCATGTGCTTGTGACACGTGGTCACATGTCTCTGACACCTTCTATGCCGATTGGTCACTGGTCATGTGCTTGTGACGCTTTGCTCGGTGATAGGCCAGCGTGACGTCATTGCTGTCATTCTGGCAGCGGATTGGCTCTGGTGTCCTCCATCTTGGATGAGGCACAGAGTCTATATAAGACCCTGAAGCACGCCGCCCGGCGCTCAGTCCTCTTGGTTCATGCATGAGGGTAGACGCCCTGTGCACGTCCCTCTAGGCATCTCTCTGTCTATGTTAGGTGAGCGCCACCGGCAGGGTAGCGTTCTTATACCTTACAGCTTCGGCTGCAGTCCGTATCCTTACCTCTTAGTGGAGCGGACATAGGCAGGTGCCTGAGGCACATGGTCCGGCTGGGCCTTGTGATTCTACTCGTAGGTGGACGTTGCCGCTAGGGTAACGTTCCTTATACTGCGTCTGGCAGTTGTTCGTATCCTCGCACACTAGGGGAGCGAACAGAGGTAGGAGCTTTGTGCGGCTTATGCTGCTGTCCGTCTCTTTTGCACCACTAGAAGAGCGGACCTAGGCAGGTGCCATATCTAGTGGTTCGTGTCCTCGCACACTAGTGGAGCGAACGCAGGTAGGAGCTTTGTGCGGCTTACGCTGCTGTCCGTCTCCTGGCACCACTAGAGGAACGGACCTAGGTAGGTGCCTTTTCCCACTCACTGCTTTTGTCTCTGTGATCTTTAACAGAGACCATTCCACACACCCTCCAAGTAAGGGAGGAATTGCTTTATTTTCTAATTATATTCCTCTGTGAGTTTAACAAAGGTATTGCACTCTGCACTTGTGCTATTATTTTTTACAGTGGCACACTTATATACTCCTTATCCTCTGCCATAGTCTGCAGCAGAGTCTTTGCACGGTGGACCCTGACTGTCTGACATTCCTTTAGGTTTTATTATCAGACAGCCCCCCGTAACACTCTCATTCCTATTATTCATAGCAGTAATGCATATTCCATTTTCAAGTTTTTTCAATTTTTCAGATAATTCATTGTATTTTTCATTCCCATAGCAGTTCTGCTTTTCATTATTTCCCCATACATTGTGACTAGTGTTAAACTCTTTACCTTATTGTATAGTTATATGTTTTTGAGTTTTGCACCTTGTTCACACCATTGGAGTTCCAGACGTACATTCTTTAATTACATACTATTAGACTAGGCAGGCTTCCCAGCACTATATAAGTGCACCACACAGGAACACAGAACCTAGTTTACAAGGCCTACATTAACGGGCCTGGCTGCATCCTGTATAAAGATAGAAGTGCAAAAAATATATAATCTATATGAGGTATTAGTTGATATTTTGGCCAAAATACGGATGCTCGCAACCCAACGTCAAGGGTTCCCATGTATTGCGAGTCCCTACACTAAATTTAAAAGCTAAACCACAAAAAGAATTAAATTTAACCAGAAAAATTCACAGAAACAAAGGACAACAGTGTTTATTTGCCCAGGCTATAGAATCAAATCCACTCACAGGATGAAGCAATACCTCTTAATAAAGATGGAGGCAACAGGTGCAAATCACTGATGGAGCAACCACTCACACACTGCCACTCCATGGAAGGGGTGACTGCTTAGTATTAAAATTGCACATAAATGGCTTATATAGGGCATATATATGTTAAGGAGAAATTCCATAGTTTTCAGGAAATTTCCTTCTTAACAGTGAATGTATGCTGTAATTTCAGATTGAAGGTCACTGAGAGCTGGCTGAGAAATTCAGACCACACAATATTGCTGCTATAAATTCCTTTCTCAGTAAGGTGCACATGTGACGTGCTTTATTTTTACAGGCCTTTTTATAGAACCGTAATGGGTTAATCAGGTGAGAGAGAGGGGGGCCAGGTTATTTAGCTATATGGTCGCATCATAGTGCCTGGCACACTTTGATGCGTACCAATTTGGTTTTTTTGTGTGATGATCAGCTCAATTTAGTGATTTCTCTAGCAAGTGCAGGCATTTTTTGCATTCAGTGTATATTTTCCATTATTAGTCTTTGGCACTATTTTCTAAATGCCTTTCAGGGATATGTGACTGGACCCTCATTAATATACTCAGGGACTAAAGTTGGGTTCACACATAGCGACAGCGACGACGTCGCTGTTATGTCACCATTTTCTGTGACGCAACAGCGACTTTGCAAGTCGCTGTTATGATCGCTGCTTAGCTGTCAAACACAGCAGAAGCAGCAGCGATCATAATGACACGCGTCGCTGTGCCTCATGTGCATAAAGCAGGGAGCCGCACACACCGCTTAGCGCTGGCTCCCTGCACTCCTAGCTACAGTACACATCGGGTTAATTACCCGATGTGTACTGCAGCTACATGTGCAGAGAGCAGGAGCCGGCACTGGCAGCGAGAGCGGCGGACGCTGGTAACGAAGGTAAATATCGGGTAACCAGGGAAAGGTCTTCCATTGGTTACCCGATGTTTACTGTGGTTACAGCTTACCGCAGGCTGCCAGAAGCCGGCTCCTGCTCCCTGCACGCTTCATTTCATCGCTCTCTCGCTGTCACACACAGCGATGTGTGCGTCACAGCAGGAGAGCGACGACCAAAAAATGAAGCTGGACATTCAGCAACGACCGGCGACCTCACAGCAGGGGTCAGGTCGTTGCTGGATGCCACACACAGCGACAGCGACGGGACGTCGCTGCAACGTCACAGAAAATGGTGACGTAGCAGCGACGTCGTTGTCGTCGTCGCTGTGTGTGACACCACCCTAAGTGTGATATTTTCATGCATGGACTGAGTTTCTAATCATTGAATTTTGCTATTTATTGTATACTGAGTAAGTCACTTTGTTTCACTTTTTGTCATTGGTTTTAAATACTTTTAGAGGTGTTATTGTCCATTGTGTGTTGTATTGTTTTCATTATGTGTGGATTGTCTTGCATCAATAAAATATCAGGTTGTATTTATATTCTGCGGTGATCCCAATTTTTTAGGTACTTTTTTTTGTCTTTTTTTTTTCCTCTTTTTTTTTTGTTCCCACATGTATATAGAGTCTGTGTAGATATCTGGAGTCCGTGTAGATATTGGGCGTCTTTCCTTCTGCCGGTTCGCAGGCTTTAGTGAGAACCGTAAGTTCGGCTTCCCGTGCCTACTTGTGTGGAGGCAATGGTTCCGCAATAATGATATCCGGGGGCGCCACAACAGAGTAACTTGTGTGAAACCGTCCTGTCTCATCTGCGTAGCATGAGCCCTCCGTAAAGAAGGTCAGATCAGCATCTGGCAATAGTGTCTCTGTAACTGTGGGCAGGTGGGAGCACTCAGATCGCATAAGTTCAAAGCAATCATGTTCTTGGGTGTCCGGGTCTTCATAGCCAATGTCCATAGGCTTGGAGGGGATATCCCATATAAAAAAAAGTATTCCCCCCTTGGGAAAAAAAAAAGGTCGATGGATTGAAAGTAGTACAGCGCTTGAGTGTAACATTGGAGGGTAGGAGCAAGGTGCACTGGAGTCTTGTATACCTTTGTGAGGAGATACTCTTCTGTTGACTTTGTTTGAAAATAGCCTTGAGATCATATTGGGCAAAAACAGTAACAGGATAATGTCTTCGTTTTTTTTCAACAGGGCTGCTACTTGTTCCGGAGGAATGTAGTAACTTCCATCAGCTGGAAATAATGGATATAGGGGAACAGGGCTGGGACTGGGTGTACTCTGCACAATGGGTGTACCAAAATGGCCATCTGGGGAGGGGCTTTCCACATGGGTAACTGCGTCACTGAGTGGAAGCAGGGTGACATGAGCAGGGCGGAGGGTGTGGAAATACAGGGTAGTGTGGGCGATGGGCGGGCCGTCCCACGAGAAGCACAGTACATGGCAGTGGGAGGGTTTTGCTGGCAACAGTGTGGGCAGGTAGAACAATGTGGACCCTTGGTACCATTATTGGGTGGTAGATGTAGCAGAGACTTGTAAGCAAAACACAAAACATTGTTTTTCTTATCAGATACTTCTTCTTCCACTTACCTTTCTTTTACAATTGTGCAGGATACTCCATACCAAGCATAGGCTGTCCCAAGTAATCCTTCATCTTCCAAAGTTCCCTTCTGTTCTTTCAATGCCTTATTCCATAATTCATATTATAATCAACCACATTCTGACCAACTGCAAATTAGCATCAACGTCATTTTTTTCCCCTTTCTTTTTTTTTTTTCTTCTCTTCACGTTTCTTGCCATTCTGGTGGGTAACTAAATCACAAAATGTCATGTGTCCGGGGGTAAGCCACCATCAGACTTAAAAATGGACTTAAAGGCGTCCATTTGTTGGGGAATTTTCCGACTGTTTGTGATTTCTGACACAGTACCTAACACAGTGTCCACTCAGGGGACACCCAGCCAGGACCCTGATTGGCCTTTTCCCACCACTCAGAAGACGGCTAGTCCAACGTCTGTAGCAAGGGTGTATACCTTGTCCGGGCCTTATGACATTTCTGCCACTACTAACAATCAACCGTATCTGTTCTACACAATACAGTTCACACTGAAAATCCAGCGTCAGAAAACCCAACTAGCTAGACATATCCCCAAGAACAATTATAGCAGACAGACACTTACAACCTTTTCGGGTTCTTTAAGGTCGCACAGGAGGAAGGGGTTCCGGTTGTAGAGAGACCCATAAGCCCGACTAGACTGCCCCAGTCTAATGAGGGCTGCCCAAGGACACAAAGAAGAGAATGATTATAAATCAAAACTCTTAGCGTAGTCTGGAGTTAAGGCTCCAAACAGTTGGGCAGCCTGCAGTCACCACAGGGATGTCCAGTGTCAGTCTCCGTTCCTTCCTGGAGTGATCCAATTCACTACACCATCTGTTAAGGAGACATTACATAGTTTTTGGGAAATCTCCTTCTTAACAGTGAATGTGTGCTGTATTCTCAGATTGAAGGTTACTGAGAATCGGCAGAGAAATTCAGACCACACAATATAGCTGGTATAAATTCCTTTCTCAGTAAGGTGCACATATGTGATGTGCTTTATTTTTACAAGCCTTTTTATTGGACTGTAATGGGTTAATCTTTTAGCAAAATTCCTAAGTATACCATTGGTTATATTAAAAGCATATGCAGAAAGCCTGTGACGTTTATCCATTTTTTGTGACTTCCCCCTCCAGCCACTCCTGTGTTCTAACTCCATAACTTGCAAAGTCTTTATCATGTACCTCACAGTTATAAATTGGACTTGCACAGATACAGCCGGCCATTGTTATCAATATTTTCATTTTGTTCCCTTATTTCATGATATCAGATGCTGACCTTAGTGTACACATGTTTACAGTCTCTTGTTGCTCATATAGAAAAGAAAGCTTGGCTATAGAAAAAAAACACATAGAAAAATCTATGTTGTATTCGCACAGTAAAAAAGCACATAGAAAAATATATTGTATTATCACATATATACCCTGCCTACATGTCTTTAATCCAAAACTATCCCTTCTTCAGCAGCTATCCCTACACAGAATGCAGCTAATAATTGTATTCATATCAAATAGTGTTGATATAGGCCTGAATATGACTTTTTGTTTTATGTAGCAGCAGCTTGGTTATGTGCGCATCTGAAGCAGAGTCTGACTCTAAACCGGCTATTAAATGACCACCGACCAGAAAACAAGGAGTTAGACGTTTAGTGCCACCAGTCACTTCATATAAAAATACCATTAGGTCTGACTACATTTACACCACTATCTGATCATCCTCAATAATACAATGATTCAGTAAACTGGGTAGAGCTGCTCTCCCGTCTGTGATCAGGATGGCACTGGTCATTCTCATTCTATGAACTTTCAACTTGGAAGATCTGTAATAAACGGCTATAGACACAAAAAGTAACTCTAAAAGTCACCTAAAAATCCATTAAAAAAAAATCTGAATATATCCATTGTTTCTGATTTACTTTGCAATATATGAAATTCTGCTAAACAGTGAAAGGACATCAAGTTCTATGTTACTAATAATCATCAGTTCCCTGCTCTCTGTCATTCGGTCTTCAACAAGATGTGTCAGTAAAGCTGTCATTCACATCATTGACCCAGGTGTCGGCTGTTACTGGCAGCCTGACAACTGCTATAAAATCAGCAGTGGTCTAAATTATGTATGTAGTGTTTTGACCAGAAGTGCCTGGTTGTCAGAATAGTAGTCCCTGTGGACGGCTGCATATAATACTGTGTGGACAGTAAAATATTGCAGGTTACTCACTGTTTATTATATCCATATCAACGTACCCGCACAGTATTACACTGCTCAAAGCAGCTATTTTTACGTCAGGTCTCATGTATAAGGGTACTTGATTTCACTGTGGTATTGTCCTACGGTGTGGAAGACACTCCATGTGCCAACATATAACGCTCTGTACAGTACAACATTATGGCGGTATAATTCTGTAAGATGGCATCCGATGATAATCTAATAAAAACTGATTCCCATGACTTGTGCTAAGAATTTACCTGACCCTTCCTCAGGTACTAAAGATCAGCTGCTCGTTTGTTTAATAGACATTGTCCTAGAGAGCGCACGGGTACCGTACACAGGACAATGCGCTGCAGAGCACTATGATTTTTTTTTTCTGAACCACAAAAGATCATGTCACCTGACGAATGAGTGTTTTGCTCATTCAATGGATGATCAGCAGCCTGTTCTTATTTCTAAGGATCACTTGTTCAGAATGATATTGTTTATGATTATTGTATTTGTCCCTATTATGTATACCTCTTTCACATGTAAAGCGCCATGGAATAGATGGCGCTATAATAATAATAATATAATATTAATAATAATAATAATAATAATAATAAATAGACCCAAACGTTTACTTTAGAGCCTACATACATATTTACTGTGTGTGATATGAGTACACATTTGAATATGCAGGGTATTCCTCATAACTATAAAGGAGCCAAATATGTAATATGTATGTATGTATATATATATATATATGTGTATATATATATATATATATATATATATATAGTACAGACCAAAAGTTTGGACACACCTCATTCAAAGAGTTTTCTTTATTTTCAGGACTCTGAATATTGTAGATTCACATTGAAGGCATCAAAACTATGAATTAAAACATGTGGCATGAAGTACTTAAAAAAAGTGTGAAACAACTGAAAATATGTCTTATATTCTAGGTTCTTCAAAGTGGCCATCTTGCTTTCATTACTACTCTGCACACTCTTGGCATTCTCTTGATGTGCTTCAAGAGGTAGTCACTGGAAATGGTCTTCCAACAGTCTTGAAGGAGTTCCCAGAGATGCTTAGCACTCGTTGGCCCTTTTGCCTTCACTCTGCGGTCCAGCTCACCCCAAACCATCTCAATTGAGTTCAGGTCTGGTGACTGTGGAGACCAGGTCATCTGGTGTAGCACCCCATCACTCTCCTTCTTAGTCAAATAGCCCTTACACAGCCTGGAGGTGTGTTTGGGGTCATTGGCTTGTTGAAAAATAAATGATGGTCCAACTAAACGCAAACCGGATGGAATAGCATGCCGCTGCAAGATGCTGTGGTAGCCATGCTGGTTCTGTATGCCTTGAATTTTGAATAAATACCCAACAGTGTCACCAGCAAAGCACCCCCACACCATCACACCTCCTCCTCCATGTTTCACAGTGGGAACCAGGCATGTAGAGTCCATCCGTTCACCTTTTCTACAAAGACACGGTGGTTGGATCCAAAGATCTCAAATTTGGACTCATCAGACCAAAGCACAGATTTCCACTGGTCTAATGTCCATTCCTTGTGTTCTTTAGCCCAAACAAATCTCTTCTGCTTATTGCCTGTCCTTAGCAAAAGTCTCCTCTTAACAGTTGTTCTAGAGATGAGGTGTGTCCAAACTTTTGGTCTGTACTGTGTGTTTTTTATATATATATATATATATATATATATATATATATATATATATATATATATCTATATATATATCTTTAGACACAACAAGGGACGTTTTTTTATATATGGCTCCATATCTTCTTATACAAATGTACAGATGTAAGGACAAGTCCTGGGGCCATGTAGAGAAGAAAAAAGGCAAATTGAAGATCTTAGAATTGTCCTTTCTTCAGCATTTTTAGATTAATTTTATTTTATAGGTAATCGTTTTGGCCAAATAACAATATGTACATACAGACATATTCAGAGGAACAGTATCTACATATCCAGTATCGCCCATAATACAGTATATGGACCTGACACACTGTATCAGAGCAGTATTAAAGGAGTGGTGTACCACTGGATAACCTCTTATTAATGAACGCAGGGAGGTGGGAAAAAAATGTATGTATGTCTATATGAGCTCCTATTGATAGGCACCCGATGCGTCGGCTCCTCCAGTCTTATGGCATCAACATCTGGCATGGCAGTCACTGATCGGCAGCAGCATTCACAATCCATCTCAATAGAAGAAACTTCTATTAACAGATGTGAACGCTACACCGCACACATGACACCTTCACCAGATATTGATTTCGGTAGACCGGCAAAAGAGGCACAGACCCAGACGATAAGTATTTGTGATACCAATGTGATATGACTGAAAGAATGTGTGATTAGATAGGAATCAAATCATAATCATAAGATAGGAGTGAACCCAGATATTATTTGATCCATCAATAATTCAGTATCAAAGAAGATGTCCTTTGGAGGCCCAAAATGATTACCAAGGAATACATGTCACACATGTCTTGAAGCAGTTTTAGATAATGAGGAAGTAACATTTACAGTTCCACTTACAGGAAACTTGTGGTTAGCTTAAAGACAGTTTTAAGGATGAAATTTACGGCTCATTGCAATATTTCACTAAACTGTGGTCAGCCAGTTGTCAACTGACAGGATGTGCAGGAGATGTGCAGGAAGCTGCCGTTACCTACAACATTTTGTGGTCAAGTTACATGAACATGACTCAGCTGTCATATGCTGGTGACCATGTAAACCCAACCTACAATATTTTCCTATAAAATATACACCGAACTCGCTTAATGGTAGGGGAAATACCTTCCAGGACATTGAAGTGTACGTACGCACTGTTCCTGTGATGCCATGCCATGTTGATTCCTTATATTAATTCGAGTTCCCTCCGATGTGAAAGGATTGCTACAACATAACGGTAATGTTGATGCATATTTCTGTTATTGTATAAGTTTCTATGACTATAAGATTCTAAATGCCTATGTACCATTGATTATATTCATGTGCTATTAAAATAAATAGTATCTTGCTATAAAGAATATTAGTATTCGTGCCTGATTAGGATATCAGTGAGCGCTTCGTAAGTACGGGCTTTCAGCCCCCTTTTTAGTAGAATTTAGCAAGACATAAATTGGCGTAGTCGGCAGGATTACTTCTATTAGAGGTAATTAACGAATTTTTGTAATTTAGAAATTAAAAACATATATTTGGCAAATTTCCAGATATTTTTCAATCTTTTTGCATAGTGTCAAAATGTTCAGAAAACGTAAGGATAATGTTAAGGAAGTTGTTGTGGAGATCCTCGGCTGGACTGAGGCTCCCTACAATCTTATAGCACATGAATTGGTCAATTGTGGATTGGCAGAACAATGGCAGAATAAGCTCAAGGGTTGTGAAGCTACTGATGTTGTGAATGTACTCAGTAGTGACCCTGTGAAAACAGGTGATGTAGTGTCTTGTGGATTGGTAGAACAATGGCAGGACAAGCTTAAGGGTTGTGAAGCTACTGATGCTGTGAATGTACTCAGTGGTGCCCCTGTGAAAGCAGGTGATGTAGTGTCTTTAGCACGGCACAAACAATGGCAGGATAAGCTTAAGGGTAGTGAAGCTACTGATGTTGTGAATGTATTCGGTAGTGTCCCTGTGAAAACAGGTGATGTAGTGTCTTTAGCACGGCGCAAACAATGGCAGGATAAGCTTAAGGGTAGTGAAGCTACCGATGTTGTGAATGTATTCGGTAGTGTCCCTGTGAAAACAGGTGATGTAGTGTCTTTAGGACGGCGCATCTGGATTTTGGCAAGTGCATATAGTGTAATGCATGAGCGTAATCTAAAGATGCAGAAGAAAAGTTCCCAGATGGAACAAAAGATGATAGAATTAGGTGGCCTGAAAACAGTTATGGAATGTAATACCCGACTGTTGAAGGATAAATTGGAACATTATCAGAATGTGGCAGAAAAAGCTGCCGTAAAAATTGCTCAAAATAAGTGCAAGAAAAGAGGAAAGGTAAATAAAATCAAAATTGCTCAAAATAAGTACAAGAAAAGAAGAGGAAAGGTAAATAAAACCAAAGTACATAAAAGTATCGTCTCAGCTTCTATAAACTGGGATCCTGATACTTGGGATGGGGATGTGTGGGATTCATCTTCATCATCTGATGAGGAGGATTACCATAAAGGGAAAATTCAGGCTAATCCCATAAGGAGGCGCCTAGAGAGGACAGAGAATGAGATCATCCGGGAACATGTCCGGGATGGTCAGGGGAATCTGCAATATGACAAAGATGGTAATGCCATCACAAATGAGAGAACGATTCCTCATGTAAAAAATCGAGTAACCATTGAAGGTTACTCTCAGGGAGAAGTTGATAGCATTTTAACACAGTTTAGCCAAAAACCAGGAGAAGGAGAAATTCCCTGGTTGGTCAGAGTGCACGATCTCGGAGGAGGTGGAGTGCACTTTGACGCCGGAGTCGTGACAAAATTTGTCACCATGTCTCGTGACCCAGTAATTCAGAGATCAATAAAAAATTATTTTGTTGATCATAATGAGCATGGTACTCAAAACTTAATCATGATCTTAGCCCATGCTTTTCTGGACAAATATCCATCAGAAGCAGACTTTCCTATCAATGATAAACCTTGGTATACCTTAAAAGATGGTATGGAAAGGCTGAAGGAAGAAGCATTGAGGAATGCTCTTCCTCTTTTGGGAATGGATGATGATTATCTCCAGTACCCATTGACAGCCAGCATAAAAAATAGGCTGCTTAAACATGCTCCTCCAGCATACAACTCAGTTATTTTAACCTTAACTGTAGCGCTGACTGGAGAATCAATCGGTGTAGTTCTAGGGAGGATGAGGGAGTTACAGGATATGGGACAGTGGGATAAATCATCCCCTGGAGGCCATGTTGGCAACAGTAAGCCAAACAATCCTGATTGTAAAGAGAAATCAGTAGGGGAGGCCCCACGGGTGTCTCGCAAAGACATGTTCCAGGCTTTGCTTAAAGCCGGGATCAATAAGGAAAGGATTGATGGAAAGGAGACAGGAGAATTATGGAAGTTGTACAAACAGAAAGTTCTATCCACAAAGAAAGTGACCACTACAAATGTGGAAGGGGGTTCAAAAACCCCCAAGGTAAAGAAATCAGAGGGAAAAGGGGAAAACCCCCCAACGAAAGTGTCTTGGGAAGATTTTCAGTCAGTTTATCCATGGGAAGAACTGGCTGCAGCCGTGGCCACAAAGGTCACGGAAGGAAGGGCTAATACACAGACTGAAGTCTGTGTAAATGAAAGTTCAGAAGGAAGTGATTTACCATAGGTAGCCAGCCAAGCCCCCCTATTGATAAAAAGGGACGAACGTCCCTACGTCAATCTTAGCATACATTGGAAAGGGGGAAATGTTCAAAGAGTCCCAGCTTTGATTGACACGGGGGCGGAGGCTACTTTAATTCATGGAAACCCAGAAAAAATAAAAGGACCTCGAGTAAAAATTGCTGGACTAGGTGGTCAAGTGATCACTGGGGTTCAGACACAGGTAGCTTTGAAGATAGGTAATTTACCTATCAAGGAGTATACGGTACTGGTAGTACCTATACCTGAATATATTTTGGGAATTGATATCCTAAAATGGATGACTCTTAATCTAACCGAAGGAAAATTCTCCTTTGGGGTTATGTCTTGTCATAAGGAAATGCAGATTTCACATTATATCAATGATATAATGATACAAGGACAAGATGAGCAAAGTGTGAAAGATCAATTGACAAAACTGGTTGCTCATATGTGGAGTAAAGGATGGGAAATCAATGATGCCAAGGTTCAAGGACCGTCTCAGGTGGTAACAGATCTAGGGATTCAGTGGAACAAGGGGCACAGAGAGATCTTGCCCAATGCCAGACAGAAAATTATTAATTTTCTGGTCCCTAAATCCAAACAGAAGACTCAGTCTTATATTGGATTGTTTGATTTTTGGAGACAACATATCCCTCATTTGGGACAAATGTTGGCTCATTTGTACAACGTAACGAGGAAAAAATATGAGTTCCAATGGGGAGAGGAACAGCAAAATGTGTTTGAGATGGTCGGGGAAGTGTGGCAAGACATTGAAGGGATTATTCAATCTACCAAGACCACTGTATTTCATGTCGATGCTCATGTCCCTACTAACTCACTTGAACGTTTGTTTAATTCAGAAGCAGATAAAGCAGCAGCCATCAGACAAGTCAGTCCAACAGTTGACAAGGCAAGGTACAGCTGTTTGGGCACACCAGAAAGAGCGACACCTTATTCAGCAGGTTTAGACCTCAGTACATTGGAAACTGTCGTGGTACCCCCAGGTAAGGTAAAACCAATTTCAACAGGATTGGGTTGCCATATACCAAAGGATCATTATGGTCAAATAGCCACTAGTTCTAGTTTAGTGTTAAAAGGAGCCATAGTGGTGGGAGGGGTAATAGAGGAAGATTATCAGGGAGAAATCAAGGTACTGATGCTAAATTTTGGAAATGAACCTTTGATATTGATGAAACACCAGAGGGTGGCTCAGATGTTGATTATCCCAATAAACTTGTCTGAAATAAGAGAAGGAACTGCCCCAGCAGAATTAACAATACGGGGTACTAAAGGTTTTGGATCCTCTAATATTACAAATGTAGGAGCAAAAATATGGATTCAAAACCTCCAAGGACCGCCCTCAGAGACAGAGGTAATAGCGGTCGTTAAAGATCGTACTCTCCTGATAATGAGACCAGGAGTGGAGAAGTGGGAATATGTCCCACAAGAAAAATGTTATTTACAGGAATAATAGTGTATCTTTATTTGCAGAAGGTGTGGTAAATAAGCGGAATCCATGGTATCGGTTACTGGGAAGAGCTCGACAGTGATGAGATGGAGAAATTCCTGTGTTTGATGTTTGCCTCTCTGGTCGTTGGATGGACAAGTCTACATCAGGAGGAACCTATGGCGAATGAATTTCTGATGCACCATCACATTTTCAACACACAGATTGCTGGATCTGTACACATTCTCCGGTTACAGCCACCAGTATCCCTTATCTGGATGTCCCGGTATCGATGGAGGAAATCTTAAAGTAGAAAAGTTGTTCTGATCATCTTGCTGATAAAGACACTCAAAGTGTTCGTCTATAGAATACTACAGTACCCATTTCCATAGTGGGATGGATCAATCTTCCATGGTGACAAGGAAATTTGAATGCAACAGTCACCAATTTGCAATATCTGGCTTTTAAGGGAGGAATTTGGGTACTAAGATATAAGACTGGACTGACTAACCTGGGATTCATCTCTATGGACTGTAGATGCTTTTAAACCCAGCTTAGTGGAAAGGACAATTCATGATATGTTATGGCCTTATGCCAATATGTTCATAAATGGGACTAGTGAAACTTCTAGTAACATATCGGGAAATGTAATGTGTAATGATTCCTTTGAATATCGAGCAAATGCCAAAACACATGATATTCAAGGGAGCTTTTCAGATAATATTGCTTTTAGTTTTAATATACTATACATAGTAGTGAAACTGATTATATTTGTGATTCAACGTTTATCTAAACAAACCAAGAAAACAAAATTTGTGCCAAACAATATTTCTTGGTCATGGTATGGTATATTCCGAGTGATCTTCTTCTAGTGGAATACTGATGATGGAAAATAATCCCTGGGATCAAGGACCGATTGTGATACCAATGTGATATGACTGAAAGAATGTGTGATTAGATAGGAATCAAATCATAATCATAAGATAGGAGTGATCCCAGATATTATTTGATCCATCAATAATTCAGTATCAAAGAAGATGTCCTTTGGAGGGCCAAAATGATTACCAAGGAATACATGTCACACATGTCTTGAAGCAGTTTTAGATAATGAGGAAGTAACATTTACAGTTCCACTTACAGGAAACTTGTGGTTAGCTTAAAGACAGTTTTAAGGATGAAATTTACGGCTCATTGCAATATTTCACTAAACTGTGGTCAGCCAGTTGTCAACTGACAGGATGTGCAGGAGATGTGCAGGAAGCTGCCGTTACCTACAACATTTTGTGGTCAAGTTACATGAACATGACTCAGCTGTCATATGCTGGTGACCATGTAAACCCAACCTACAATATTTTCCTATAAAATATACACCGAACTCGCTTAATGGTAGGGGAAATACCTTCCAGGACATTGAAGTGTACGTACGCACTGTTCCTGTGATGCCATGCCATGTTGATTCCTTATATTAATTCGAGTTCCCTCCGATGTGAAAGGATTGCTACAACATAACGGTAATGTTGATGCATATTTCTGTTATTGTATAAGTTTCTATGACTATAAGATTCTAAATGCCTATGTACCATTGATTATATTCATGTGCTATTAAAATAAATAGTATCTTGCTATAAAGAATATTAGTATTCGTGCCTGATTAGGATATCAGTGAGCGCTTCGTAAGTACGGGCTTTCAGCCCCCTTTTTAGTAGAATTTAGCAAGACAGTATTGTGGTTTGTTTTTTTTTCAAAACAACTTCCCTGGGCTCTTAATTAAAGGTAATGTGTCACTAATTCATGCTGCCCACATTACAGGCAGCATGAATCAATCAGATCCGGACTGCAGTCACGTATGTTTTTGTCTGAAACGCTCTGGTGTTTCAGGGAATGTATACTTTAAGGCTATGTGCGCACTAGAAAATGGACTTTTCTTAAGAAAAATCCGCACCCTCTGGCAGAATACCGCACCCACGGCAAAAAACGTGGTAAAACCGCACTGGCGTTTTGCCGCGTTTTTTCTTTGGGTGGTCTCTGCATTTTTTTACCATTATCTATGGCAAAAACCACGCAGAAAAGAGGTGACATGCACATTAAGGCCCTGTGCGCACTAGAAAATGGAATTTTCTTATGAAAATTCCGGACGTTCTGAAAGATTACCGCACCTGCGGTAAAAAAATGCTGCAATCCGCACCCAAAAACCGCATGCGGTTTTACCACGATTTGCCGTGGTTTTGCTGCGGTATTGCCGCAGCTTTTCCGCAGGTTGTTCCCTGCGGTTTTTGACCATTATCTATGGCAAAAAACGCAGGTACCTGCAGAAAAGAAGGGACATGCAATTCTTTTTGCTGCAGAAAACATGCGGCAAAACCTGTTGGTGAAAAAACCTGCAGTGTGCGCACAGCATTTTTTTTTTTTACCAGAGATTTTGCTGGGGAAGGACTGAAGAAAGGTTATGAATTTTTTCTGCAGCAAAACATGCAGCAAAACCGCGGAAAAAGTGCAGTAAAAACTGCAGCGTGCGTACAGGACCTAATTCCGCGGGTAAATCCGCAGGTATAAAAAAAACGCAGTGTGCGCATAGCATTTTTTTATACCCATAGGTTTTGCTGGGGAATGACTGCAGAAATGTTAGCCACATTTTCTGCAGCAAATCCGCAGTAAATCCGCAGCATGCGTACATAGCCTAAAGATCCAGCTGGGTATGAGACTAGTCAAGCTCCGCCTTGGCTGGCTTCTCCCTGCGCCACCGCAGGTGATTAACAGATTTCTCACTATGCAAAACACCTGCCAATCACATCCAGCAGTGTTGAGAATTTAGCCTAACGTTTTTTCGCAGCGTTTTTGGTCTAAAAACTGCATGACTTTGCTTCCCCAGCAAAGTCTGAGTTTTCATTTTTGCTGTCTACACAGTGCAGTTTTATTTTAGGTGCGTTTTTGTGGTGACCACAAAGATGCAACATGTCAATTATTTCTGCGTTTTTGCCAGCTTTTTTCACCCATGCAATGCATTGGAAAAAACGCAGAAAAAAACACGCAAAAATGCATGCGTTTTTTGGATGCGTTTTTACCATTTGTGCGTTTTTCTGCGTTTTTTTGAGGGCAAAAACGCTGCATCTTTGTGGTCACAAAAAAAACGCAGTGTGCTCACATAGCCTTACTAGTCTTGTCTCTGACTATGGTACCTGGTCGGACCTTTAACATATACAGTATCTTCTATGTAAAGCTGTACTGTTTCAGGGACCTGGCTGCAGACAAGCTCTGATTCATGTGTGTCGCCCAGGGATAAGTAGTACTCAGATCCGGGCCAAGGGGTCACTTTTGTAGGTGTACGGTGGCATGACCCGGTCTGTGATCCCAGGCTCCACAGCAAAAAGGGGATTATGTACAGGGGAATTGTCCGTGACGCCACCCGTGGGTTGCGGTGATGATATGGCACCGCTGCTGCCTATGGGGACCGTGCCCGGGACTGGTGGTGTGGGGCAGCAAGGTGGGATCGTCTCCACGGGTAGGGGAGGTGTAGTCCCGGGGCCCAATTGGGAGTTGTGGGGGTGGCAGGGATTGCAGGGAATAGTACACTAACAGTTCGGTTATCGTGGTGCTGGATGAAGCTGGATTGATGTGGAGGGTCAGGATCAGAGATGGAAGAAATACACAGAGTCTTTAGTAAACCAAATTGCTGGTAACTGGTGCCCACGGATGCTGTGAGGACGGGTCCCACACCCGTGTGTGTAATTCAGGTGTTGTTGCCCTGCCTGCAGTCTGTGTCTGTGTCCGCTCCGTGCACAGGTCCGGACAGGGTCCCGACAGCTGGCACCGGGGGGGCCACTACCCTCTCCCGGTCCACTTCTTGGCCCACAAGTGGCTGGCCTATTGCTGAGGCCCTTACTGCCACTCTTCCTAGCTCCCAACGGAGCTTCTTACAGACTCCTCTCTATCTGCAGACTGACTGAGACTAAACTCTGCTCTCTCCAAGCTCCTCTCTCCCCCTCCCGTTTTCCTGAGGAGAGGGCGAGTGGGGCCTGATTGGTTGGTGTGTATTGGTGTGGGAAACTCCCCAAGGGAGAGTGAGCTCTGCACCATAAAGATGTATGCAGACCTCTGTGACACCCTGGTTTTGCCAGGGCGGCACACATGCTGCCCATGAATCTAGTGATAGGATCCCTTGACACCCCAGGACTCCTCACATTCCCCTGCTGCAGCCACTTCCCATGTGATACTCTACAAGTGAAGATTATTCCTTCAATATTCACTCACTTGACTACTTTCCAAGCAGTATAGAGTTCATGAGTAGAAGAGCCATGCGTAGCCATGAGAGGTGCGCTATCCACCTCTCTCGCTACTTCTCTTCCTCTCCATTCTGCAAATCTCTTCATTGGCTCCTAATTTCCCAATGGATACAGTTTAAACTACTCACACTGACCCATTAAGCAGTCCATAATCAGTCTCCTCCATATATCTCCAGACTAATCTCCCATTATCTTCCTACAGATAATGACTGGTCCTCACGGGAGGTCTTCTCCCTAGTATCCCCTATCCTCTGGCATATCTGATTGTCTGCAACATTTGCAACCTTCTCTTTGAGAAAGCTTAGAAGCCTGCAATGACCCTGCTGCCATCTCATCACCTCTGGAGCTGCTGCAACCCCCCATTGCCCTGTAAAATGTAAGCCTGCAAGGGCAGGGCCCTCTCCCATCTGTACCAGTTTGTTCATTGTAATTGAATAGGATAACTGAAGTGAGCACTAATATATATATATGAGTGCAAGCCAAAAATACATACTATATATAAGAATAAGGCTGCACATCAAACTTAGATAATGGTATAATGCCTCAAGCATATGGAAAAATATTGGAATATACAATGAAAAATGCTACTTGCTAATTTGAACATGTGAATAATGAATTGCATACCTGCTATGAATATTAGGAAAAAGGAGATATTTAGCAATCGCATTCATCAATGTAACTGAGCCCCAAAACCTCGTCAAGGTATATCTCTATATTGGGGTCCCTAGCTCTGTGACCCTAACTGTGTGTCATCTCATTGCAATTAAAAACTGCTATGGGTGGAGAGGGGTAACTAAGGACTTTCTTATATAGGAGATGGAAAAAACATGGCCGAAAGGGGCGGAGCTGTGTTCACATTCAGAAAAAAACTACATATAACTGAATAGGATAACTGAAGTGAGCACTAATATATATATATGAGTGCAAGCCAAAAATACATAATATATATAAGAATAAGGCTGCACATCAAACTTAGATAATGGTATAATGCCTCAAGCATATGGAAAAATATTGGAATATACAATGAAAAATGCTACTTGCTAATTTGAACATGTGAATAATGAATTGCATACCTGCTATGAATATTAGGAAAAAGGAGATATTTAGCAATCGCATTGATCAATGTAACTGAGCCCCAAAACCTCGTCAAGGTATATCTCTATATTGGGGTCCCTAGCTCTGTGACCCTAACTGTGTGTCATCTCATTGCAATTAAAAACTGCTATGGGTGGAGAGGGGTAACTAAGGACTTTCTTATATAGGAGATGGAAAAAACATGGCCGAAAGGGGCGGAGCTGTGTTCACATTCAGAAAAAAAACTACATATAACTGAATAGGATAACTGAAGTGAGCACTAATATATATATATGAGTGCAAGCCAAAAATACATACTATATATAAGAACTTATATATAGTATGTATTTTTGGCTTGCACTCATATATATATATTAGTGCTCACTTCAGTTATCCTATTCAGTTATATGTAGTTTTTTTTCTGAATGTGAACACAGCTCCGCCCCTTTCGGCCATGTTTTTTCCATCTCCTATATAAGAATGTCCTTAGTTACCCCTCTCCACCCATAGCAGTTTTTAATTGCAATGAGATGACACACAGTTAGGGTCACAGAGCTAGGGACCCCAATATAGAGATATACCTTGACGAGGTTTTGGGGCTCAGTTACATTGATCAATGCGATTGCTAAATATCTCCTTTTTCCTAATATTCATAGCAGGTATGCAATTCATTATTCACATGTTCAAATTAGCAAGTAGCATTTTTCATTGTATATTCCAATATTTTTCCATATGCTTGAGGCATTATACCATTATCTAAGTTTGATGTGCAGCCTTATTCTTATATATAGTATGTATTTTTGGCTTGCACTCATATATATATATATTAGTGCTCACTTCAGTTATCCTATTCAGTTATATGTAGTTTTTTTTCTGAATGTGAACACAGCTCCGCCCCTTTCGGCCATGTTTTTTCCATCTCCTATATAAGAAAGTCCTTAGTTACCCCTCTCCACCCATAGCAGTTTTTAATTGCAGTGAGATGACACACAGTTAGGGTCACAGAGCTAGGGACCCCAATATAGAGATATACCTTGACGAGGTTTTGGGGCTCAGTTACATTGATCAATGTGATTGCTAAATATCTCCTTTTTCCTAATATTCATAGCAGGTATGCAATTCATTATTCACATGTTCAAATTAGCAAGTAGCATTTTTCATTGTATATTCCAATATTTTTCCATATGCTTGAGGCATTATACCATTATCTAAGTTTGATGTGCAGCCTTATTCTTATATATAGTATGTATTTTTGGCTTGCACTCATATATATATTAGTGCTCACTTCAGTTATCCTATTCAGTTATATGTAGTTTTTTTTCTGAATGTGAACACAGCTCCGCCCCTTTCGGCCATGTTTTTTCCATCTCCTATATAAGAAAGTCCTTAGTTACCCCTCTCCACCCATAGCAGTTTTTAATTGCAATGAGATGACACACAGTTAGGGTCACAGAGCTAGGGACCCCAATATAGAGATATACCTTGACGAGGTTTTGGGGCTCAGTTACATTGATCAATGCGATTGCTAAATATCTCCTTTTTCCTAATATTCATAGCAGGTATGCAATTCATTATTCACATGTTCAAATTAGCAAGTAGCATTTTTCATTGTATATTCCAATATTTTTCCATATGCTTGAGGCATTATACCATTATCTATGTTCATTGTAATTAACATTTGTATTTTGGATGTAAACCCATTTTCACATGTACAGAATTAGTGTTGCTCTCAAAATAAATAAATAGGCCATACCACCCATCTCCGACCAAAAACATAAACGTGAATCTAGATTAGGCCCGTTTCACACATCCGGCATTTCGCCGGATTCTAGATCTGGCACGCATGCAGTACAGTACATTCATTTACAGTGGAAGCGCAACACCATGCGGTTGTGTGCTTCATGCACAACCGCATTTGTCCGCATGGTGTCGCGCTTCCACTGTAAATGAATGTATTGTACTGCATGCGTGCCAGATCCAGCATCCGGCGAAATGCCGGATCTATATAACGGGCCCTACTAGTAGGATTTTGAATTTGCACAGTTTTTCATGTGCTGCTGCTTCAGTCTGTAGTGTATATGTGACGCCCTGGCAAAACCAGGTAGTCACAAAAAGAGTTAATTCTCCTTAGCAGCTACACAATCCCCACACAGATGTACACCAGCCAATCAGGCCCTACTCACCCCCTCCCCAGGAAAAAGGGAGGGGGCGAGAGGAGCTAAGGAAGTGACAGAGCAGAATTCAGGTCAGTTGTGCTGTAGTCACTGAAGCGCCTACAGGGAGAAGCTTGGAGCTCCCTGGAGAAAGTGGTAGTCGTGGGTTGGAGCCCTGGACTACCGGACTAGGTGGCAGTGAGGGCCACAGGCGACGGAGATCCGGTCGCAGGGATCCTGAGGCAACCGGGACCAGGTTGTAGCCTGCCGGCTGGTGCCGAGAGTGATGACTCGTTCTGGAGGCCGTTCGAGCGGACTAGTCCAGACATGAGGGAGACAGACAGTGAGAGTGGAAGGGCCCTGGCTGTACATCTGGGTGTTGGACCCGAAGACACCCGCCAAAGGTGACCAGCCATTTGGCAAGTTGGTTGACAAAACAGACTGTGTATTCTTGACCCTCCACATCAACACAGCCTCATCCAGCACCACGACTACCAACTGTAAGTGCTTTACTTCCTGCAACCTTTCACAGTACCCTGGGCCCCGGGACTACAACTCCCCTACCTGTGGAGGAGATCTCACCTTTCTGCCCCGCTCCATCAGTCCCGGGCATGGTCCCCAGAGACAGCGGCGGTGGTCAGGCACCACTGAGTACTGCACCCATGCTGGAGGCAGTACAACACAGGTAATCCAGAAGGCTGACCGAGCTGTGGTTACACAGGCGCATAGTAATCAGGTCTCCCACATTGACCTTTGAAGGGACCCCTGGGGAATCCAGGAGGGGGCGTGGCCTCCATCTCCACTCAAGGGGTGTGGTAGAGAGCCTGGTTGCTAAGTTGCGGAGGCAGGCACAGAGGGGAGGAAGTAGTGAGCCAGTCTGAAGTGAAGCTCAGGGAGAGCAGTCGCAAGGAGGAAAACCTGGAGGCTGTCACTAGTCAGACACCGCAGGTGCAGTGGTTACTGACGGGGAAGAACGGCCACCTGGTAGTGCCGCCCGAAATCCACCCAAGGCTGGAGTGCAAAGGGGTGGCTGAGTACGGGGACTGTCAGGCGAGGACCAGGCCCACATGGGGTACAGGTCCCCAGAGCAAGGGCCCATTCAGTTGGCCTGCTCAACCTGCAGGTGGGGGTACTTCTTACCCTCCACCACAACACCACAGAGTCCGGAGCCACGTAGCAATGAGAGGGCCCATAGTTCACAAGAGGCAAGCAGCCAGAGTGACCTGGTCCAGGCTACAAGCAGACGGGCCAAAAAGAGGGGAGAACAGGCAGAAGCAACTTCCCTGGGTGACCCCGTTGGACTACAAGTCTGGGTCACCACAAAAACACAAGGGCTAGGAAGGCGAGTCAGTAGCCACCCTCACAAGTCAGCCTGAAGGAATTCCTGGTTCCACCTGTTTATCACAGCTTCGCCCGGGTTACTCATCCCTGCCACCTGACGTGAGTAAAAACCCTGAAAGACATTCTGGTTGTGCGTGTGAGTCATTCTGCGACCTGTGGTTCCACACACCAAAACTGGGCCCTGGGGCCAGCCTCACTCTCGGGAGGCCACTACATCTAACTGCATTCAACATCAGCCCCAGGCATCCCCTAATCTGCAGTGGCGGTCACCCTGACCGCAATACCAAGAGTGGCGTCACGAATCCTATTGAAGTCAACCTACCTGTGACCAGAAGGACCCAGGACGCGCCGTCCCCGAAGATCCTGAGACGACCTGAAGGTAACAGGGCCACAGGGCGGCACAAATCCATCTCATCACCGCAACCCACAGGTGGCGTCACAGACAATCTCCCCTGTACATATTCCCCTTTTGTTGTGGAGCCTGGGATCACAGACCGGGTCACGCCACCGTGATACCTCTAGAAGCGACCCCATCAGCCCTGTTCTGAGTACCCCCTATCCCTGGGCGACACATATACAGAGGCAGGAGCAGTGTTTCGCTGTATGTAGAAGGAGCAGCATACATACACTGCTCACAAAAAGTTAGGGTTTTTTTGGCTTTCGGGTGAAATTTCAGGATGACCCTAAAATTCTTTCTAACCTTTTCAGGTGCACTTAATGTGACTTTTTCTAGACTTTTGAATTCAAATGTTCAATGTTTCACTACTTTTTGCACAACTTGCTTTTCTTTGCCAAGGAGCTTAGTAGCAAAATTCACAACTGATGTTTGATCCATCAATCGCCCAATAAATTTTGAGGTTCAATTAGAATTGATATTTAAACAGTCCTCTTTATCATGCTGTTCACATTTTGACATCCTGAGACCAAGACAACACCTAACAATTGATCAACAATACCTCATCATTGCAATGATTCAAGCAGGATGTTCTCAGATGGGAATGGACAACTGAGCTTAGAGTGTCATGAGCAGATTGCATCAGAGATACAGAGAGACTGGAAGAGTCACAGAAAGGCAGAGAAGTGGACGTCATTTAGCCATATCCCATACTAATGACCGCTTCTTTGTGAATAATACTCTGTGGAACTGGATGATGAATGCCACATAACACAAAACCTTGTAAACAAAGAGGACAAGAAGAAAAAATGGCACAATAGTTGAATGCAAAAAAGTTGAATTTTATTAACACCAATATTAAAAATATATAAATCTCAAGGTAGTCACAAAATTTGCATACTCAAGTAAGGCAAAGAGGATGGAGTCACAAGGTCGCGGATGGATGAAAATTGTTAATATAGAACACAATTGAAAATAAAGCAATCCAGGCCGCCACTGGGGGGGGGCAGAGAAATATTAAAAGATAGTAATAAAGCTAGTATATATCAAATATGGGCCCAAAGACAACCCCCCGCAGGTAAATACCAGCGTAGAGCCCCCCCGCAACTGAATAAAGAGTAGACAAGGCTAAGTTTGCTAATCAATGATGGAAAAGATATTCCCAGATAGTAAATACCTAGGAGAGGGAAGGAAAGTTGTTATGTCAGGTGCACCAGTGGCAGTCCATAAAGGAAAGAGGGTAAGGGTTAAATACGGTCCAGATACATAAACGTGTATAAACAGGGAATGCCAAAGGGAAAATAGTGAACAGAAATTAATAATTCTGGATAATAAGGACTGCCACTGGTGCACCCAGCATCAGGAGGGGGAGGGGAGAGAAAGATGGAGGGTGAAAAAGAGTCGTGAGCAGAGAGGTGGAAGTAGTATAAAAAATTGCAGATACTAGTCGTGGAGTCGAGAAGGAGGACGCCAGTGGCTGGTAATAAGTTAAAAGATAGTCATGGAGCCGAGAGATGCTATGATCAATATATATGGTTTGGCTACAACTAGACTAGTCATGGGACAGAGAGGTGCAGGTATGAAAGGAAAGGCAAAAAGTAAAAATACGTCCACAGTGACAATAGTCATAAAGCAAGGAGGTAAGGCAGTGATAACAAATCTGGGCACAGCTCCTGGTCAGCACTAAAAGATCTAAGCTGAGCAGTAGTGAAAAAAGAGAGGAAGGGTACTATATGTGCCAGCGAGAGGAAGGTACAGAACTAAATAGTGCGTCGCTGGCACAGCTAGGAAGTAAAACAAGGTATACCTGGTGGGGTGATGGAACGTGGCGGCGAGTATAAAAAATTGCAGATACTAGTCGTGGAGTCGAGAAGGAGGACGCCAGTGGCTGGTAATAAGTTAAAAGATAGTCATGGAGCCGAGAGATGCTATGATCAATATATATGGTTTGGCTACAACTAGACTAGTCATGGGACAGAGAGGTGCAGGTATGAAAGGAAAGGCAAAAAGTAAAAATACGTCCACAGTGACAATAGTCATAAAGCAAGGAGGTAAGGCAGTGATAACAAATCTGGGCACAGCTCCTGGTCAGCACTAAAAGATCTAAGCTGAGCAGTAGTGAAAAAAGAGAGGAAGGGTACTATATGTGCCAGCGAGAGGAAGGTACAGAACTAAATAGTGCGTCGCTGGCACAGCTAGGAAGTAAAACAAGGTATACCTGGTGGGGTGATGGAACGTGGCGGCGGATGAGCGGTCCCAACGTCCGTTTCGCCTGAGCGCTTTTTCGAGGGATATAAGGTGTCTAGTGGTGCTGGCAGCTATATGGAGGGTCAGCACAGATGTTTCTAATCATAACATAATGGTGCCCGGAACTTCGCATGCGCCGGGAGCGGAGGCCAGGGGGTGGAGCGGACAGGAGCCACTATACACAGTGCGCATGCGCAGGAGAGTGGACGTCTCCATGGCTCCCACGCATGCACCCAAAGCGGACAACATCGAAAAACGCCCCCCCCGGCGGTCAGCTGACCGGCAGACGCGTGCGGACACCAGATGTAAGAAAATGAAAACAGAGTGTATGAGAAATATGGTGACACAGGAAAAATATATAACACAAGTAGGTATACATTGAATAGAAGTACAAAATGCTAATGTATATCAATCCAGGCTTCTGCGTTTTCCATGTTGTCCACCAATGGAAGAGGGGTATGAACAGGATAAAAAGGAATACAGGTTCCACAGACAAAGCTGCAATGCCTATACAAAAATCATACACAAAGGAGAATAAGGATTAAAATGAGAACAATATATGCAAGATTAAAAACAATATTAAAAGAAAGACAAGCAAACTGAGCATTGTCTACTCTTTATTCAGTTGCGGAGGGGCTCTACGCTGGTATTTACCTGCTGGGGGTTGTCTTTGGGCCCATATTTGATATATACTAGCTTTATTACTATCTTTTAATATTTCTCTCCCCCCCCAGTGGCGGCCTGGATTGCTTTATTTTCAATTGTGTTCTATATTAACAATTTTCATCCATCCGCGACCTTGTGACTCCATCCTCTTTGCCTTACTTGAGTATGCAAATTTTGTGACTACCTTGAGATGTATATATTTTTAATATTGGTGTTAATATAATTCAACTTTTTTGCATTCAACTATTGTGCCATTTTTTCTTCTTGTCCTCTTTGTTTACAATGTTTTCTGAAGTAGGCACCCCTCCTGTGGGAGCTTTTGAGTTGTTTCCGTCAGTGTATGCATAAACTAGCCATGTATTTTTTGTTTACAATAACACAAAACCTGCTGCTTTTTTTAGGCAGTAAAAAAGTTGCTTCCAAAAAGCAGGTTTGCTGCATTTTTTAGCTGAGTCTTTGGTGTGTCATTTATCAAGAGTACATGTTAAAAAAAAGTTACTTTCATTCATGCTCATTGCTTTCAACGGTGAAAAAAGCTATAAAATCACTGAAAGAATTGCCATGCTGCTTATTTAAAAAAATGCAGCAGTTTTTCATTCGGTATCGTCGCAATCACACCGACCTGGAAAATCATGTTGCCAGGTAATGTGCACTGCACAATGAACACCTTTAAAAGTAAAATGTGAAGAAAAAATCCAAGTGTTTTAGAGTAGCAGAAAAAACTTGTAATTCAGCCATTGTTGTTTAGTTTTTGTTTTATCAGAACACTATATGGTTAAATAAAATGTTTCGTTTAACTAGGCCTCCAAAAAATAACCCCTCATATGGCTTTTGGCTTGATGGAAATATAAAAAAGTTGTTGCTCTTGGAAGTGGAGGAGGAAAAAGTAAAAGCGCATGAATTAAAATGACCTGCTATGGGAAGTAGAATCTGTCAATAAAAAATGTAAGACTTGATGTTTGTTGCCACCTACTGTTTGTTTGCTGAACTGCATTTTATTTTTGGTTTTGTTAGCGAATGTTGTGTTAAAGCATTAATCCAGCGTTTTGTGTTTTTTATAATTTCAGCTCTACAGTGGCGCTTTAACTGTAGTCCCCTGCCCCTGAATTATACTCAACTGCTGCCATCCTTATTTTTTTCCAGCGTCACTCCCATCAGTTTCCGGCGATTTTTGACCTGCCGGCAGCTTCAGTGTTTCATGAAGTGGCCTGTAGGTCACAAATAAATATAACTCTATGAGAGCCTCGTTTTGGCCTCATTCTGGCTCTCATAGAGTTACACTGAGCGCTTGTGATGTAATTTCTGACTTTCGGACAACCAGAAATTACAGTCACAAGATGGGGTGCCGAAAAAGAATGAAGACTATCGCAAGTGAATATGGCTTACATTTAAACCACCGCTCCAGTGCTTAAAAAAAAATAGAAAAATGCTGGAGTGATGCTTTAAAATGTGATATTCAAAAATAGCAGTTGCACTCAAGTAAAGGGAAGGAGAAAAAACAAGAATGTAGATGGTGAACATTGGAATGTGAATACGCATTACTGCTACGAAAACATGAAAAAAAAAATTCTTTCAAAAACGTCTTTGAAAAATATGAGTTTCTTAGCAAATAAAGGTGGCCAAATTTACTTGTGCCCAGATACCACGTCAAGGTGTAACTCCTCTAATTGCTATGCCTCTCTTATCCAAACTGAACCTTTATAGGGCTAGAAAAGAACCTGCAAAAGGAAAATTAAAAACACGTGAAATAACCAGGCCTTCATTTATAATGCAGCCCCCCCAGGTCTCTGGCCACCGTGTACTCACTGATTTATATAAAAAAAAAGGACTCACCTCTCTCCTCGTTCCCCTACTGCTCCGGTCAGCGTCCTCCAGTCTTGCACTCTGCATGCCTCAGCACAGCAGTCGCACAAGAGTGATGTCACCACCCAGGCACAGGGGGAGAATGATGGAGTGGTGCGGGCCGCTCGATGCTTTATCATTGCTGTGTGCGATGACAGGGGATGGGGGCCCAGTGCCGCCACCGGTGTCAGCGGCGGTGGTACCAGGTCATAAAGCAGCCGCGTGGTATGTGACAGAACAGCGCAGCTCCTCTCTCACAGGAAGGACCTGGCTGCTGATCTGCAGGGCGACCGCGGGTCCCTAACCTGCAGGCTCGGTCGCAATGGCGACCTCTTCGACCATGGTAAATACGCCCCTGGATATACTATATTTCCTATTAGCGCCCTTTTGTATGTAGTGTCCACACCTCCGAACTCAGGTGGTTTGGACTCCAGCCTTTAGTAGCGCGGTACTACTTATTTGGTTGTCTTTTTTCCATTATCTGACAGATCTTGACACGGAATCTGTCCTCTACCAGCGGCTACTTCCATTTACTTTTTTGCAATATAAAAAAACTATAATTACTTTTCACAGCGCTTGTGGCATTTATTTGTTTATTTATTTAGTGCTTGAAAATAACTGGTAGCCACACATAATAATGACACTTTGGGCACAATTTGGCTATATTCACATAGGGGTGTACTCACATTTGTTGCCAGTGGTTTAGACATTATTGGCTGAGTGTTGACTTATTTAGAGTACACATTAAATTTACACTGTTATACAAGCTGTACACTGACAACTTTACATTATATCAAAGTGTCCTATCTTCAGTGGTTATCCCATGAAAAGATATAACACAATATTTGCAAAAAGTATTATAGCCAGGGGGACTGACTGCAGGACAAAAGCCAAAAGGGACCTCAGTGCTCTGCCTCCTGATTGGACCTCAATGGTCTGATAGCTATGGCATCTCCTATCTATATGTAACAATGTTCTGTGAAGGAAATACGAAAGAAAGTTGATAGGAACACTGAGAAAAAATATTTCAGCCCATTACAGACACTACCAGGCCTTCTTTATACACGTACAATTGACAACACAAGTAATTTTACCCTAGATATCTCTACAGCTCTTCTAAGTAAATGTGCATAATATATGAAGAGATACAGGCGCGTCTGCCCACACATTATCTGAGCAGCTCCATGTAATATACAATGTTATATGATATCTATGGTAAATTGTGCTATAGCGCAATGACTGCATCCTGTCCCTTTAAATTTGCAGATGCCTCTGTTACCATGGTAACTGCATTTATAAACAGCCAATAGAACTGCTCAGTTTGAATTAAAAAAAAAAGTTGTTTATCCTCAGTTTGTTATACCTCATCAGAGTGTGAAGACAAACACCAGCGAGCAGCGCGAGATATCAGGTATAAAGCCCGCTTTACAAGCTGCAATATATCTTACAATGTGTCGGCAGGGTCACGTCGTAAGTGACGCACATCCGGCATTGTAAGTTACATTGCAGTGTGTGACAGGTACGTGCGATTGCGATTGAATGTTAAAACGTTCATCGCATGCACATCGTTCATTTCTCTAGAATTGAACGTCAGATTGTTCAACGTTCCCGGGGTAGCGCACATCGCAGTGTGTGACACCCCGGGAACAATGAACAGATCTTACCTGCGTCCTGTGGCTCCCGGCCCACAATGCGGAAGGAAGGAGGTGGGCGGGATGTTTACGTCCCTCTCAGCTCCACCCCTCCGCTTCTATTGGCCGGCTGCCGCGTGACGTCGATGTGACGCCGAACGTCCCTCCCACTCCAGGAAATGGACGTTCGCCGCCCACATCGAGGTCGTATGGAAGGTAAGTACGTGTGACGGGGGTTAATCGTTTGTGCGGCACGTTCAACAAATTGAACGTGCTGCACATACGATGGGGGCGTTGCAAATCGCATACGATATCATATGCGAAATTGCAACGTGTAAAGCAGGCTTAAGACGTAATATAAGATACTGGGCGGCGATACAGCCAGCACCTGCACTCACACCAGATACCGGGCGGCGATACATCCATCACCCGCACTCACACCAGATACCGGGTGGCGATACAGCCATCACCCGCACTCACACCAGATACCAGGTGGCGATACAGCCATCACCCGCACTCACACCAGATACCGGGAGGCGATACAGCCATCACCCGCACTCACACCAGATACTGGGCGGCGATACATCCTTCACCCGCACTCACACCAGATACCGGGCGGCAATACATCTATCACTAGCACTCACACCAGATACCAGGCGGCGATGCATCCATCACTAGCAATCACACCAGGGGGTATCGGCCATCACATGTCCCATCAGGCAGCCCCTCTTAGTGGAATTGATCACATATGTAACAGGAAATATCTTTCCATCTCCCAATTTCACCCGTCCACAGCAGCCCCTGAATATAGAGACTATGTTCTTCATTGTTTTCAGGAACTGTTACCCAAGTCATAGAAATATGGATCAAGTCCCTACAACCTCTGCTCCTCTTTTATAGGATTTTGATACATTTCGACAAGCAAAGATGTCAGAAGATGCCATGGATTGGACTGGATCTTGTGCCAGCGTTGGACCAGGTAGTATCATCAGTCTGTGGGGGCCAACTGTTTCCTAGATTCAGAATATCCACTTTAGGCTATGTGCGCACTAGAAAAGTGATTTTTCTCAAGAAAATGTCTTGAGAAACTTCTGGGAGTTGAAGATTAACGCAGCTGCGGTAAAAAACCGTGGGAAAAACGCATGCGGTTTTGCCGCGGTTTTGCCGGGGTTTTGCCGCGGTTTTGCCGCAGGTTGATCCCTGCGGTTTTTTAATGCTGTAACTGCAATAAATAATATAGATAATAAATAGATAATCAATAGATAGACAGATAATGGATAGAGGGAAAGATGGATAGATAGAGAGATAGATAATAGATGAGAAAGACCTATATAATGTCCCACCTCCCTGCATATTCTAAGCTGGCACCCTTTAGTGACTTTCATGTGGCACTAAAGCAGGGGTCTCAAACTCGGCTGGGTGTATGGGCCGCACAGAGGAAAAAAATAATTTGGGGGGCCACATTCTTTGCAGGACAAAGTGACATTTTTATTGGTACCATATATATTTTTTTACACTCCTTTGGATCACTGATTTTGAACATTTTTCACTTGTTTATTATAATAAATGTGCACATTCTTTGTTTAAATATATATATATATATATATATATATATATATATATATATATATATATATATATATATATATATATAAAAAGTGTGATGGTGAAAAAAGGTCATGCCTTATTTTTTTTACATTTTATCCCTTTCTTGTAACTAATAGTGTTACAATTATCACTATATAGAAATTTTGGCCAACATCTTTTAGTAATGTTCCCCATCTTGTTGTAATGTGCCCATCCTGTAGTAATGTGTCCAGCCTTGTCCCCCATCTTATAGTAATGTTCCCCATCTTTGTCCCCTTGTAGCAATCTCCCTATCCTGTAGTAATGTCCCTATCCTGTAGTACTGTGCCCATCCTATAGTAATGTCCCCATCCAATAGTATTATGCCCATCCTTGTAATGTCTCCATCCTTTAGTAATGTGCCCACCTTGTCCCTATTCTATAGGCATGTGCCCACCTTGTCCCCATCCTGTAGTCATGTGCCCACCTTGACCTTATTCTATAATCATGTGCCCACCTTGTCCCTATTCTATAATCATGTGCCCACCTTATCCCCATCCTATAGTTATGTGCCCACCTTGTCCCTATTCTATAATCATGTGCCCACCTTGTCCCCATCCTATAGTCATGTGCCCACCTTGTCCCTAGCCTATAGTCATGTGCCCACCTTGTCCCTATCCTATAGTCATGTGCCCACCTTGTCCCTATCCTGTAGTCATGTGCCCACCTTGTCCCCATCCTTTAGTCATGTGCCCACCTTGTCCCCATCCTATAGTCATGTGCCCACCTTGTCCCTATCCTATAGTAATGTGCCCACCTTGTCCCTATTCTATAGACATGTGCCCACCTTGTCCCCATCCTATAGTCATGTGCCCACCTTGTCCCCATCCTATAGTCATGTGCCCACCTTGTCCCCATCCTATAGTCATGTGCCCACCTTGTCCCTATTCTACAGACATGTGCCCACCTTGTCCCCATCCTATAGTCATTTGCCCACCTTGTCCCCATCCTATAGTAATGTGCCCACCTTGTCCCTATTCTATAGTCATGTGCCCAGCTTGTCCCTATTCTATAGTCATGTCCCCATCCTGTAGTAATGGGTGGCAGCGGCGGTGGCTAAAAGTGGGCAGGGGCAGTGGCTATAACTTACCGATCACTCTCAGCTTCCACAGACTCTGGAGTGAAGCTGAGGGGGCGGTCTCTGGCCCCAGATCCACAGTGATTGGACAGATCGGTCACAAGGCCGGTCTCTCCAATCAGAGCTGGGGGCGGGTGAAACAGAGGTCACCCAGCTCCAGCCAATGATCGGTGCTACAGCTGCACTGATCATAGCTGGATTTCAATGTATCAGCCGTTTTCAATGGCTGAAACATTAGTGGCTGTGATTGGCTGAGCGGCGTTCGTCAGC
The DNA here is from genome assembly GCF_048569485.1 of Anomaloglossus baeobatrachus. Taxonomy (NCBI): domain Eukaryota; kingdom Metazoa; phylum Chordata; class Amphibia; order Anura; family Aromobatidae; genus Anomaloglossus; species Anomaloglossus baeobatrachus. The sequence continues at coordinate 573,096,148 of NC_134356.1, forward strand.
CAATCACAGCCTCCGTAGGTCCGGGGAGGAGACACCTCCCCTCCTGAGGTCCTGGAATCTAAGGTATTTGCAATGCAAAGCGATCGCAGCCACCGGGGCTCCGGGGCTGTGATCTCGCCATGACATACTGGGTACGTCATGGGTCCTTAAATACCAGGGAGCCATAACGTACCCAGTACTCATAGGTCGCTAAGGGGTTAACGTCCAACACACACACACACACACACACCATTCTTCTCACCTGTCCTGCGCTCCCTCGGCTCCTCATCTCTGCTTCGTGCGGCCCCCAGACCCGTGCCCCTGTTACTATCGCGGCTATTGCAGGGGCCGCAGCCCCTGTCAGTGATTTCTGTCAGATGATTGTATTGCCGGCGCGAGAGCGCAGAGTCCTTGACTCAGATCAGCGCCAGCAAAACATTCATCTAACAAAGTGCAGACAGTGGCTGCGGCCCCTGCACCGGCCGCGATAGTAACAGGGTCCGGAGCCTGGGGGCCGCATGAAGCAGCCTGACGGCCAGCATGCTGCCCGCGGGCTGCGTGTTTGAGACCCCTGCACTAAAGGGTGCCTAGCCTTGTATTTAGCCAAAAAATAAATAAATAATTTAAAAAAAAACGACGTGAGATCCCCCCATCTTTTGTAGCCAGCTAGGGTAAAGCAGACGGCTGCAGCCTGCAAACCACAGCTGGTAGCTTCACCTTGGCTGGTAATCTAAAACAGAGGGCACCCCATGCTGTTATTTTACATTAAATAAATGATTTAAAACAAAAAAACGTGGGGTCTCCCCCAAATTGGATCACCAGCCAAGGTAAAGCGGACAGCTGTGGTCTGGTATTCTCAGACAAGGGAGGTCCACTGTTATTGGACACTCCCCAGCCTAAAAATAGCAGGCCACAGCCACCCCAGAAGTGGCGCATCCATTAGACGTGCCAATCCTGGCGCTTCGCCCCAACTCATCCCGTTGCCCTTGTGCGGTGGTAAACGAGGTAATATATGGGGCTGATGCCAGATGTGTAATGTCACCTGGCATCAGGCCCTGGGGTTAGTGATGTCAAGCGTCTATCAGATACCTGACATCACGAACCCAGTCAGTAAGAAATAAAAAATAGACAACAAAAAAAGTTTTATTTGAAAAAACACTCCCCAAAACATTCCCTCTTTCACCAATTTATTGAAAAGAACAATCAATTCCAGGTCCAACGTAATCCAATAAGGGGGTCCCACAGCGATCCATACCATAGTCACTGTCCCAGTCAATGAAGAACAGAATGTTGCCCATTGGCTGGGAGAGTAATGCAGTGACCTGAGCTAACATCAATAGGTCAGCCCAGGTCACTGCAGGGGATGCCGAGCGCTGTCATCAGGAGGGTAGATGAGATCATTAACTGCTGTGATGATCTCCTGCACTGCTGACGTCAGCGCTGTCACTGACTTCTATGCCCGCCGCGTTCTCAGCAGTATCGCGAGAGCCCGTGACGTCACTGCCACAGTCTCGGGCCGCCCGCGAGATGGGTATAGACGGCAGTGATAACGCTGACATCAGGAGAGCAGGAGATCGTCACAGCAGGTAATGATCTCATCTAACCTCCTGACAGCAGCGCTCGGCATCCCCGCGGCTGCCAGCACTGCAGCGTGAGAAGCTGCTGATACTGTGGGCAGACACTGACACTGCAGTGCAGGCAGCCGCGGGGCTCGAGCGGGACACAGACTGCATGGGCACCTGGACGTCACAAGGAAATGCTTCTGTGCGGCGTCCAGGGAGTGTGACATGTGTGTTTACTCTCTGCTCCGCTTCCTCTTCCTGGCATAATGACATCACTCCCCTGCAAAACGCAGACAGTGATGAACATTACCACAGGTAAATCGCGGCTATACCGAGGGTATACCACACATCATTTGCTACCTGCGGTATACCCCCCGTATTTTGCGATTACATTACAGTGAATGGAGTGAAATACCGCAGGTACCTACGGAAAAGAAGTGACATGCACATTTTCTCAAAAAATTTTCTCAAGAAATTCTGCAGAAAGAATTTTCTTGAGAAAAAAAACGCAGTGTGCGCACAGCTATTTTTTTTCCCCATAGGTTTTGCTGGGAAATGTCTGCAGAAAGATTTCAAACATTTCTCAAGAAATTTATGCAGCAAAACCGTGGGAAAAAACGCGGGTAAAAACGCAGTGTGCGCACAGGGCCTTAAAGGGGTTATCCAGGAATATTTCATTGTTAGACTTTGGGCTTTTGACATTGTCTTACAAAATCACCTATTATTTAAATCAGGTTTTTGTGCTTAATCTATTTTTTAAGAATATTTGTCATTGGGTTTTTTTTTATCCATAACACAATCTTTAATGGAAACAACACTTAAAAATCTTGCAGTTCTCACTGTGACTTTTTAAGGGCAACATTGTTGTTTCTTTTATTATAAGGTGGTTGTGTATTCAGATGTTCCTATTATTCCTTGTAACTTAATCTCTTGTCCTCCCAACGCCTGATGCTGACCAGCCCCGAGGCCCAGAAAATGTATGCAGTACGGCGAGAAGAACGGCCTGAGCCATCCAGGAAAATCGATGTCAGAGGAAAAAGGAAGAGGGAAGAAGAAGATGATGATGAAAAAAAAAATTTGGAGAGAATTATGCAACTACCTGGATGAAGAAGAAGAAGAATACATGCCAAAAAAGTCGGTTAAGAAGCTAAAACTGGACATCCACATCCCTGCAAGGAGGAGATAACAAAGAAGGATTCAGCAGAACAACAACCGCCAATACATCAACTGGTTCTTGAGAGGAAGGAGAAACATCATATGGACCATCCTGCTGGGGCCTCTAGACTGAAACATCAAATATGGCGGTGGTAAGTATAATAATACGAACAATAATATGAGCGATAATAAGGAAGTAGTAAAAATATGAAGAAAATAACAGTAAACGGTAGAACAGCAGTTTGATGCAGGGTTCTAGGACTGAACGCCTTTTCTCGGGGTTGAGAAGGAATTTTTCCCCTGTGACACAAATTGGCTGAATGTGTCCTGGGGTTTTTGCCTTCTTCTGGATCAACATTGTAGGGATAGTGTAGTACAAATAGTTATAGAAAAGTTAGAATTATATTGTAATAAGATAGCAGGATAATATCGATAAAAATAAAACACTAAATTAGAAAAAATATAAAAGTTAGAATAATACTGTAATAAGAGAGCAGTGTAAGAGTAGTATAACATCTAAAATCTATAAACACTATAGTACTAGTTTAGTTAGTGTGAAGCCTCACAGGTGTTGTGTCGGTGCATTACCTTCAGGAACTCCACGTGGAGGAACAGTCTGGTCACAGGTAGGGAATCTTCTCTTAGGATTTTCGTGATGCCACTCTCGGTATTGCGGTCAGGGTGACCACCACTGCAGATTAAGGGGTGCCTGGGGCTGATGGTGGGTGCAGTCAGTTGTAGTGGCCTCCCGAGAGTGAGGCAAGCCCCAGGGTCCTGTGTAAGTGTGTGGCACCACAAGTCGCAGAATGACTCACACGCACAAGCAGAATGTGTTTCAGGGGTTTTACTCACAGTAGATGGCAGGGTGAGTAACCCGGGCGTCTGTTACATCTCGTGGCTCTCCTGAGGCAAGGACTGAGGCAGTCTCCCATTCCTTGCCTGCCACGAGCATTCCTGCTCAGCAGCGCCGAAGGTCTGCCAGACTGCGCAGTGTGCAGGAGATACCTTCTCAGAGAGGCAGCAGAAGGGTGACACCTAGTGGTTCTCCTGTTACAAGGAGTGAAGCGGTCTCCCATTCCTGGCCTGCCGCAGACTCTCCTGCTCAGCGGCCCCGAAGGTCTGCAAGGCTGCGCAATGTGCAGAGGTTTACTGCTGAGGGAAGCAGTGAGATTCCCGTTATCTCTGCACATTGTGAGACCGAGGATCCCGCCTCTATTTCCCAGAGGCAGGAGGGTGAGCATGTGCAATGTGTGGTGGGTCCTGATTCGCTCACTGACGTCACACGGCTTGATGACAAGGCTGGTGATGTGGTGAATCCTGACTGGCCAGGCTGGGACGTCGTGGACCCTGATTGGGTCAAGTCCGTCATCTCCGCCTCGCGCCCGCCCTCGGGTGGAGCTGCACCTCCTTAAAAGCTCCCCCTGCCATCATGGCGGCGCGCGACCGTCCTTCTATGTTTGGATGTCTGGCAGCGTGCTGCCACGCCACTGCTCAGGCATTACTGTCTCTTGTGGGCTTGGCCCTTGCTGCTCCGGCAGTACCTCGTTTGCAGGCCGTGTTCCTGCCTTGCTGCTCCGGCAGTACCCCCGTCAACAGGCCGTGTTCCTGTCCCAGGTGAGCTCCTCAAGTCTCCATTGGACTCACCTGGTTATTGAAAGCACACGTGCGTGGGCACCTCTGTGCTACCCTCGTGCCATATTCTCGTGACTTCCACTGGCACACGTGCGTGGGCACCTCTGTGCTTCCCCGTGCAACAGGTACACCGAGCCGTGAGATCTGTGCCATACAACCCTGACGGGTTAGGGCAGATCGGTGTACATAGATCGTCTGTGACATTCCAGACGATCGCTAGCAGCAACCCGCTCACTCTTCACCCACCATAGCGGCGGTCCCTTACACCGCACAGTGGACCTTGACCGGCGGAAGCAGTCCATTTCCCATCTTGGCACGCTTCCCCGGGTCCCCCTCGTAACAGGCGTCGCTGGGATGAACCAGGCTGAAATCAGGTATCCTTCCGGCTGGCTGATGAGAGTGACTACCAACTTGTCTTCCTTAGCCCTTTGTGTTTTATGGTGACCCCGACATGAAGTCCCTACGGGGGTCACCCAGGGAAGTTGCTGCTCCCCTCGTTTCGGCCCGTTTGCTTGTAGCCTGGACCAGGTCACTCCGGCTGCTTGCCTCCTGTGAACTATGGGCCCTCTCTTTGCTACGTGGCTGCGGACTCTGTGGTGTTGTCTTGGGGGTTTGAAGTACTCCCTCAGGCAGGTTTGGCAGAATAAAGGTGAATCTATCTCTGCACTGGGGCCTGTTACCCTTACGGGCTTGGTACCTCCCTGGCAGTCCCCTTACTCTGCCATCCCTTTGCTCTCTCTAGCCTTGGGTGGATTTCGGGTGGCACTACCAGGTGATCGATCTCCCCCGTCGGTAGTCACTGCGCGTACGCTGTCAGCTTGTGAATGACTCCAGGGTCTGCTCCTCACGTCTGCTCTCCCTGAGCTGCACTTACTAACTGGCTCACTACTTCCTCCTCTCCTGTTCTTGCCTATGCAACCTAGCAATCAGGCTCTCTACCACACCCCTTGAGTGGACATGGAGGCTACGCTCCCTCCTAGAATCTCTCAGGAGTCCCTTCAAAGGTCAATGTGTGAGACCTGATTACTATGCGCCTGTGTAGTCACACCTCGGTCAGCCTTCTGGATTACCTGTATTGTACTGCCCCCAGCATGGGTGCAGTACTCAGTGGTGCCTGACCAGGTCAGGGGCGCCACATTAGCACTGCAATATAATAATTATATTATTATATTATTATAATTATTATTATATTATATTATTATAATTATATAATTACTTAGCTAGAAATAACATAATTAGCTTTGATCCAGGGTTCTAGGACTGATCGCCTTTTCTTGGGGTTGAGAAGGAATTTTTCCTTGTGACTCAAATTGGCTGAATGTGTCCTGGGGTTTTTGCCTTCTTCTGGATAAACATTGTAGGGATAGAGTAGTATTAATAGTTATAGAACAGTTAGAATTATACTGTAATAAGATAGTAGGATAATAATAGTAATAAAATAGTTATATCTATAAAAATAAAACACTAAATTAGAAAAATTATAAAAGTTAGAATAATACTGTAATAAGAGAGCAGTATAAGAGTAGTATAACACCTAAAATCTATGAACGATAAAGTCCTAGTTTAATTAGCTCCTTAATATTAATTACTTAACTAGAAATAACATCATTAGTTTGGATCCGGGGTCCTAGGACTTTTCCCGGGGTCGAGAAGTAATTTTTCCCCTGTGACACAAATTGGCTGAACGTGTCCTGGGGTTTTTGCCTTCTTATGGCTCAAAAAGCATTAGGCATAATTTATTAGGATTTTTTAGTACAACAATTTGAACAAAGGGAAGAAAAATTATTAAAAAAAAGAAAATTATAATAACAGATGGACATTTAAAAAAGTAATAGTGCAGTAATAGTAAAAATGGTAGTAATAATATCAGATGTGACTTAGTCCCACTTAGTCAGTAATTTAGTGATACGTTAGTGTAGGGACCCATCTGAAGAGGGCGCCTTGACGTTGGCAGATGGGCTCACACAATTTGATCACATTGTGTGCTAAGAACCTCACATGCATTTTTAGAGAAAATATAGTATCTATGTAGAGCTCATGGCAGCTTAACCCCTCATATGCCTAAGTCCGCATCTAGGTGGTTAGTCAGGAGAGGGCTCTCTCTACACTCAATGGCTTCCCAGCAATAAGATTGCAGGTGTTGATGGATTGCTAACGCTCCCAATCCCAAGTGTCAGCCATCGAGAGCACAGCTTCCTTACCTAATCGTGGGGAGCAGGACCCTGAAAGCTTCAGGCCGAGGGGTCACACAAAACATCTAACACTAGTGCAGGGAGGCAAGGTACTGGCCACCCGCAACACCAAAGGGAGCGGACTCCCGGACGAGCTCCCCCTAGAGAGGCAGCGGCACCCAGAGACTTGGTTTACCTTTGTGTCAGAGTCTGCTTTGTGTTCGCATCACTACCAACACTGCCTGAGTGAGTACGTGGTCCTCCCCTGCTTTCAGCCAGCACTGCGCTCCCCTGCACCTCCACCATCCATGGAGGGAACGTCATCTGGCTGCCCCACTCCATCTCCCCGGGTACTCCCACCGGCAGCGGCGGTACTCCCCTTACCGTGAACCACGGGTGGCGTCACAAACTCTTATCCCCTGTAAATACCCCCTTTGCATTTGAAGTGGCTGTGAACCCTGGGTCCGGAGACCCTCGAGCCACAGCAACCCCCGGATCCGAGCAGTTAGCAAGGGCAGCACAGAAGGTGAGATCTGTATGGCCAAGGGGGCATACTTATGCTGCAATGCCCTGCACATGAGTTAAGAGACATAGCTAATCAGGAGAACTATACTACATTTCTATTTGGAGGTATTTGATAATATTTTCAATACACCTGCCGGGACAAGTATAGTGGTGAGGTTGGGGAGGAGATGGGATGGAGTTAAATGCAGAAGTGGTTAGGTGTGAATTGGAGAGAAGATAAGTAAGTATTCTTCTTTGATGGTGGGGAGGAAGGTTATAGGGGAAAGGTAATGGTCTGCTATACATAGGGTTAGAGTTGAGTAGTAAAAACTTGCCCAATTTGCTGGATCTTTGTTTTGAAATGTGCGTCAGTCTTCTACAGAGATGAAAGAGGTTGGAGGGAGCAGTGATGGTCAGAGGGTGGTGATAAAAGTGTTAAATAACGGGTTGTGGGATAAAGATGAATTGAGGGTTGAAGAGTAGTCCTCAAATCAGAGAAAACAAGTGGGAGAGTGTGTGCCTGGTTTTGTTTTTTAGTAGGAGGGATGTGAGTTTGAGAATCAGGGCAGCAAATGAGGTTATGAGGTTAGGTGGAGAGAGCTAAGAGGGAAGATGAGATAATTATTTGGTTGGAGAGTGATGGAGTATGGAGACAGTGAAGGAAAGTGGAGTAATAACTGTAAGAGCTGCAGAGAATCAGCACTTTGGCAGTCGGCAGAATTCACACAGGCACACAGTTTCTTGTGCAAACAAGAAGGTTTATTCAGTCCATAAACTTCCAACAGAAAGTAAAACAATCTTTTCTCCAGCAAAAAAAGGTATGACACAACAGTAAACGGTTTCATAGACAGGGCTGCCATCAGGAATTTAAGGGCCCCATACTGTCATAATTTTCTGGCCCCTCTTGAGACTCTGCCCAGGCTCCACTCCGACCCGCCTCTGCACAGCTCCACCTCCAGTCTTCAAACCTTCCACAATCCCACTGTCCACTCTGGAAAAACTCCCCATCTGCACTCCACTCCCTCCCCCCACCCGCGGTCTGAGTAGTCGTCGTGTGACCAATCATTCATATGCGATTTTCATACTTAGAGCCATGTGATGATGAGCTGCTCTTTCTAATTCTTTCAATGTTCAGTAAAAAAAGAGAGCGGTAAAAAGAAAAGCTAAGTGCTAGATGACCGTAATTATGAAAATCACATATGAGTGGAGTGGCCATGTGATGACGGTAGCGTCTAAATCCCTGTGGCCAGAGGAACCTCTGCTGACGTCACGCCCATGTGACCAGAAAGGGGCGGGGCCTCCACTGACATTGCTCATACCAAGAAGATACATTATTCTTCTAAGTGCATGTTGGCATAGTGTTGATTATTATAAAAGCAGGGGTCTGGGGGTAAGACCCCCAGATTAGGGGGTGCAGGGGGGTGAAGCCCCCCTTGCATGAGTATAATGGATGGAAGGAAACATCGCCACTCCCACCAAACAAGCCGTCACGCCAACTAAGGAAGCCGGTTACTCCCACAGGTACTTCTACCCACTGGGATTTAACCACAACCATGTGATGATTGCTGGAACTAGCAAGCAGAGCTGAATCCTGACAGTGAGTATATTACACGCTGTTAGGGTTGGGCATGCTACAGGGCTTAATTTTATAATTAAAGGGCTTGCCAGGTTTGAAATAAATGTCTGCAGTCACTTTAGGTGACTACAGACTTCTGAATTCTCATAGCACTTGCATTGCACACTTTTAGGATTCTCTAGTGCCAATGGTAAGATTGAACGGTCATATGAGCAGAAATATGTGATTTGTATACTTCTGGCCAGATTCTGACTAGACGTGTCTGGCCTCATGCAATTCATTTTCATTGATGAAGGCCACGTATGTCTAGTCGGCACATGACCACATGTATGTAAATAGCAGACTTGTGGTTTTGTGACCTCCCACTCTCACCGACGGTACCAGAGAATACTGACAGCATGCAGTGTGCGCACTGTGAGAACTCAGAACTCTGCAGTCATATATAGTAACACATAGAGTGAGTGCAGACATATTTACAAATGTGAGACAAACCCTTTAATGCTCTTAACATTAAAAAAAAAACAAAGTAACCCTTAAATTGGCAGATAGCACAATACTTTATTAACATAGCCCTGTATAATGATGCAATCTTACAAGTTCTGAACTGTTACATTTGTACAGGATCAGGACTTATAACAGCACAGGAATACATCAACCAAAAGCCACCAGAGGTACAGAAATACATCACAAGAACCACCATAGGTACAGAAAAAAAGCATCAAAATGCCCATTGGAACAGAAATACATCACCAGAACTACCAAAGGCACAGAAACAAAGCATCAAAATGCTCATCAGTAGAGAAATTCATCATCAGAACCACCAGCAGTACAGAAATACATCCATATAACCCCTATCAATACAGAAACAGCATAAAATCCCTCATCAGTACACGAATACATCACAAGAATCGGTACACGGTTCATCAATTGTTATGTCAGGTCAGCCCTGTATATACAGTTAGGTCCAGAAATATTTGGACAGTGACACAAGTTTTGTTATTTTAGCTGTTTACAAAAACATGTTCAGAAATACAATTATATATATAATATGGGCTGAAAGTGCACACTCCCAGCTGCAATATGAGAGTTTTCACATCCAAATCGGAGAAAGGGTTTAGGAATCATAGCTCTGTAATGCATAGCCTCCTCTTTTTCAAGGGACCAAAAGTAATTGGACAAGGGTCTCTATTGCTGCAATTAACTCTGAAGGCGTCTCCCTCGTTAACCTGTAATCAATGAAGTAGTTAAAAGGTCTGGGGTTGATTACAGGTGTGTGGTTTTGCAATTGGAAGCTGTTGCTGTGACCAGACAACATGCGGTCTAAGGAACTCTCAATTGAGGTGAAGCAGAACATCCTGAGGCTGAAAAAATAAATCAGAGAGATAGCAGACATGCTTGGAGTAGCAAAATCAACAGTCGGGTACATTCTGAGAAAAAAGGAATTGACTGGTGAGCTTGGGAACTCAAAAAGGCCTGGGCGTCCACGGATGACAACAGTGGTGGATGATCGCCGCATACTTTCTTTGGTGAAGAAGAACCCGTTCACAACATCAACTGAAGTCCAGAACACTCTCAGTGAAGTAGGTGTATCTGTCTCTAAGTCAACAGTAAAGAGAAGACTCCATGAAAGTAAATACAAAGGGTTCACATCTAGATGCAAACCATTCATCAATTCCAAAAATAGACAGGCCAGAGTTAAATTTGCTAAAAAACACCTCAGGAAGCCAGCTCAGTTCTGGAAAAGTATTCTATGGACAGATGAGACAAAGATCAACCTGTACCAGAATGATGGGAAGAAAAAAGTTTGGAGAAGAAAGGGAACGGCACATGATCCAAGGCACACCACATCCTCTGTAAAACATGGTGGAGGCAACGTGATGGCATGGGCATGCATGGCTTTCAATGGCACTGGGTCACTTGTGTTTATTGATGACATAACAGCAGACAAGAGTAGCCGGATGAATTCTGAAGTGTACCGGGATATACTTTCAGCCCAGATTCAGCCAAATGCCGCAAAGTTGATCGGACGGCGCTTCATAGTACAGATGGACAATGACCCCAAGCATACAGCCAAAGCTACCCAGGAGTTCATGAGTGCAAAAAAGTGGAACATTCTGCAATGGCCAAGTCAATTACCAGATCTTAACCCAATTGAGCATGCATTTCACTTGCTCAAATCCAGACTTAAGACGGAAAGACCCACAAACAAGCAAGACCTGAAGGCTGCGGCTGTAAAGGCCTGGCAAAGCATTAAGAAGGAGGAAACCCAGCGTTTGGTGATGTCCATGGGTTCCAGACTTAAGGCAGTGATTGCCTCCAAAGGATTCGCAACAAAATATTGAAAATAAAAATATTTTGTTTGGGTTTGGTTTATTTGTCCAATTACTTTTGACCTCCTAAAATGTGGAGTGTTTGTAAAGAAATGTGTACAATTCCTACAATTTCTATCAGATATTTTTGTTCAAACCTTCAAATTAAACGTTACAATCTGCACTTGAATTCTGTGCTAGAGATTTCATTTTAAATCCAATGTGGTGGCATGCAGAGCCCAACTCGCGAAAATTGTGTCACTGTCCAAATATTTCTGGACCTAACTGTATAAATTTATCGCATAAACCTAGAACTTCCAGTATGTCCATAAATATAGTAAAAAGATACTGGGAGTTGTAGTTATCAGTCTTTATCAGGCCATACAGGAACCAAAGAACCGACTTCTCAATTTCCCTGATTCCGACTCTACGACTCCAACCCCATCATACAGTTGAAACCAGAAGTTTCCATCCGCTCCTTATGAAGACACAAATGCATGTTTTTCTCATTATTTGACATGAAATCAGAATAATTATTTCCCGTTTTGGGTCAATTAGGAAGCAAAATTATTTATACTTGCCAAATGACAGAATAATAAAAGAGAATGCTTTAAGATATTTTTATTACTTTCTGCAAATTCAAAAGTTTCCATCTATTTCATTAGTATTTGGTACCATTGCTCTTACACTATATGACTTGGGGGAAACGTCTTGGATCTCCATCCACAAGGTTCTCAGAATAGTTGGTAGGTATTTGGACCCATTCCTCCTGATAGAATTGGTGTAACTTAGCCATGTTTGTTGGTCACCTTCCTCACACTGGCTTTTTCAGCTTTGCCCATAAATTTTCAATAGGATTGAGATCAGGGATTTGTGATGGCCACTTCAAAACATTGAGTTTGGCAGTATGCTTTGGGTCATTGTTCATTTGGCAGACCCATTTCCTCCCAAGCTTTAAGTTCCTGGCTGATGTCGTGATATGTTGCTTCAGTATTGCCACATAATCTTCTTTCCTCATGATGCCATCTACAGTATTTTCTAAAGTTCACCAGTCCCTCCTGCAGCAAAACAACCCTACCACATGATGCTGCCACCCCGTGTTTCACAGTTGGGATGGTGTTCTTAGGCTTCAAAGCTTTTCCCGTTTTCCTCCAACTGTAATGATGGTTATTATGACCAAACAGTTCAATTTTACTTTCATCAGACCACAGGACGTCTCCAAAAATTAAGGTCTTTGTTCCTGTGTACATTTACAAACATTAATCTGACTTTTTCTGTTTCTTTTGGGGTACTTCTTCCTGACAGAGTAGCCTTTCAGCTCATGTAAATAAAGTACTCGTTTCACTGTGGATAATGACACAATCTTACCAGCTTACACCAGCAACTTCACAAGGTCTTTTGCTTTTGTTCTTGGGTTGATATGCTAATGTCTGATCAAAGCATGTTCATCTCTGGTACACAAACATGTCTACTTCCTGAGCGGTATGATGGCTCGACATTTCCATCTTGTTTGTACTTGTTAGATACATATATTCCAACAGTATATTTATCCACAATGCATAAGTCCCTTAATTGGGACACTGCATTGTGGAACTGAGCTACTCAAAAGATAAACCAAAAACAGGAGGAGATGAGTAAAGATGCTTCAAGCACTATGTATTTTTCATGCGTATTTATTAATAAATTTCCTAGGTCAGAAACATAATGAAAAAATACATATACAAATGCATACAAAGTGTAAAAGAGGTAAGGCTAAGAGGAAAGATCTTAAAAGGTACAAACATAACCTGCAAGGATCATGTAGAGGGTCCTAAGAAACTATTAGGAAGTGATATCAAAATATCATATCATACAGTTCCAGATATGCACAAAATTATACATCGTGTGTCCACATAAATGCCCAAAAAGTTGCAAAAAGGATGAACCCAGGGTCTACTCACACCTACTGTATGGAACCACAGGGCTTATCTCAATCCAAAAGGCCATAGTTTGTCTGGTTAGAGTGGAAATACCAGACACTCACAATTGTGTACAAATGCCCACACATTGCACAACAAATGACCATGCCCGAGGTCTGCTTGAACCTGCTATATAAAGCAAACACCGTGTGAAAAATAACTATCCGTTTTCATTCAATAGACCTCAGCAGGATCCCAGACATCCGGGCACAATAATTTGTTAGTCAATCCCAGAACACACAACTGTACACAACTGGGCAAGATCCATGACCACAGAGCTCGCATTAACCATTATGCATCCCTAGCAGGCACATCAAAATATTTAGTGGCGATTTATAAAGGGGTCCAGTCCGTGCACAGCCAAATATTGTCAGGCACTATAGGTTGTGCTCAAAAATCCACTTTAAACAGGGGATTATACCAAGGCAATAAAGGCATATGCACTGCAGGAGCCCCGTACACACTACACTCAGCAGGGAAATCGCACTACCATTTGAGGCAATTTCGGCCAGAGATATATATGTCTAGGCACCAACTGTGCACAAAGGAGCCATTGTGAATGAGTGTGTATATCTCATAGAAACTAAGTACATAAAAAAGGAACTTGTGTGAAAAAGTGAGGGCTGCAAGGGGATCCTGTCCCCACACTGCACAATGCTGCTGAACACCTATGTATTGTACTTTACATCAATTATATAAAGGTTAAAACACAGCAGTAAAGGCATATGCGCACAGGAACCCCGTACATACCATCCTCTACAAGAAAGACACTGGCAGGTTAGTCAGGTGAAAAGGGGTTAAACCCCAAGAGAACCTCCAACGTACGTTTCACAAAACCTGTGTATTGTTGCTTCGTCAGGGAGTGACTGATCATAAGAACCGGCATGTTTAAATAGCCGCCCGTCCCATGGAATCAGCTATGTCCTGTCAAGGCATTCAAGCGGCGCATGCGCACATAGCGCCACCGAGATCCGGAAACCCCACCAGGCCGTCACGGCGTCAGCGCGTGCGCGGGAGCAGAGACGCGTCTCCATAGCACCCGCGCACGCGCACACGCCACCCAAGACAGCCGGAGGGAAGCGGACCCGAGGCACAATGCGCGCACGCGCACATCCGTGACAGGAAACGTCACATGAATCAAGTATGGACATCCTGCATTTGCATCTACTGTAAGTGCAACCCTTCAATACACGTTAAGAACACATTATCCCGATGTTAATAGAAAGATAAATGAACATTGTTCCGCACAGCACAATGCACTTGTACAGATGTGATAGATTACATAAGAAACACATAACAAATGTCAGACGAAAACATGCTGTGACCACATATTATCTAAATGTGACATATAATACATACAAGGATTATTGCAAGAACACTATAGCAAAGGAGTTGAATATAATTTCATTCCAACATGATATATTTGCAGTCCGATGTCCATATCGTTCTTTAATAGAGGATGATCCTCAAAATCTCATATGCCGCGTTTCCACTCAAAAAGTTTAAAACCGATACAGGATCAAAAAGCTGTTATTTTCCAGGGGACATATAAAGAGAAAAGGGAGAAGAATAAATAACTCACATAGATTTAAAACAAGAAATACATAAAAACACACCCAACTCCCATAGATCAGAGAGGGGAACAAACCCACAAAAATGTGGGGCGATGTCACAAAAAAGAGGCAAAGCTTAAAGCCTCATTGAGACCCGACGGGGCGACTGTACCCAATGTCACCATCCATCTTGTCTCACGTTGGGCCAACCTTCTCTTGATATTGCCGCCTCTAATACCACCATGGACTACTTCAATCCCACGTATAAGTAAGGATTTCGGATCACATCCATGGTGGGCCTTAAAATGGCGTGGAATGGTTTTTAAGGAAGCAATATCAATCACGGTCTTAGCCGCAACAATGTCTCGCACATGTTCTCGGACGCGAACACGCAGTTCACGTGACGTTAGGCCAACATAAATCAATGGACACCCACAAACCGCATAATAAATAACGTTTGAGGTGCCACATGAAATATAATCCCTAATGCGATATTCACGCGTCCCATCGGCTGAGGAAAATACCGAACTGCGCAAGACATTGTTGCAAGACAAGCAATGGCCACAAGGAAAACACCCAACCCGAGGATTCGTAAGACCAAGGAAACTGGAAGCCGGCGGAACATAATGGCTTCTGACCAAAACATCACGTAAATTGGCCGATCTCCTAGCCGTCATTAAAGGAGCAGCCGAAAGGGAGTCCCTCAAGAAAGGATCAGATGTTAGAATCGACCAATGGCGATTCAGAATAGCACGAATATTGTGCCATTCATGATTAAAGGTGGTAATGAATCTGACCACAGGGTACTCAGCCTTGTCTTTGTGTCTCGTCAGGAGGAGTTGGGATCTTGGAGTGTTTTTGGCCCTAAGGTAACCCTTCTTGATACTGCGATTACTATACCCTCTCTCTTGGAATCGAAGTGTAAGGTCGGCAGCCTGTTCCTCGAATTTCTGATCAGATGAACAGATTCTCTTCATCCTCAGGAACTGTCCAGTGGGGACAGCGCGAATAGTGGATAAGTTGTGAGCAGACGACGCATGAAGTAACGCATTAACAGATGTACTCTTTCGGAAAACATCAGTCTGGATGACATTATCGTCATCCACTGAGATCAAAACGTCCAAGAAATCAATACATCTGTTATGGTACTTATGCGTCAATTTGATGTTAAAAGGGTTCATGCCCAGTCTGCCCACAAACTGCTCAAGCTGCTCCGCCGTACCCTGCCACAAAATCAACAAATCATCTATGTACCTGAGCCAGCACTGCACATGGGATACGGCCTGGTCGCCCTCGTCGCCAAAAATGGATCTCTCCCAGAACCCTAGAAAGAGATTGGCGTACGAGGGCGCGCAGGCCGCACCCATCGCAGTGCCACGCTGCTGCAGGTAAAACGAATCTTTAAACGTAAAAAAATTGTGGGTAAGGATAAAGCGGAGCAGCTGGAGAATCAGATCACACATCGCGCTGTCCCGACCGGAGGTCCCAAGAAAGAATCGAGCGGCTGCCAAACCATCGTCATGGCGGATGCAGGTATACAAAGATTCTACATCCGCCGTGACTAACAACATATCAGATTCCATATGGATGCCGTTGACCCTATTAAGCACGTCCGTCGTGTCTTTAAGATAGGAGGGAAGTGTTTCAACCAGAGGTTTTAGGTAGAAATCAATAAATTTGCACACTGGGTCACACATTCCCTCCAATCCAGACACGATCGGACGGCCCGGCGGGTCAAGGGCATCCTTATGAATTTTGGGGAGCAAGTATAAGGTGGGCACCTTAGGATATTTAACCAACAAGCCATCCACAACTTTCCTCGTGACGAGACCCAAATCCAACGCACGCTCCAGAATCACTGAGAGCTCTCTGGAGAAGGAGTCAACAGGATTAAAATGTAGTTTCTTGTACGTGCCCTTCTCTCTCAACTGACGAAAAACTTCCCTCTCGTACTTAATTATAGGCCATATCACTACATTTCCCCCCTTGTCAGCAGGTTTTATAACTACGTCTTTCCAGCTCTCCAGTTGTTTTAAGGCTGTCCTCTGTCGAGATGTAAGGTTGTCATTATGGCGCCTAGATGACAAATGAGCAAAGTCATCTAGTACCAATCTTGTGAATATCTCGACAGAGGGGCACAGTGACAAGGGGGGAAACCTCGTGGACCTAGGTAAAATACATGATGGAAACACACCTGTGCCGTCGGGGAGTTGTTGTTCCGACTGAAGCTCCTCCAAGATTGCTAAGGCCTCTCTCTCCTCACGACTATTCAAACCAAAAGTTGGTGTCTTATGATTATGTAACTTCTTTAACACCAGCTTTCTGGAAAAAAGATGAAGATCTTTCATAGCTGTAAAGAAGTTAAATGCGTTAGTTGGAGAGAAGGATAGCCCCTTGGATAAAACCTCAGTCTGTGCCACCGACAGCTCATGGGTGGAAAGATTAATTACCTGAAGGGTACGATTATCTTTTTTAGATGTTTTTTGTGGGACTTGTTTTGTTGCTTTTAGTCGTGTCATTACACCTGACATCATTGGATTGGATCCCGAAGTCGTCCCATCCATATTACCGGGAGTTGTTATTTCGTCAGACGAGACACCAGAAGCTTGTGATGTAGAGCGCGATCGTGATCCTGATTTGGATCTAAATTTGGATCTAGATCTATATGAAGGCTGCTGCCATCTATACATCTGATTTAGTTGTTGATCACGAAGATCGCGTTGAAACTTTTTTATCTTAAACGCCTGTAGCTCCTTCTCCATCTTACCAAGTTCAAGGTCATTTTCAACATTGAACTTGGAGAGAGCCTCCGAGGATAATGAAGATTTAATCACATGAAGGAGTTGTTCCATTTCCTTCTCCATTTCTCCAATAGAAGAGTTGTTCAGCTCACTTAGGAGTTGTAGATATCCTCTGGAGCACGTGCTGGATAGTTCTTCCCAGCTGTTCCTAAAAGACTCACTCTCCACCGGGAATGACGGAAAAACTTGAATCCGTAAACCACGGGGGATTAGTTGTCTCTGTATGTATTTCTGAAGAAAAGCCCTGTTCCACCAGGTTCGCGTTCTTTTCCTTAGAAGGTCTTTATATCGTACAATTGCCTCTTTTATCGCGACATCACCAACCACCTCCTCACCAATAGTACCGGTTGCCTCCAACGCCAAATTTAATTGAGTGAGCCATGCGTCGTCGCGGGCTCTGAAATCCATCATAAATAATAAGAGGGAAACTGTGGAAACCACAGAAAAAAATGTTAGATACATATATTCCAACAGTATATTTATCCACAATGCATAAGTCCCTTAATTGGGACACTGCATTGTGGAACTGAGCTACTCAAAAGATAAACCAAAAACAGGAGGAGATGAGTAAAGATGCTTCAAGCACTATGTATTTTTCATGCGTATTTATTAATAAATTTCCTAGGTCAGAAACATAATGAAAAAATACATATACAAATGCATACAAAGTGTAAAAGAGGTAAGGCTAAGAGGAAAGATCTTAAAAGGTACAAACATAACCTGCAAGGATCATGTAGAGGGTCCTAAGAAACTATTAGGAAGTGATATCAAAATATCATATCATACAGTTCCAGATATGCACAAAATTATACATCGTGTGTCCACATAAATGCCCAAAAAGTTGCAAAAAGGATGAACCCAGGGTCTACTCACACCTACTGTATGGAACCACAGGGCTTATCTCAATCCAAAAGGCCATAGTTTGTCTGGTTAGAGTGGAAATACCAGACACTCACAATTGTGTACAAATGCCCACACATTGCACAACAAATGACCATGCCCGAGGTCTGCTTGAACCTGCTATATAAAGCAAACACCGTGTGAAAAATAACTATCCGTTTTCATTCAATAGACCTCAGCAGGATCCCAGACATCCGGGCACAATAATTTGTTAGTCAATCCCAGAACACACAACTGTACACAACTGGGCAAGATCCATGACCACAGAGCTCGCATTAACCATTATGCATCCCTAGCAGGCACATCAAAATATTTAGTGGCGATTTATAAAGGGGTCCAGTCCGTGCACAGCCAAATATTGTCAGGCACTATAGGTTGTGCTCAAAAATCCACTTTAAACAGGGGATTATACCAAGGCAATAAAGGCATATGCACTGCAGGAGCCCCGTACACACTACACTCAGCAGGGAAATCGCACTACCATTTGAGGCAATTTCGGCCAGAGATATATATGTCTAGGCACCAACTGTGCACAAAGGAGCCATTGTGAATGAGTGTGTATATCTCATAGAAACTAAGTACATAAAAAAGGAACTTGTGTGAAAAAGTGAGGGCTGCAAGGGGATCCTGTCCCCACACTGCACAATGCTGCTGAACACCTATGTATTGTACTTTACATCAATTATATAAAGGTTAAAACACAGCAGTAAAGGCATATGCGCACAGGAACCCCGTACATACCATCCTCTACAAGAAAGACACTGGCAGGTTAGTCAGGTGAAAAGGGGTTAAACCCCAAGAGAACCTCCAACGTACGTTTCACAAAACCTGTGTATTGTTGCTTCGTCAGGGAGTGACTGATCACTGAGGATGAAGAGAATCTGTTCATCTGATCAGAAATTCGAGGAACAGGCTGCCGACCTTACACTTCGATTCCAAGAGAGAGGGTATAGTAATCGCAGTATCAAGAAGGGTTACCTTAGGGCCAAAAACACTCCAAGATCCCAACTCCTCCTGACGAGACACAAAGACAAGGCTGAGTACCCTGTGGTCAGATTCATTACCACCTTTAATCATGAATGGCACAATATTCGTGCTATTCTGAATCGCCATTGGTCGATTCTAACATCTGATCCTTTCTTGAGGGACTCCCTTTCGGCTGCTCCTTTAATGACGGCTAGGAGATCGGCCAATTTACGTGATGTTTTGGTCAGAAGCCATTATGTTCCGCCGGCTTCCAGTTTCCTTGGTCTTACGAATCCTCGGGTTGGGTGTTTTCCTTGTGGCCATTGCTTGTCTTGCAACAATGTCTTGCGCAGTTCGGTATTTTCCTCAGCCGATGGGACGCGTGAATATCGCATTAGGGATTATATTTCATGTGGCACCTCAAACGTTATTTATTATGCGGTTTGTGGGTGTCCATTGATTTATGTTGGCCTAACGTCACGTGAACTGCGTGTTCGCGTCCGAGAACATGTGCGAGACATTGTTGCGGCTAAGACCGTGATTGATATTGCTTCCTTAAAAACCATTCCACGCCATTTTAAGGCCCACCATGGATGTGATCCGAAATCCTTACTTATACGTGGGATTGAAGTAGTCCATGGTGGTATTAGAGGCGGCAATATCAAGAGAAGGTTGGCCCAACGTGAGACAAGATGGATGGTGACATTGGGTACAGTCGCCCCGTCGGGTCTCAATGAGGCTTTAAGCTTTGCCTCTTTTTTGTGACATCGCCCCACATTTTTGTGGGTTTGTTCCCCTCTCTGATCTATGGGAGTTGGGTGTGTTTTTATGTATTTCTTGTTTTAAATCTATGTGAGTTATTTATTCTTCTCCCTTTTCTCTTTATATGTCCCCTGGAAAATAACAGCTTTTTGATCCTGTATCGGTTTTAAACTTTTTGAGTGGAAACGCGGCATATGAGATTTTGAGGATCATCCTCTATTAAAGAACGATATGGACATCGGACTGCAAATATATCATGTTGGAATGAAATTATATTCAACTCCTTTGCTATAGTGTTCTTGCAATAATCCTTGTATGTATTATATGTCACATTTAGATAATATGTGGTCACAGCATGTTTTCGTCTGACATTTGTTATGTGTTTCTTATGTAATCTATCACATCTGTACAAGTGCATTGTGCTGTGCGGAACAATGTTCATTTATCTTTCTATTAACATCGGGATAATGTGTTCTTAACGTGTATTGAAGGGTTGCACTTACAGTAGATGCAAATGCAGGATGTCCATACTTGATTCATGTGACGTTTCCTGTCACGGATGTGCGCGTGCGCGCATTGTGCCTCGGGTCCGCTTCCCTCCGGCTGTCTTGGGTGGCGTGTGCGCGTGCGCGGGTGCTATGGAGACGCGTCTCTGCTCCCGCGCACGCGCTGACGCCGTGACGGCCTGGTGGGGTTTCCGGATCTCGGTGGCGCTATGTGCGCATGCGCCGCTTGAATGCCTTGACAGGACATAGCTGATTCCATGGGACGGGCGGCTATTTAAACATGCCGGTTCTTATGATCAGTCACTCCCTGACGAAGCAACAATACACAGGTTTTGTGAAACGTACGTTGGAGGTTCTCTTGGGGTTTAACCCCTTTTCACCTGACTAACCTGCCAGTGTCTTTCTTGTAGAGGATGGTATGTACGGGGTTCCTGTGCGCATATGCCTTTACTGCTGTGTTTTAACCTTTATATAATTGATGTAAAGTACAATACATAGGTGTTCAGCAGCATTGTGCAGTGTGGGGACAGGATCCCCTTGCAGCCCTCACTTTTTCACACAAGTTCCTTTTTTATGTACTTAGTTTCTATGAGATATACACACTCATTCACAATGGCTCCTTTGTGCACAGTTGGTGCCTAGACATATATATCTCTGGCCGAAATTGCCTCAAATGGTAGTGCGATTTCCCTGCTGAGTGTAGTGTGTACGGGGCTCCTGCAGTGCATATGCCTTTATTGCCTTGGTATAATCCCCTGTTTAAAGTGGATTTTTGAGCACAACCTATAGTGCCTGACAATATTTGGCTGTGCACGGACTGGACCCCTTTATAAATCGCCACTAAATATTTTGATGTGCCTGCTAGGGATGCATAATGGTTAATGCGAGCTCTGTGGTCATGGATCTTGCCCAGTTGTGTACAGTTGTGTGTTCTGGGATTGACTAACAAATTATTGTGCCCGGATGTCTGGGATCCTGCTGAGGTCTATTGAATGAAAACGGATAGTTATTTTTCACACGGTGTTTGCTTTATATAGCAGGTTCAAGCAGACCTCGGGCATGGTCATTTGTTGTGCAATGTGTGGGCATTTGTACACAATTGTGAGTGTCTGGTATTTCCACTCTAACCAGACAAACTATGGCCTTTTGGATTGAGATAAGCCCTGTGGTTCCATACAGTAGGTGTGAGTAGACCCTGGGTTCATCCTTTTTGCAACTTTTTGGGCATTTATGTGGACACACGATGTATAATTTTGTGCATATCTGGAACTGTATGATATGATATTTTGATATCACTTCCTAATAGTTTCTTAGGACCCTCTACATGATCCTTGCAGGTTATGTTTGTACCTTTTAAGATCTTTCCTCTTAGCCTTACCTCTTTTACACTTTGTATGCATTTGTATATGTATTTTTTCATTATGTTTCTGACCTAGGAAATTTATTAATAAATACGCATGAAAAATACATAGTGCTTGAAGCATCTTTACTCATCTCCTCCTGTTTTTGTTTGTACTTGTGTATAATTGTTTGCACAGATGAACAAGGTACCTTCAGGTATCTGGAAATTGCACCCAAAGAGTTATCAGACTTGAGAAAGTCCACAATTCTCTTCCTGGGCTTAGGCTTAGGTCCCCTTTACACGTCAGTGATTCTGATATGTATTTTGCAGTTTTTATATGTACCAGAATCACTGACATACGCAGACCATTATAATCAATGGGTCTGCGCACACATGAGTGATTTTTCACTAACTGTGTCTCCGTGCAGCGTACACTCGTGTCCGTGATTGCCACACGGAGACATGTTTTTTTCTGGCATCACTGATGTCCCACGGATCACATTATGGTGTGGTCCGTGAAACACATGCCAGAAAAACACTGACATCTAAAATGAAAAGCATTTTTAACTCACGTTCTTCAGCAACACTCTCTCTGGCCTATGCATGCCACTGCTTCAGAGCCGGCTAATTAATGGCATTCATATTCATGTATGCAGCCACAGCCGACCTGGAAGTAGCTGCAGCATGAGCGTAAACCCAGCAGAGCCGAATAGTACAGCACCACGGACAGCAGGAGTGGGGACAGGTGGGTTTATCACCATGTGCAATCACGGATGACGGATCACGTCTCACGGATTGCACATAAACAACCCGCGTGTGCCATGAATCACGGCACGGAGGGACATATGTGTTTTGTTACATGTCAGTAAAAAACATCTGTTTTTCACTGACGTGTGAAACAGGCCTTACACTGTTTTATTTCCGCATGTGAAGAAGGAAGAGTTGATGTTTTACCTGCAAAAGAAAACTAGCAAGCTATAAGTAACCTAATCTTATAAAAAACACTAGAAACTGGATTCTCCAAATACTTAACCCCTCTCAGCTAAATTCTGCATTTGCCGATAACACTTATGTTTTGGTAATTTTGAAAATTAGAAATTGGAAAGAAAAAAAAAGGCCACAAACAAAGGAAAGGTGTGAGTCACCTCTCTGAGATGCTTTGGGAAATAAAAAAAAATTGCCATCTGACTAGATGCCATGGGTATTTCCACAATTGTGTGTACAGACATTTATATTCTCTTTTACAGCCACTTTCTTACAAATGGCTCGCAGGATGAAGCTTCCTAGATACAAATCGATAAGTTTAGATTTGTGTGCTGCTCTGCTGTCACCCCGGAGTCTAATGTTCACAGTTATTACATAAATCATTATTACATGAAAGGACAAAAAACTGCAGAGCACTGTCCATCATAGAAAAACAAAGTGTCACTTATGGAAATAAAAATAAAATCTGTTTTGCTTGCACTAGTTTTTACCCTAGTTTTACACATTTAGGCATACCACCTAACTTTGAAAGTTAGGAAAGAGGGACACTAAGCCTTTTCCTTAATCTCGCTAAGTCCGTTATATGTGCTCACACAAAAATGTTGCTGCTAGTTAAGCCCATTAGTGTTCCCACACAGTGTGATGCCCCTTTCATGGCTTTTGTGGCTCATCCACATAGCACGATGCCCCCGCAGTGGCTCAGCCACACGGCACGATGCCCCTGCAGTGGCTCATCCACACGGCACGATGCCCCTGCAGTGGCTCATCCACACGGCACGATGCCCCCGCAGTGGCTCCTCCACACGGCACGATGCCCCTGCAGTGGCTCCTCCACATGGCACGATGCCCCCGTAGTGGCTCCTCCACACGGCATGATGCCTCCGTAGTGGCTCCTCCACACGGCATGATGCCCCCGCATTGGCTCCTCCACACGGCACAATGCCCCCGCAGTGGCTCCTCCACACGGTACGATGCCCCCGCAGTGGCTCCTCCACACGGCACGATGCCCCGCAGTGGCTCCTCCACATGGCACGATGCCCCCGTAGTGGCTCCTCCACACGGCATGATGCCTCCGCAGTGGCTCCTCCACACGGCACAATGCCCCTGCAGTGGCTCCTCCACATGGTACGATGCCCCCGAAATGGCTCCTCCACACGGCACGATGCCCTCGCAGTTGCTCCTCCACACGGCACGATGCCCCCGCAGTGGCTCATCCACACGGCACGATGCCCCCACAGTGGCTCCTCCACACAGCACAATGTGCCCGCAGTGGCTCATCCACACGGCATGATGCGCCCACAGTGGCTCATCCACACGGCACGATGCGCCCACAGTGGCTCATCCACACGGCACAATGCCCCTGCAGTGGCTCCTCCACACGGCACAATGCCCCCGCAGTGGCTCCTCCGCACGGTACGATGCCCCCGCAGTGGCTCCTCCACACGGCACGATGCCCCCGCAGTTGCTCCTCTACACGGCACGATGCCCCCACAGTGGCTCATCCACACGGCACGATGCCCCCGCAGTGGCTCCTCCACACAGCACAATGTGCCCGCAGTGGCTCATCCACATGGCATGATGCGCCCACAGTGGCTCATCCACATGGCACGATGCGCCCGCAGTGGCTCATCCACACTGCACGATGCGCCCGCAGTGGCTCATCCACATGGCACGATGCACCCGCAGTGGCTCATCGACACAGCACGATTCGCCCGCAGTGGCCCATCCACACAGTACGATGCCCCCACCACACAGTACGATGCCCCCACAATAGCTCAACCACACAGTACGATGCTTACATAGTGACTATTCCACATAATATAATTCCCCCATAATGGCTCATCCAAACAGTATGATTCCCCCACAATGGCTCAACCACACAGCACGATGCCCCCACAATGGCCCTTCCACACAGTATGATGCCCCCACAATGGCTCAACCACACAGCACGATGCCCCCACAATGGCCCTTCCACACAGTACGATGCCCCCCACAATGGCTCAACCACACAGTACGATGCCCACATAGTAATATGCCCTAAAAATGGCTCATTCACACAGTACGATGCCCACATAGTGACTATTCCACATAGTATAATTCCCCCACAATGCCTCATCCACACAGCACGATACCCCGCAGCGGCTCCCCCACACAGCACGATGCCCCCGCAGTGGCTCCCCCACACAGCACGATGCCCCCGCAGTGGCTCCCCCACACAGCAAGATGCCCCCGCAGTGGCTCCCCCACACATCACGATGCCCACATAGTGACTTGTCCATATAGTATGATTCCCCCCACAATATCTCATCCACACAGTATGATGCCTTCATTGTCTCTATACTCAGTATGATTCCCCCACAATGGTTCATCCACACAGTATGATGCACCCTACAGTCTGCACTCACAGTATGATGACTTCATTACCCCTATACACAGTGCATCCCATACCTTATGATGTTCATCGTCCACATCTACCCACAGTATAATACCCTCTCAATTCTGCACACAAGGTATGATACTGCCACAATAGCCCAAACACAGTATAAAGCCTTTAAACTACCGTACACAGTGTATCATGCCCCACATAGTAAAATGTGCCGTCCCCCCACATTATGATGCTCCCTCACAGTATGAATCCCTCCAGTCCTCCACACACAGCCCCCTCGCCTGCATATCCTTTCACATCTCTGACTCCTCTGTGACTGAACTGCCTTCTGCTGTCCAGTTATGTGACCTGGGAGTGTCTCATGACTTTTTTTGTTCAGTATGTACTCAGACAGAATGGTGCAGCATGGATCAGACGGCTCCCTGCTCCACAGTTCTATCTATGTCCCATAGATACAGACCACTGATACAGTTGAAATCAGGAAGAAGTGTGGGAGCGAAACGATCGTCGAGGTGGAGGGACGTGTATGCTACAGCTCTTATTTACAACCATCATAATTAGTTGCTATTACTAAGGTATAAAACCCTATACAATTGTTCTACTGTGTCTTTGATCCACACATTTTGTGTGCATTTAATTCAATATTCCCCATCTATGTGTATAACAGTTTTGTTGCAATTATGCAGATTAATATGAGTAAGGAAAATTGACGCTAGCTTTTTTACTGCACTAGTTGCTGTGAAACTATAGATGTCTGAACCTCCGTTTTTACAACATATACTTTAATAATTATTTATCAGCAAATTTTCTGCTGCTAATATAACTGGGCTTTAGTATGTGGATTAACTGCAACATTTATCAGTGCGATGTGCTTTTATAATCACTGTTATAATCGCATGCGGTTTTATATGCACACTTGATATTCAAAATATCTAATAAATCTAATTTTTATATTTTTTTTTTTGCACATCGCATTTTCAAATTATTTTGCTGTTTATCTCCTACTAATACAACATTATTTAGTGGAGTGTCATATTTTCCCCACGCAGAAACTGCACTATGTCTGCAATTAACTGGGGACTTAATGAATTTTGACTGGTATATTGCCGTTGTATTTCACAAATTAATTGCTGCTTTTCTATATTTAAACATCTATAAGTAATCTAAGAGCAGAATTTACTGGGTTGATATACCTCTATACCTACAATTAAAATATAATGATTATGTGGGGTTTTTTATTGTATTAATATTCAGCATAATAATTTATTACGGTGAACAAATTTTATGTTCATTTGCATTTCATGGGTAAATTATGTGCTGTAAAAATCTGAACTTCATGCAAATGATGAATAACATGGACTAAATTATATTTATTATCTGCATGCATCCTTTTGTCCCTCAAAGGAATGTCTCTGATGTACTTTTTGATTGTTTTTTGATTCTTATTTGAAATATTATAATTAAAATATTTATGCATGAATCTCTTGTATCCATTGTTTTATTATAATAATGGTATTGTTGAGTGAATACAAAGAAGGCAAACATATAGACTACTTCCAGGTACAACCGGGACACTTGAGATAGACGGCGATGAACTGAAAGTTATAAAGAACTTCAACCTACTCGGATCAATGATCACTCAAAATGCAGCAACGACACTGGAAGTCAATAAGAGAATAGTTATGGGCAAATTGATAATGAAGTTACTGGACAAGGTCCTCAAATCGTGGAACATTTCACTGGTGATGAAGACACCGCACGTACTTAAGGGTGCTTTACACGCTGCAACATCGCTAACGATATATCGTCGGGGTCACGGTGTTTGTGGTGCACATCCGGCGCCGTTAGCGACATCGCAGCGTGTGACACCAAGGAGCGACACTCAATGATCGCAAAAACATGAAAAATTGTTGATTGTTGACACGTCGCTCCTTTACGAAATATCGGTGGTGGAGCATGCCGCTGGTTGTTCGTCGCTCTTATGGCATCACACATCGCTGTGTGTCACACCGCAGGAACGACGAACATCTCCTTACCTGCGTCCACCGGCAATGAGAAAGGAAGGAGGTGGGCGGCATGTTCCGGCCACTCATCTCCGCCCCTCCTCTGCTATTGGACGGCTGCCATGTGACGTCGCAGTGACGTCACTGTGACGCCGAACGCACCTCCCCCTTAAAGGAGGGATTGTTCGGCGTGCGAAGCGACGTCACAGAACAGGTAAGTGCATGTGACGCTGCCGTAGCGATAATGTTCGCTACGGCAGCGATCACCACATGTCACACGTACGACGACGGCGGGTGCTATCGCTCGCGATATCGCTAGCAATCGCTAGCGATGTCACAGCGTGTAAAGCACGCTATAGTCTGTTTTATTCTGTGGTAACATACAGATACAAAACTTGAATAATAAAGACACAAGACAGAAGAAGAATCAATGCCTTCAAAATGGGGTGCTGGAGAAGGATGCTATCAATACCATGGATGGCAATAAGGACAAACAAATCAATTTTGGAAGAAATCAAGCCAGACATGTCACTTGAAGCAATGATCACCAAACTACAACATGCCTACTTTGCTTTCTTCATATGATATGTACAATCACTGGAGAAAGACATCATGATTGGAAGGAACACAGTGAAGAGGAAGACCAGCAACCCGATGGCTTGATACTATCAAGAAAATGGCAGAGAAGACCCTGGTGGACTCATCTAGACTTGAAGATCGATCTTCCTACAGATTGTTCACTCATCAATTTGCCATAGCTCGAGATCGAGCTGAAAGCCATTAAATAAATTATATGTGTACACATTAAATGCCAAAATAATTAGAAACTGTGTTAGGAGACTGGTTAAGCACTCCTAACACCTTCAGGCTATGTTCACACTGGGCATTTTTGCAGCGTTTTATAGCAGTGTTTTTGCCTTTGTTTTATGCAAATGCATGCTAATAAAAAGCTGCTTTTTACAGTCCTAGCAAAGTCCATGAGATTTCTGAAATCTCATGCGCGCGCACACAGGCAAACACCTGCAGATTTTTTCCTGTTTTGGTAAATACTTGCGTTTTTGCAGGGTTTTTGAAAGAATGAGCATGTCAATTCTTTTCAGTGGTTTTGCTTGATTTTTCACCTTAGTGATGGGTGAACTCCTCTGAGCCTGTAGCCGTGGGCTTTATCTGTGCTGTGTATCAAAATAAGAGGGACCCCATGCTACTTTTGTTTTTTTAAATATTTAAATAAATAATTTAAAAAAACAGCGTGTGGTTCCCCCCAACTTTGATACCCAGTCTAACTAGTATTCTCAGGCTGGGGAGACTCGTGTTTATTGGACGCCCCCCAATCTAAAAATATCACCCTGCAGCCGCACAGGATATTCAATCCCAGCACTTTACCCAGCTCTTCCCAATTTCCGTGATGAAGGTGGCAATCGGGGTAATGAGGAGTAGATGTCAGCCCACAGCTGACACTAAGCACTGGATTAGTAATGGCAGGCGTCTATGAGACACCCCATCACAAAGCTGTAAGTGAAAGTAAATAAATAAATACAAATACCGAAAAAAATCCTTAATTTGAAATAAAATACAAAAAATCCCCCCTCTTTCACCACTTTATTAACCCCCAAAACACCTCTGTAGGTCCAACGTAATCCACATGAGGTCCCATGACGATTCCACCACTGCTACATCTGAAGCTCACAGCTCACAGCATAGAACATAACTACCCACTGTGAGCTCCACGCAGCGACTGAAGTGAGCCACGCAGAGACTGAGGTTAGCCGCGGCCACAGCTGGAGTCCTCCACCTGTGACCGCAAATCACCTGAGTGACGTCACCGCTGATCGCGCGGCTCACTTCAGTCACTGGTTTATCTTGGCTGGGGATCAAAATTGGGAGGGACTGTACACTCTGTGTTTTTTAATTGTTTATTTAAATAATAAAATAAACAATGGGATCCGTCTTATTTTGATACACAGCCAAGATAAGCAGACGGCTGGTTGTTGCAGCCTGTAGTCGTGGGCTTTATCTGTGTTGGGTATCATAATATGGGGGAACCCAATGCCAATTTTTTTATTTATTTATTTACTTATTTATATTTAGCACGATAGACCCACAGTCCGGGTCTGTGATTGGTTGCAGGCAGACGCTGTCACAGGCCGAAAACACACATCCGTTAAAACCACGTCCGTGTAAAATGGGCCATTTTTCGGGTCCGTTTTCCGTGTTTTAGGTCCGTTTTTATGGTATGTGTGGCCTGCGTGTGTATCCCGTATGCTAGCCGTATGTGCGTGTGGAATGTCCGTGTGTGCGTGAGTGAAATAACTGACGTGTGTGTGTTGTCCGTGTGAAATGTTCCGTGTGTGTGTGTGTGTGTGATGCACAATGTCGTTGATACATGTCGGCAGACAGCAGACAGAGTTGCGCGATGAGAATGAACTCGGGTGAACTTCACCCGACTTCATTGTCATGCCGCGGCTCTGTCTGTGTGCCGCGTACTGATTAGCGGTCACCCGTGAAGGACTCACCGGTGACCGCTAATCCCCTGAGTGACTGAATTGAGCAGCTCTCTCTCAAACTCACCGTTTCCCGATCTCCGGCGCGGCGCTGCACTGCTGTTGTAAAAGCTCCGGCGGCTTTTACTATTTTGAAAAAAACGGGCGCTCATGAATCAATCTCGTATTCCCTGCTTTACCCGCACACAGGCGCCTGTGATTGGTTGCAGTCACACACGCCCACCACGCTGAGTGACAGCTGTGTCACTGCACCCAATCACAGCAGCCGGTTCGCGTGTCTATACTGTGCAGTGAAATAAATAAATAAATAATTAAAAAAAACGGCGTGCGGTCCCCCCCTATTTTAATACCAGCCAGATAAAGCCATACGGCTGAAGGCTGGTATTCTCAGGATGGGGAGCCCCACGTTATGGGGAGCCCCCCAGCCTAACAAATCAGTCAGCAACCGCCCAGAATTGCCGCATACATTATATATATTATATATGATTATATATAATCAGCTGAGCTGTCACTGAGGTTAATCGCGGCCGTGAGTTACCTGACTGACAGCAGCTGATCGCGCTACTCACCTCATTTGTTGCGTGGAGGTGACATGAGCGGCGGTGTCTTCTGCTGCTCCTGTCACCTGCATGCAGCAGAGCTGGATGCGACGCTGGAGGTCCGTGGATTACGCCGTACATTGAGGGCTTTGTCGGGGTTAATAAATTGGTGATGGGGAACTTTGTTAGTGTTTTTTATTTCTAATAAAGGATTGTTCGGGTGTGTGTCTTTTTTAACTGTAATTTACAGATTAATCATGGAAGGTATCTCGGGGAGACGCCTGACATGATTAATCTAGGATTTAGTGGCAGCTAAGGGCTGCCATTAACTCCTTATTACCCCGATTTGCCAACGCATCAGGGCAAATCGGGAAGAGCCGGGTACAGTCCCAGAACTGTCGCATATAATGATTGCGGCAATTCTGGACGGCTGCTGACTGATATTGTTAGGCTGGGGGGCTCCCCATAACGTGGGGCTCCCCATCCTGAGAATACCAGCCTTCAGCCGTATGGCTTTATCTGGCTGGTATTAAAATAGGGGGGGGGAACCGCACGCCGTTTTTTTAAATTATTTATTTATTTATTTTACTGCACAGACACGCCCACCGGCTGCTGTGATTGGGTGCAGTGACACAGCTGTCACTCAGCGTGGTGGGCGTGTGTGACTGCAACCAATCACAGGCGCCTGTGTGTGGGTAAAGCAGGGAATACGAGATTGATTAATGAGCGGCCGGCTTTTTCAAAATAGTAAAAGCCGCCGAAGCTTTTATAACAGCAGTGCAGCGCCGCGCCGGAGATCAGGGAACGGATAATATGAGAGAGGGGGTGAACTGACCGACAGACAGCAAGAGGGATAGATAAGACAGAGAGACCGACCGACAGACATAGAGACCGACCGACGGACTGAGGGAGAGAATGAAACAGAAAAAGAAAAAAAAAGACATCACATGAAAAAAGCACAAAACGTACAGGGAACAAACAGAGATGCGTCCGTGTCACTCGTACGTGCGCACAGACCCATTGACTTTCATTGGGTCCGTGCTGCGTGCTGAAAACAGACATGCTTCCGTGCAAAACGGAGACACAAACGTAGCACGCACACGGACCCACGGACCTTAATGAAAAACGCACATGTGTCCTCAAACATTAAATAGCATTGGTGCACGTTTGGCCGTGTCTCCGGTATATACGGAAACGGACCAAACACGCACGTTTTATACGGATGTGTGTTGCAGGCCACACAGCGGGGGGCGCGTCTGACTGCAACCACTCACAGATGCCAGTGGGCAGGGAAATCGGTGAATATACATGAGGCTAATGAGCAGCCTCGGAAGTAAAAGGAGGGGCAGTGGGAGTGTCGCGGGCGGAGGAGGGGACGCCGCGCTCTCCCTACTGCTCGGGTCCGGCTGCCGCGGCTGCTGCGGCCTGTTGCTGCTCGGTGGCTCAAGCGACGAGCCAGATCCCTGTGACTCTAGCGGTGCTCCTCGCCCGTGAGTGAAAGGGGGGGCTCGGTGTGGGGATTTTGGATTGTCCGTGACGCCACCCACGGTTGTGGTGAAGGGATGTACACCACCGCTGCTCTGGATGGGGAATCCCGGGAGTGATGTTATGGAGCAGCCAGTTGTTGTGTTGCCCCTCCGTGGGTAGGGGTTGGTGATCCCGGGGCCCAGTGATGGGGTGTTGGAATGGTGGGCAGGCGGGTAGGGGGGCCTGCGGAGGTGCAGGGGCGCAGGGGCAGCGCTGTGCTGCACGGCACGGAGGTACTCACTCAGCCAGTAAACACGACACAGTTCTCGGTAAACAAACGGCTGGTTGGACGGGTCCCTCAGACGGTTGCACTGTTGATATCCCCTGCAGGTGACGATGACGGTCTCTTTCCTGCACCTATGTGTTGTTGTTTGGTTGCGATGGGTTCCCACCGGTAACCCGCTCCCCGGCCTAGATATGAACCGGAGGAGCTCCACTCTTGCCCGCAGGCGCTGGCCCTGGGAAACTGGTGCCTTGGTGGTGGCGGTGTCTCCCCTCTACGGTTGGACTGTTGCCTTCAATCGGGACTTGGTTGTTAGGAGACAGTCGTCCCCTTCACTGACGGATTTGGCAAATTATGGCGACTCCTAGCCTTGCCGGCATCCGAAAGGCCCCTGCCCTGGTGCTGACTAATCTTCGTATACCGCTCCGGTACCACCGGGTCACCACCCGTCCACAGTCCTTTCGGCAACCTCCAATCAGTCTCGCCTGCAGACGGTCACCGCCGTCTGCCAACCTTGCTGTCTCAGTCCGGGGCACACACCCGGACTAACTTCAGGCTTCTTGCTGTCACTTTTCTCTTGTCACTTCCACTACTGTCACTTACTCCTTTACCACTTCCTTCTACTCTCAACTCTAACACTCATCTGCCTGGTTTTCCCACCTCCAGAGCTGTGAACTCCTCGGTGGGTGGAGCCAACCGCCTGGCCCACCCCCTGGTGTGGACACCAGCCCCTGGAGGAAGGCAACGAGAATTTAAGTTTGACTTTGGTGTGCCTGCAGGGAATGTGGGGTGCGTGTGGTGTTGTGACCTGTGACGCCTGGCTTGCCCAGGGCGTCACAGGAGCAGGTACAGCAACATTGGAGACTGGTAACATATAGCGCGCTGGCATTGTTTTTTTTCCTTACTATTTTTTTTATTACCCGAGTGCCGGATCCAGGTCAATCCTGGACTGGGCCCGGTACTCGAGTACTTTTGAACCTCCACGGGTCTGGACTTGGTCCAACCATCACAGAAGTGCAAAAAAAAACCACTGAAAAAATGCCATAAAAACCGCACCAAAAGCCTGGCCAAAAACCATACGAAAATGCAGAAAACCACCAGGAGATATTTCTGCCACAAGATCGGGTTTTGGCCAGGAAAAAAAATGCACCAAAAACACCCTGTGTGAACATAGCCTCACGGAGTAAATCCTGCTGTCAGGTTTCCTTTAATTGAAATCTTTCAGCAAGAATTCAAACCCCAAACTATGGTATGTATATATGAATGTCACTGTTTCAAGACAAGTCCAGCAATACTTTTACCTGGCCAGTCCTTTATTAAGAAATCAGCGTTTGAATTGATATACAAATTAAGCTGAAAAACTATTTGTAGATCTGAAGCCTCTGTCACTCCAGCTCTATATAAAGGCATAGCTGGACTTGTCTTTGAAAGAGTTACGTGCAAATATACAGTTTATACTTTTGTTGCCAGTGGTTTAGACATTAATGACTGTGTGTTGAGTTACTTAGAGGGCACACTAAATTTACACTGTTATACAAGCTGCACACTGACTACTGTACATTATATCAAAGTGTCATATGATATGATATGACTCATCTTCAGTGTTGTCCCATGTGAGGGGTGTACTCACTTTTGTGATATACTGTAAATTGTTTGGGGAGGGTGGTGAAATGTTACTGACACGTTCCCTTTAAATCCTTCTTGTGTCTTATTTCATTGTTTCATACTTTACAAAGGAGTGGCGGATAATAAACCATTATTAGTGTCCACGCCCAAAGAATGTGTGTGGAAAATATAGTTTATATTCAGAAGTGTGTAAAAGTGTTCAAACCTTAGATAACTGTTGGCAGAAGGGCAGGTGTTCCTTCCGGACACATGCGTGTTTAGTTTACCCGAGCACTTTCAAGGAGATTAAGCTGCAGTTTCTTGCATTAGATTACCTCCATTGATTAAAATGATCGGTCATAATTAAATCTAACATGGTCAACTCTCCTTTCCACTGTCACCTGCACAGGACGAGATGCTGAAAGACCCTTTAATATTAGATGTTTTGCAGCTACTTAAATCAGAGGTTTGGCCAGTGTTTGGCTAAGGCCCCTTTCACACGTCAGTGATTCTGTGACGTTTGTGCTTTTTTTTAAACGTACCAGAATCACTGACATACGCAGACCCATTATAATGAATGGGTCTGCTCACACATCAGTGATTTTTCACTGCACGTGTCTCCGTGCGGCGTACCCGCGTGTGCGTGATTGCCGCACGGAGACATGTCCATTTTTTTTCTGGCATCACTGATGTCCCACGGGCCACGCAGTGGTGTGGTCCGTGAGACACGTGCCAGAAAAAAACGTGCTTTTAAAATAAAAAACATTTTTACTCACCCGGCTTCAGCGACGCTCTCTGCAGCCTGTTCTCCCTGCTGCTTCTGAGCCGGCTCATTACTGTCGCGCATATTCATGATGCGTGACACAGCCGACCCGGAAGCAGCTGCTGCGGGGGTCAGCGCCGGCCGGATGCTGCACCGCGGGAGCGATCAGCACCATGGAGAGCGGGAGCGGGCACAGGTGAGTTGATTTCTAAGTGCAATCACGGGCCATGGAGAACGGAGCCCGGATTGCACTTAGACAACCCACGTGTGCCGTAATTCACGGCACACGCAGGGACATGTGCGTGTTTTACACGCCAGTGAAAAACGTCAGTGTTTTTCACTGACGTGTGAAACGGGCCTAATGTGTATGGTCACATTAAGATTATAAATGATTACCTGGGGAACAGCAACCTCTATCATTTTTCTGTATTATCTAACCAGAAATGTGTATCTAACATTCTTTGGTTCTAGATTAATTTGCCTATTACAGTTACATTTTAATTTTTGTTACTCTTCTAAATCTGACAATCGAGTTAACTACTAACTGTAATTAACGCTACTGTTCCAGCCCAATTCACTTGTCACATACAAGTAATGGAAGCCAGGATGTGGGAGATCTTTGTCCACTTTGACATTGTTTTTCTGATTGTTGGCAGTAGGGAAAAGTCCTGACTACAGTGCGGCCCATCTCCACCAAATCCCCCCTGGCGCAAAATAAGTCACTGATAACATATGGTAAACCTTTTCTGGATGGAGATCAACGACAATATTTATTAAAGGGAACCTGTCAGCAGAAATTTTGCACTAAACATAAAAGTTTCCTCCTCTTCAGCTCGTGGGCTGCATTCTAGCAATGTTCCTGTTGTTCTTGTGCCCCCTTTCTGACCAAAATAAAGACTTTATAAAGTGGTACCTTCTTGTATGCAGATACTGTAAATGGGACACGGGGCGGGCTGCCTGGTGTCCGTTATTCTGCCTCCTGCCGCTTTAGGCCGTCCCACATCGCTCATTTCCATAGCTGTGGACGCTGCCCAGTGCTCCAGAGGTCCCTGCGCATGCCCAGTGCCTATCTCTCGTGAATGAGCACTGTGCCCAGTGTCACCGCTGGTGACGTGTGCGCAGGCTTTAGATTATGGGCGGCGCTTTGATTTGCATTACCAAGTAACCGCCCATAATCGCGTGACCGCGCTTTCCCCCTCTGCCTCCTTCGTTCTGTGCAAGCGCGGGCCTGCTGACCCCACGTTACCTCTTTCCCATCTTGCCCTGAGGCAGGAAATAGATGGGAGGAGCGCGGAGCAGGACAATCCTGCGTCTAATCCTGATCGGTGGTGTCCTGCTCCGCGCTCGTCCCATCTATTTTCTGCCTCAGGGCAAGATGGGAAAGAGGTAACGTGGGGTCAGCAGGCCCGCGCTTGCGCAGAACGAAGGAGGCAGAGGGGGAAAGCGCGGTCACGCGATTATGGGCGGTTACTTGGTATTGAAAATCAAAGCGCCGCCCATAATCTAAAGCCACCACCAAAACCACTTTAGAAAGTCTTTATTTTGGTCAGAAAGGGGGCACAAGAACAACAGGAACATTGCTAGAATGCAGCCCACGAGCTGCAGAGGGGGAAACTTTTATGTTTAGTGCAAAATTTCTGCTGACAGGTTCCCTTTAACCTTTTTTTCATTTTAATATGAATAACCAAAACTTTTTCTCCTTTTTTAAAACCACTTTGCCAAGAAGCAATATGCCAACGGCCAGACTCCAGGCGGGTATGTCCACCTTTGAAGCGCCAACCAGACTCAATTTATTACCATAATCCACATGCTATGACCTAAATGAATTTTATTATCATGCTTGAAAACCAAAGCCAATAATATATTATGTACAGTTGTGCTTAAAAGTTTACATACCCCAGCAGATTTTTTGCTTTCTTGGCCTTTTTTCAGAGAATATGAATGATAACACAAAATCTTTTTTTCCACTCATGGTTAGTGGTTGGGTGAAGCCATTTATTGACAAACTACTGTGTTTTCTCTTTTTTTAAATCATAATGACAACCAAAAACGTCTAAATGACTCTGATCAAAATTTCACATACCCTGGTGATTTTGGCCTGATAACATGCACAGAAGTTGACACAGATGGGTTTGAATGGCTAATAAAGGTAACATCCTCACCTGTGACCTGTTTGCTTGTAATCAGTGTGTGTGCATAAAAGCTGAGTGAGGTTCTGGGATCCAGACAGACTCTTGCATCTTTCATCCAGCCATTGACGTTTCTGTATTCTGAGTCATGGGGAAAGCAAAAGAATTGTCACTGGATCTACGGGAAAAGATAGTTCAACTGAATAAAATAAGAAAGGGATACTAAAAGATATTTAAGGAATTGATAATACCAGTCAGCAGTGTTCAAATTGTGATTAAAGGCCTCGTTACACGGGACGATATATCGTGCAATCGCATAAGCCTTCGCACCAGCCCCCGTCGTATGTGCGTCACGGGCAATTCATTGCCAGCGGCGCACAAAGTCATTTACCCCATCACACGTACTTATCTCCCGAATGACCTCGCTGTGGGCAGCGAACAACCTCTTCCTGAAGGGGGAGGGACGTTCGGCGTCACAGCAACGTCACACAGTGGCCGCCCAATCGAAGCGGAGGGGCGGAGATGAGAGGGACGTAACATCCCGCCCACCTCCATCCTTCTGCATTGCCGGCGGGACGCAGGTAAGCTGTGTTCGTCGTTCCCGGGGTGTCACACGGAGCGTGTGTGCTGCCTCAGGAACGACGAACAACCTGCATCCAGGAATGTGACCGACTTTATGAAAATGAATGACGTGTCAACGAGTAACGATAAGGTGAGTATTTTTGCTCGTTCACAGTCATTCTGAGGTGTCACACGGTACGACATCTCTAACGATGCCGGATGTGCGTCACGCATTCCGTGACCCCGACGACATATTGTTAGATATATCGTACCGTGTAACGCCGCCTTAACAAATGGAAAATCAGGGCTCTGTAAAAACCAAATCCCGATAAGGTAGACCAACAAAAATTTTGGCCACAACAGACAGGAAACTTGTTTGGGATGCAATGAAAAACCCACAAATAACATCAGCTGAAATACAGGACTCACTCAAAACTGACGGCGTGGCTTTTTCAAGATGCCCCATAAGGAGGCACTTGAAGAAAAATGGGCTGCATGGTCAACTCGCCAGAAGAAAGCCATTACTGTGCAAATGCCACAAAGTATCTCGCGTGCAATATGCCAAACAGCACAAAGACAAGTCTCCAAACTTCTGGAACAAGGTTATTTGGAATGATGAGACCAAAATCAAACTTTTTGGCCACAACCATAAACATTACATTTGGAGAGGTGTCAACAAGGCCTATGATGAAATGAACACCATTTCTACTGTAAAGCACGGAGGTGGATCGCTGATGATGTGGGAATGTGTGAGCGACAAAGGCACAGGAAACTTGGTCAAAGTTGAAGGAAAGATGAGTGCAGCATGTTATCAGCAAATACAGGAGGCAAATTTGCACTCATCAGCCCGGAAAATGCGCATGGGACGTTGTTGGACATTACAACATGACAATGATCCAAAACACAAGCCCAAGTCGACCTGTCATTGGCTACAGCAGAACAAAGTGAAAGTTCTGGAGTGTCCGTCTCAGTCTCCTCACCTCAATATCATTGAGCCACTCTGGGGAGAACTCAAGCACGCAGTTGATGCATGAATGCCCAGGAATTTACAGGAACTGGAGCTTTTTGCCATGAAGAATGGGCAGCTTTACCATCTGAGAAAATAAAGAGCCTCATCCACAACTACTATAAAAGACTTCAAGCTGTCATTGATGTTAGAGGGGGCAATACATGGTACTAAGAACTGGGCTATGTGAACTTTTGATCAGGGTTATTTGGATGCTTTTGGTTGTCATTATGAGTTAAAAAGAGAAAACACAGTAGTTTGACAATAAATGGTTTCACTGAGCCACTAGCCATGAGTGGAAAAAAAGATTTTATATTATCATTCATATTCTCTGGAAAAAAAAAGCCAAGAAAGCAAATAATCTGCGGGGGTATGTAAACGTTTGAACACAAGTGTGTGTGTGTGTGTGTGTGTGTGTGTATGTGCGTGTGTGTGTGTGTGTATATCATGGTCCCCTTGTAGTCCAATAGCTCATCTTAATGCCCAATTCCACCTGCTGTGGAGTTGGAAGTGAAGGCCTGCGCTACTATGATGATATGTCTGCCCCCGATATAACATATGAAATGAGAAATGAGGGAGGGTGGGAAACGCACCTTCAGGTGGCACAGAGGCAGAGGAGGGACTGTATCATATTATATATACAGTGTCAGTGGGGGGGAAAAAGTATTTAGTCAGCCACCAATTGTGCAAGGTCTCCTACTTAAAAAAGATGAGAGAGTCCTGTAATTGACATCATAAATAGACCACAACTATGAGAGACAAAATGAGAAAACAAATCCAGAAAATCACCCTGTCTGATTCGGCAAGATTTTTTCTGCAAATTATGGTGAAAAATAAGTATTTGGTCAAAACAAAAGTTCATCTCCATATTTTGCTATATATCCTTTGTTGGCAATGAGAGAGGTCAAACATTTTCTGTAAGTCTTCATAAGGTTGCCACACGCTGTTAGTGGTATGTTGGCCCATTCCTCCATGCAGATCTCCTCTAAAGCAGTGATGTTTTGGGCATGTCACTGGGCTACACGGACTTTCATCTCCCTCCAAGGGTTTTAAATGGGGTTGAGATCTGGAGACTGGCTAGGCCACTCCAGAACCTTCATATGCTTCTTATGAAGCTACTTCTTTATTGCCCTGGTGATGTGCTTGGGATCATTATCATGTTGAAAGACTAAGCCACGTTTCATCTTCAATACCCTTGCTGATGGAAGGAGGTTTGCACTCAAAATCTCACGATACATTGCCGCATTCCTTTTTTCATGTACACGTCCTAGTCCCTTTGTAAAGAAACAGCCCCAAAGCATGATGTTGCCACCCGCATGCTTCACAGTAGGTATCGTGTTCTTTGGATGCAATTCAGCATTCTGTCTCCTCCAAACACGACGAGTTGTGTTTCTACCAAACAGTTCTACTTTGGTTTTATCAGACCATATGACATTCTCCCAATACTCAACTGGATAATCCAAATGCTCCCTAGCAAACTTCAGATGGACACGGACATGTACTGGCTTAAACAGGGGAACACATCTGGCACTGCAGTATCTAAATCCCT
This sequence comes from Anomaloglossus baeobatrachus, assembly GCF_048569485.1. Taxonomy (NCBI): domain Eukaryota; kingdom Metazoa; phylum Chordata; class Amphibia; order Anura; family Aromobatidae; genus Anomaloglossus; species Anomaloglossus baeobatrachus. The sequence continues at coordinate 573,135,600 of NC_134356.1, forward strand.
AGCGGCGTAGTGTGTTACTGATGGTAGCCTTTGTTAACGTGATCCCAGCTCTATGCAGGTCATTCACTAGGTCCCTCCGTGAGGTTCTGGGATTTTTGGTCACCGTTCTTCTGATCATTTTGACCCCATGGTGTGAGAACTTGTATGGAGCTCCAGATCTCCCAGATCGAGGGAGATTAACAGCAGTCTTGTATGTCTTCTATTTTCTTATTATTGCTTCCACAGTTGATTTCATCACACCAAGCTGCTTGCCTATTGTAGATTCAGTCTTCCCAGCCTGGTGCAGGGCTACAATTTTATTTCTTCGAGATCTCTTTGGTCTTCACCATAGTGGAGTTTGGAGTGTGACTGAGGTTGTGGACAGGTGTCTTTTATACTGATAACAAGTTCAAACAGGTGCCATTACTACAGGCAATGAGTGGAGGACAGAGGAGCCTCTTAAAGAAGAAGCTACAGGTCTGTGAGAGCCAGAAATCTTGCATGTTTATAGATGACTAAATACTTATTTTCCACCATAATTTGCAAAAAAAACCCTTGTCAAATCAGACAAGTTGATTTTCTGGATTTGTTTTCTCATTTTATCTCTCATAGTTGTAATCTACCTGCGATGTCAATTACAGGCCTTTCTCATCTTTTTAACCACTTCACGACACATGATGTACTGGGTACGTCATGGATCATGAGAGATTAATCCCCACTGCCTGCGGTGGGCAGTCCGCGGCGATCTGCGCACATGTCAGCTGATTTCAACAGCTGACATGTGTGCCTACCAGGCACAAGTGGAATCGCACTCCACTTGCACCTATTAACTTCTTACATCTCACTGTCAAAATCTGACAGCGAGATGTAACAGCACACCGCGGTAAGCATTAACTTACCTAGCGCCATCGGAAGTCACGTGACGTGATCACATGACTTTTGGTGATTGCCATGGTAGCACTGGGTCCATGTGATGACTCCTGTAGCTATCATGAGTAACTTTCTCTCACTACTGAAAGACTGCCGTGTGTGAGTGTGAGGTTGGCGTCACACTTGCGATTGACTCGCACAAGTGCAATGCGAGAAAGTCTCGCATTGCACTCGGACCAGTGTTAATCAATGAGGCAGCTCCGATCTGCTATGTTTTCCTCAGCTCAAATCGGATTGAGGAAAAAATCGCAGCATGCTGCGATTTCTAGAGTTTCTCATGTGAGACTCTCCAATGCAAGTCTATAGGTGCTAGAGAAAAAACGGATGTCACACAGACAGCACACGGACCATCATAGTGACATCCGTTTTTCTAAATACAATTCTATCATGTATCAGAGAACGCTGTAAATGCTCCTATACATGACTGTAAATGAGTAACAGCTGCTGAGGAAAAAAACAGATTGCACACGGACAGAACACTGACAGCACACTGACAGCACACGGATGAAAAGTGAGAAAAAAATCGTCCTACTTTCCGGCATGAGAATCAGACTGATTATTCAATCGCAAGTGTGACGCCGGCCTAATGCAGCTTTTCTCCAGATCTCAGCTGAGTAGCTGTGATTTGGAGAAATGGAAGAGCGATCAGACAGCTGATCCTTATAGCCCCCTAGGGGGTCTAGTAAAGTAAAAAAAAAGTTAAAAAGAGTATTAAAAAAAAATAAAAAAATCCTAAAAGTTCAAATCACCCCTGTTCAGCCCGTTGAAAATTAAAGGGTTAAAAAAATAAAAAATATACACAAATTTGGTATCGCCGCGTTCAGAAAATATAAAATAAATCAATCTGATCGTTAAATAGCGTAGCGTAAAAATTCCAAATATCAAAATTATGGTTTTTTGTTGCCACAAATTGTGCGCAAAATGCAATAACAGGCGATCAAAGCATACCATGTGTGCAAAAATGGTACTATTAAAAACGTCAGCTCAAGATGCAAAAAATAAACACTGAGCCAAAGATCCCAAAAAATGAGAATGCTACGGGTTTTGGAAAATGGCGCAAAAATTGCACCACTTTTTTGGACAAGCTTGTGAATTTTTTTAACCGCTTAGATAAAAGTAAACCTATACATGTTTGGTGTCTAAAGTTGTACTGAGCTAAGACATCACACCAACACATCAGTTTTACCATATAGTGAACACGGTGAATAAAATATCCCAAAAACTATTGTGCGATCGCACTTTTTTTGCAGTTTTTCTGCACTTCAATTTTTTTTGCTGTTTTCCAGTACACTATATGGTAAAACTTATGGTTTCATTTAAAAATCCAGAAAATCACATTGCATGATTTTTAAATATTTTTTTTTTATTGCATGAAATAAGTATTTGATCACCTATCAAGCAGAAAGAATTCTGGCTCTCACATACCTGTTATTTTTTTCTTGAAAAAAGCCTTCCTACTCTGCACTAATTACCTGTATTAATTGCACCTGTTTGAACCAGTTACCTACATAAAAGACAACCGTCCACACAATCAATCAATCACACTCCAACCTGTCCACATTGGCTAAGACCAAACAGCTGTCTAAGAATACCAGGGACAAAATTGTAGACCTGCACAAGCTTGGATGGACTTCAGGACAATAGGCAAGCAGCTTGGTGAGAAGGCAACAACTGTTGGTGCAATTAAACACCTGGTTGTACAGCGCCGTCAGACTCTGTTCACACTACAGAGTCTGACAAGCAACCTGAGGCTTCTGAATTGTTCAGCCAAAGCTGACTGGTGAGCAGGAACTAGGACCTCAGGTTACTAATTGCCACGTGCAGCTGTCTCTTTCCTATTTAAGGCACGGCTTTCTTCCAGTATGCGCTGATGATAGCTTCAGCATAAGCAGTCTTGGTGGTGATCCTGTTTATGGTGATCTGTGTTGCGATTTTGAGTGGTGTGAGTGTTCTCCTGTTGCGTGTTACTTTCTTCCTATTTCATCATTCCCCTGTACAAATATTGTCTCTCCTGTGTGTTTTGAGAGTACAGGGTTTTTTTCTCCCTTGTCCATGACATTTTTGTGGGGTTTTGTTATTGTGTTTTCCGGTCCGTCACAAGGGTGGGGAGAGGGAGAATAAGATCAGGGCTCGGACAGGAGTCAGGGTCACGCTGGGGGCTCGAACTGGCTACCATTAAGCCTACCTCTGAGATAAGGGACAGTGCAGGGTCTCAAGTCTGATGGCAATCTCCCAATGTCACATACCCCGTGACAATGGGAGATAAGGTTCAAAAAGACTAGAATTATTTGTGAACATGTTATTTTCACAAAGTATCAGACATGTTGAAATCCAACATGTTTGATCCTTTTCCCCCTGACATCTGCCATCATTGAAGAGTAGTAGTAGTAATAGTAGATGGTCATCAGGTTCAGCTGAAATCAGCAGATTTTACCAACATTTCTTTTACATTCATGGTCTCTTTTAGAGTTTGAACTCTGCAGATCCCCCAAACAATTTTTCTAATGTTCTTTTAATCAATTTTAAACTAGATCTACTGTCCAGACGTAATGTACAGATTCTCAAACACGAGCTCACATTTTCTCATTCCGTCAAATTTATTACACACAATTATTTATTGTAGACTGTATTCCCTTTTAGAGGCATTATTTTGGGGAAAGAATGTTGTGCCATAAAGGTGCATTGAGGCATCACACGGGACTATAAGGAATACAGTAAAGCATGGTGCTGCATGCAATGTGTAACAATTCACTGAATATGGGATTTATACCCATAAAACGTAACGTTTATTACTCATAAAGGTTACATTTTATGGTTCTAAATCCCTTATTCAGTGAATGATTGATTTCAGAGACTAAGAGGTTAGAGGTTAGAGTTGAGTATCAGTGATTTTTCTTAATGAAGTTGTCAAGTTTTCCTATATCTTTAAGATAGGACATAACTTTCTAGTCTGTGTGGGTTATTCTGCTGGAACCCCCATTAATACCAAAAAACAGGCTCTACAGAGTCCCACTTGATTGGAGCGGAAGTTATGCATATGCACCCAGGGCCGCCGTCAGGGCATTAAAGCTATGACTGGTGTATGGGGCCTGTTGAAGAGGGGGGCCCAGCCGGGCCCAGAGTAATTATTTGGATTTATTAAGACCCGGGCTGGGCCCCCCTCTTCTCTGGGCCCCAGTCGCAGCCGCAGCATAGGGGCAGAAGTGTCGCTTCAGCCACTGCACAAATGGATAAATTCCAAGCGAAGGCCCTCTAGGCCGGAAGCAAGGTGAGTGGAGCAGAGCAGGGCACTGGTGCGTCGTCCAGCGTGATGAAGTCATTCCTCTGCAACCTCATCACACTGCTGCAGGCAATGTGGAAGTGGCAAGGACATGGCATCTGGCTGGGAAAGGTAGGCGCTCCGTGAGCTGGAGATTGCCAGGATGGTGGAGGGTCCTGCCATCCCCAGTCCCTACCTTGCTTCAGCTGGATATGCATCGGATGGCGCATATGTAGCTGAAATGAATCACGGCTAAGAGAGGATGCCGACGTGGGAGCAGGGGAGGGTGAGTAAAATGTTGTTTTTTGTTTTAGGACCAGGAAGGAGACATATACAAGAAGGAGGACATATACCAGGAAGGGGACAAAAAACAGGATGGGGACAAATATACCAGAATGTGCACAGGAGGGGGATATACATATCAGGAGGGGCCCAAGATGGAATATATATATATATACCTGGATGGGGACATATACAGTTAGGTCCAGAAATATTTGGACAGTGACACAAGTTTTGTTATTTTAGCTGTTTACAAAAACATGTTTAGAAATACAATTATATATATTATATGGGCTGAAAGTGCACACTCCCAGCTGCAATATGAGAGTTTTCACATCCAAATCGGAGAAAGGGTTTAGGAATCATAGCTGTGTAATGCATAGCCTCCTCTTTTTCAAGGGACCAAAAGTAATTGGACAAGGGACTCTAAGGGTTGCAATTAACTCTGAAGGCGTCTCCCTCGTTAACCTGTAATCAATGAAGTAGTTAAAAGGTCTGGGGTTGATTACAGGTGTGTGGTTTTGCATTTGGAAGCTGTTGCTGTGACCAGACAACATGCGGTCTAAGGAACTCTCAATTGAGGTGAAGCAGAACATCCTGAGGCTGAAAAAAAAGAAAAAATCCATCAGAGAGATAGCAGACATGCTTGGAGTAGCAAAATCAACAGTCGGGTACATTCTGAGAAAAAAGGAATTGACTAGTGAGCTTGGGAACTCTAAAAGGCCTGGGCGTCCACAGATGACAACAGTGGTGGATGATCGCCGCATACTTTCTTTGGTGAAGAAGAACCCGTTCACAACATCAACTGAAGTCCAGAACACTCTCAGTGAAGTAGGTGTATCTGTCTTTAAGTCAACAGTAAAGAGAAGACTCCATGAAAGTAAATACAAAGGGTTCACATCTAGATGCAAACCATTCATCAATTCCAAAAATAGACAGGCCAGAGTTAAATTTGCTGAAAAACACCTCATGAAGCCAGCTCAGTTCTGGAAAAGTATTCTATGGACAGATGAGACAAAGATCAACCTGTACCAGAATGATGGGAAGAAGAAAGTTTGGAGAAGAAAGGGAACGGCACATGATCCAAGGCACACCACATCCTCTGTAAAACATGGTGGAGGCAACGTGATGGCATGGGCATGCATGGCTTTCAATGGCACTGGGTCACTTGTGTTTATTGATGACATAACAGCAGACAAGAGTAGCCGGATGAATTCTGAAGTGTACCGGGATATACTTTCAGCCCAGATTCAGCCAAATGCCGCAAAGTTGATCGGACGGCGCTTCATAGTACAGATGGACAATGACCCCAAGCATACAGCCAAAGCTACCCAGGAGTTCATGAGTGCAAAAAAGTGGAACATTCTGCAATGGCCAAGTCAATCACCAGATCTTAACCCAATTGAGCATGCATTTCACTTGCAGACTTAAGACGGAAAGACCCACAAACAAGCAAGACCTGAAGGCTGCGGCTGTAAAGGCCTGGCAAAGCATTAAGAAGGAGGAAACCCAGCGTTTGGGGTTGTCCATGGGTTCCAGACTTAAGGCAGTGATTGCCTCCAAAGGATTCGCAACAAAATATTGAAAATAAAAATATTTTGTTTGGGTTTGGTTTATTTGTCCAATTACTTTTGACCTCCTAAAATGTGGAGTGTTTGTAAAGAAATGTGTACAATTCCTACAATTTCTATCAGATATTTTTGTTCAAACCTTCAAATTAAACGTTACAATCTGCACTTGAATTCTGTTGTAGAGGTTTCATTTCAAATCCAATGTGGTGGCATGCAGAGCCCAACTCGCGAAAATTGTGTCACTGTCCAAATATTTCTGGACCTGACTGTATATCAGGATGGGGCACATATATACCAGGCAGGGGAAATATATGCCAGTAGTAAAACATATATACTGGGATAATATTATACAGAGGGGCAATGTGTGTGTGGGGGGATATTATACAGCGGTGCAGTGTACTTGAGGGATAATATACAGAGGGGCAGTGTGTGTGGGGATATTATACAGAGGGGCAGTGTGTGTGGGGATATTATACAGAGGAGCAGTGTGTGTGGGAGAGATATTATACAGAGGGGAAGTGTGTGGTGATATTATACACAGGGGCATTGGGTGTGGGTATATTATATAGAGGGGCAGTGTGTGTAGTTCGATATTATACATGGGGCAGTGTGAGAGCAATATTATGGAGAGGGTCGATGTAGAAGGTACGGTATGTTATGGAGAGGGACGGTGTATGATGTATTATTAATTTTCTGAGGGAAATACTTCATTTTCTTCTGGAACAACTGGGTGCTAACACTTTTCGCCATGACTGTGTGTGTGTGGGTATGTGTGTGGAAAGTGTGGAAGGTTTGAGTAGCAGAGGCAGAGCTGGGGTGGAGCCAGTATGGGGCCCTAAGATTCCTAGTGGCGGCCCTGTATGCACCTGTGCTCCATTCATTTCCTACAGGACTGCCGGAAATAGATGCTTTACTTGGCTGTCTGCAATAATTCTGCAGAAAATGAGCATAGCGGAGGAGGTACATGTCTTAGACCATTCTCAGGATCATGCAGTAAGATTTGCAGAAAATAATAATTTGTTTATATCTTTGTGAGCTGATACTTCTATTACAGGACCATACGTAAAGGGGTTATCCGGGTTTGTGAGGGAAGACTGCAATGACTCTATGTGATGGAAGACTTTTAAATCCTGATGTGAGCAAACTGTGTGCTGTCAGGATTCTCTAGAGCCGGCGGCTTGTGCAGGCGGTCAAGTGATCGCAATTATGCAATATTCATAAACTTCCATCCACATTCCGACTAGATGTGCGCAATTTCGCTCAATTCCCTTCTGCACATTTCTAAGTTAAAAAAAATTGCAGTTTGCATAATAGTCCTATATTAGGCTGAGATTACATGTCCTGTAATCGTGTGACAGCAAGGAACGACCGTTAACGATGGAAAATACTCACCTTATCGTCCATCGTTGACACATCGTTCCTTTTCAAAAAATCGTTGATTGTAGAGGACGCAGGATGTACGTCGTTCCCGAGGCAGCACACATCGCTACGTGTGACACCTCGGGAATGACGAACTGCAGCTTACCTGCGGCCGCCGGCAATGCGGAAGGAAGGAGGTAGGCGGGATGTTACGTCCCGCTCACCTCCGCCCCTCCGATTCTCTTGGGCGTCCGCTTAGTGACGCCGCACCAACCGCCCCCTTAGAAAGGAGGCGGTTCGCCGGACACAGCGACATCGCTAGGCAGGTAAGTCCATGTGACGGCTCCTAACGATATTGTGCGCCACGGGCAGCGATTTGCCCGTGACGCACAAACGACGGGGGCGGGTGCTTTCACCAGCGATATCGCTGCGTGTAACACCCCCTTGAAACATGGGAGTCTATGGAGGACGGATCCGTTAACTGATTGCTATTTATCTTCCATTTGAAACGGATCCTGTAAGAAAAAAACAGATGTTACAGATGCAATAGCAAGCCATCCTACATAGACTCCAATGGTAAAAAATGAATCTGGCAGACATCCGTTACTTAACAACGGACAAAAAAGTTGTGTTTGCAGAACTTTATTTGCCAACGGATCTCTGCAGGAACCGATCTAACGGATGATTACAGGACATGTGAACTGAGCCTTAGATTGGATGTCCTGTATTTTTTTTCATTCTTCAAAACAAAGTCAATTTCACTATCAAAGCTTTTTTTTGTATAAGAAAAAAAAAGTTTATAAATGTTTCCTTTTATGCTTTCTGCCAGTTTTCATTATCTCCTTTTGCAATAATTCAAAGCCGGCCTTCAATGTTCACTTCCAGGGGATAATAAGAGATCTGTTCTGCGGCGGTCATGTGATGGGCACACACTGGCGCAGCGCTCCGTACAGTACAGTCTTTTGTTGAAACCGTTGCACCCTTTAGTTCTTAGTGCATGTTTGAGCCTAAAAAAAATCCACAAGATTTAACCCTTTTAAATCACATGAGTTACGGTAATTCTGTAAAAAGAACTGTAAGAAATCTGTAATGCCTCGGAGGTAAATGCTAACAATCCACCAGGGGTGGACATATCCTTGTGCAGCCTATGCGGCCACACAGGGGACCAAGAGGTGAGGGGGCCCATTTCTGCCTCCATAGCAGGTGGGATTGTGCATTTCGATGAGCTCTTGGGATGCAAAGGGCCCATATATTGTTCTTGCACAGGGGCCCATTTCTCCCTGTGAATGCACCGCATGTAAATGTGACCACATAGGTGGGAACCGGCATCCCACGCCAGCAATTGTGTTTATTTTTAACAAGAAGATAGTAAAATATTTGGTTGAATTGTGTTGCCAGGTAACTCGTCCACTAAGTATCTACTACAGATTCTTGCCTCAACATGTGCAGGACATTTTCCTAGTCTTTTGAAGTGTTAATAAAAATGTATTGTTCCTGCAAGCATGTTGGCTCACACTCCTCGTATGCACGAAGCACATTTTCTCAGTAAATACAGATCAGATCTTCTCTATGGTGGTTTGATCTTCTGAGTGGCCACTGAAGATAGACCTGGGGGACAGGAGGATCCTCACGATTTTATTATTGCATCTAGTAGGTTGTAGATCACTTCTCCATGCTATTGTTGTAGACATGTGGGCGGCATCCATTGAGCTTGTATAACAGGACATATCAGAGGTAAAAAAACCATTAACACTGAATGTTTCCAGCTGTGGCCAACAATGACCGAAAAGGATATAAATAAAAATGCTAAAAAACAGTCCTACGGTTCTATAGTCAGTGTAATAAGGTATGAAAGAACTGGGTCTTGATAGGAAATAGAAAGTCTAAATGTCAGACAAAGGAAAAAGACCCCACCCATCCTAGGAATGAAGGGGCTGTGGCGCTAGTGTATCACTCTCATCTACTGCTAATAGAGTGACATCAGGTCATACACTCTATGGAGAAACGTATTGGGACACACGTCTTCGTCATTGAATTCTGGTTTTTCGTTCAGTCCCATTTGCACAGGTGTAAAAAATCCAGCCCCTTGTCATGCAGGCTGTCTACTAACATTGTGAAATAATAAGTTCTAAGCAGATCATTAATACTGGCGTGGTCCTGTAATACAACACAACTGGTGTAACAAGTTACTTCAAGAACTTTCTTCCCTCTTAAATATTCTTTCGCTGGCATTAATATCAGCACAAAAACTGTGCACATAAGGCTACATGCGCACACTGCATCATTGTTTTGACCAAAAAGATGTGCATTTTTGGTCCGCCAAAAATGCACCTGGGCATAAACACTACATCTGAAGCTCACAGAGAGCGCCGTAGAACATGACTGCCTGCTGTGAGCTCCACAAAATGACTGAAGTGAGCCGCATGATCAGCGGTGACGTCACTCAGGTGATTTGCGGTCACAGGTGGAGGACTCCAGCTGTGGCTGCGGATAACCTCAGTCGCTGCGTGGCTCACTTCAGTCGCTGCATGGAGCTCACATTGGGCAGTCATGTTCTATGGCACTAGCTGTGAACTTCAGATGTAGTAGTGGTGAAAGCGTCATGGAACCTAGTGTGAATTACGTCAGACCTGCAGGGGTGTTTTTGTGGTTAGTAAAGAGGTGAAAGAGGGTGCTTTTTTGTCTTTTATTTCAAATAAAGGATTTTTTCGGTGTTTGTGTTTATTTACTTTCACTTATAGATTAGTGATGGAGGTGTCTCATAGCCTGCCATTACTAATCCAGGACTAAGTGGCTGCTGTTGGCTGCCATTAACTCCCTCATTAGCCCGATAGCCACTGCACCAGGGCAATCATGAAGAGCTGGGTAAAGTTCTGGGTCTGTTGCATCTAATGGATGTGGCAATTCCGGGCAGCTGCTGGTTGATATTTTTAGGCTGGGAGGCGCCCAATAACCATGGGTATTCCCAGCCTAAGAATACTAGCCCAGAGCTGTCAGGCTTTATCTTAGCTGGTATCATAATATGGGGGTTCCTATGCCAATTTTTTTCTTTATTTATTTTACTGTACAATATAGACTTGCCCACCGGCATGTGGGATTGGAAGCCTCAGGCACGCTTTCACTCAGCGTGGGGGCTTGTCTGACTGCAACCAATTACAGTTGCAAGTGGGTAGGGGAAGCAGTGAATATGTATGAGCCTAATGAGCGGCCTGGGAATAAGAATGAAAGGTTGCGGGAGCAGTGTGACAGCTGTCCTGGTGACCCGGTAAGTATGAAGCACTTGATCCTACCCTTTTGTGCCGGATACTGGTCCCCTTAGACTTTATATGGGGACCGGCATCTGGCCAGATACCAGGGATCAATCCCCCACCAACCTCGAGCCAGCGGGGGGTTGATCTGCCAGTTCTCAGAAATGCAGGGGCAAAACACAAAAAGAATTGTCATGCTGCATCGTTGTGGTCACCACAAAGATGCAGCCAAAAAAAACTGCAACGTGCAACAGCAAAAATTAAATCTCATAGACTTTGTTGGGGAAGGAAATGCATGCAGTTTTGGTACCAAAACTGCACCCGACAAACGTGAACAACCACAACAAAATAACGCAGCGTGCGCACATAGCCTAAGTTTCCATAGCTGATCTGTGGCACGCAAGCATTACATCACCAAGCACAATACAAGGTGTTGGAAGGAGTGGTATAAAGACACCATTAGACTATGGATCCGTGGAAATTATTTCTATAGCGTGATGAATCAGACTTCTATTTGGCGTCTGACGGTAAAATCTAGGTTTGGTGAATGCCAGGAGAATCTTACCTGCCTCACTGCATTGTGCCAACTGTAAAGTTTGGTGGTGAAGGGATAATGCTATGGGATTGTTTTTCAGAGTTTAGCCTAAGTTTTTAGTTACAGTTAGAAATGAGTGAACCTGAGGATCGGTGTTCGTACCAAACAGACTATACATAAAAAAACAGAGTTCGGGTTTGGATGCTTTATTTATGCACACCACTCACGTGAGCATCACTGTGGTCGGGTACGCTCGATGCTCAGCCCAGTGCGAGCCACTTGCAGTGCTTGAACGACTTAAACTGGGGGGCGGGGGACAACAGCGTGATTGGATGTAGTGTGCACCAAAAAAGGAAGAAGGAAAAATCATGCCCCTGGAAGTGATCTGTTTATGGTTGGTTGCATGAGAGCAGAGACCCAGACTGCCTAATTAGTGACTTCCATCGGGGTTCAGGTCAAGTTCGGGTCCCAAACCGAACTTTAGCTAAAGTCTGGCTGAACCTGTCTATCCCGAACTTCCACGGGTTTGCTTATCTCTAGTTACAGTGAATAATAATACTTCAGCATACCAAAACATTTTGGACAATTGTAGCTTCCAACTTTGTGGGAACAGTTTTAGAGAGTCCTTTGTCTGACCCAAGCAAGGTCCATAAAGTTGGGGGAGTTTGGTGTGGAGGGAGACTTAACTGGCCACATGGAGCCCAGACCTCAATTCCATCCAACACCTTTGCAATGGACTAAAATGGAGATTACAAACCAGGCCCTATTGTCCAACATCACCGTTTGACCTCACAATTGCTCTTCTGGATGAATGGGCAAATATTTCCTCAGACACTTCCAAAATCTTGGTGAAAACCTTCCCAGAGATGTAGATGCTGTTATAGCTCCATATTAATCCCTATAGATATAGATTGTATAGAATGTAATGTGATAAAAGCCCTTGTAGGTGGAACATTCAGGGGTCTTAATACGTTGCTCATTTAGTGTAGCACTGTCTCCTAATACACTGGCATCAGGGTAGAACCCTTCTTCTTCCTTTTTTATTGATTACTTTCCCCTCTTGATCTACGTCTGATAAGCATGTGTAGACATGTTAGAAATCTTCTCCTTATTCTCCAATCTTTAAGTAATGAGTTCCTGCGCTGTGCACGGGTGTCACTTTGTCACACATTCCTGATGTCACCATCGGCACCACTGAGGCAGGTTTGGTAGCTGTCTACCCACAAACCAGTCAGACAAGTCCTAAGTGTTTGGGGCAACAAACAGAATCCAAAGCATTTGAGGAGGAGTGAGAATGCCAGAAGAGGAGGGAAAAGGCAAAGACACTGACAGAACTCCTGACAAAGGGAGTGAGTAATAGTAAATTGCAGACTCAGGAGCAGATGAAAAAGACCATGTCCTCCTTGTGCGCCCAGGGTGAGTGTGTGCTTAGACACTGTACAACCTGTCATTGCGGAACTGCAGATAGTCTTTGTAAGGATTTACACACTTAGTGCTGCTTGCTGTATTCATTGCATTAATACTCATGTTATTGCAAAGGCCTACTTCTCCATTCTGCATGGTAAATCTTAGTTTTTCGGGGGGCAGAGGTTGTCAGCAAACCAGGATTGGTTGTGCACGCAAGCAAAGACACACCAGGTATGAGCTGGTACATATGGGTCTAGTTTGGGATCTGCTTTCCAGATTACACTTTAACTAGCCCATCCCCTCTCAGTCAGTTACTTATTAACCCATGAAATGTTCCTCCTGATTTACATCCTCTAAGGACATGACTTTGAATTACAAACAATGCCTCCTAGACTCACATTAATGTGACGGGGATGAAGGAACACCTAGAACTGTAGCAATAAACCCTTCAGAAGCGCTGCGCACTCTCCATTCATAAAGTCAGCAGGCGCCTGGCACTGAGTGCTGAGGGAGATTACAGAAGCATTAGGGTGGTATGCAAGGTAAGACGCGTCCATTTTCTAAGGAAAACTATTTATTAAGCCCTGCTTAAAAGGGGGGATTAAAAAACTTTAGGTTGTTGGCAACGGATTGTGAATTTCTTCTGAATTTATATACTAGTTACGGTAAAAGCTTTGCGTAGTAAGAGTGCCCTGAGCAGAGGTGTCCTACAGCATCTAATGTACAGAAGAATAAACCAGATTCATATCTGAGTGCACAATGTCAGGATGTCTCCGGGCTGCACTTCACACAAACCTACACATCCTTGTAGGGTGAAAATACCGGTCATCTAAACTTTGCCGCCATTCAGACTCACTTCAGACGTAGCTGTCAGTTTATCCTATTCCAGAGTCACAAGACTCAAACTTTGATAACAGATAAGGTACATAGTAGTGTTGGGTGTGATAAAGGGAGTAGCAGCCAGAAGTACAGTAAGGAGAAAGGTCTATAATATATTTCTCATCACCATGTTACCAGGTCACTAGAAGAACTGGAAAAACACTAAAGACAAGGAAAGGACCGCCGCCATGCTGACCTGGAAGTTGCCCAGACTGCTCAATGTTCACCAGGTGCCCAAGGTGAGTTCTGGTAAATTTGGCACTTGTACCTTTTATGTGACCATTCCAAAACCTATTTTGTGCTTTGACCTCAGGTATTTCATGAAGACAGTATTATATGTGGATATCGCTCCCCGCCAAACTCCGCCACTGCTTGTGTCCTAAGTCTCTTCCAAATGACCAATGAGACCCTAAATATTTGGACACATTTTATACCTACCTGGTAAGTCCGAACATTTCATTCACAATTACAGCAGATTTATTTTTTTTCTTCTAATTGATAATATCATAACGTTCTTCAAACCATTATAACTTCTTAAACTTTCCTAAATGCCCCTAACTGTCCTGCATCGCTCTTTTTCAGATCCTTCACCTTTCTTCTGTGTTCAGTTCTGCTCTCTCCTGGATATTTCTATCTGCCCAATCAAACACTGGGGATCACTTTCTCTACTGACAATTCTTCTTTTCTCTTTGTAAGTGATTTCTAATACTTTGTATTGGAGATTGTTTAACTATAGAGCAATGAGGACTGGAATTAGATAACATTTCTACCATAAATATTATGGAAAAGCAAAAATAGATCACCACTCAGTATAAAGACTATCACATGTAATTCATATCCAAATATAGCAAAAATGTGATTATTAAAAATATAACATAATAAAATACACCAAAAAAAAGTTGAGAACCCCAAACCTATTAAAACCAGTACCTGGTGTAGCAGCCACAGTTATATAGACACCAGTGATTACCGTACAAAGAAGAGGGGAAATATATCACTTATTGAATAGTCCTCTCCAAGCACAAATATAACGGGAGAGCAGATGCACTATAAAGCAATAAAATGTGCAGTGAGGATATTAAATACCAAAGACAACTATACCCTCATGCATCAGATAGCCAAATCTGGTGCAGAAAAATTAGGAAAACACCACAAATTGCACTATACCCGGACAGTACATATAGGGGGACATATATTGGTAATCACTGGGGTCCACATAACTGTGGCTGCTACACCAGGTACTGGTTAGGTTTGGGGTTATCAACTTTCGTTTGGTGTATTTTAATATCCTACTAAAGGTTATATTTTAATAATCAAATTTTTGCTATATTTGCATAAATATTATGGCCGAAGCCACAAAAATGTGGCAATGTTTTTGATTTGAGAATTAAAGGGAACCTGTAGGGTGCATATGCACCCAGAACCACGAGCAGTTCTGGGTGCATATTGCTAATCCCTGCCTAACTGTCTCTGTATATACTGGCATAGATAGAGAGATCTTTAGAAAAAGTATTTCTAAAGATTCTTTATAATATGCTAATGAGGCCATGGACTAGCCACAAGGGCATTAGTTCCCTTGGCTAGTAAGTCCCCTTAGCATGTTAGTACGTTGCTGTGGGCGTGCTAACATGCTGATGAATGTGCAGCGTTAGAGGCATGGTCAGACTCCCTTTTGCTGCCCCGCTGGTTTTCGTCTCAGTACGCACGATCAGAACATCCCCGGACTTTTGGTCATGCTGACTACACCCGTTTGAAGCCGGGTCGCATACACCCTACACCCGGCTTCATAGTACACGTGACTGAAAGTCCGGCACTTCTGCTCATGCGCAGTGAGCAAAAATCCTGCTTCTGGCGCAGTGGCAGCAGAGAGTGGCGAGATCAACCACCTCTGACGCTGCGCTTTCATTAGCATGTTAGCACACCACAGGGGCGTACTTACATGCTAAGTGGGCCGACTAGTCAAGGGACCTAACACCCTTTTGACTAGTCCATGGCCTCATTAGCATGTTATAAAGAATCATTAGAAATACTTTTTCTAAAGATCTCATTATCTATGCTACTAGATACAGGAACAGTTAGGCAGAAATTAGCACTATTCCCCCAGAACTGCTTGTGGACCTAAGTGCATATTGCACCTGACAGGTTCCCTTTAAGGGTCCATTTACATAGACCAACTAGTGGCACAATATGACCGCCTAGGCCCTATTGGTAAACTTTAGCAATCAGCGGTTATTTAGACCAAAGTAAACGATGCGCTCTGGATGATCTGTAATAGATCGTTCATGGTAAACAGGCCGCCATTGTTCTTGGCACTGTGAGTCCTGTTGAAGGGAACCTGTCTGGTGCAATATGCACCCTGAACCATGAGCAGTTCTAGGTGCATATTGCTAATTCCTGCCTAACCATCCGTGTATCTAGTAGCATAGATAAAGGGATCTTTAGAAAAAGTATTTATAAAGATCTTATATCGTATGCTAATGAGCACAGGGACTAGTCCCCTGGGTGTTGCTTCCCTTGCTTGTCGGCCCCATTAGTATGTTAGCATGCCCCTATGGGTGTGCTAACATGCTAATGAATATGCAGCGTCACAGGATGATCTCACTCACCTCTCCGCTGCCATCGCTGCCCGATGCTGGATTTTGGCTCAGTACACATGATCCCACAGTTTCTGTCATGCGCACTATAAAGCCGGGTGAATGCGTCCTGGCTTCAAACTGAAGTAATGCGCATGACTAAAAGTCATGCGCACTGAGCCGAAATCTAGCATCAGACATGATGGCAGCGGAGAGGTGAGTGAGATCATCCTGTGACACTGCACATTCATTAGCATAATAGCACATCCACAGGAGCGTGCAAACATGCTAATGGGGCCAACTAGCCAAGGGAAGCAACGCCCTTGGGACTAGTCCCCGCGCTCATTAGCATACAAAAAAAAAAGATCTTCCAAAATACTTTTTCTAAAGAGCCCTTTATCTATGCTTGTGTATACAGCTTGTAGCAATTCTTGACTAACACCCAGGCGGGGTCGAAACGTCGGAATGACTTCACAGTCGCCTCAATAAATTTGGAAAACTTTTTGCATCGCAATCTATGAGTGCAGTGAATTTATTTATTATCTTACAGGGACAGTTAGGCAGGGATTAGCAACATGCACCTAGAACTGCTTCTGGTTCTGGGTGCATATTGGACCTGACAGGTTCCCTTTAACACAGGACGATGCACCACTGAGAACGATGATATTTTTCGCTGCTCAAAAAATAAATTCATCCGATGAACAAGCATTGTGCCATTCGTCGGAGGATTCCTGCCTGTCAAGGCTATGTGCATACGCTGCAGATTTCGTGCAGAAATTTTGTGTATCAAATCTGCACCTTCTGGCAAAAAAAAAACGCACAAAAATTGCATGCGATTTTGGTGCATGTTTGTGCCATGCGTTTTTTTTATGGAAGTCAATGGGAGGAAGGGCTAAAAATGCAAAAAAAAAACATGCACCAACCATTGACATGCTGCAGATTATTTTCTGCACCAAATCTGCTAGGAAAAAATAAGCAACGTACACACAGCACTTCAGAATTCTCATTGACTTTGCTGGGATAGATCACATAAAAGATAGGCATGAAGATTTGTGCCACAATCTGCACCAAATCTGCCTAAAAAATGCCTTGTGTGCAGAGAGAAAAAAATTGTGAAACAAGCGTTTTTAGTAACACTCATTTATGATTATCTTCAGTGTAAATTCACCTACATTTTTTTGTATATCAATGCATCCTACTTGTTTAGATAAATCCTACAATACAGTATAGGTTTTTGTTTGTTTTTATTTGGGATCTTAAAATCCAAACAAAGGGCCCCAAGGGCCATTTATGGCCGATTGTCTGCAGCGTTTACTATCAGTGAGGCTGGTTTATCATATCTAAATCACGGATCATGGTCAGATCAGACAACCCGACCTGACTTAAGGCCCAGTCACACTAAACAACTTACCAGCGATCCCAACAACGATACAACCTGATAGGGATCGCTGGTAAGTTGCTAGGAGGTCGCTGGTGAGATGTCACACTAAGCGACGCTCCAGCGATCCCACCAGCAACCTGACCTGGCAGGGATCGCTGGAGCGTCGCTACACGGGTTGCTGGTGAGCTGTCACACAGGCAGATCTCACCAGCAACCAGTGACCAGCCCCCAGCCAGCAGCGCCGCGTGGAAGCGATGCTGCGCTTGGCAACTAAGGTAAATATCGGGTAACCAACCCGATATTTACCTTGGCTACCAGCGCACACCGCTTAGCGCTGGCTCCCTGCACACCTAACCACAGTACACATCGGGTTAATTGTGTACTCTGCTACGTGTACAGGCAGCAGGAGCCGGCTTCTGCGGACGCTGGTAACCACGGTAAACATCGGGTAACCAAGAAGCCCTTACCTTGGTTACCCGATATTTCCCTTTGTTACCAGCGTCTGCCGCTCTCACACTGCCAGTGCCGGCTCCCTGTTCCTTGCAGTCCTAGCCACAGTACACATCCGGTTAATTACCCGATGTGTACTATGGCTACGTGTGCAGAGATCAGGGAGCCGGCACTGGCAGCATGAGAGCGGCGGACGCTGGTAATGAAGGAAAATATCGGGTAACCAAGGTAAGGGCTTCTTGGTTACCCGATGTTTACCGTGGTTACCAGCGTCCGCAGAAGCCGGCTCCTGCTCACTGCACATTCAGTTGTTGCTCTGTCGCTGTCACACACAGCGATGTGTTCTTCATAGCGGGAGAGCAACAACTAAAAAATGGCCCAGGACATTCAGCAACAACCAGCGACCTCACAGCAGGGGCCAGGTTGTTGCTGAATGTCACACACAGCGACATCACTAGCAACATCGCTGCTACGTCACAAAAGTTGTTCGTTAGCAGCGATGTTGCTAGCGATGTTGCTTAGTGTGACGTGGCCTGACTTGTGCTGACTACATTATAGGCCTGAAACACACTTCCGTTAAAAACACGCACGTGCCGCGAGACACGTATTTACCCTGTGTGTTGCGTGTGGTAAGTACGTGTCTCGGGTTCGTGCGGTCCACGTGTGTTCTACGTGTGCTATCCACGATAGCACACGTAGAACCGGTAATTTGCATACTCACATGGTCCGTGCTGCTGTCGGTGGTGCTGATCTTCGGTCCCCAGCCCTGCCGTCTCCCTGCTGCTGCTGCTTCCGGCCGCAGTGAAGTAAATATTAAATGAGCATAATGAGCGGCGGTCGGCAGCAGCGGCACAGACAGGTGGGCTGGAGAAGGTGAGTAAATGTTTTGGTTTTTTTCACTGACACATGTGTTTTCTCCGGCGCGTGTCACACGGGACTGCATCCACACTACATCCGTGTGGTATGGGTGCGGGCCATGTGACACCCTTGCTGCTGAAGAAAACGTGGACATGTCAGCGTGTAGAAAAACGCACACACGTACAAACGCACACGGACACACGTTCCGTGCGGTTTCACGTGTGTGTGCCTGCTACCATAGGGTAGCATTGGTGTACGTGTATCCGTGCCGCCGGGACGTGCAAAAAATGGCAAACACGTACCGGTGGTGTCGCGGGCGGAGGAGGGGACGCCGCGCTCTCCCACTGCTCGGGTCCGGCTGGCACTGCGGCCTGCTGCTGCTGCTCGGTGGCTCGAGCGATGAGCCGGATCCCGGGGACTCGAGCGGCGCTCCTCGCCCGTGAGTGAAAGGGGATTGGGATTTGGGAATGTTTATTGTCCGTGACGCCACCCACGGTTGTGGTGATTTGTTGACACCACCGCTGCTCTGTATGGGAATCCCGGGAGTGGTGGTATGGAGCAGCCAGATGTTAATCCTCCCCTCCGTGGGTAGGGGGTTGGTTGTCCCGGGGCCCAATGATGAGGTGGGTGATGCAGGGCTTGGTGGGGTGCAGGGACACGGGGGCAGCTCTGTGCCTTGCGGCACTGTGGTACTCACTCAGCTTGAGACGATGACACAGTTCTCGGTAAAACACACGGCTGGAAAGACGGTTCCCACGGACGGCTGCACTTGCTTTCCCCAGTAGGTGACGGTGACGGTCCCTTTTTCCTGCACCTAAGATGATGATGGTTGCGATGGGTTCCCACCGGTAACCCGCTCCCCGGCTTGGATATGGGCCGGAGGAGCCCTACTTTGCCCGCAGGCGCTGGCCCTGAGAAACTGGTGCCCTGGCGGTGGCGGTGTCTCTCTGTTACGGTTGGACTGTTGCCTTCAATCGGGACTTGGTTGTTAGGAGACAGACGTCCCCTTCACTGACGGATTTGGCAAATTATGGCGACTCCTAGCCTTGCCGGGATCCGAAAGGCCCCTGCCCTGGTGCTGACTGTTCTTCGTATACTGCTCCAGACCGCCGGGTCACCACCCGTCCGCGATCCTTCCAGCAACCTCCGAGCAGTCCCCCTGCAGACTATCACCGCCGTCTGCTGACCTTGCTGTCACTGTCCGGGGCACACACCCGGACCAACTTCAGGCTTTTTTAACTGTCCTTTTGCACTGTCCCTACTCTTACTGTTTACTCCTTCACTTCCCTAGCTAAACTCCTGGTTCTTCCAGCCTCCAGGGCTGTGAACTCCTCGGTGGGCGCAGCCAACTGCCTGGCCCACCCCCTGGTGTGAACATCAGCCCCTGGAGGAAGGCAACAAGGATTTTGGTAGCCTAGGTGTTCCTAACTGGGGTGTAGGGTGTGGTGGTGTTATGACCTGTGACCCCTGGCTTGCCCAGGGCGTCACAGTGGCACAGATGTGTGTCGGAGGCCATAGGAATATATGAGGTTTTCAGCTCAGCTCAGGAGACCCAGGGGTTGGGCAAGTTCATCAAATCCATGCATGGTCCGTTTTTCACGGACTTGTGAACCCAGCCTCAGGCAAACATACATAATGGGCCTCACCATAAACGTGTAACCGAGCACTGTGTACTCTATTATGTACAGTACTTTTAATGTAACCAGTCAGTAGCTTTAGGGTCATCAAACATACATAATGGGCCTCACCATAAACGTGTAACCGAGCACTGTGTATGTGAAGCCCCACAGGTGTTGTATCGGTGCATACCTTCAGGGACTCCACGTTGCTGGATCTCCGTCACTGGTAGGGAATCTTCAGTTTTTGATCGTGACGCCACTCTCAGTATTTGCGGTCAGAGGGGACCGCCACTGCAGGTTAGAGGACGCCTGGGGCTGATGGTGGGTGCAGTCGGGTGTAGTAGCCTCCTGAGAGTGAGGCAAGCCCCAGGGCCCTTTGTAAAGCTGTAGTACCACAAGTCGCAGAATGACCACACACAGGCAGAGTGTCTTTCAGGGTTTTTACTCACTTCAGGTGGCAGGGTGAGTAACCCGGGCGTAGCTGGGATGAACCAGGTGGGAACCAGGTATCCTTCCGGCTGACTGTATGAGGGTGACTACAAACTCGCCTTCCTTAGCCCTTGGTGGTTTGGGGTGACCCCGACTTTGAGTCCCTATGGGGGTCACCCAGGGAAGATGCTCCAAGCCTCTCTCCCCTTCTTGTTTTGCCGTGTGCTTGTTCCCCGGGCCAGGCCACTCCAGCCTCTTGCCTCCTGTGACCTATGGGCCCTACTTGCGGTTACGTGGCTGCGGCTTTTGGTTGTTGTGGTGTGGGCTGTAAGAGCCCCACACCGGCAGGTTTAGCAGGGAAAGGTGAATCTATCCTCGCTTCGGGATCTGCCGCCCGGTTGGGCCTGGTGCTCTCTAGAAGTCTCCTTACTTCCCACTCCGTGCACTCTCTAGCTGAAGCTGGCTTTCAGGCAGCACTCCTAGTTGACCGTTCTCCCCCGTCTGTAGTCACTGCGCGGGCGCTGTTAGACAGCATCAGCCCCACAGGTCTGCTCCTCACTGAGCCCTCTGGAGTTCTCCTTCTAACTGACTCACTGCTCCTCCTCTCCTGTTCTTGCCTACGCCACCTAGCAACCAGACTCTCCACCACACCCCTTGAGAGGAGATGGAGGCTTTTTAACCCCCTGCCACTATTCCAGTGGAGGTATAGGCTTTGCCCCCTCCTGGGATCCCCAGGGGTCCTCTCATGGGTACATGTGTGAGACCTGATCACTATGCGCCTGTGTTCCACACCCCTGTCAGCCTTCTGGATTACCTGTATTGTACTGTCCCCAGCATGGGTGCGGTACTCAGTGGTGCCTGACCAGGTCAGGGGCGCCACATTCCCCCTTAGTTATCACCAGCACGTCCTCGGGCTGCAAGACAACATTTTAAAATGCATAAAACATTAAAACATGTAAAACATTTAAAAGCACCAGGTATCAGACATCACCACCCTCCACCCACAAGTCCGTTAACCCACCCAAAACCCTCTCAGGAGGCAGGTCACCGGTCCTGTTGGTAACCAGATCTGGGCCATCTACTTCCCCAGACCTTTCCTCCAATCTTCCTCTCCCGTTGGCCGCGACTTCAGCCACTTCTGGCAGGATGTAGAGGCGGCTTTCATGGGCTGGTGGTTTCAGGGTATACCTGGCCTGGTGGATCCGCGCCGTCAGCCTCTTCTGGCAGGATTCAGAGGCGGCCTCCACAGTTGGTGCTGGCCAGGTACCCTCTTTGTGGTGGTGAGCCAAGGCCCCATAAACAGGCGTGCTCTCTGGTCGCAGGTGAGCCAAGGCCCTTTTCTACGGACGGGCCCCCCTGGTTGCAGACGAGCCAAGCCCCTAAACAGGCTGGCCCTGGTGGTGGTGCCACTGGTGTAACTATTTACACTGCGAGAGTTTGTGGCTATAGCAAGTTCAGAGCCTTAGAGTTTATTTCTCACAATAGTTTTTGTGGGCGCATTTCTTAAACGTTGCAAAACAAAACTTTTCAAAACTGGTCAAAACAGTAACTTCTCTTCTTACTTTACTTTACTCTACTCCTCTTTTTCACTAGGGCGTGGGCACGTTGGGCACTGGCACCTGTGACTTTCTTGCTCTCCTTCGTCGTCCGTGGTTGTCTCATCTGTAGGATCTTTGTCTTTCCTTTCTTGGTCTGCATCTGATTCCTTTTCTGTATCTGTTTCTTTATCTCTGTCTTGTCTTTCTTGTCTTTCTTGTCTTTCTTGTCTTTCTTGTCTTTCTTGTCTTTCTTGTCTTTCTTGTGGCATGGGATGGCTGTAGGGTTTGCTGGGACATAACGCTACGTCCAGGGCATACAATCCCCTTTCACCTTGGTGCATGGTAAACTGTACCGAATCTCCCATTTTCAGATTTCTGCCAGGGTGTCCTCTAGGCAGGTGTGCGCTGACATCTCTCCTGTTAACAAATATTCCCTTTTTAATGCCAGGTGCTACGATAAATCCATAGCCGCTTCTCAGATTAAAGTCTTCCACTACGCCATAACACAGGGGTCCTCTAGCCTGGCTTTTGGCCCTTCTCAGGGACCGTTTCTCCTGTAGGTCTCTGGCGGTGACTTCCTTCTGCTCTGGAGACTGTGGGGCTGGAGCACACTGTGTTCGGTGTCGCCGTGTCTTGCGGGCTGGGTTCTGTAGAGGGCAGCTCACAAACTCCCAGGTGAGGTCTTGGGGCTGATCTTCGTCAACAGACGGTGTCAGGTCTTCCTCATCCCAGCGGGAGTATGGCAGCATTTCTGGCTCTGAATACACATCTGCCGCGGGTGGCACTGGAGTCGGAGTCAATCCTTCTGCTTCCTGGCCTCCTCTCCCCCTTAGTTCTTCCTGGCACTCCAGCTGTGGCAGTGCCGGGGATGGATGCTCTTCAGCCGGACCAGGTGAGGGACTCCTTGGTGTAGCTGCTGCAGGAGTTAGCAGGAGACTCTTTGGGGTATGCGGAGGGGGTATGTACTGGCTCACCAACCATTGTGGAAATTTGGCCTCCAGGTCAGCCTTCATCTGCCAATATGCAGGGTCTTCACCCACCGTGGGCTGCCTATCAGGAACCTCTGTGGACCGGGGAGCGGTGTCTGCTCTGGCCTTACAGGCCGGGGTAAATGCTGAGGTAGTCTTTCCTTGGCGGGCCGCGCCTGGCATGGCGGCGGCCTGGTCTTGGCGGGCCGCGCCTGGCATGGCGGCGGCCTGGTCTTGGCGGGCCGCGCCTGGCATGGCGGCGGCCTGGATCAGTGTTGCTGTTGCAGGGGGCTCTGTGCAGGCTGGGCTGGACGTCGCTGCAGCAGTCTGGGCTTGGCGGGCCGCGCCCTGTATGGCTGCGGCCTGGTCTTGGCGGGCCGCGCCCAGGATGGCGGCGGCCTGGTCCTGGCGGGCCGGGCAGGGCATCGCTGCAGGGACTGGGTCTTGGTGGGCCGAGCAGGGCATCGCTGCAGCCGCTGGGGCTTGGAGGGCCGCACCTGGCGTGGCTGCGGCCTGCTTCAGCGTCGCCGCACCGGACGCCTCTTCAGGGACCGCGGACGTGGCAGCAGGGGTCGGGGCACTTGCGCGGGCCGGGGCATCATTCGACTCACCCGTTGTTGGTAGCACTGGGGTCTGCGTCGTCGCCATCCCGCCTGACACCCGGCATGCAGCTCTCCCTTCATAGGCCCGAACCGCCGCGGTCAGCTCCTGCAGTTCCATCCGTTCCTCCCGAATCTGCTCCACGACCCGGGTCTCCAGCCGGTTGCAAAACTGGGCCAGCTCTCGGTACCACCAGGCAGCGGAGCCTGGTTCTGGGTTCCTGCGGTCAGACGCCATTTCTTCCGCGCCGTCTTCTGCACGGTCTCCCAGCAGTGGACTCTTCGCTGCCTCCTGTAACAAGCTGTCCAGTTTCTGCTCTGCCTCTTTCAGCAGCTCCTCTCCCAGCAGCAGGCTTGTGGCTTCCTTTCCTTCCCGCCGTCTCTCGACGCTTCCACTCTCATAGCTGGCAAGGTCAGAACCCTGCAGGGGATCTCTGGGTAGCCACAACTCTTCGTGGGCGGTAACTTCTTCCAGCGCGGGCTGCTGTTGTTTTTCAGCGCGCTTTTCATGGTGGCAATATGGCGGCGCTTCCAATTTTTCAAGCGGACCGCCTAGGCACATGGTCACCTGTCTGAACAGGTCTAGTCCTTATCCTGTTCGTGACGCCAGATGTGAAGCCCCACAGGTGTTGTATCGGTGCATACCTTCAGGGACTCCACGTTGCTGGATCTCCGTCACTGGTAGGGAATCTTCAGTTTTTGATCGTGACGCCACTCTCAGTATTTGCGGTCAGAGGGGACCGCCACTGCAGGTTAGAGGACGCCTGGGGCTGATGGTGGGTGCAGTCGGGTGTAGTAGCCTCCTGAGAGTGAGGCAAGCCCCAGGGCCCTTTGTAAAGCTGTAGTACCACAAGTCGCAGAATGACCACACACAGGCAGAGTGTCTTTCAGGGTTTTTACTCACTTCAGGTGGCAGGGTGAGTAACCCGGGCGTAGCTGGGATGAACCAGGTGGGAACCAGGTATCCTTCCGGCTGACTGTATGAGGGTGACTACAAACTCGCCTTCCTTAGCCCTTGGTGGTTTGGGGTGACCCCGACTTTGAGTCCCTATGGGGGTCACCCAGGGAAGATGCTCCAAGCCTCTCTCCCCTTCTTGTTTTGCCGTGTGCTTGTTCCCCGGGCCAGGCCACTCCAGCCTCTTGCCTCCTGTGACCTATGGGCCCTACTTGCGGTTACGTGGCTGCGGCTTTTGGTTGTTGTGGTGTGGGCTGTAAGAGCCCCACACCGGCAGGTTTAGCAGGGAAAGGTGAATCTATCCTCGCTTCGGGATCTGCCGCCCGGTTGGGCCTGGTGCTCTCTAGAAGTCTCCTTACTTCCCACTCCGTGCACTCTCTAGCTGAAGCTGGCTTTCAGGCAGCACTCCTAGTTGACCGTTCTCCCCCGTCTGTAGTCACTGCGCGGGCGCTGTTAGACAGCATCAGCCCCACAGGTCTGCTCCTCACTGAGCCCTCTGGAGTTCTCCTTCTAACTGACTCACTGCTCCTCCTCTCCTGTTCTTGCCTACGCCACCTAGCAACCAGACTCTCCACCACACCCCTTGAGAGGAGATGGAGGCTTTTTAACCCCCTGCCACTATTCCAGTGGAGGTATAGGCTTTGCCCCCTCCTGGGATCCCCAGGGGTCCTCTCATGGGTACATGTGTGAGACCTGATCACTATGCGCCTGTGTTCCACACCCCTGTCAGCCTTCTGGATTACCTGTATTGTACTGTCCCCAGCATGGGTGCGGTACTCAGTGGTGCCTGACCAGGTCAGGGGCGCCACATGTACTCTATTATGTACAGTACTTTTTAATGTAACCTGTCAGTAGCTTTAAGGTCATCAATCTACAACAAAAATAAAAATTTGCATCTTTATGTAAATGAGCCTGGAAATGCTCCAAAGGCAGACCAATTCCCAGCTAGTACATCTATCCTCCATAATATTTTACGCTAGTACACTGATCCTACCTAATATTCCAATAGTCTTGCTTAAAATATGTTTAGCGCTATTATGCTAAGCAGACATCCATGACACAAGGAAGTAATATGGAGAATTTTTGCATTGCTGAGTATCGGCTCCCGCCCAATCCACATAAATATTCAGATTTGGTTTTGAAAATCAATGTGCCGGACCTTTATGGTCCAATTTAGCAATTTATCTACTTTTGTGACACTACAGCTGCTGATGGGTTCCCAGAAATGTACAGAGGCATAACTTCAAGCTCCTGGGCACAAAGAAAAAAAATAGTTTAAGAGTCCCAAAATGTTTGTAGTAATGGTCTCCTTATATTGAGCAAAGAGACGATTTGGTAAACCACAGGCCACAGTGCCCAGATCTGACACCAAACCCCTGCACTTGCTACAGAAATGCCCTTGTTGAGGTGTTGTATTTGCTTTTATTAATATTCCATAATTGAATCCTTTCTACCATCTCAAAATAATCATATATTTAACTGGCTTTGTTCCATTGTTGCTTCTTGAGGACTCTTTTTTTTTACTTGATTTTAGCTGGCACAATCCTTGCATGTAGCCACATACATAAAAAACAAAGAATAGATTGCCAAGGTGCCCCAATGTTGGTATGAGCAGGCTTGTTATGCTTTGTTTTTAGGCATGCAGCATTTAAGGGAGGTGGTCACCAGGTTTTTGTCACCGAATCTGAGAGCAGTAGATCCTGATTGCAGTGATGTGTCACTTACTGGGCTGCTTACTGTAGTTTTGATAAAATCACTGATTAATCAGCAGTAGATTATCATTAGAGGACTACTTGGTGTGCTGCAGATAGTCCAACATATTCAGGAGCTCTGTATAACTGCTAGATATGCAGCAGAGAAACATTGATTTTATCACAATGACAGCAAACAGCTCAGTAAGTGACACATCGCTGGAATCAGGGTCTCTTCCCCTACGTTATGCTGCTCTCAGATGGGGGAGCAAATACCTCGTGACAGATTCCCTTTAAGGTTTATATATTAAAAATACGGTAATAATAAAGACTCTAAAATTAGTAGATGCATCACAATCTTCCCACCGACCACAGGTTTACCCAGAGCTTAGTGCATACTATATAGCTGTCATTGATCGTTGGCCTATAGAATGCTAAGAAGACTGTTTTTTGTCCCAACAGGTATTTCCTATGGCGAATGCTTGCACTTATTTTTTCTCCTGGTTTTTTACATGATCCATTTTTGTGGCCATTGTTGGTCTACCTCCTGTCCTGCTGCATCTACCCACTGATGTCCACCTGTGCTCATACATTCAGTGTCATGTCCACCCAAGCTCGGCACATTTGCTTTTTCCTGGACTATGGAGCATTAAGCTTGTACAGCCTGGGTATGAAAAGACTTCACATTCTATTCATATTTTATACAAGAAGCGGTAATAATATGCATTTTATTAACCACCTTCCCCATAAATACTATTGAAAAGTTCCAGAGCCGCTGACTTTCAGTCACAGAGGTGTGCCAGAACGGCTTTAGTCATCACTTACTACACGATGAGCGGTGCCTTTGATTGACAGCTCAGTCTGCAGAGAATCCGTCAAGCCGTCAGTCAAAGTGGTTAGTTGTCCTTACAGCTGGAGCATACTTTATAGTATTGTGAGCAGTGACTCAAGACACTACAGCCCACATCTATAACTGAAAGCTGGCGGCAACTGCGAGGAATAAAATTGATTTCCTCCCAGTAGCTGAGCTTTCAATAATGTGGCTGGAAAGTCTCTCTCTTTTGGGGCAGATGGTGACGTAGCTCGGGTGTTGCAGCTCTCCACAGGCTGAGCTAGGCCCCAGGCAGGATGTTGGGAGTAGTAGTAGCCTATGGTGATGGGAGCACCGGCAATGATGGGACGACACAGAGGGTGCAGTTCAAGTTCTTTACTCACTGAGGTCACACCGCCTTTGGAGTGCCGTTTTCTGCTGTGATGGGCTCCAGCCGATCCCGGATAGTTCAGAGGTGAAGGCCAGTGTTCCCTTCTGTGTGTCCTTTCCAGTGGTCTCCCCTCCACCCCAGCTCCTGGGTCGTGGAACGGGTTACGGGTGCCTGCTGCACTCCCCGCAAACTCTGGGATCCCCCTTCTTCCTAAGAACCCGGGTCGAGCCTCCAGCTCCTGACCATGGGCCCCTTTCTGTGCAGTGTCTTGCGACGTCTGTTCCTGAGTCTGACCTGGTGCTTGCTGCGCCTGGAGCTAACTGAATGCTGTGTGAGATGGCTCCTCACTTCCCCTGCCGGTGCCCCACCTCCCAGGTTGCTGAACTAGTGGGCAAGTGGTTGAATACCTCATGATGGCCACCCCTGGCACCTACCCTGGCCAAGTCCCGGTGACAGAGCTCCCGAGTTGTATGTTTGATGTGTTGTGGTGGTTCACCAGCGATGACCTCATCCGTACCCAAGAAGAATACTGAACCCCGGGTGAGGTGCAGTACCCTGTGGCGCCTGAAGCCGCAGGGGCGCCACATTGACGTGGACAAGAATAACCAGGCTCATGTTTGGTGAAATTGGTAGAGTTATCTAAGTCTTTGCTCAGCACAACGTGCATTTTCTTTTCACGGGGAAAGGGATATAAGCATTTTTCAATATCTTAGGTCATTTATCTCCTAAAGAAATCAAACTTGATGTCATCAGGATTATCCAAAGAATGTCTAATGTGTATGGGCACCTACTAAATGTGCTGTTTCTTCAATTATATCATGGTCTATGTAATGATTGCCCAGTTGCACTCATTCAGTATTTCGTGGACCCCAAGTATCACAACTGTCCCTGAATAATGTAATAACCTTGTATAAAATTGAGATTTCTTTCTTTTATTGGCAGTTATGGGAAAAAGTACTTTTTTTTTAGTGAGGTTTGCTTTACATGGTTATGGGACTTGATTTGGCCATTTGTATTTCTTTGTTGTTAAATGGACTCTGTCACCAGGTTTTTGTTCCCCATCTGAGAGCAGCATAATGTAGAGACAGAGACCCCAATTCCAGCCATGTGTCCCTTGCTGAGCCGTTTGTCATTTTGATAAAAATCAATGTTTTCTCTGCTGCAGATCTAGTAGTTACACAGAGCTCATGAATATGCTGGACTACCTGGCAGCACACCAAGTAGTCCTCTAATGATAATCTACTGCTAATTAAACAGTGATTTTATCAAAACTAGATCAGGATCTCTACCCCTACGTTATGCTGCTTTCCGATTAGGTGGCAAAAACTCAGTGACAGATTCCCTTTATGACCCCATACACATTGGAGAAAAGTCTTTTGAAGCCTCTGTTTTGAGATGGATCGTTCAACCATCATTTCTGTAATGGGGTCTCCTGGCTCTCCTCCAATGGGGAGGAGAAAAGAAAGGTTGGGATTGTTTAATTTCAGTGTCTGATCCATTATTTTCCTGTAAACTAAGCTGCTGCCAATGGTGTCTAAGAGTCTAAGAGACTATCGAGCCGTCCTGTTTATTGGAGTCCACTGATTGACCTGTATGGGCACTATGACTAGTAAAAAACAGTATTTCCATACCTTTACCTGTTGGTCACTGTGTTTTATTTCTTGGCGTATTACTCCAGGTCTCTAAGTTTAGTTCAGTTTGTGCAATAAGTTTTGGTTTCTAATTTCAGGGTCAGCCATTGCCTATTCTGCATATATCTTCCCAGATCGATGGGTAAACAGCACGTTCCACCTGTGGTTTGTATCATGGGCTGTTCTCAACTCCGTCATCAGCACTGGCATTTCCTGCTATTCCAGGTATGTCTGCAATAAGATAAAGTATATACGCTGAACTTACTGTATGGTTGAGCAGACAAGTCTACTCTTTACTGCATGTAGATCAGGTTATAAGAAAAAAACATATATACAAGAAAAATAAATACAATTTGAGCGTCAAGTAAGCTTGGCCGTAAAGTGCATTTAGGGCTTTTTATCAGAGCACACCTACCCAAAATGCCAGAAAAAAAAAACATAGTGTGAACATGCCCTTTGACTCCATAAATCATGGAAGGGGAATTGCACAAATCTCCAGGAAACCATCCCACTTTCAGCACTTAAAGTGAACCTGACCACTCATGCATGTTCTGCATCCACGGGCAGCATGTATCAGACACTGAATGTATGATCACAGCCAGGTATGGCTGACTCTGAAACACTGGGGCATGTCAGAGAAGAACATACTTTAAAAGCCACCGGGGACCGAGCCGCACTGGAGACTAGTCGAATAGGCAGCTGCTTATCTGCTTCTCTCCCCCACTGCCCTGGATTGATAGGTTACCAGTCCACCCTTTCAGCACTTAAAGGGAATCTGTCACCGGGTTTTTCCCTTATGAGCTGCGGCCACCACCAGTGAGCTCTTATATACAGTGTGACGCCCTGGACTAGTCAGGTCGTGCCAGGTAGTCCCATGCACACACAACCCCCTCCCTAAAAAGGTGACAGCAGCCAAACTTCAAAACCTTGTCACCACCCTCCAGGTTTGATGTCCACACCAGGGGGGCGGAGCCAGGCATTTGGCTCCGCCCGCCAAGGAGTTCACAGGCCTGGTGTCGGGAAAAGACACAAGTGCTAGGGTAGATGAGTTTTGACAGTGAAGGAATGAGGTCGAGTTCAAGGGCAGACCTGTGACCAGGCCTGCCATAGTCTACTCAGGTGTCTGGGTCGGAGCCCAGTCACCTCTGGCAAGGAGGCAGACGGTGGTGGCCGCCTGCAGGAGCTGGGATTACAGCCGGTGGAACCTTAGGGACCGGGGTTGGGGCGGTGGCCCGCCGGTAATGAACCGGGGAACCGATTGGAAACCGGAGCACCAGGAGGGGTACTCAGACCCAGTACGAAGCCCAGAACCGACAGGGCCGAGTCAAATCAACTGATTGAGGACTGGACTTAAGGACCTTTCCCACACAAGACCCGTTAGAAGACAACAGCCCAACCATACAGGGTAAAGCCACCACCAAGGCAGAGAGACCCAAAGGGCCAGCGTCTGCGGGCAAACAGGGCTCTTCCGACACCCAGCAAGCCAGGGAGCGGACTACCATTGCTTAGGCATAGGAGTCAAAACATTCACACAAAGAGGTGCAGGAGAAAGGCGGAAACCACCAACCTGTTAAGGGAGAAGCTGCAGCCGACTGCAGGCCCCGTTCATCATCCCGTTTGGTTTACCAGAGACTCCAGTGTATTGTGTCATAGTGAGTACACCAGTGCCTTCGGGCCTCGCGCCGCTCCGCACCAGCATCCAGCACGCACCCGTCCCCACGCTTCAGCACCTCCCTCGGACCCCCGGGACCATCACTCCCCTACCCACGGAGGGGTCAACACCAAGCTGCGCAACACCGTCCCCGGGAGGCCTAGTTAACGGCAGCGGTGGTGTCCATCCATTCACCACACGAACTTACATCCCTTACAAACCACCACGGCCCTGGCCGTGGAACTCCCCACCGAAGTCCCTGCGTGTAGAGCCAACCCCCTTGCAGAGCGACGTGACCCCCGGGTCCGTGAGGTGCTCGAGCCACCCACCGTACGAGCACGGATCCGAGCAGCTCGGCAGCCGCAGCCGAGCCCGCGGGGCGGTACAACAGCATTTCAGATTACTGTATATAAGAGTCTGGGCCACTCTGTATAACATAAAAATCACCTTTATAATACTCATCTAAGGGGTGGTAAGGTCCAATGGACACCGCTGCTGTCGGTCCGGCGCCTTCTCCATCTTGTGCGATCACCGTCCTACTGCCCAGCGCTGTGTGCATGATGCATCCTGCGTCATTCACAGAGTGGCCTCCATCTTATGCACACTTTGATCTGCCCAATCAAAGTATTGTAATGCACATGCGCGGGTAGTCCTTGACCTTTTCTCGCACCTGCACATTACAGTACTTTGCTCTGCAGGGCAGATCAAATTGCGCATGTGCAGGAGCTTAATGGAGGCCTCTCTGTGGATGACGTAGGGCGCGTCATACACACGGGACTGAGCAGGAGGATGACGATCACAAGAAGAGAGGCGGTGCGGACCGAGAGCAGCAATGCCCATCAGACCGGACCGCCTCCCTGGGTGAGTATTATAAAGGGGTTTTTTTACGTAATACAGAGCTGCCTAGGCTCTTATATACAGGATTCTAGAATGCTGTATATAAGTGGTGACTGGTGGTGGCTGCAGCTCATAATGGAAAAATCTTGTGACGGGTTCCATTTAAGGTGAACCTGACAGCTGCTACATGCTTCTTGATCCAAGGGCAGCATGTATCAGGCACTGGTTGTATGATCTCAGCCAGGTAAATATATATATATATAGTACAGACCAAAAGTTTGGACACACATTCTCATTCAAAGAGTTTTCTTTATTTTCATGACTTTGAAAATTGCAGATTCACATTGAAGCCATCAAAACTATGAATTAACACATGTGGAATGAAATACTTAACAAAAAAGTGTGAAACAACTGAAAATATGTCTTATATTCTAGGTTCTTCAAAGTGGCCACCTTTTGCTTTGATTACTGCTTTGCACACTCTTGGCATTCTGTTGATGAGATTCAAGAGGTAGTCACCGGAAATGGTTTTCACCTCACAGGTGTGCCCTGTCAGGTTTAATAAGTGGGATATCTTGCCTTATAAATGGGGTTCGGCCCATCAGTTGTGTTGTGCAGAAGTCTGATGGATATACAGCTGATAGTCCTACTGAATAGACTGTTAGAATTTGTATTATGACAAGAAAAAAGCAGCTAAGTAAAGAAACGCGAGTGGCCATCATTACTTTAAGAAATGAAGGTCAATTGGTATGAAAAATTGGGAAAACTTTGAAAGTGTCCCCAAGTGCAGTGGCAAAAACCAACAAACGCTACAAAGAAACTGGCTCACATGAGGACCGCCCCAGATAAGGAAGACCAAGAGTCACCTGTGATGCGGAGGATAAGTTTATCCGAGTCACCAGCCTCAGAAATCGCAGGTTAACAGCAGCTCAGATTAGAGACCAGGTCAATGCCACACAGAGTTCCAGCAGCAGACACATCTCTAGAACAACTGTTAAGAGGAGACTTTGTGCAGCAGGCCTTCATGGTAATAGCTGCTAGGAAACCACTGCTAAAAACAGGCAAGAAGCAGAAGAGACTTGTTTGGGCTAAAGAACACAAGGAATGGACATTAGACCAGTGGAAATCTGGTGCTTTGGTCTGATGAGTCCAAATTTGAGATCTTTGGATCCAACCATCGTGTCTTTGTGTGATGCAGAAAAGGTGAACGGATGGACTCTACATGCCTGGTTCCCACCGTGAAATCGTGGAGGAGGAGGTGTGATGGTATGGGGGTGCTTTGCTGGGGACACTGTTGGGAATTTATTCAAAATTGAAGGCATACTGAACCAGCATGGCTACCACAGCATCTTGCAGTGGCATGCTATGCCATCCGGTTTGCATTTAGTTGGACCATCATTTATTTTTCAACAGGACAATGACCCCAAACACACCTCCAGGCTGTGTAAGGGCTATTTGACTAAGAAGGAGAGTGATGGGGTGCTACGCCAGATGACCTGGCCTCCACAGTCACCAGACCTGAATCCAATTGAGATGGTTTGGAGTGCGCTGGACCGCAGAGTGAAGGCAAAAGGGCCAACAAATGCTAAGCATCTCTGGGAACTCCTTCAAGACTGTTGGAAGACCATTTCCGGTGACTACCTCTTGAAGCTCATCAAGAGAATGCCAAGAGTGTGCAAAGCAGTAATCAAAGCAAAAGATGGCCACTTTGAAGAACCTAGAATACAAGATATATTTTCAGTTGTTTCACACTTTTTTTGTTAAGCATTTCATTCCACATGGGTTAATTCATAGTTTTGATGCCTTCAATGTGAATCTACAATTTTCAGTCATAAAAATAAAGAAAACTCTTTGAATGAGAAAGTGTGTCCAAACTTTTGGTCTGTACTATATATATTTTATATATATATATATATATATATATATATATATGTAATGTAAGCCAGTGCACGTAGGAAGACACCTATCAATCCAGAGCAGTGGGCGGAGAGAAGCCGCTAGCGACCTGCCTGTCCGACTAGTCTTCAGCACAGCTCCGTCTTCGGCGTATGATTTCCTCTGAAATGCCGCAGTGTTTCACAGTCAAAAATACCTGGCTGACATCATACAGCCAGTGCCTGATACCATAGATCCAGCACCATGTATCTGCTGTCAGGTTCACTTTAAGTGGTAAAAGGGTGGTGGTTTCCTGCCGATTTGTGCCATGCCTCTTCCATGTTGTATGGAGTCAAAGGGAATATTCACACTATTTTTTTCCGTGGCATTTTTTGAGCAGGTCTACTCTGATACAATGCTTTAAATGCACTCATAAAACTCTGAATAGAATCTCCACACTCATTTCTTTGGAAAAGCAACTTGCTGTTCGTATGTTCAGGCTTTTGAGCATCTCTTAAATCATTCAGACTTTAAAAAAACTAAGAATATTAGTAGTAGAGATAAGCCACCCCCCCTAGCGTTCAAGTTCAGTTTGGTTTGGTTCGTCATCTTTTTGGTGGGCAAAAAAATCCTGCATACAGTTCTGGATGGAGTATGCTGAGCCTTGTAGTTCTGCAGCTGCTGTTTGCTCTCCTGCATACACTAGTGAATGGAGCATGCTGAGCCTTGTAGTTCTGCAGCTGCTGTCTGCTCTCCTCCATACTGACAGACAGCAGCTGCAGAACTACAAGGCTCAGCATACTCCATCCAGGACTGTATGCAGGAGTTTTTTGCCCCCCAAAAAAATTACGTGGGCTTCGCCATGTTTTTGTATGCTAGCCAGGTACAGCAGGCATCTACGGGCAGCCCCCAGCTGCCTATTTGTACCCAGCTGGGAACCAAAAATATAGGGAAGCCTTTTTTTTTTTTTAATTATTTCATAAATTTCATGAAATAATTTAAAAAAAAATGACGTGGGCTTCGCCCAATTTTTATGTCCAGCCAGGTACAACTAGGCAGCTGGGGATTGGAATCCTCAGCTCAGGGTGCCCAAGCTTTCTGGGCACCCCAGCTGCGAATTGAAGTCCGCAGCCACCCCAAAAAATGGCGCTTTCATAGAAGCGCCATCTTCTGGCGCTGTATCCAACTCTTCCAGCTGCCCTGGTGACGGGTGGCTTGCTGGGTAATAATGGGGTTAGGGCTAGCTGTATATTATCAACTGGCCCTAAGCCCGAAATTCATGGTGTCACGCCAATATTAGACACACAACACAACACACAGAAAAATATTTTTATTAGAAATAAAACACAACACAATTAGTGACTCCATCTTTATTGAAATAAAGAACCCCCCTCCGCAGTAATCCTGGGTCAAGGGTCCCGCGCCGTCCAATCTGGATCCAAAATCATCTGATCGGTTTACTGGAAGGCAAGGAGAGAGAGAGAGAAAAAAAAGACTGAGAAAAATAGAGAGAGAAAAAGAGAGAGAGAGAAAAAAATAGAGAGGAGGGAGAGAAAAAGAGACAGAGAAAGAGAGAGAGAAAAAGAGAGAGAGGAGAGAGAAGAGAGAGAGGAGAGAGAGAAGAGAGAGAAGAGAGGGAGAGAAGAGAGAGGAGAGAGAGAAAGAGAGACTGAGAAAAAGAGAGAGAAAGAGAGAAAAAGAGAGGGAGGGAGAAGAAAGAGAGTAGAGAGAAGAGTGAGGAGAGAAAAGAGAGAGGAAAGAGAGAGAGAGAGAAGAGAGGGAGAGAAGGGAGAGAGGAGAGAGAGAGGGGAAAAAGAGAAAAAGAGAGACTGAGAAAAAGAGAGAGAGAGAAAAAGAGAGAGAAAGAGAGAGAGAGAAAAAGAGAGAAAAAGAGAGAGAGAGCGAGAGAGAGGGAGAGAGAGAGAGAGAAGAGAGAGAGGAGAGCAATGCAGCCTCATTCCGTGAACTGCTCCGATTTTAGAGGTGTGTCCCGTGGCTCACAGCTCATGTCCGGCTCCTCCCTTCAGTGCATAATTAAATTAAATTATAATTATAAATAATAATTATAATTTAAAATTAAAAATAAATTAAATTATTTCTCGGGACGGCCGGGACTTGAACTCGTGAACTAATGCTTCTTAGGCGGTAGCTCTATCCATTGAGCCACTGCCTCTAATGAGAAGCATAGGCAGATTTGGTAATCTTTAGTTCTATACTGCAGGAGATAATCTAGAAGGAGATTGTTCAGCTGCAAGGATGGATGGAGGGATGGGCGGACGGATGGGCGAACGGATGGGCGAACGGATGGGCGGACGGATGGGCGGACGGATGGGCGGACGGATGGGCGGACGGATGGGCGGACGGATGGGCGGACGGATGGGCGGACGGATGGGCGGACGGATGGGCGGACGGATGGGCGGGAAAACACCGCCAGTACCGCACTCATCACCGCACACACGCAGGGACTACAACCCCATCATCACCGCAGGCGCTACACCCCCCATCATCCTACCCTCAGTGCATAATTAAATTAAATTATAATTATAAATAATAATAATAATTATAATTTAAAAATAAATTTAATTCTTTCCCAGGTACGGCCGAGACTAGAACTCATGAATTAATGCTTCTTAGGCGAGTGCTCTATCCATTGAGCCACTGGCTCTAATGATAAACATAAGCAATTTTGGTAATCTTGACATCTGCATTGCAGACTGAAGTCTCTGGTGACACCGCGATTCACTTCAGGTGCTACGTGGAGAGAACACAGAGCGATCGTGTTCTATGGTGCTCCTGCATCTTCATGTAGCAGAGCTGACAGTGACGTGTGGATTACGTCGGACCTGGAGCGGTATTTGGGGATTTTAATAAAATGGTGAAAGAGGGTGTTTTTTTGTCTTTTATTCCAAAAAAAAGGATTTTTCACTGTGTGTGTTTCTTTACTTTCACTTACAGTTTAATTATGGAAGGTATCTCGGGGAGACGCCGGCCATGATTAACTCATTATTACCCCGATTGCCACCGCACCAGGGCAATTCAGGATGAGCTGGGTAGAGTCCCGGGACTGTCACATCTAATGGATGCGGCAATTCCGGGCGGCTGCTGGGTGATATTGTTAGGGTGGTGGGCTCCCCATGACGTGGCGCTCCCATCCTGACAATACCAGCCTCCAGCCATGTGGCTTTATCCTGGCTGGTATCAAATATGGGGGGAACCGCATTTTTTTTTTATTATTATTTATTTATTTATTTTACTGCACGATATAGAGCCGCCCGCCGGCGGCTCTGATTGGTTGCAATGAGACAGCTGTCACTCAGCGTGAGGACGTGTCTGACTGCAACCAATCATGGGCGCTGGTGGGCGGGGAAAGCACGGAATAACTAATTGAATAATGAAGCGGCAGCCATTTTCAAAAGAGAAAAAGATGCCGCAGATTTCTGACAGCCATGCAGCGAGGCGCGCGTGATCGGTGAGTAGGAAAGAGAGAGGGATTGTGCTGGGGACGCAGGACGCATGCAGACAGCAACGTGTGCACATAGCCTTACTGTGAAAAGTTACGCTTTTGGTGATCGAACTGTTCTCGAACGTAACTCAAACTTACGAACTTTTAGCAAATCGTTCGAGTTCGTCGAATGACTCGAACACCCCCCAAAATCACTCAAACATGAAATTGGCGAACCTCGAACATCGCTCATCTCTAATTAGTAGTTTTCCCTAGAAAGACGCCCCATACCTTCCAATGGTCGGAAAGGCTAGAAGTGTCTGAGCGTCATTTTGAG
The DNA here is from genome assembly GCF_048569485.1 of Anomaloglossus baeobatrachus. Lineage (NCBI taxonomy): Eukaryota > Metazoa > Chordata > Amphibia > Anura > Aromobatidae > Anomaloglossus > Anomaloglossus baeobatrachus. The sequence goes on from NC_134356.1 coordinate 573,173,082, forward strand.
TGTTTTATAAGCGTTTTTTTACCTCATAAAAACATCAGAAAAGATGTTGAGCAAAAATGCAGGTGTATAAAAATTGTTAACAAAGCACTTTAAGAAACAACCAAAAAAGTTACCAAAAGAAAAAAAAAATCAGAAGAAAACAAAGAAAATGCCAGAGAAAGTAGTTATTCCTGAAGTGTCTTCTGCTTGAAAAACAGACATGTGAACATAAACCAGCGAGTCGCCCTTTCCTGGCCAGAATATATTAAAATAGGACCAGAACAGCAAACTAAGACTTAAAACCTTATATTCTAGACGGTAGAAAATGGGGGGGGATTTAAAAGGCTAAATTGTCCAGAATTTAGTACAATTTGTACATAAAAACTAGCGTATGTGTGCCATATTTATTAACTGTTTAAGGTCTGAGGGTCAAGGCAGTATGACAGAGTGAAGGAGACATGGCTTATGGAAAGGGTCATGGCTTAAAATTTGACACCGTGATGCGAATTTTTTGCTAAATTAAAAGGGTTGTCCGGTGTAAATTCTGAGGTCTCTCTAGGTGTCACTCCAGGTGACAGTGGACTTATGAATGTTCACATCCCACGCACTGTGAGGATTCGCTAGTTTCAGAGCCGGGAACGACGGTCATGTGGCCATGATTATATGATATGCAGACTCCCGGCCAGAATCTATGAAGTCGCAGTCTGTTGTCGGGAGTGTCAGGGTGTGACAGTTATTTTTCTATTATGGCTCCGGTACAGCTTTGAACAGAGCAACCAGCGTAACATCAGACAAAACGGCAGTGGATACAATGGCCAGCACTCTGAAATGTAGTTGTTAGAGAGCATGTCACTAGCAACTAGCCTGACAGGTCTTCTGACAAATTGAAAAAAAAATGAATGTCCGCCTGTGGACGGTTGAGATAAGCTCTGACACCTGACAGTATACCGTTGGGTGTGTATTATTTACTGTCATTTACCATGACCAGTCCCTGAATCCATGCGAGGCCTTGGAGACTGACCTATTCACCTATCACCAACAGGCTGGGTTTTCCTTTTCTGCATTATAACCAGCACCTGATAGAAAGGTAAATATCAGACGTGTAGTGTTCTCGCCACACGCTGACCATCTATGTGTAATGTCTGAGGAGACCAATCTGGGGCAAATCTATCGAGGTGCCGTGTTTCCAGCCAATGACGAGTCCATCACTCCAACATTTCATGATTTCCATTATATGCAATGGGCACATTTTAAAGTGCACCTGTCATGTTTACATGGATTTCTGGTTTACACAGAAAGAAATCCTTCCCAAGGCATGTTCTAATAATCCAATATTTACTGAGGGAAACTGAAGCCACTGAAAAATCCATCTACGTTTTTAGGCCTAATGCATTAAATTTATATTCTATTTAGTCCTTTTCCAACCAACATCTATATACTGTATTCTTTGACTGTAAGACACACTTTTAAGCTAGAAAAATCTTTACTAAAAAGTGTGGTCATCTTAAAGTCAAGAGACCGCATTCTCTTATCCGGGAGATTGTTGACTCCACATCCTTCCTGATCATTGAGAAGATCACTCACTGTCCTGCTCAACACTGATCTGATTGATCAATGTGGGGCAAGAGATTGCGATACCAAAATCTGCTCATCATGTGCATCTGTGTGTATGTAGCAAATCTGTGGCAGAGCTGTGTATATATATAGCAGACCTCTGTGTGCATGTATGCAGATGAGCTGTTTGTATATAGCAAAGCTGTTTGTATATAGCAGAGCTCTGTGTGTGTAAGTAGCAGGGCTTTGTGTTTAGCAGAGCTTTGTGTTTAGCAGAGCTTTGTATGTGTGTATCAGAGCTCTGTGTGTGTATGTGTGTAGCAGCGCTGTGTGTGTGTAACTGCACTATGTGCGTGTAGTAGAGCTCTGTGTGTGTGTAGCAGAGCTCTGTGTGTGTGTGTGTGTGTAGCAGTGCTGTGTGTGTGTAACTGCACTATGTGCGTGTAGTAGAGCTCTGTGTGTGTGTAGCAGAGCTCTGTGTGTGTGTGTGTGTGTAGCAGCGTTTTCTGTATGTATTAGAGCTCTGTGTGTGTGTAAGTAGTAGAGCTTTGTGTTTAGCAGAGTTTTGTATGAGTAGAAGAGCTGTGTGTGTGTGTGTGTGTGTGTGTGTATGTAACAGCGCTGTGTGTGTGTAACAGAGCTCTGTGTGTTTGGTTTGTGTGTGACATAGCTCTGTGTGTGTTCAGCACAGCTATGTGGGCATGTGACAGTTGTGTGTATGTAGGAGAGCTTTGTGTGCTTGTGTAGCAGAGCTGTGTGTGTTTATACAGTCATGGCCAAAAGTGTTAGCATCCTTTAAATTATTCCAGAAAATGAAGTGTTTCTCCCAAATAAATATTTCAATACACACAAAGGAAATAAACGTGTATAACAAAGCATGTGTAATTTCAACAACACAAAAATAAAAAGACAAACTGGACATAATTTCATCCAGACAAAATTGTTGGCAACCTTTCCAAAATTGTGGGTAAACAACTTTGTTTCAAGCATATGATGCTCGTTCAAACTCACCTCTGGCAAGTAACAGGTGTGGGCAATATGAAAATCACACCTGAAACTAGGTAAAAAGAGGAGAAGTTGACTCAGTTTGTGAATTGTTTGTCTGTGTGTGCCACACTAAGCATGGAGAACAGAAAGAAGAGAACTGTTTGAGGACGTAAGAACCAAAATAGTTAAAAAATAGCAGCAGTCTAAAGGTTACAAGTCCATCTCCAGAGATCATGATGTTTCTTTTGTACACGGTACGTAACATAATCAAGAAGTTTACAATCCATTGTACTGTAACTAATCTCCCTGGATGTGGATGGCAGAGAAAAACTGATGAAAGGTTGCCACGCAGGATAGTCCACATGGTGGATAAGCAGCCCCAATCAAGTTCCAAAGAAATTCAAGCTGTCCTGCAGGCTCAGGGTGCATCCTTGTCAGTACGAACTATCTGTCAACATTTGAACGAAATGAAATGCTATGGAGGAGACCCATGAGGACCCCACTGGAGAGTTCTGAAGTGGCAGCAATGAGTCCAGATCTAAATCCCATTGAACACCTGTGGAGAAATCTTAAAAATTCTGTTGGGAGAAGCCCCTTTCAAATATGAGAGACCTGGAGTAGTTTCCAAATGAAGAAACCAAAATTCCAGTTGAGAGGTATAAGAAGCTTGTTGATGGTTATAGAAATCGATTGGTTCCAGTTATTTATTCCAAAGTGTTTGTAACCAAATATTAAGTTGAGAGTGCCACCAATTTTTGCCGGGCAATTTTTGGGGTTTCGTGTGAAATTATGTCCAATTTGCCATTTTTTTCCTCTGCTTTTTTTGTGTTGTTCTAATACATACAAAGGAAATAAACGTGCAATTGCATAATTTTCTGGGAGAAATACTTCATTTTTTTTCTGGAACAATTTTAAGGGTGCCAACACACACATATATATGTATAAATGAGTACACCCTCTTTGAAAAGTAAGACTTTAATCAATATCTCACAATGTATAATTGGTGGAGGAAGGTTGAACTATATGGTCCTAGGTCTTTTTTCAACCTATGTAACTTTGTAACAGCACAAGATCAATTTCCAAAATGTTGACAGAACTGAGTTTCATAGAAGATTTTCTTTTCAGTTTTAATCAAACTGTTTGATGCAAAAATAATTACACCCCACATCAAAATCTACTACATCTAGTATTTTGTGTGACATTCATGACTCTTAAATAGGTTGTCCAGTACCATAACTGATTTTTATTTTTTTCATAAATCTTGCTATTACGGTATGTGCTTCTCAAAACATCCATGATCTCATTTTAGCAATGTTACCTTTTATAATGCTCTAGCAGTCCATCCTCATTGCTGAATTCAGCTCTGATTGGGTTAATCTGCACTTTCTCTCTCCTGACTTCCTGTGTTCTATTACTACAAGTTCCATCATGCATTGCAGTGGCCTGTAATCCGACACCTATCACACCCACTCAAAACCACACCCAAAGCACTCATTCCTCTATCTTCAACCTGCTGCATCTTATTGTGATTCAGTGCAAACACTGACTTCCGATTGAGAGATCACATCAGTGTCTCAGCTCTGCTATATCTGAGCGTCACAGCTCTACTACATCTGTCTCACCTTTGCTACTTTTGTATCTGCTCTGCTACATCTGACTATCTCAGTCCCATGTAATAGAGCTGTGATGTTCAGATGTAGCAGAGCTGTGATGCTCAAGTGTAGCAGAGCTGTAATGCTCAGGTGTAGCAGAGCTGTGATGCTCAGATGTAGCAGAGAGATAAGCTCTTTTGAATCTTCATACCCTCGCACTGCACTGAAACTGGCTATTCCACTGCTGGGAGTCCTCTGTCAGCCGGACTCTTTCTGAAACTCTATTCAGCGTGCACTTCATACTAGGCTCTGCTGTGCGGTGAAACACAGCCCACAACCCAGTCAATCAGGGTAAGTGGCTGCATGAGGTTGTGATGAAACATCAACTTCCAGAGCCCGGAGGTTGGCGAGACATCACTGGATATCAGTGGCTGCGGCAGTCGGGGGTCACGTGATCAGCACTGAGCAATTAGAGATGGCGCCATTCAGTGCCAAAATTGAAAAACTAATGTATTTGAAAAGACGCTTGATTTCTTGATGAATATTGATGTGCAAAAGATAGAAAGTAGTGGACCAACTTTAATGACAGCACCAAGTCTTCTAGGCAGTGTCCTTATGTGGGGCTACATGAGTGCTCCTAATGTCAGGGAGCTACATTTCATTGATGTTATCATGAACTCAGATGAAATGCTCTATATTGAAAGATAAGCTTCTACTATCATTCTGTGCCCTTGGTAGACCTGCATATTTCTATATGCATAGTGCCTACAGTGAAAACGGTGAAACATGGTGGTGGCTGTGTCCTTATGGGGAACTTCTTTACTGCTGCTGGTGTCATGGAGCTGCATTTTTTTTGATGGTATCATGGACTCACAGATACACTGCTCTATATTGAAAGATGAAATGCTACCATCACTCGATGCCTTTGGTAGACGTGCATATTTCTAGATGCATAGTGCCTACAGTGAAACGTTGTGCCAGTGTCCTTATGTAAAGCTTCTTCAGTGCTGCTGGTGTAAGGGAGCTGCATTTTATTGATGGTATCATGGACTCACAGATGCACTGCTCTATATTGAAAGATAAGATGTTACCATGCCCTTGATAGACGTGCATTTTGCTATATGCATAGTGCCTATAGTCAAACATAGTGGTGGCAGTGTCCTTATGTGGAGTTTCTTTAGTGCTGCTAGTGTTGAGGATGGTAACATGAATTCACAGATATCCAGAAGATTTTGTAATGAAAGCTATTAACCTTACTTTCATGTTGTGGGTTCAAAAAATGTTTTATAACACTCAGTCATGTCACAATTTTGGAAATTGTTCTTGTATTCATTGAGAAAATGATTAAAATCAATATCTAAGAGTCTTATTTGTGCTGAGCACTGTATGTACATATATACTCTATAATAAATAATATAGCAGAGCTGAGTGTACTGTGTATACAGAAGTGTTGTGTACATGTGTGCGCTGCAGGGAGTATATAATATATGTGCTTTAGAGATACACTACAGTTCAAACGTTTAGGGTCACTCAGATATTTCCTTATTTTTGAAAGAACAGCACATTTTTTGTTTTCAATGAAGCTAACAAAATTAAACAGAAATACACTCTATACATTGTTAATGTGGTAAATGACTATTCTAGCTGCAAATGTCTGGTTTTGAATGCAATGTCTACATACAGTATATGTGTATATACACACCACACAGTAAAGGCCACTTTACAGGCTGCGATATCGGTACCGTTATCGCTAGCATGGGTACCCGCCCCCATCTGTTGTGCGGCACGGGCAAATCGCTGCCCGTGCCACACAACATCGCCCAGACCCGTCACACATACTTACCTGCCCGGCGACGTCGCTGTGACCGGCGAACTGCCTCCTTTCTAAGGGGGCGGTTCGTTCAGCGTCACAGCGACGTCACAGCTGCGTCACTGAACCGCCGCCCAATAGAAGTGGAGGGGCGGAGATGAGCGGGACATAACATCCCGCCCACCTCCTTCCTTCCGCATAGAGGCCGGGAGGCAGGTAAGGAGAGGTTCCTCTTTCCTGCGGTGTCACACGGAGCGATGTGTGCTGCCGCAGGAACGAGGAACAACCTCGTTATTATGCAGTAACGATTTTTGAGAATGGACCCCCATGTCACCGGTGAGCGATTTTGCCCGTTTTTGCAACAATGCAAAATCGCTCATAGGTGTCACACGCAACGGCATCGCTAATGCGGCCGGATGTGCGTCACCAATTCCATGACCCCAACGAGTTCGCATTAGCGATGTCGTAGCGTGTAAAGCCCCCTTAACACTAATAATAGATGTATTACCTCCCTATCCTACCACAGTATGAGTGATATTGACCCTTACAATTCTTTTCACCGCCAGGGAAGTTTTAATTAGTAGGAGATTGTTTTCTAAACCTGGGGTGTGTCCCATAGTCCAAGAATACGGTATATATAAAGTATACAAAAGCAGACAACCATGGTCCAAGGACAATAAGGACCAATCCCTCTACTATAACAGACAAATAATCTGCTCGATATCTCACTGACAGGTGTACTTTAATATGATAAACCTCATAATGTGGTGCACTTAATTGGGGTAAATCATACAAATAAGAATATTAACAATTTAATTCTGTTCTTCACTAATATGAAAATCAGACATATTCCATCATACTCTTCGCACATATTTCATGTACGGCAGAAGTCTAACTGTACAATAATTCTATATGTCTGCAGGTTTCCAGAGGAGACTCGTCCGCGGTTCAGCAAAGTGTTGCGGGTAACGGCCTTTGCATACCCATACCTGTTTGACAGCATTCCATTGTTTTATCGGGTGAGTATTGAATGGTGGGAGCATATTGGGAGGAGAGGTTATCATGTAAGTAAGCCAGCTTGTGTCAGTGCACAGGTAGTCAGGTAACAAACATTCACAACAGAGAAAGTGACATTATATATATGTAGAGTATATCACAACAGTGAGTACACCCCTCACATTTTTGTAAATATCTTAGTATATATTTCATGGGACAAAACTGAAGATATGACAGTTTGATAGAGATTGCATGAAAATTCTGTTGCTGTGCACTGATCTTGGGGACCCTGAACATAGGAAAGGGGAAGCAGTGATTATTTCCTTTATAGCCTTTTATAAGGAGGAGTCTCTGACTCCTCCGGTCCCAGACCACTGTCTGCGACCTAACCAAAGAGAAAGGAGTGCAGTTCCCTATGACACCTTGATGAGGTCAGGGGTGTCACACTAGCTTCCTTTAATGCCAGCTATAGCTTTTCTATACTGGTCTTGTGAGGTTTTATGATCCAGACTTACTGTTGGTTGTAGTACTTTATTGCTGTGAGCGGTTGTGGTGTTAACCCTTGTTGTCCTTTTGTTGCTGCCTAACTTCTCTTGCGTTTCTCCTTAGTCTCTTACTGTTTTTTCCTGTGAGTTTGCAGTGTGTATGAGGTTTTTTTCCCCTGTCTATCTTTACCTGTTTTGCCATCACACTCCTGCCACTTCCTTCCCTGGTGGGGGGACAGTTTAGTTCTGGTTGGGAGAATAAGAATGCATGGGACTCTGGCATCTTCACCATTAGGGGTAATCCAGAGGTTAAGGATAGCATAGGGTCCCATAGCGTGAGGGACAGTATAGGAGCCCCCTCCCCCTCGCTATTTCACAGACACATTGTGACAGCAACCAGGAGAGGAGTACAAAGACAAGTGTTTCTTGCCTACAGTCAAGCATTGTGGTGGGAGTGTCATGGTTTCAGGATGTATAAGTGTTGCCGGCTGTGGGGAACTACAGTTCATTGAAGGAACCATGAATGCCTACATGTACTGTGACATACTAAAGCAGAGCATGATCCCCTTTCTTAGTATTGCAACATGATAATGACCCCAAACACTCCTCCAAGATGACCACTGCCTTTGTAAAGGAACTGGGAGTAAAGGTGCTGGACTGGCCAAGCATGTCTCCAGATCTAAACTCTACTGAGTATCTGTGGGGCATCCTCAAACGAAAGGTGGAAGAGCACAAGGTCTCTAACATCCACCAGTTTTGTGATGTCATCGGAATGAGTGGAAACCTGTTATATGGATTGACGAATCCCATTTCTCTATCTGGCTGTCTGATGGACAATGTCTGGGGCTTGTTGAATTTCAGGGGAACGTCACTTGCCTGACTGCATTGTGCCAAGTGTAATGTTTAGTAGAGAACAGATAATGTTATGAGCTTGTTTTTCAAGTGTTGGCCCAGTCCCTTAGTTCCAGTAAAGTGAAATCTTATGGCTTCAGCATTTTTAGACAATTGTATGATCAAAATTGTAGGAACTACAAAGCAAGGTCCAAAAAGACATGGTTGGGTAATTTTGCTGTTGAAAAACTTGACTGGCCAAACAAAGCCCTGACCTCAACCTCACAAGAACACCTTTGGGATCAACTAGAAGGAAGATTGTGAGCCGGGTCCTCTCATGCAAAATCAGTGTCTGACCTCAAAAATGGATGAATCTTCCGGAAGCTGTTATAGCTTCAAAGGGAGAATCAACTCCATATTAATGCAAATGGATTGAAAATCTGATGTCATAAAAGCCCCTGTAGGTGTAATGAGTGGGGGTCCCTAAACTTGTGTCTATACTATTCTATTAAACAAGAAAGGAGAGAAGTGCAACTTTTTGTCCCTGCACCCTCAGATCTGCAGCACATTCACACAAGGAATGGCCCCATTGTTATTCCATAGAGCTAATCCTCAGTATTTCTGATAGATGTGACAAGCCATTTATTTCTGCTGCTGATTTTTTTTCCTTATGCATCCAAAAATATAAGTGGAAACCTTCTGTGTCATGTGAACAGGTTTGCAGAAACCTTATTCCTGTGCTAGTGGATTCCACGCAGTGTAAAGGGGGTTTTACACGGTAAGATATCGTTAATGTTTTATCGTCGGGGTCACGTTGTTAGTGACGCACATCCGGCGTCAGTAACGATATCGCAGCGTGTGACACTGACCAGTGACCTTAAGCGACCTCAAAAATGGTGAAAATCGTTCACCATGGAGAGGTCGTCCCAAACTCAAAAATCGGTAAGGGTTGTTTATCCAGGTGGTTCATCGCTCATGCGGCAGCACACATCGCTATGTGTGACACCGCAGGAGCGAGGAACGTCTCCTTACCTGCCGCTGGCCCCAATGCGGAAGGAAGGAGGTGAGCGGGATGTTACGTCCTGCTCATCTCCGCCCCTCCGCTTTGATTGGCTGGCCTCTTAGTGACGTTGCGGTGACGTCGCTGTGATGCCGAACGTCCCTCCCCCTTGAAGGAGGGATTGTTCAGCAGTCACAGCGCCGACGCCGACCAGGTAAGTACGTGTGACGCTGACGTAGCGATAATGTTCGCTAGGGCAGCGATCACAAACAATCGCATGCGCGACGGGGGCGGGTACTTACACGCTCGATATTGCTAGAAATTGCTAGCGATATCGCTACCGTGTAAAGCCCCCTTTAGTGACTGAACTAATGTCAAAATCCGCATGGAGTCCAACACATCCATGGGGGTCTAATACTTCTGTTTCCTGAAAATTGCTGTCGATACAGTCCAAAGGACCCAACACACATCGGGGTGTTGACTAGTTTTGCCAATATGGATTCTAGTCTGATCTAATATACATGGTCAGCTTTAACTCTTGTCCCCATACACATTAGATTCTTGCAGATCCTTTTGAAAACATATGTTTATATTCTCAAATATCTCGTCTGTTTGCATGCAGGTATTCTTGTGCTCGGGTAATGAGTGCACGCACAATGCCACGCTCACCATGCACATCTGGCATTCCATCTTTGCCTTCCTCACCGGTTTTCTGTTTGCTACACATCTCCCGGAGAGACTCGCCCCAGGACGATTTGACTATGTAGGTAAGTTATCTTCACATTGCTGTTCAGACAGGACGCTGTGCCATTGGTGGCCATATCATAGACTCTCCTAACTATGCATGCTTGTGATCATCCTCATATTATAATATATGTTGCCTATAGTCTTTTTACATTTTACTGCTTTTTGCTTTAAAAAGTTGTTTTGTGTCACTATTTTTTTTTTTTAAACCTGTCCCCAATCGCAGGATTGCCAAGACGGCAATAATGTCTCAGAAATCTTCTTGCTGCTATTTTAAAGAGGCTGTTCACTACTTTTACAATGATGGCCTATCCTCAGGATTAATGATGGGCAAACCCACAGATAAATGGGCCCGGCGGACCTGGAAAAATTAATGGATGGTTCCTGCCTGGAATTGATCCCAGATATCTGGCCGGATGCCGGTCCCCATTTAAATTTATGGGGACCAGAATGTGGCAATTAAAAATGATGGTAGAAGGGATAGGGGAATAGGAGCAGGCACGCTATAATTACTGAGGCTCTCGTGCGGCTGTAACTGCTCCCACGGCCACCTATTCACTTCCGGAGCTGCTAATTAGGCTCATGCATATGCACTGCTTTTCCCACCCACCGCCGTCTATGATTGGTTGCAGTCAGACATGCCCCCACCCTGATTGACAGCGTGTCCGCTGACTGCTTCTAATCACACATGCTATATGCATCTATCCTGGCATAAAATAAATTAAAAAAAATGGCATAGGGTCCCCCTATATTGATACCCAGCACAGATGAAGTATACGGCTATAAGCTGCAGCCCCCAGTTGTGTGCTTATCTTGGCTGTGTACCAAAATAAGAGGAAATGCATGCGGCTTTTTTTTTTTTTCGTTTTTAAATTATTTAAATAAATTATTTTAAAAAACGACGTGCCCCTCCCCCTTCCAATTTTGATACACAACCCTAATAAAGCCTGACAGCTGGGGGTTGGTATTCTCAGGCTGGGGAGACCCATGGTTATTGGGAGCCCCCAGCCTAAAAATAGCAACCTACAGCTGCTCAGGATTGTCACATCTAATTAGGGGAGACCCATGGTTATCGGGAGCCCCCAGCCTAAAAATAGCAACCTACAGCTGCTCAGGATTGTCACATCTAATTAGATGTGAGAATCCCAGCAATTTACCTGGTGCAGTGGCAATCAGGGTAATAAGGGGTTAATCGCACCTCACAGATGCCACTTAGCCCTAGATTAGTAATGGGGAGGATCTATGAGAACACAATATGTCAGTGAAAAAGCACATGGCAGACAAACTATGAAGTGTGAATAAGCCTTTATTGTGCTGAAAAACATGACTTTAAAGGGAACCTGACATCATGAAAATGCCATCCAATGTGCAGGCACCATGTTATAGAGCAGAGGGAGGGGAGCAGATTAATATATTGATTTGTGAGAAACGATTCAGCATAATCTGTGTTTTACTCATTTAATCCTCTGCTCTTTCTGTGATTTTCAGTCCAGTGGGCGGTGTGATCAGTGACTGATATGGATACACGGAAAGCTGGCAGTCACTGACAGGACCGCACACTGGACCGAAAATCCCAGAAGGATGAAGGATTTAAATGATTAAAACATGGATTATACATTTCACAAAACTATCAATGTACTCCGCTCCCCTTGCTCTATAACATGGTGCATGCAAATTAGACTGCATTTTAAGGCTGACAAGTCCCATTAAAGACCAACAAAAATCTTGTATGTAAGCCTTTCCTGAGTGTGGAATATATCATTGAGGATTCACACACATATTACATCTCATTTATACCCTTAGAAAAGAAAATAATCACCGTCCCCCTCCCTCCTTCCTATGTTCAGGGTCCCCAAAATCAGTGCACAGCTATAGAATTTTCATGCAATCTACAGTATATGATGGAGTACCCAGCACTTTTTTCCCGTCTAATCCCTTCAAAGAAAATCCTTGGTTGGCTGTAGCTATGCAATGTTAATGTGATCAAGTAACACATCACAAGATCAGGGCTTTCAATTAACTCTCAAAGCCCTGTCTGAAACTTCTCTGTTTTCCAGGTCACAGTCACCAGCTCTTTCACGTATTTGGCGTCACGGGGACATATTTTCAGATGGAAGCGTTGATTATGGACATGAATCTAAGGAAGAAATGGCTTCTGGATCGTAGTTTTGTGCCGTCAGTCTCTGGCACTTTGGGGGCCTGGTGCTCCGCCATGCTGATCTCTTTGTTGCTTATTGCTGTTTATTCTTGGGCTCTGTACTGGAAGCCGAAAGAACTAGAAAAAAGAAAAAGCAATTGAGCTGCTTTGGATGCACTATCTGTTCTAAGTCCGACAAGATGGAAGGTGCAATAGATGAACTTGGAAGCACCGTAGTCTTGATGGCAAAGTTGATGGTCCAGGAACGTTGAACAAGGACATGTGAATACAGAATATATTGTATGGTTTAAAAAAAAAAAAAATGAAGAAAAGAACTAAACACTGCACTTAGCTGCACAGTCAGTCAGCGTCCTATGCATTTGATGTGCCATTGAGTGCCAAGGATGACACTACCTTTACCCTGGCACCATGTTTATCACATGCAGCTATGAAGCACTCCACAGAGAATACAGCACTGAAAAAAATGTACAAAGGGTTCATTGCTACGTAATTTCCTGGCATATTGTCAGGACGAAGGACTGGATGTGAATTATATGTTTCTTATCTATGAAAATCCATATTCAAATATTACTTTGAGCTCTCAGCACCGATGAAAACCATTGGCAGAGAATGTGAATGGAAAGGTGACAGATGGTAATGGTGTCATGAAAACATATAAGGATATTAGTGTACATCCCCCAAATGTAGGTAGCAGTTTCCTAAGCAGAACAGTAAGCAACTAATGCCTCCTAAATAGTCAGATCTCCTCCTTGGCTATTTTCTAACTCATCATACAGTGCCGCTGCACTAGGCGGCGGGTATCTCTCCACATTCCCCAATCGCATGCATGGTTCAGATAAAGTGAACCAATCACCAGGATTATCCTATATAACCTAAAGCCAGTGCTATACTGGCACTATCAGGCTGATTCTATACATACCTCTAGTTGTCAGCTAGGATGTATAGGTTTTGAAACACAAACAAGTAAAGTTTGTAAAATCATCAGCTTGTTGACTGACAGCAGCAGCTGATAGCTGTGGTGGGTTATTCACAGTTATCCTCTCCTCCTGTTATTTATGCTAATTCTATTATACAATCGTTTTACTTTGTGACTAAAAGGACCTGTGCTGATGTCATACCCATGTAACCAGAAGGGGCAGGGCCTCAGCTAACAGAAAAATGTTGCTACCTGGTATAAGCTATGTTGGCTGAGGCCCCGCCCATTCTGGTCATAGGGCTATGGCATCAGCACAGATCTTTTTAGTCACAAACAATTGTGTAATAGAATTAGCATAAGTAACAGGGGGAGGGGATAACTATGAATAACCCACCACAGCTATCAGCTGCTGCTGTCACTCAACAAGCTGCTGATTTTACAACTTTACTTCCTTATGTTTCAAAACCTAAACACCCTATCTCACAACTACAGATATGTATAGAATCAGCCTGATAGTGCCGGTATAGCACTGGCTTTAGGTTATATAGGAAATTCCTGGTGATTGATGCGCTTTAAGCCCGTATGTTCATTCAGTGGGGACTGTGGAGTAAGCCGCTACTAGAGTCCTGTGACGACGGCTTATCCCATGGCCAAAAAATGTATCATCTGATAGAATGCCTAAATTTTAACACTCAGAAGATAATATTGAAATGATTGGTAAAGCAGTAATCGGAGATGTTGTCTTACAACAATCAAATTAATGTTGATTTCAAAGGATTGCTGCATAGACCAACGCCAAAAGCACTAAAGGGGTATGCTATTCTGGGTGTTTATGGCATATTTAGTGAGAAACATATGGGGATCCCACCTCTGAGACATGCACCTATCATGAGAAAGGCACCGACACACACTGTCAGGATCCTTTCACGTCTTTTGGGGTTCCAAAATCAGCTGAGCATGATTGCTGGGCAATTTTCAGATGCCACATAGGTGTCGCCCACATCTATGGCATACTTATGGTATACGATGTAGTTATTCCATAAATCTCCAATATAGGCGTGCCCTTTAAATGGATCTGTCACCATATTTTACAATACAAACTGCATTCATTAATGAATCTAAGGGGTACTTTGCACAATATGGCATCGCAGGTGCGATGTCGGTGGGGTCAAATCGAAAGTGACGTACATCCGGCGTCACTGTCAACATCGTAGTGTGTAAAGCCTTTTTGATACAATTAACGAGCGCAAAAGTGTCGAAATCGTATCATCGGTGTAGTGTCGGTCATTTCCATAATTGTGGAAAGACCGATGTTACGATGTTGTTCCTCGTTCCTGCGGCAGCACACATCGCTGTGTATGAAGCCGCAGGAGCGAGGAACATCTCCTACCTGCGTCCCGCCGGAAATGCGGAAGGATGTTTACGTCCCGCTCATCTTCGCCCCTCCTCTTCTATTGGCCGCCTGCCGTGTGATGTCGCTGTGACGCCGCACGACCCGCCCCCTTAGGAAGGAGGCAGGTTGCCGGCCAGAGCGACGTCGCAGGGCAGGTAAGTGTGTGTGAAGCTGCCGTAGCGATAATATTCGCTACGGCAGCTATCACAAGATATCATAGCAGCGACGGGGGCGGGGACTATCGCGCTCGGCATCGCAAGCATCGGCTTGCGATGTCGTAGTGTGCAAAGTACCCTTTAGACCTGATTAGACTTATGTATTTACAGTGAAAATCTGTCACGTTGTCTGTATAACCCCTTCTGAAAGTTTAAATGGACTTGATCAGCACAAAAAGATAATTCAAGGCAAGTGTAGGCACTCTGTGCACCGTCAGCATGGTCAAACATTTATGTGAACCATCCCACCTGTTTTCCCTCAATCTCCACCTTTCTCTGGTTCTATAAGTCAGAGTTGTCAAGTGGGGAGGGTATAGATAGAAGGAACCCATAAAGGTTCAGCAAGCGCCTGTATTTGGTTTGAACAGTCATTTTGTGCTTCCTGTCCCTTTAAACTCAATCTTCACCCACCTATCCCAATTGACAGCGCCTCACTGTCCTTCCTCCCTGCTGCTGCTTTCACACTACTCACTACAAGCTGCACCTGTCAGTCAGGCTGGGTAAGCTGAGAATTTGATGGTCTGTCTCACTTTTTAAGCTAAACTCATAAATTATTGATTTTATTTTCACATCCACATTATACAGCTATTTTGACATGGAATTTAAAGTAAGTACACCAGCTACATCAGGCCTAAGTATCCAATATATAATGTTTTCTGTTTCTATGGTAAAATCTAGTGACAAATCTGCTTTAAGGACCTTTACTATCTTCTTACAGGGAATAAGTGATGTCTCCATAACCTTCCAGTAGATAATTAAAGGTAGACTGCCCCCCATCCATGCACATTTACTGATGGCACACTCTTCCACCTACGGCTCTGCGGTCAGGTGACACTGAATATATTCAGATATGCTGATTTCTGATCCAGTATGAAGTGTAAATGAAGGAAATGTACATCCATTTTATATTAAAGATGCGTAATATATTAACATGATATTTATTACATGAAAAACCATGGATTTATTTTATCGTCAAAAATAGTCATTCGTGTTTCTTATTAGTAGATGTGATTTATGCATAATTACGAAAGCTTATGTCAAGGACAAAATAAAATAAAAAAAAGTAAAAAAATGTCTCATTCCATATTACATGGAGAATTGTATTAATAATTCAGGTGCAATTTTGGAGAACGTTTCCTGTTTTGCTTCATTACTAGGTATCATTTGGAAAGGAACAAATAAAGTAAAGGAATAATCTTTAGTTCGAGGTTATAAAAACCACAGTGAGTCATCGGATCAGCGAGATGCACGCTGGCCGGGACATTAAACAATGCTAAATTGTATTACTTGGGAAAAGGAAGAGGGAGAAGAACCAAAGTGCCTTATTGTTCTGCAGCACAAGGACCAACCCTATGTGTAATTGCACTGCCTGCTATAATGCATAATGTGTAATGTGCGGGTGTAATATACAATCCTGTAGGACTTTTATAACTAGGAAAGAAAAAATTAAATCTGTTTGATGTAAACAAAAATATATTTATCAGTATGAACCAATGAAAAATAGTTCCCTATAGAACAAGCCAGAAGCAGAACTCGGGCCCTGATGCTATAGGGGCCCAACAGCCTTTCTATCAAATAAGCGGAATTTGTATTATTGACCTGGTCAATGAGTAGATCTGTTACAGGTAATGCATCAGGGCTCACAACATCAATATATGGAATATTGAGCTCTAGATAAACTATTACCTATCCTCTGGATAGTTAATAATTGGGGATGAGCGAACCTGTAGAAGTTCAGGTTCATTGGGTTCAGTTTTGCTTTAGTTAAAAGTTCAGTTCTGGATCCGAACTTAACCCCAGACCCCAAACTCCATAACTATGGTGCTGTAAAATAGTCATAGTAAGGACTAATGGGCTGCAAAATGGGGGTAATAGCAGAACAATTGCCCTGCAAATAAATGTGGATAGGAATAAATTAAAAAAATGACTTGCGGTCACCCTTATTGTCAATAACAATCGCAGGTAAATCAGACAGTCGCAGGCTGCAGTCCTCTGCTATTTTCTTTACCTTGGCAGGTTATAAAAAACAGAGGAGCTCCCAAGCTGTTTTTTAATTATTTATTTCAATAATTTAAAAAAACAAACAGTGAAGTCCCCCCTATTTTTGATAACCAGCCAAGGTAAAGCAGACAGCTGAGAACTGGTATTATCAGGGTGGGAAGGCCCATTTTTATTTGGCCCTTCCAAGCCTAAAAATAGCAACTTCAGCAGCACCAGAAGTGGCACATCCAATTTTGACGCTTTGCCCGACTCCTCCTGATTGCCCTGGTGTGGTGGCAATCGGTTAATACTTTTGGGGCTGATGTCTGCTTTGAATTGACAGCTGGCAGACTGATAGCTATTTATACTCGCCATACTATATATAGCCTCGGTACTGGCTATATTCCTAGGTGACTAGATGTTTGAAATCCCAGCTCCTCAATTCTTGATAATCTTGCTGGGCTATCACTTTTGCTTTTTCCTGTGGTTTGAATGTATGTTTCCCTTCCCACCATTCTCTCTTTCTATTTTATTTGGGATTTGGAGGGGGTTCCCCTTTATCTGTAAATCTTTTGGGGTTTCTTTCAGTTTCTTCCGGCTTTCCTGTAAGTCTGTATGAACAAATCTTTAGGCCTATGTCTCACCCTCTGCCACTTCTTTTATGTTTATTGGTGTTTTGTGTTACACTTGGTTTATAGTTTAGGGCGCAGTTAAGGTCACACAGGGTCAGCCAACGTTGAGTGGGAGCACCATTTCGTAACTATAGGGTGCCAACTTCCGTGGTCAGGCAGGGAAAAAACAGGGTCAAGTTTAGGGTTCTCCTAGTCTGTATAGGGAATTATGGTTAAACGCTCCCATTTATTCGTCCCCGTGTGAGTTGAAGGGCTCAGTCATAACAACATGCTGTACGTCAAGGTGTATATTCAGCAATGGAATGAAGCAAAAATGAAGCTGATGCTCTCTGTAGCAGAAACATGTGACAACCATTGCGACGGAGCCATGAATATGAGCCTCTATAATCGCAGTATGAGCACCCTCGATGATATAATTTATAGAGTCATGGCAGAAAGTGTTGTCACCCACTGTAAACCGTCATAGCCAAAGCTGTTGGTAACATTGAAATTGTTCCAGAAAATGAAGTATTTCTCCCAGAAAACTGTTGCAGTTGCACATGTTTATTTACTTTTTGTGTATAGGAAAATTGGACATAATTTCACCCAAAACCCCAAAATTGTTGATAAACAGCTTTGTTTCAATTATGTGATGCACATTCAAACTCACCTGCGGCAAGTAACAGGTGTGGGCAATATGAAAATTACACCTATAACTAGATGAAAAGGGGAGAAGTTGACTCAATCTTTCCATTGTGTGTCTGTGTGTGCCACAATAAGCATGGAGAACACAGAGAAGAAAACTGTCACAAGACTTGAGAACCAAAATTGTTGAAAAATCAAGGTTACAAGTAGAGATGAGCGAACCCGAGGTTCGGAGTTCGTACTGAATACAGACGTTACTAAAAAGAAACAGAGTTTGGGTGCTTTACATATGCAAACCACTCTCACAAGCATCGCTGTTCTCAGGTAAGCTCAATGCTCACCCCAGTGTGAGCCGCTTGCAGTGTTTGAACGGTTTGCATTGGGGTAACAACAGCATGATCGGATGTAGTGTGCACCACAAAAAAAAGAATTGGAAAACCCCCACCCACCAACCCCCGGAAGCGATTTGGTGATGGCTGGCTGCATGTGGATGGAGACGTAATCTGCCCAATTAGTGACTTCCATTGGGGTTCAGGTCAAGTCTGGATCTCAAAAAATAGGATAAAGAGTTGCACACCAGTCACAATGTATATGGGAATAATGAATAGTAGGAATGAGAGATGTTTAGTCAAAGGGGCTCCATTGCATTGATCAATACAATGTCTAAACATCTCTCATTCCTATTATTCATAGCAGTAATGTATATACAATTTTCATGTTTTTCACTTTTTTTCAGATACTCCATTGTATTTTCAGTCTGGTATTCCCATAGCAGTTTTGCTTTTCATTATTCCCCTATACATTGTGACTGGTGTGCAACTCTTTATCCTATTATTTAGTTGTATATTTTAAAGTCTTGCACCTTGTTCACACCATGGTGTTCCAGACGTACATTCTTTAATCAGTTTGCACTTACTGTCTGAGAACCCTGCCCCATCCATAGCCATGTGTCTTATTTCACATATATAGCTTGGTCCTTTGCTTCCCATACAAAGCAAATTTTTTAACTGCAGTTGAGGTTACACATAGGTTAGGGACCCCAAAAATAGAGATTACCTTGGCATTTCGTTTTGGGGCTCCTTTGCATTGATCAATACAATGGCTAAACATCTCTCATTCCTAATATTCAGAGTAGTTATGCACATACCATTTTCATGTTTTTCACTTTTTTCAGATAGTCCATTGTATTTTTCAGTCTAGTATTCCCATAGCAGTTTTGCTTTTCATTATTTCCCCATACATCGTAACTGGTGTGCAACGCTTTATCCTAATGTTTAGTTGAACATTTTTGAGTCTTGCACCTTGTTCACACCATTGGTGTTCCAGACGTCCATTCTTTAATAAGTCCGGATCCCAAATCGAACTTTATCTAAAATCCAGCTGTACTGTAACGTCCGGGTGGTGGAACCTCTGGACCGTACACCGGTTTCTCTTGAGGAGGCAGCCAGGCAGGTCACCCCGCCAGAGAGTCTGGGTGCACGGCAGCCGAAGCACTATTGGTAGCCGGACAGTCCGTAGGGGAGCAGGAAAGGTGGACGGAGTTCTGGACGGTGGTCCGGGTGACGAGGCTCAGAGTCCGAGGCCAGGTGGTAAGGTCAGGCGGGATCCGGAACTTGCTGAGCGATGGAACGGGTCACCAAACGGAGCCAGGGACTGGAGACTGGCGGAGCTGCAGAGATGGTGGAACATCCGCCGAAGTCACCGTCAGGGTACGGGAATGAGCGTGGTTCGGAGCGGCTGGCGTGGCAGGACAGGCTCTACGAGACAGGACAGGGTTAATGCAGGCAAAGCACAAGGCAAAGCAATAGGGGACCTGAACACTAGCTTGCTAAACACGTAGAACAGGCCCCGCCCACCAAGAAAGAGAAACCTTATATACCCTGTACCTGTCTATGCAATATCCTGTTCCTGGGTGCTGGCCCTTTAAGAAAGGGTCAATGACCGCGCGCGCCCTAATGCGCATGCGCGAGGCCCGTGTGCCAGAAGCCAGTCCAGGAAGCGGTGAGGAGGAAGCAGGAGCGCCCAGCTGGGAGTCCCACGTCGCAGAGGAGCGCCGGGAGCGGGGAGCTGGACGCATGGAGGCCGCAGGCGGGGACGAGGAGGCCGGGGCCGGAGTGGTGAGTAGGGGACGCCAGCGGGGAGCGGGCCACGGGGACCGGAGAACGGGGCCAGGGGACCGGGAAGCGTGACATGTACCCGCCAAACTGAACTTCCACAGGTCCACTCATCTCCAGTTACCAGTCCATCTCCAGCGATCTTGATGTTCCTTTGTCCACAGTGTGCAACATAATCAAAAAGTTTACAACCCATGGCACTGTAGCTAATTTCGCTCTACGCAGACGGCAGAGAAAAATAGATGAAAGGTTGCAAAGCAGGCTAGTCCGGATACTGGATATGCAGCCACAATCAAGTTAGAAGAAATTCAAGCTGTATGAAGTGTACAAAGAAAAGAACACCGAACCTAGAAATATAGTGGAGATTCAAAGATGTTTTGTTTTTTTTAGTGCCCGTGGCACTGGGTGCTTTTACTATTTGCAAGGTATCATGAAATCTGAAGATTACCAAAGGACTTTGGGTCACAAAGTGCCTAGCGTCAGAAAGCTGGGTTTTGATCCTATATCATGGGCCCTCCAGTAGGACAAGACCCCAAACATACTTCAAGAAGCCCCCAGAGATGGATGGAACCAAAGTGCTGGAGAGTTCTGAAGTGGCAGCAATGAGTTTGGATCTAAATCCTATTGACACCTGTGGAGAGATCTCAAAATTTCTGTTGGGAGAAGTTACCGTTCAATATGAGACCTGGAGCAGTTTGCAAAAGAAGAGTCTAAAATTCTAGTTGAGAAGTATAAGAAACTTGTTGATGGTTATTGGAAGCGATTGATTGCAGTTATTTATTCCAAAATATGTGTATTTGGGGTAAAATTATGTCCAATTTGCGTTTTTTCTCTGTTTCTTTTGTTTTGTTCCAATACACACAAAAGAAACAAATGTGTAATTGCAAGCATGTTCTGTGAGAAATACTTTGTTTTCTGGAACGATTTCAAGGGTGCTAACACTTTCACCCATGGCTATTTACATAATTTGTTAGCAACTTCTAATTATCATTTTAAGAGGAAAACGTCTAGAAGGTAATGACTAAAAAAATGCTAGGTCAGATCTGATTTTTTGGCGTCATCATTCAGCATTGGGGATGGCCCCAGAAAACTATCGTAATTGACTTGAGAATTCATTCCTTTTCCAATCAGGGGTTAATACATAATAATCTGTCTGTTTTTTAAGACCAACAGTTTCATTTTTCCTGTATGTACGATTTTCATGAGTGACTGAGTATGTGCAGTTCCATTCATCCTAAAAAAAAAAATAGTCCCCCAGCTTACAAAGTATAAGTTGAGTATGAAAGAAAGAAAGAAAGAACGAAAAGGAAAGAAAAAGAAAAAGAAAGAAAGAAAAAGAAAAAGAGAGAAAGAAAAAGAGAAAAAGAAAGAAAAAGAGAAAGAAAGAAAAAGAGAAAGAAAGAAAAAGAAAAAAAAAGAAAGAAAAAAAGAAGGAAGGAAAGAAAGAAGCCACTGGTTTTTACTGTGAATGTGAGTTTCTTTCTTTTACTTTTTTTTTTTTACTTTACTGCCCCCCCCGTGTGTTTCAAGGCTTCTCGCATATTCCTCCTAACGTAACAATGGTCATTGTGGCCAAACAGTTCAATTTTAGTTTCATCAGACATGTCTCCAAAAATTAAAGGTAAGGCGTCGCGTTTTTTTATTTTTGTATTAATAATGGTGATTATGGAATCAATTATTTTTAATACAAAATTAAATTCACTGTTTATTTAAATCTATTTTTACTGAAACACCGGGTGCTGCTGTAGCACCCCAGGGGGTCGGGGGAAAATATTCTTCACCGGGCCGGTGAGGGTCAGGTGATGTCACAGGGGACCCGGTTTCGTGACCCCGAGGTGTACATGGAGGGAGAGGGGGAAATGAGGATGATGGTGGAGATTGTTTTCGTGACGCCACCTGTGGTATGCGGCCAGGGAATTAGGTGCCGCTTCTGTCGCTGTCCTCCAGGGCGGATGGTTGTAGCAGCCTAGATGTTTCTGCTCCCCACAGGTGGAGCGGGACCCGGGGAGGATGATACGATACGATACGATACACTTTATTGATCCCGTGGGAAATTATGGTGTCACAGCAGCACAACTTAAATCATAACATGAATTACATAATTGACAAGACAGTAGAGTTGACAGAACAACATTATACATTAGATAAGGTCATATACGTTAACTGAAAGTAGAAGAAATAAAGTACACATTCACCTTGATGATTTAACACTAATGTTATTGTTATACATTCCTATAGCAGTTGGCACAAATGATTTCCTATATTTTTCCTTCTTACACCTCAGAAGGATTAGCCGGTTACTGAAGGTGCTCTTCTGTCTCATGAATAGCTCATATAATGGAGATGATGAGGGGAGTAGTTATGAGGGCGCAGAGGCGCGGGGTGGCGGCGCCAGGAATGACAGGCGGACTGTTACGGTTGCTGTGGCACTGGAGACTATGTTCGGATTTCTTGCTACTGCACATGTGCAAGCGCTGGAGACTAAGTCCTATCTTGGAGCCATTGCACATGTGCGGATGACATCATCGCTGACACGAGGTCACATGTCTCTGATACCTTCTAAGCTGATTGGCCGCTGGTCATGTGCTTGTGACACGTGGTCACATGTCTCTGACACCTTCTATGCCGATTGGTTGCTGGTCATGTGCTTGTGACGCTTTGCTCGGTGATAGGCCAGCGTGACGTCATTTCTGTCGTTCTGGCAGCGGATTGGCTCTGGTGTCCTCCATCTTGGATGAGGCACAGAGTCTATATAAGACCCTGACACACGCCACCCGGCGCTCAGTCCTCTTGGTTCATGCATGAGAGTAGATGCTCTGTGCACGTCCCTCTAGGCATCTCTCTGTCTATGCTAGGTGAGCGCTACCGGCAGGGTAGCGTTCTTATACCTTACAGCTTCGGCTGCGGTCCGTATCCTTACATCTTAGTGGAGCGGACATAGGCAGGTGCCTGAGGCACATGGTCCGGCTGGGCCTTTTGATTCTATTCGTAGGTGGATGTTGCCGCTAGGGTAACGTTCCTTATACTGCGTTTGGCAGTTGTTCGTATCCTCGCACACTAGGGGAGCGAACATAGGTAGGAGCTTTGTGCGGCTTATGCTGCTGTCCGTCTCTTTTGCACCACTAGTGGAGCGGACATAGGCAGGTGCCATATCTAGTGGTTCGTGTCCTTGCACCACTAGTGGAGCGAATGCAGGTAGGAGCTTTGTGCGGCTTACGCTGCTGTCCGTCTCCTGGCACCGCTAGAGGAACGGACCTAGGTAGGTGCCATTTCACACTCACTGCTTTTGTCTCTGTGACCATTAACAGAGACCATACCACACACCCTCCAAGCAAGGGAGGAATTGCTTTATTTCCTAATTATATTCCTCTGTGAGTTTAACAGAGGTATTGCACTCTGCACTTGTGCTATTACTATTTACAGTGGCACGCTTATATACCCCTTATCCTCTGCCATAGTCTGCAGCAGAGTCTTTGCACGGTGGACCCTGACTGTCTGACATTCCTTTGGGTTTTATTATCAGACAGCCCCCCGTAACATGGACACAGTCTCTGCGGGTTCCAGGTGCTTTACTCACAGTTTATGCCGCTCACACGGGAAGTGCCGGTCACCAGCTGTGATGGGCCCTGTCGAACCCAGATCCTTTAGAGGTCAGAGACTGTGAACTGGACGATTGGACCTTTCTCCTGCACTTGTGTTGCTTGAAGCTCTTGGGGACCCCTGGTTCTTGAAAAGTGTGTTTACACCCTGCCCATATGCAGGTGCCGCGGGTCCGATGTGGGGCCTGCCTTGGAACACGACACCGGATCCTATCTGGCACTGTGCTCCAGGAACTGTGGAGGCCAGAGGGACATGGAATCCCCCAAGCCTGCAAATTTTGGTGGACAACCTGGAGTATAATCCACCCTAGGATTCTGCACCCTGTCAGCGCCGGTCCCGAGGGACCAATCAAGCTCTCCCCTCGGCGACCGTATTCACTCCTGCGTCCCACCAGAGCCACTGGTGAAACCCGACTGCTCTCTTCCTCTCCTGCTGAAGAACTATCTAATTGTTGTGTTGGCTCCTGACTCCCCCTGGTGGCTGCTCCCCCTATTCCAGGTCCCGCCACTAGTGGATTGGGGATCCCAGGTGTGGTGGTGTCCTAAAGTCCCAACCATGCTGGTGACCCCTTTTGACCCAAACCTAACCCGGCCTACGGAAAAGGCGGAAGAAACCTGGTAGTGTGTGTATGAGTTGTGTAAGCGGAATCGGCACCGACCTCCTCTGGATCCGGGTTGAGCACTGCACCTTAAGTCAGGTGCAGTATCCTGTGGCGACTGAAGCCTCAGAGGCGACACAATCAGGGCCGGCGTCAGCACCCGGCACACCCGGGCAAATGCTGAGGCCCTGGAGAGCCGGGGGGGCCCACTCAACCTCGTCAGTTCTGCTGTCCCTTGGCCGGGGCCCACTTGCCTTAGTCAGTTATGCTGCCCCCGGGCCGAGTTCCGGGGACCGCAGTCCTCGGCAGGAATCTGCGGCACCGTCCCTTTAAGGAGCTCAGACCTCCTGGTTTGAACTTCATCTGTGGGCGGAGCTACCTGGCAGCATCCTGCTCAGTCCCACAGATGAAGGAGGCGCAGTGCCAGCCAGCGACCCCCAGCACAGCGCTTCTCTCCGGCGCTGTGTGGGCCCCCTCTCCACCGTGACCTGAGCGGTATGTGCCCTCCCCGCCCCCCCGATTTATGGGCCCCAGTGAGCTGTATGGGCTTCTCCACCCCGAGATGCAAGATGTATGCCCTTCCCCCCAGAGCCGCGTGTGTGTCTGTCTGTATGTAAGCAGCAGAGCTATGTCTGTCTGTATGTATGCAGCAGAGCTATGTCTGACTGTATGTAGCAGAGCTATGTGTGTCTGTATGTGTGCAGCAGAGCTATGTGTGTCTGTATGTATGTATATATGTATGCAGCAGAGCTATGTGTCTGCATGTATGAAGCAGAGCTATGTGTGTCTGTCTGCATGTATGCAGCAGAGCTATGTGTGTCTGTCTGTATGTATGCAGCAGAGCTATGTGTGTCTGTCTGTATGTATGCAGCAGAGCAGTGTGTGTCTGTCTGTATGTATGCAGCAGAGCTATGTGTGTCTGTCTGTATGTATGCAGCAGAGCAGTGTGTGTCTGTTTGTATGTATGCAGCAGAGCAGTGTGTGTCTGTCTGTATGTATGCAGCAGAGCTGTGTGTGTCTGTATGTATGCAGCAGAGCTGTGTGTGTCTGTATGTATGCAGCAGAGCTGTCTGTCTGTATGTATGCAGCAGAGCTGTGTGTGTCTATCTGTATGCATGCAGCAGAGCTGTGTGTGTCTACCTGTAATGCATGCAGCAGAGCTTTATGTGTCTGTCTGTATGCATGCAGCAGAGCTGTGTGTGTCTGTCTATATGCATGCAGCAGAGCTGTGTGTGTCTGTCTATGTATGCATGCAGAGCTGTGTGTCTGTCTGTATGTATGCAACAGAGTAGTGTGTGTCTGTATGTATGTATGCATGCAGCTCCGCTGTGTATGTCTGTATGTATACATGCAGCAGAGCTGTGTGTGTCTGTATGTATGCAGCACAGCAGTGTGTGTTTGTATGTATGTACTGTATGTATGCAGCAGAGCAGTGTGTGTCTGTATGTATGTATGCATGTAGCAGAGCTGTGTGTGTCTGTATGTATGCATGCAGCAGAGCTGTGTGTGTCTATATGTATGCAGCAGAGCAGTGTGTGTCTGTATGTATGCATACAGCAGAGCTGTATGTGTCTGTATGTATGCATACAGCAGAGCTGTGTGTGTCTAAATGTATGCAGAAGTGCTTTGTGTATGTATGTATGCAGCAGAGCTGTGCGTGTATGTATGTATGCAGCAGAGCAGTGTGTGCATGTATGTATGCAGCAGAGCAGTGTGTGTCTGTCTTCATGTATGCAGCAGAGCTGTGTGTGTCTGTCTCTATGTATGCAGCAGAGCAATGTGTCTGTATGTATGCAGCAGAGCTGTGTGTGTCTGTCTGTATGTATGCAGCAGAGCTGTGTGTGTCGGTCTATATGTATCCAGCAGAGCTGTGTGTGTCTGTATGCATGTATGATGTGTATCTATGTATGTCAGTGTATATGACTGTATACATTTGTCTGTTTATATGTATTTTTGAGAGTTTGTCTTTTAATATGTATATGTACGTGTACGTATGTGTGTGTCTGCATGTGGATGGGGCCCACTGGGACTCTTCCGCCCGGGGCCCACAAAACCTGGAGCCGGCCCTGGCCACAATGCCATCTTGGAGTAACGACAGTTACTCACTTCATTTATGACACATAAGAGACAGTTGTGGGGCTCCGACCCTATGCTTAACACAGAGACCGCTTCTGCTGTGAGCTGGTCTTGCCCCCTGGGCTGTCCAAATCACAGCAGAGGGAGGAGATTGCTGCCATCATTGTGAAGCTCACAGTGTATGTGTCACTGTGAGCTGCAATTTTCCCCTGTCACCCGCTTGGGATATGTGAGTGCTACCCCCTCCCCCTGTTATCTCGTCCCCTCACTACCCTCCCCCCCACCGCTACCCTCTCCCCCGTCATCGCCGCTACCCTCCCCCCGTCATCGCCGCTACCCTCTCCCCCGCCGCCGCTACCCTCCCCCCGCTCTCGTGTGGTCACCTCGGGCCTTCGCTCCTAGCAGCTCAGTGAGGCACAGTATGCTGAGGAGCGCATTATACAATGGGGGGCAGTATACAGTGGAGCGCAGTATACAGTGGGGTGCGGTATACAGCGCAGCACAGTATACAATGGAGCACAGAATACAGTGGCGTGTGTTATACAGTGGGGCATGGTACTCTAAGGAGCACAGTATACAACTGAGCGCGGTATACCGAGGAGCGCGGCATACAGCGGAACGTGGTATACAGCGGAGCGCAATATACAGCAGAGTGCAAAATACAGCGGAGTGCAAAATACAGCAGAGCACTGAATACAGCGGAACACAGCAGAGCACAGTAAACTGATGAGCGCGGTATACATTGGAGCACGGAATACAGTGGGACACGGTATACAGCGGGGCGCAGTATACAGAACACCACGGTATACGGCGAAGCGCAGTATACATTGGGGTGTACACTGTGTGCAGAATTATTAGGCAAGTTGTATTTTAGAGGATTTTTTTTTATTATTGATCAACAACTGTGTTCTCAATCAACCCAAAAGACTCATAAATATCAAAGCTTAATATTTTTGGAAGTTGGAGTGATTTTTTTTTTAGATTTGGCTATCTTAGGAGGATATCTGTTTGTGCAGGTAACTATTACTGTGCAGAATTATTAGGCAATTTAATAAAAACCAAATATATTCCCATCTCACTTGTTTATTTTCACCAGGTAAACCAATATAACTGCACAAAATTTAGAAATAAACATTTTTGACATGCAAAAACAAAACCCAAAAAATTTAGTGATCAATATATCCACCTTTCTTTATGATGACACTCAACAGCCTACCATCCATAGATTCTGTCAGTTGCTTGATCTGTTTACGATCAACATTACGTGCAGCACCCACCACAGCCTCCAGACACTGCTCCGAGAGGTGTACTGTTTTCCCTCCCTGTAGATCTCACATTTTATGAGGGACCACAGGTTCTGTATGGGGTTCAGATCAGGTGAACAAGGGGGCCATGTCATTATTTTTTCATCTTTTAGACCTTACTGGCCAGCCACGCTGTGGAGTAGTTGGATGCATGTGATGGTGCATTGGACCTGTGTGGCGCCCCTGACCTGGTCAGGCACCACTGAGTACTGCACCCATGCTGGGGGCAGTACAATACAGGTAATCCAGAAGGCTGACCGAGGTGTGACTATGTCGCGGGCGGAGTAGGGGAAGCTGCGCTCACCCACTGCTCGGGTCCGGCTGCTGCTGCTCTGTGGTGGCTTGAGCGGTGGGCCGGATCCCGGGGACTCGAGCGGCGTTCCTCGCCCGTGAGTGAAAAGGGTGGGGATTGATTGTGGGGATTTGGTTATTGTCCGTGACGCCACCCACGGTTGTGGTGAAGTTGGTGACACCACCGCTGCTCTGGACGGAGATCCCGGGAGCGGTGACAGGGAGCAGCTTTGTTGTTATTTCTCCCCTCTGTGGGTAGGGGGTTGGTTGTCCCGGGGCCCGGTGATGGGTTAGGAGTGGATGGCAGGCGGGTTACGGGGCCTGGTGAGGTGCAGGGTCGCGGGGGCAGCGCTGTGCCGCACGGCACGGTGGTACTCAGCCAATGATGAGGACACAGTTCTCGGTAAAACACACGGCTGGATAGACGGGTCCCACAGACGGCTGCGGTGTTGTCTCTCCCGGCAGGTTGGTGGTGACTGCCTTTCCCTGCACCTATGTACTGTAAACGGTTCCAATGGGTTCCCACCGGTAACCCGCTCCCCGGCTTGGATGTGGGCTGGAGGAGCCCCTTTTGCCCGCAGGCTCTGGCCCTGGGAACGGTAGCCTTGGCGGTGGCTGTGTTTCCCTCTCACAGTTGGACTGTTGCCTTCTGTCGGGACTTGGCTGCTGGGAAACCCAGGAGGTTCCCTTCGCTGACGGATTTGGCAAATTCACGGCGACTCCTAGCCTTGCCGGGGTCCATAAGCCCCTGCCAGATGGTGCTGACTTCTCTTTGTGTACCGGTCCGGTACCGCCGGGCCACCGCCCGTCCACGGTCCTTACGGTAGACTCCGATAGGCCACTCCTGCAGACGGTCACCACCGTCTGCCAACCTTGCTGATCCGTCCGGGCCACACACCCGGACCAACTTCAGTCTGCTCCACTACCACGTCACTTCCTCTCACTTCCACTCTCAAACTGATCTCCTCAACTTTTCCCGCCTCCAGGACTGTGAACTCCTCGGTGGGCGGGGCCAACCGCCTGGCCCACCCCCTGGTGTGAACATCAGCCCCTGGAGGAAGGCAACAAGGGTTTGTGTCTGACTTCGGTGTGCCTGACCGGGAGTGTGGGGTGTGTGGGTGTTGTTTTCTGTGGCCCCTGGCTTGTCCAGGGCGCCACATTCCCCCTTAGTAAAATGCAGACCGTCCGCGGGCTGCCCGTCCATCACCGGTTTTATTTTCACAACTGAAAAAGATAGAAAAACGGTAACACATTACAAGTAAAATAACATCTTCCCACATCGGGAGGTACCGTATTTTTCGGACTATAAGACACACCGGACTATAAGACGCACCCTGGTTTTAGAGGAGGAAAATAGGAAAATAAAACTTTAAGCAAAAAAATGTGGTCATAACACACTGTTATGGGGCGAGGATCTGCTGCTGACACTGTTATGGGGGTAATGTCCCCAAATTCTCTACTAAGGTACCCCATCCTGGTAATGATCCTCCTGCCTTGTATATGATCCTGCTCATATACCCCCATCCTGCTCATATACCCTCCATCCTGCTCATATACCCCCATCCTATTCATATACCCCCATCCTCTTCATATACCCCCATCCTGTTCATATACTCCCATCCTGCTCATATACTCCCATCCTGCTCATATACCCCATCCTGTTCATATACCCCCATCCTGTTCATATACCTCCATCCTGTTCATATACCCCCCATCCATCCTGCTCATATACTCCCATCCTGTTCATATACCCCCATCCTGTTCATATACCCCCCATCCATCCTGTTCATATACTCCCATCCTGTTCATATACCCCCCATCCTGTTCATATACCCCCATCCTGTTCATATACCCCCCATCCATCCTGCTCATATACTCCCATCCTGCTCATATACTCCCATCCTGTTCATATACCCCCATCCTGTTCATATACCCCCATCCATCCTGCTCATATACCCCCATCCTGTTCATATACCCCCATCCTCTTCATATACCCCCATCCTGTTCATATACTCCCATCCTGCTCATATACTCCCATCCTGCTCATATACCCCATCCTGTTCATATACCCCCATCCTGTTCATATACCCCCATCCTGTTCATATACCCCCCATCCATCCTGCTCATATACTCCCATCCTGTTCATATACCCCCCATCCATCCTGTTCATATACTCCCATCCTGTTCATATACCCCCCATCCTGTTCATATACCCCCATCCTGTTCATATACCCCCATCCTGTTCATATACCCCCCATCCATCCTGCTCATATACTCCCATCCTGCTCATATACCCCCATCCTGTTCATATACCCCCATCCATCCTGCTCATATACTCCCATCCTGCTATATGCCTCCATCGTGCTCATATACCATCCTGGTATATGGCCTGTATCCTATAGCACAGAGAAAAAAAAACAAACGTTTATACTCACCTTTTCCTCACTCCCTGCAGCCGATCATCTTCCTCTCTGCGCCACTGATGTGTGTGTGGAGCCGTTCCCCTGCAGCACGCGATGTCTTCCTGTCTGTGCCGATCAGCTGACCAGCACAGACAGGAAGACATCGCGTGCTGCAGGGGGACGGCTCCACACACGGGGACGAGTGAGTACACTGATTCACTGCACCCCGCGCTGATAATGACGCGCGGGGGGCAGTGAATACAGCCGCACATGATCACTCCAGGCTGTCATTGCCATTGGTGATCATGTGGGCCGGCTCTTTACTATGCGCACGTCCCCGCTCGTCCTCCCGCCCACCTGTCAGCGCCGGCTTCTGCGCTGAGAGATGGGCGGGAGGATGGGCGTGCATATGTAATGAGCGGGCCCACGTGGTCACAGCAGGCTGCTACAGCCTGCTCGTGCCCCTGATGACCCGCTCCACCGCAGCACCTCATTCCCCGCAGCCACAGTCAGACCATAAGACGCACCCCCAACTTTTCCCCAACATTTGGGGGAAAAAAAGTGCGTCTTATGGTCCGAAAAATACGGTACTCTTACTTTAACGTTGCGTAACGGTACGGCTTCCGCTCTCTCCCACCCAAGCAACCTGGCCCTGATGCTGCCCCTAAGCAAACAGGCAGCACCCCTTGACCCCAGTCCAGCACAAGTTGCCCGAGCGGGTTCTGTCCTTTTCAGGGGACCCACGTCCATGGGGAACCCCTGAAACCCCCAGAGGATTGGCACCGGTTCCAGTGGTGGCTGGGCCCCAGCCTGCTCCAC
The DNA here is from genome assembly GCF_048569485.1 of Anomaloglossus baeobatrachus. Classification (NCBI taxonomy): domain Eukaryota; kingdom Metazoa; phylum Chordata; class Amphibia; order Anura; family Aromobatidae; genus Anomaloglossus; species Anomaloglossus baeobatrachus. The sequence goes on from NC_134356.1 coordinate 573,204,182, forward strand.
TGCGGGCCCTTCCTCCAATCTGCCTCTCCGGAGGCGGTTATGGTGAAAGCCACAACAACATTTTTATTTACATGTCACAAGTTTGTGGTTGCCCTGCTAGTTCTCGGGCCTGTCCGTAGTAGTTTCTACGCATAATTTGAAAAAGGGGGTCCCAACGGGGACCAGTTGCCGGCAACGACCGGTTCTAATCAAGCAGCAAATCAGATGAATCTTCTCGGTAATCATTCACTTATCATTCATTTTAAACGGCACTTTCAACACTGGTGGTCCCAACGGGGACAACTGCAACGGGACTCCGCTGCCCTTACTCCGATTCTTCTGATGAGGCGGCCCCATCCTCCGCCACCAGCATATCAAACATGCAGTGACATGCCTGCTGTGACAGGGGTGCCCGGTATCCGTTCCCACCATTGCGCGCGGTGTAATAAACTACCGGTTCTCCCTCGTAGCGGAGACGCTCACTTGCCTCCTCACTTTCAGGGGTGGGCTCAGCACCGGAGCTGGAGTCACTATCACTTGTCTCTGCTTCAGGCGGGTTGCCGCCAGCTGCCGCGGCCTCCCGGCTCCCAGGAGCCAACACATCAGATTCTTCTGCGGGAGTGTGGGGCAGTAGGTCAGGGGGATTCACGCTGAGGCGCCCCATAAGTATTGGTAAGGGCGATGCGTGGTTCGAGACTGGGCCGGGCCCCTCAGCCGCAGTGGCCGGTCCTGGTAGGACATAGGGACGTGGGTCACCTGTCGGCTCCGTCACATCTGTTCCCATCCCGTACATCAGGGCAGTCGCAATAAGCATCTCCACCTCATTGGTCCACTGCTCCATCATAAGGCATATCTGGTTCTGCTGGCGTTGGTTGAACTCAATTATTCTGGCCTTCATCCACTCCACGGTCCCGGGCTCGGGCACAGCGCCTGGTGCCATCCTGGCCGGGTCCTCTGATACGTCTTCACTAAGGGGCTGCGATCCTGGCGGTTCCCACAGGGGTGATTCAGGCCGGCTCCGCGTGTCTGCAGCCAGTCGGTCCACCGAGGCGGATTGGCAGGGTATCGCTACCGGTTGAATAGGTAGCGGGCCTAGTGGCGGGGCGGCAGCAGCTAACACGGGTAGTGGGGGAGGAGGCAGGGCGAGCGGGGATGGACCGAGTCCCTCGGCCGCGATGACCGACCCGCTAGGGGTACAGGGGCGTGGGTCACTCACCCTCCCTTCCAAATCCTCCTCCACCTCACGTCTCCGCATAGCTGCCACCTGGTGAGGTGCAGGGTCGCGGGGGCAGCGCTGTGCCGCACGGCACGGTGGTACTCACTCAGCCAATGATGAGGACACAGTTCTCGGTAAAACACACGGCTGGATGGACGGGTCCCACAGACGGCTGCGGTGTTGTCTCTCCCGGCAGGTTGGTGGTGACTGCCTTTCCCTGCACCTATGTACTGTAAACGGTTCCAATGGATTCCCACCGGTAACCCGCTCCCCGGCTTGGATGTGGGCTGGAGGAGCCCCTTTTGCCCGCAGGCTCTGGCCCTGGGAACGGTAGCCTTGGCGGTGGCTGTGTTTCCCTCTCACGGTTGGACTGTTGCCTTCTGTCGGGACTTGGCTGCTGGGAAACCCAGGAGGTTCCCTTCGCTGACGGATTTGGCAAATTCACAGCGACTCCTAGCCTTGCCGGGGTCCGTAAGCCCCTGCCAGATGGTGCTGACTTCTCTTTGTGTACCGGTCCGGTACCGCCGGGCCACCGCCCGTCCACGGTCCTTACGGTAGACTCCGATAGGCCACTCCTGCAGACGGTCACCACCGTCTGCCAACCTTGCTGATCCGTCCGGGCCACACACCCGGACCAACTTCAGTCTGCTCCACTACCACGTCACTTCCTCTCACTTCCACTCTCAAACTGATCTCCTCAACTTTTCCCGCCTCCAGGACTGTGAACTCCTCGGTGGGCGGGGCCAACCGCCTGGCCCACCCCCTGGTGTGAACATCAGCCCCTGGAGGAAGGCAACAAGGGTTTGTGTCTGACTTCGGTGTGCCTGACCGGGAGTGTGGGTGTGTGGGTGTTGTTCTCTGTGGCCCCTGGCTTGTCCAGGGCGCCACAACTACACAGGCGCATAGTAATCAGGTCTCACACATTGACCTTTGAAGGGACTCCTGAGAGATTCCAGGAGGGGGCGTAGCCTCCATGTCCACTCAAGGGGTGTGGTAGAGAGCCTGGTTGCTATGTGGCGTAGGCAGGCACAGTGGAGAGAGGAAGTAGAGAGGAGAGAGGAGTGATGAGTCTGGAAGTGGAGCTCAGAGGGAGCAGACGTGCAGAATCCACTAGTGAGCCAGTTTAGAGTGTGCAGCCCAGGGAGAGGAGTCGCAAGCAGCAGACCCTGGAGTTGGAGCACTTGAACAGCGTCCGCGCAGTGACTACTGACGGGGGAGATCGGTCACCTGGTAGTGCTGCCCGAAATCCACCTAAGGCGAGAGAGAGCAAAGAGGTGGCAGAGTAAGGGGACTGCCAGGGAGGTACCAAGCCCGCAAGGGTAAGAGGTCCCAGTGCAGAGATAGATTCACCTTTCTTCTGCCAAACCTGCCTGAGGGGGCACTTCAAACCCCCAAGACAACATCACAGAGTCCGCAGCCATGTAGCAAAGAGAGGGCCCATAGTTCACAGGAGGCAAGCGGCCGGAGCGACCTGGTCCAGGCTACAAGCAAACGGGCCGAAATGAGGGGAGAACAGACAGCAGCAACTTGCCCGGGTGACCCCCGTAGGGACTTCAAGTCGGGGTCACCACAAAAATACAAAGGGCTAAGGAAGGCGAGTTGGTAGTCACCCTCATCAGCCAGCCAGAAGGATACCTGGTTCCAGCCTGGTTCATCCCAGCTACGCCCGGGTTACTCACCCTGCCACCTAATGTGAGTAAAACCCCTGAAAGACATTATGCTTGTGTTTGAGTCATTCTGCGCCTTGTGATTCCACACACCTACACAGGGCCCTGGGGCTTGCCTCACTCTCGGGAGGCCACTACAACTGACTGCACCCACCATCAGCCCCAGGCACCCCTTAATCTGCAGTGGCAGTCACCCTGACCGCAATACCGAGAGTGGCGTCACGACAATCAAAAAAGAAGGTTCCCTACCTGTGACCAGACTGTTCATCCACGTGGAGTCCCTGAAGGTAATGCACCAGCACCAACACAACACCTGTGGGGCTTCACACCTGCATGAAAATCATGTTTTTCTTGATCGAAACCGACTTCTTCCTGTACCACTGCTTGAAGAAGTTGTCATCCAGAAAATGACAGTAGGTCTGGGAGTTGAGCTTCACTCCATCCTCAACCCGAAAAGGTCCCACAAGTTCATCTTTGATGATACCAGCCCATACCAGTACCCCACCTCCACCTTGCTGGCGTCTGAGTCAGAGTGGAGCTCTCTGCCCTTTACTGATCCAGCCTCTGGCCCATTCATCTGGCCCATCAAGAGTCACTCTCATTTCAGCAGTCCATAAAACCTTTGAAAAATCAGTCTTAAGATATTTCTTGGCCCAGTCTTGACGTTTTATCCTATGTTTCTTGTTCAAAGGTGGTCGTTTTTCAGCCTTCCTTACCTTGGCCATGTCCCTGAGTGTGGCACACCTTGTGCTTTTTGATACTCCAGTAACGTTGCAGCTCTGAAATATGGCCAAACTGGTGGCAAATGGCATTTTGGCAGCTTCACGCTTGATTTTCCTCAATTCATGGGCAATTATTTTGCGCCTTTTTTGCCCAACACGCTTCTTGCGACCCTGTTGGTTATTTGCCATGAAACGCTTGATTGTTCGGTGATCACGCTTCAAAAGTTTGGCAATTTCAAGATTGCTGTCACGCTCCCCGGCTCCCCTGCTAGGCTCCCCGGCTCCCCTGCCTTGCTTACCGGCTCCCCTGCCACGCTTCCCCGCTCTCAGGTTGCGCTCCGCCGCTCCCGTGCCAGGCTTCCCAGTCCCCCGCTCCACAGCCTTCCTGCTCCATCGCCTGCGGTCCCCAGGCAGCCCGGTCCCCGCTCCCGGCGCCCGTCGGAAACTCGGCCCCAGCCCGGCTCTCCTGCCTCCTGTTCACCGCTCCCTGCTCTGGCTTCTGGCACCCGGGCCTCGCGCATGCGCATTAGGGCGCGCGCGCGGTCATTGACCCTCTCTTAAAGGGCCAGTGTCCTCCAACAGGATATTGAACAATCAGGTACAGGGTATATAGGGGAATCCTTTCCAAGTGGACAGGGCCTGTTCTTCGTGTTTTGCTAAGCTAGGAGTCAGGTCTCCTTGTGTCTTGCGGTATACTTACCTATCTCTCTCCTAGAGCCGCTTCTGCCTCGCCATCCGGTCCTGACGATTCCCGAACCCCGAACGGTGACTGTCCGCCATCCCGTCAGTCCATACCATCTCTGATTCCTGTGGTGACCCGTCTTCTCGCTCCGTCGGTTCCGGACTCTGCCTGACAACATCTCAGCCTCCGAACCTGAGCTCCGTCATCCGGACTACCTTCGGTGACTCCGTGGTCCCAGGAACTTCTACACTCCACTCCTTTGAACGGACTGTCCTGCTACCTGTAGTGCTCCGGCTACCGGACCCCTTGCCTTCAGTGAGGTGTTCGGCCCAGTGGATCCACCTCCTGGGTCTGCCCGTCCACCTGGCCCTAACAATTGCTGCATCCCTCTGCAAGACATCTCACAATTTTGGACTTTTTAGAGCCCGTCAAATCTCTCTTCTGACCCATTTTCCCAAAGGAAAGGAAGTTGCCTAATAATTAAGCACACCTTATATAGGGTGTTGATGTCATTACACCACACCCCTCATCATTACAGAGATGCACATCACCTGATTTACTTAATTGGTAGTTGGCTCTCAAGCCTATACAGCTTGGAGTAGGACAACACGTATAAAAATCATCATGTGATCAAAATACTCATTTGCCTAATAATTCTGCACACAGTGTACAGTGGCGCACTATGCCAGCGGTCCTCGGTGATGCTTTAGACATTAGGATCACTTTGCGGTCAACAATAAAATGGCTCCGCACTCTGATCCTAAATTTTATCTTCCCTTATCCTTTTGGAAACACCCAGAACGGGAGGGGAAGGTGACATCACATACATGAGAGCAGATTCTATCCACTTTTACTGCAGTTATAATGTTAGCTAGTTGTACAGTAGGATTTCAGCAGCTGCTCCCCCTAGTGTTTATGAGTTGAGATTTTTTTTTATATTTTGCTCAATTAAAAACAAATAGTAATATTTAAACATAACATTAAATCATTAATACGTTACATTTTTTCAGGGTTTTTTTTTATGACACCTTCCCTTTAAGGTCTTTGTTCCTATGTGCATTTGCAAACATTAATCTGGCTTTTTTATGTTTCTTTTGGAGTAATGGCCTCTTCCTGGCAGAGTGGTCTTTCAGCCCATGTTAATACGGTACTCGTTTCACTGTGGATAATGACACAATCTTACCAGCTTCCACCAGCATCTTCACAAGGTCTTTTGCTTTTGTTCTTGAGTTGATTTGCACATGTCTAACCAAAGCACGTTTATATCTAGTACACAGATCCCATCTCCTTCCTGAGCGGTATGATGGCTGGACATTTCCATCTTGTTTGCACTTGCATATAAATGTTTGTACAGATGATTAAGCACCTTCAGGTATATGAAAATTGCACCCAAGGATGAACCAGACTTGTGTAAGTCCACAATTCTCTTCCCGAGATCTAGTCAGATTTCTTTTGACTTTCCCATGATGTTACACAGAAAAGCAGTGTGTTTCAGGTGTGCATTAAAATACATCGACAGGTGTCTCTAAATAACTCAGATGTTGCCAATAAATCTATCAGAAGCTTCCAAAGACATGACATCATCATATGGGCTGTCCCATATTGTTTAAAGGCATCATACTCTAAAGGCCCCGTTACACGCTACGATTTATCTGACGATATGTCGTCGGGGTCACAGTTTTCGTGACGCACTTCCGTCGTTGTTAGCGTCGTTGTTGCGTGTGACACCTACGAGCGACTCCGAACGATCGTAAAACTAGCGAAAATCGTTGATCGTTGACACGTCGTTTATTTGCAAAATATTGTTCGTCGTTGCGAACGCAGCAGACATATTGCTACATTTGACACCCTGCCAACGACGAACAACATTGTTAGTGCGTCTGTCATCAGCGACGCGGGCGTGTAGTTACGAGAAATGCTCCACGCCTCCTCCGCTCTGATTGGTGTCAGGCCAGGGTGTATGCTATGGTTAATTATATGCCTCTAACGTTGCCGGAATCGTTGGGAGGAATGCTGTGTAACGGTGTCCACACGACCGCTTTCAGAAGTGGCCTTACAAGTGATTTATAGAGGGGTAACCATACGTTGGGATCATGGGATCTAATCTCTCTTTTTATACACTCTAAAATCTTGTTTCCTTTAGCAGCTGCTGCTTGACATTGAGTGCTGCTGCTCAGCTTATTTGTAATGAGAATACCCAAGTCCTTCTCCTGTTCTGTAGTCCCGAGTTTACTTCCATTTAATGTATACGCAGCTATAGGATTACTCTGTCCTAGGTGCATTACTTTACATTTATCAACATTAAATCTCATTTGCCAAGTATCTGCCCATTCTGACATCTTATCTAGATCTTTTTGTAAGATTGTACTATCAAGGTCAGTTTTTAATATCCTACATAGTTTGGTGTCATCATCAAAGACTGACACTTTACTATCAATCCCATCCACAAGGTCATTAATAAAGAGATTAAAAATAATCAGTCCTAGCACAGATCCCTGCGGCACCCCACTGCTGACTATAGCCCATTTAGAGACTGTATGTCAGGTTTCCAGGTTTTCCAGTTCTCTTTTGAATGAGCTTGCCCTCGGTTAACATGGAGTTTACTGTTCTGTTGCCCTACTTCCTGTCCAGCTGCTTAAAAGGCCGCCTCTAAGCCTAGTCCAGTGCCTGAGTATACTGCTTGCTGTGTGCTCCTGCTTTGCTGCTGCTAATCCTGTTTTGCCTTTGGATCCTCCTAAAGACTACCGACCGACCGACTCTTTACCTTACCCGGTTTCTCAAGCTGTGCCCGGATTCCGTCTGCCATCTTCGGTCAGCACTCTGCCCGGTTCTCTCTGGTTCGTAACCACTCTGGACATTCATTCCGTACGGACACTCCTGGACTTTTACCGCTTGCCCCTTGTGTCCCGGCTGCTGCGCATTTAGGCCTTTCGGGGTGATTGCCGGACAGTCCCTGTATAGGGGTTCGCTCTGGTGGTCTCCCTGGGGGAGTCCGGTGCGTGGCCCCGGGAATTCCCTTCGCTCCGTTTCGGGAAGGTATTGTGTGTATTTGTACTGCTGTGTTTTCCGTTGTGTATCTACCGTGGTTACATATTATAAAATATCTTGTACCAAGAACTCGTCTCTGATTGTCATTGCCCTACGCTATCGAAATCCTCAGAACATATATAAGTATTACACTGTACCATTTATGACTACTCTTTGTTTCCTATCTTTTAGCCAATTCCTTACCCAGTTGCATATAGTTTCCCCTAGTCCTTGCTTCTGGAGCTTTAGTATAAGGCTATTATGTGGTACAGTATCAAATGCCTTTGCAAAGTCCAAATAAATCACATCAGCTGCATTACCAATATCCACGTTTGCACTTACCTCCTCATAGACCCCCAACAGGTTGGTTAGACACGATTTATCTTTCATGAATCCATGTTGTTTGTCAGTTATCATATTATTTTCTGCAATATATTTTTGCATCTCATCCCTTAAAATGCCCTCAAAACTTTGCATACTACTGATTTCAGGCTTACTGGACGGTAGTTGCCCGGATCTACCCTCTTACCTTTCTTAAATATCGGTACCACATCAGCAATTCTCCAATCCTGAGGCACCAACCCTGTAACAAGCGAGTCTAAAAAGATGAGATACAGCGGTCTGTCCATTACGGAGCTCAATTCCCTCAATATTCGTGGATGAATGCCATCTGGCCCTGGGGATTTGTCAATGTTTAATTTACTCAGACGTCGGCGTACTTCCTCTTGTGTTAGATTAATTATATTGTTATATTGTTAAGCAGCCTTTAGTGTATGTAAACGTTTGATTTTGCAGAAAGTAATAAAAATGCCTTAAAACATTCTCTTTCTTTCATTATTCCGGCATTTGGCAAATATAAATAACTTTGGTAATCCTAAATGGATATGTACCGCCCCGGGGCTCGGCCGCAGCCGAGCCGCTCGGATCCGGGCTTGTCGGTGGGTGGCTCGAGCACCTCCGGACCCGGGGGTCACGTCGCTCTGAAGGGAGGCTGGCGCTACGTGAGGGGGGTTTTCAGTGGGGAGGTTCACGGCCGGAGCCGTGGTTTTTGGGTTTAAGTTCGTGACGCCACCCACGGGTCGTGGTGAGTGTGGACACCACCACTGCCTTTGACTAGGCTCCCGGGGACGGTGTTGCGCAGCCAGGTGTTGACCCCTCCGTGGGTAGGGGGTTGATGGTCCCGGGGCCCGGTTGTTGGGGTTAGGATGTGGGGGTGCGGGCATGTTGGCGTGATGCGGGTCGGTGCGCGGCCCGAGGGCACTGTGGTACTCACTATGACAGATACACCAGAGTCTCTGGTAAACCAAAAAGATGGTGGTCGGTGCCCGCAGCCGGCTGCGTCTGGTCCCCCATCTGGTTTGGTGGTCCCCGCCTTTCTCCTGCACCTCGTTTGTAGATTTTGACTGCCTGCGCTTCAGAGACGGGAGTCCGCTCCCCGGCTTTGTGTGTGTCGGGAGAGCCCATTTGCCCGCAGATGCTGGCCCGTGGGATCTCTCTGCCTGAGCGGTGGCTTTCTATCCCCCTCGTTAGGCTGTTGTCTTCAGTCGGGACTTGGGTGGGAAAGAACCTAAGGTCCAGACCCCAATCAGTGAATTTGATTCGGTCCAGTGGCTTCTGGGCCTCGTTCTGGGTCTGAGTACCCCTCCTGGTGCTTCAGTTTCCAGTTGGTTCCCCGGTTCGGTACCGGCGGGCCACTACCCTGTCCCGGTCCCTTACGGTCTGCCACCTGGCCACAGGGTATCCGGGCTACGACCCAGATCCCCGACAGACCTTTTCTCCTTCTAACACCTCTCCTTTCACCTCCTAGACTGCTCTCCTCCCTAACTTCATCTGCTTGCTTTTCCCGCCTCAGGCTATCCGAACTCCTCGGTGGGCGTGGCCAACCACCTGGCTCCGCCGCCGAGTGTGGACGTCAAAGCCTGAGAGGGGTGACTCAGGGTTTTTAGGTTGGCTGCTGTTACCTTTTTAGGTGACTGGTGTTTGTGCAAGGGCCTGTCTGTGACTACCTGGCTAGTCCAGGGCGTCACAGATATATATCCTAGCTGTAGTACCTGGCATTGCCCGGGATAGTAACTAACTAAGTCGCTCACTTTCTCCCACTCTCCCACTATCCATGTCTCCTTCTCACCACTGAAATAATATTAAATGACACATAAGCTGTGTTATACTAACAAGGTCCTTCATTGTCTATAACAACCAATCAGAGCTCCTACCGTGTTTCCTCGAAAATTAACACTAGCAGGAATCTTCAGACTTTTCAGCGTAAGGCTTAAATATAAGCGCTACCCAGAAAATAAGCCCTAGTCGCAGTTCAATAATGAAGTGTCAATGCCACTGAAAAAAATACTGCAGGACACTTCACTATAGAAAGCGGACACCCCCAAAGGAGAGAAGACAGAAGACCCTGAACCATACTCACCACACGCCGAATGGGAGGACCTGCAGTGGAACGCTTCAAGGACCTACGATGGAACGCACACCCACACACATCAGATCGCACACACATCAGATCACACATACACACGACATCTGGTGATACCTGTTGCTTGTGACCGGCAGCAGAATCTGGGATGCAGTGCAGTGGAGCGCAAGGACCATCGATGGTCATTGATGCATTTTATCGCAGGTCCTCATGCTCCACTGCACTGCATCCCAGGCTGAAAGCAACAGGTATCACCAGATGTGGAGTGTGTGTATGTGTGATTGCATTTGTGATCTGATATGTGTGCTGGCCGGAAGCAGGGGAGAACTACTTTGGAGCATACCCACTGGGAGCGCTCACCGAAGATCTTGGGAGGACCTGGGAGCAACACAGACGTTCGGGGTGTGGTAAGTATGATTCTCCTGAGAAGTGGGGGGGGGGGGGTCTGCTTTTTTGGGGGTAATCTTTTGCCAACCCGTGTTTCCCCAGGAATGAGCTCTACTGCATTTTTTGGGGCCAAAAATAATATGACAGTGTCTTATTTTCTGTGAATCACGGTATTAATGACGTGTAGCAAAATAGAACCAGAGCTGTGATTGGTTGCTATAGGTTGGTATAGGCCACCTGATAAATATCCAGGCTAACTGTCAAAATAGCCAATATATTATCTCACACATCCAAACAGTAAGTAAGCGGCCCCAGGAAAGGAAGACCAAGAGTAACCTCTGCTGCGGAGGATAAGTTTATCTGAGTCACCAGCCTCAGAAATCGAAGGTTAACAGAAGCTCAGATTAGAGACCAGGTCAATGCCACACACAGTTCTAGCAGCAGACACATCTCTAGAACAACTGTTAAGAGGAGACTTTGTGCAGCAGCCTTCATGGTAAAATAGCTGCTAGGAAACCACTGCTAAGGACAGGCAACAAGCAGAAGAGACTTGTTTGGGCTAAAGAACACAAGGAATGGACATTAGACCAGTGGAAATCTGTGCTTTGGTCTGATGAGTCCAAATTTGAGATCTTTGGATCCAACCACCATGTCTTTGTATATATTTATATATACACATATATATATATATATATATATATATATATATATATATATATATATATATATATATATGTGTGTATATATATGTGTGTGTGTAAAATTTAGTACCAACAGAGCGATTAGAGGCTTGAAAATGCCATCTCTTCAATGGTAACTGCCTCATTGTAATGCAGCCTCACTTGCTGGAATTGCACATGGTGGGTGTAATTTCACAAGTGACCACGCGGTGGCGCGCATCGCTTTCTTGTCTGTCTCGGCCCATCTAGCCAGCAGGAGCCAGGCTCTTTTGTAGTACAGTTGACACTTTACGTCACTCTCCTCTGTGATTGGATGAATTTAAAAAAATACAATTCGCGGGAAACGGAAACCCACAGCTGAGTGTGAGCGACCGAAACCGAGAAGCCCGGAGAAACCCGTGCTGCCAGGAACCTGCGATACCGGAGGCGCGGCGACCGGCAGCAGACATGATGAAACCACCGTGAGTGCAGCCGTGAGGGTTCGGTGCAGTGCGATGTGAGAGGAGGGAGACCCGCCGCTGTATGAGGGGGGGGGAAGAAACACCTGCTGGATATGGGGGGCTGGTGCCCGGAGCCCTGTGTGCAGGGGCAGATACGGGAGAGGGAAATGTGTGGGACTAGATATGTTTTGGCAGGTTACGTTCTAGGGTCTGTTGTTTTGTTTACCTGCTGATAACCTCAGAAAAGACAGACCCTGGGCACACTGTCAGGTCAGGGGGTCTCATGGAACGACCCCTTTAATACAGGTATATTCCACATTCTGGAGTCAGGTCTGTTACAGTTGTCTGGTAGCACAACACCGATATCTGGGGCTTCAGTATCGGTGGGGGAGGGGCTGTCCCCACCTTAAAGGGAACCTGTCACCAGTTTTTTTCACTATAAAGCCAAGTGTCCCCTTCTGCAGCTCCTGGGCTGCATTCTATGAAGGTGCACCTTGTCCCTGACTCCCCTTGCAGACCCCGAATATAACTTTATATAACCTGACCGTTGGGTATGCTAATGACCTTTGGGGCTCAGATGGGGGTGCTCATTTTTGTCTCCTGTCCCTCCTTGTGGCCTTTTTCGCCATCCTCCTTTCATGATTGACGTGATGCCGCCATCATCATGGACGCTGCTCGGCCAAATCTCGCGTCTGTGCAGTAATTCCCTGGCTCGAGCAGTTCACCCTTGTGCAAACTGGTGCGGTATTAACGCATGCGCGAGATTATGGTCGGCAATGTGGATGACGTCCCCAGCGTCATCCTCGTACCCGATCATAATCTCGCGCATGCACAAACACCGCACCGGCTTGCACGAGGGTGAACTGCTCGAGCCAGGGAATTACTGCACAGACGCGAGATTTGGCCGAGCAGCGTCCATGATGATGGCGGCTTATGCTGTGGTCGTGCTAATGAATGTGCAGTGTCAGAGGATGATCTTCCTCACTTTTCTGGCTGCCATCGCGCCCGACACTAGATTTCGGCTCCGTGCGCATGACTCCGGAGTTTGGGTCATGCGCGCTATGAAGCTGGCTGTACGTGTCCTGGCTTCAAACTGAAGTAGTGCGCATGACCGGAAGTCCGGGGTCATGCGCACAGAGCTGAAATTCAGTGTCAAGTGGCAATGGCAGCAGAGAGGTGAGTGAGATCATCCTGTGACGCTGCGCATTCATTAGCATATAGCACCCCCCACAGGGGTGTACTAACATACTAATTGAACCGACTAGTCAGGGGAACTAACGCCCAGGGGATTAGTCCCCGCGCTCATTAGCATAAAAGATCTTTGGAAATACTTTTTGTAAAGATCTCTTTATCTATGCTAGTGTATACAGGGACGGTTAGGCAGGGATTAGCAATGTGCACCCAGGACTGCTCGTGGTTCTGGGTGCATATTGCACCTGACAAGAGGAACAACCACCTTGATTTTGCTATATAAAGTAAAGGCAGTGCTATACAGGCGCTAGGATGCTGCATCCAGGCATATCTGTTATAGAAAGATCAGACGTTATCAGAAATATCTTTAATCAAAGTTGCAGAAATGTACTGAACTTTGACAGGTGGAACAGGGGGTGGGGGTTAGGCTTTTGTGGGTCAGTACCTCTGTGTTTATTCCTCCTCTGTCGTCCTACCGGCTTGCCGCCCCCTTTTCTTTATTTGAATATCGCGCCTCAATTTCCATAGTAATTTTTGTCTTCATTACAATGGCGCTGGAGTCATCACATGTACATACTCTGATCTCCAGGTCCATTTTATTGAAGACACTGCAGTGAATACTATGAGGCATCGACGCGTTCACAGATTTATTTTTTTTTTACATCTGCTCATAGTCTTCACCACAGTGTCTTCAATAAAATGGCGCCAGAGATCATGGTACGTGCATGCGCGGACTCCGGCGCTGTTTTAATGAATTCAGGATTATTGTGGCAATGCACAAGCACCGCCAACGACAGTAATGGTGGCGTGATAGTCAAATGAAGAAAAGGGGGCACGTCATAAAGGAAGCTGGAGAATTAATAAACTACGAGGACCTGACCCACAACGCCCCTCCCCCACACCCTGTTGCACCCGTCAAAGTGCAGTGCATTTCTGCAACTTTGATTAAAGATATTTCTGCAACCAAGCACCAGATCTTTCTACAACAGGTATGCCTGGACTCAGCATCCTAGTGCCTGTATGGCACTGCCTTTACTTTATATAGCAAAATCCTGGTGGTTGGTTCTCTTTGTGCAGACACAAGTGCTTTAAAGTGGTCAGCCCATTAAAGAGGTTACACAGTTTAATACTAAAAATAGTTACTGGATGCAAAGTGTGGGGTGACAGACTCACGGCCAAAATCTGAGCTAAAATGGAGCCTGGCTGCAGGGATCTTCATTCACTGGAGCAGGGCTGGGCCACGTGCAGCCCTCCGGCTGTTCCAGTTTGGCCTGCGGACCAAGACAGCTGAAGGACTGAAAACAGTGGACCGCGAGCCGAGCCATTCTCTTCACCGCCACTGCACAAGTCCTGATATCCTCACAATCTGCATCCTCAGGATGTAGACCGGTGTAACCATTGGTCGAGCACAGTGCCGCTGACTCCATCCTCCATTCATCAGTGTGAGGCGCAGCACACGAGAAGACGTCACGTGTGCTGAGCATCAGTGCACTAGAGAGCATTGGGGGAACGGGAGTGAGAGGAGTATGTGGTGCTGGATTTTGTTTTTTTTTTTTTTTCTTTCCACATGTGTATGGGATGTTTGCATGTATTTGCAGTCTGTGTGGGGCTCAGAAATGTGTATATAGGAGGCTATGTGGGGCTTATACTGTATATTCAGGGCTACGTGGAGGCTCAGGAAAGTATATAGGACAACCTGTGTGGGGTTTCGCATATGTATATAGGGGATTTCAGCATACTTAATTCTGCTCAATATTAAATTAGAAAATTAATATATATGTTGAGAGAATTTCAGCTTATTTGTTTGGCCCTCCACACCAATCACTGTCCCTCTTGTGGCCCTTTGGGAAAATTACAGGGATTTTCCACTAACTATGTTAATTTTAATCAATAAATCTTGGAATTTTAATAATTTCCACAATTGGTTAGATGTTTAAAAAAATGTTCTTGTGCTGAGATAATCTTATGTGTCCATGCTGTGTACTGTGTAATGGCCATGTCTGACTGTAAGGCTATGTGCGCACTTACCGGATTTTGCCGCGGATTTTTTGCGGTTTTGCTGCATGTTTCGCTGCAGAAAATGTTCATAACATCTCTGCAGTGAATCACCAGCAAATCCTATGGGCAAAAAAAATCCTGTGCGCACTAGGCGGAATTTGACAGCTGCATGTTTTGCTGCGGGATTCCCGCAGCAAAAACAATTGCATGTCCATTCTTTTCCGCACGTCGCTGCGAGATTTCACTCCATTGACTGCAATGTTAATCGTGAAATCCCGCAGGGAATAACGCAGATAGCAAATTCTGTGCAGTTCACTGCGTTTTCCTGCGTTATTTCCTGCGGTATTTCGCGGTTTACCTCCGGTAATGTACATCGCCTGTCTGCGGTTTTGCAGGAAAGTGATGTCATTACAGGAAGAGGAAGCCGTGCAGAGAGTAAACACACACAGAGATCACAGACATAGAACACACATAGAAAGAAAACGGAAATATAGAAAACAAAGAACGTGGGCTCCGCTGCATATTTACCTTCCAGCCGAGGTAAGCACACAGCGGCGGCCCGGTATTCTCAGGCTGGGGAGGGAGAGGGGCAGGGTTAATGTCCCCCGCCTCACTCCCCCTCCCGCAGCCGAGAATATCAGCCGCAGCTGCCCCGGGACTGTCGCATGCATTATGCGGCAGCACCGGCGTGTCCTCGGCTCTTCTTGCCGCCGTGTAGCAGTGGCGGTCAGGGTAATACAAGGGGTTAATGGTGGTGGATCACCGCCATTAACTCCAGGCTTGATCATGGCAGCGTCTATGTGACAGCTGACATGATCAACCCGTAAGTAAAGTGAATAAAACACAGACACCGAAAAATACTTTTATTTTAAATAAAACAAACAAGCCTCGTTCACCATTTTATTAACCCCCCCCAAACAAAGCTCCGGCGTAATCCACAGTTCCGGCGTCCTGCGCTGCTTACATCCAGCCGCGACTGTCACAGACACAGCGCTGAATGAATGCAGCAGACAGCAGAGGTAATTACCGGTCATTTCCCACGGCCGGTAATGTGAACTCACTGCTGAACGTGGGAAATGCAGCTGTCTGTCTGTCTGTCTGTCTGTCTGTCTGTCTGTCTGTCTGTCTGTCTGTCTGTCTGTCTGTCTGTCTGTCTGTCTGTCTGTCTGTCTGTCTGTCTGTCTATCCGTCTATCTATTCTTCTGTCTATCTATCTACTATCTCAGAATTAAATGACTTTTTTTTCAATGTGCTTTATTGCATTGAATGCAATAAAGCACATCCCAACCCGCACGCGGCAAAACCGCGGCAATACCGCGAACAATACCGCGGCAAACCGCATGCGGTTTTCAGGTGCGGTTTGCCACGGTTTTTTACCGCGGGTGCGGTAATCTTTGAGAGCATGCGGAATTTTCTCAAGAAAATTCCATTTCCCAGTGCGCACATAGCCTAAAAGGACATGGTCTGATCGTCCACATCTCCTGGACCAAGGAGGAAGTAATAGTGTAAAGAGATTAAAGCACAGGGTCATAGATGATTCTTTTTGTGAGATAAAACATTTCCCTGCCTGTCAGACACGGCTATTACACAGTACAGGGTAGGGACACATAAAAGATTATCTCAGCACAGAAACATTGTTTTGTTTTAAAAAAATAAAATAAAAGGTGTGTGTTTTTATTTGTGGAAGTCATTATTATTCCAAGATCTATTGACCTCCTTTAATTTCCCACCCTTGCTCTGGAGGATCGGTCTTCTCCTTTGTTATAAAGACAGTCTATTAAAGGGAACCTGTCACCAGTTTTTTCACTATGAAACCAAAAGTGTCACCTTCTGCAGCTCCTGGGCTGCGTTTTATGAAGGTGCCCCTTGTGCCCCGACTCCCCTTGCAGACCTCAAGGGACAGGAGAGGTAAATGAGCACACCCATCTGAGCCCCACAGGTCATTAGCATACCTAACGGTCAGGTTTTATAAAGTTATATTCGGGGTCTGCAAGGGGGGGAGTCAGGGACAAGGTGCACCTTCATAGAATGCAGCCCATGAGCTGAAGAAGGTGACACTTTTTGGTTTCATAGTGAAAAAACTGGTGACAGGTTCCCTTTTATTTAAAGTGGGTGTCTGGAGCCGCTGACTTCCACATACCTGCTGTGTCACGGGGTCTTATCAGTGGCACCACCCTCTTATAATGTGGAAGCACCTTGTCTTGCTTCAGTTCCCCTGTGGTGCTGTGCAGCTGAACACTTGCTGCCAGTGCCCCCCACACCTTCCAGCTGAGTGGTGTAATCCAGTGGTGACCATCGTCTCTTTGTTCGCCTTCTGTACAGTGGTTCATTCCAGAATGGTCTCTAGAGGCGCTTCCTTATTTTGGAAACTGCACCCATGTTTTTTCCTAGTTTTGTGCTGCGTGTTTATACACACAGCAGCGCTCCTCGTCTAATTTCTATTTTGTTACACCATGTTCTGCTTTGAAACCAATGTTTATTTGATGAAAGCAACTTTGAAAATGGCTATAGATAGATAGCTATATCTATCTCTCCTTTTACATTGGCCGGTACAGGAGCTATCGACAGTATGTCTCCATCGTACCAGACTGCAGACAAAGCCATGTGCCGTCTCATCTTGCAGCCATGACGACACTAATTTTTAAGCTCTGTGCACACGACACAGGAGCTGCAGAGGTTACTTTAGGAAAAATTGCGTGTTGTGTTTTTTTGTGTTCTCTTCCTGAAGTGGCTTTGGTGGTAATTTTGGTGTCTTTTGTCGTGGATCTACCACCCAGTTTTCTTTTTTTTTTTTTTTTTTTCCTCCTATTTCAACTATAAAGAGCAGGCAGTGTCTAAACACAGCTGCCTGAAGAATGAACGTGTTGCTTCTTTTAACCATGTCCCAGTTTCCAAACCCTGAATTGGTTAAAAGAAACAGAAGACGCAATGTGCACAGCAATGTCATTTTTACACTGCTGTGAATTAGGTTCATTTCTTGTGGTGCTTTTGCAGGCGAGTTCTAGGCTGAATCTGCCTGAAAAAAGACTTTGTGTGCACATACTCTGACAAGGGTATAAAATAGAGGTTGCCGGAAGAGACAAAGGTGCAAATGAGGTCTTCTCTTGATGGTACCAGAGTAAAATAACAGGGAATCACTTGTAGCACCCACGAGGCATGGGGTTAAATATACTCGTCGCTGGGCCGGTGATGTCGGGTCTGGGATGTCACGGGTACCCCTGCCTAGCTTCGTGCCCCTGAGGTGTACCATAAAAGGGAGGATGGTAGTTTGTCTCGTCACGCCACCTGTGGTACGTGGTCCGGGATTAGCCGCCTCTGCGGGTGATGTCCTCCAGGGCTGGTAGTGTCACAGCAAGTATGGTTCTGCTCCCCACAGTTGGAGTGGGCCCCGAGGAGAATGATTGGGTGGTAGTCTATGGTGTTGTATACTGGGGTATGGAGCTGAGGACGCCGGCAGTCACTGGACAACATAGGCCGGTAGTTTCCTTTTTTACCTTTTACTGGTCAGATGTTATGGTCCCAGGTTACAGTCGTCCGGTCACCCGGGAAGCAGTGAGGAATATCTTCTTTGCCAGGTATGTTGGAGGCCTTCCTTGATGCGCTTTGAATGCGGGTCGCTCTGGCCTGAAGCAGCACAGCGTCCCTCTTCCTAGATGTGATTTGCTTTGTCCCTTGTGGTGGGCAGCGCAAGCCGGGTGTAGGGCCCGCTTGTATTTCTGTGGCCCAGGGTTCTATTGTGCTACTGCGCCTTGGGAGTCTCTGTTGGGCTAGGCGATGTGGAATCTCCTGCCCTCCGGATTTAGGCCATGTGCCCACGTAGTGTATTTTCATGCAGTTACGCTGCGTATTGCACTGCAGCGTAACTACATGCGTCCTGCGTCCCCAGCACAATCTATAAGGAGTGTGCCTAATCCATGCCCACGTGGCGTATTAGAACGCTGCCAAAGCGCTGCGTTCTAAAAAGCAACATGTCACTTCTTTCATGCGCTTTGGATGCAAGTCCCGCTCTGTCTATGGGAGGGGCTGCATCCAGAGCGCATGAAATCGGCTTTTCATTACGGACTGTTTCTGCAGGAACAGAATGCAATGTGGGCACATGGCCTTACTGCTGGGCCGTTAGCATCCGACAGTCGAGGACCCCGGTGTCCGGATTCAGCGCTCGGTCCTGGAAAGCTTGTAGACAGCTCTATAACAGCGACCGTTCTCTTTTACTGCTACTAGTGTTCTGAGTTCTCTCTTCCTGTTCCTCTCCCTAACCCCTGCCCAGCCCAGAATGCACAGGGAAGCTTGCCCCAAACAGGACTTGAGCTCCCCCTTCTGGCCTGGATTAGGAAATGTGTGATTATACCTGGCATAGAGATCTCCTTCCTGCTTCCAGGCCATAGCATTGCCCTCCAGTGAGGAGAACGCCACTGTGGTTCCCATGACCACTGGGGTGCCACACACTCACCTGATTTAGTTGTGAAAGTCACAACTACTATAGGAGCAAGAAATCAATACCACGATGGCTGCTGCAGACCCTGAAGATGACTTAGTATACGCAACGCAGACGAATGGCTTAACCCGCGCTGCCGTGTGGAATGAGGAGATCACACGGGAATAGTTTGAGAATAATCTATCCCCGACTGATCTCATTCCACACGGCAGCACAGGTTAACCCTTTCCTTCTGCTTTGTATATACATATTCTAACAGAAGTGTGTTTTTGTTGGGGGATGCGTAAATATTTATTTGAGTTTAAAAAAACAAACCACAAGTTAGTCATGCCTTGCAAACCATTTTATTGCCCAATGATTATGTAGTGCCCCTGAAGCCATCAGGGTGCTACAAGGTTCTGCATCTCCACAAGGATGAAGGGCCACACCCCCTAGGGCACCGGGAGACCAGTGCCGGTAACACACAAAAACCCCATGTAATCCCAGTTTTTCCCAACAATCCCCCATACAATGGTACAAGGCTAGTGTCGGACCAATGGATGGCCACCTAGAGGTGGAGCCAGTCCACTAGCTGACCAGGTGGGAGGGGCAGACGGTGAAGAGGAGTGAAGGTGGACGTCAGGAGACAGTCTGTTGCGGGGTTAACAGTGACCTGGTATCCAGGAGAAGTGGTTGCTGGTGGAGATCTCCCGGAACTGCGCACCAACGGGGTACAGGACCCTAGGACAGGAAAGAGCTCCAAGCCGACCTGTTAACACCTGCACAGCGAGGGTAAGAATTGGAAGACTCCGTAGCAAAGGAAGAACCGGGGACAGGACCAGAGACTCCAACCCCACAGGGTTCACACTACCGTCAGTATAGGCTTTTTTATTATTATAGGGCACACATGGGAAATGAGAAGGGGTTGTCCAAGTAAGGGTGTGGAGAGAATAGGGGGGGAAACATACTGATTTAAGAAGGGATGTCCGATTAGTGGACAAACCTTTTAAATAGTTCAATGTCGCTGTAGTGGTAAGACTTGTTTTGAAGCTAAAGGTCATAAAATATAAAAAGGCTTCAAGGTAAGATAGAAATCTGTATACTGGTTATCATCTTGGGAAACAGGCTGCTTCTGTTGGCTAATAATTTCTTAGACACTAACTTTGGTTTAAAAGTGGACTTGTTCTCGGAGTATCCCATGAAGAGCGGTATTTGTCTTCCAGTGTAAAGCAAACAATGCCTGTGTGATATGTGGCTGGGGTGGAGCGGTGCGGGGCGGTCAGAGGCCAGGACAAGGTAGAGCACACACTGGCCTCCTGCCTATGAGGCCGCTTAGGTATTTTCTTTGGTAACTGTCATAGCTCAGGAATGTGCAGGCTATGGGTGTGTAGGGAAAATAATCCCCCTCTACAATGCTCTGGTTATCTGATGCCTTTTCCAAAGCGGCTTTTCCCTGTTGAAACATAAAACTGGTTATGGACGAAATCAGCACATTCCAACAATCTGATAGTTTAACCCTAATGCTCCCAGTATAAAACTGCAAAATTAATATAAAACTCCATTCACCCAACCCCCCCCCCCAAAAAAAAACAAAAAAAAAAAAACTGCGGCAGCGAAGGTTCAAAAATATGGGCTGAAATGTTAGTTTCATACTCTAAAGTGATACTGTGTAGAAAAGCAATGATTGGTGACTTTGGGAATCTTCTTCTGTTTTTTATTCGCTGGATGGGACAGAAGTCACCCCCTTTGATTGGACCGTGGTACCAGCAGCCAAAGTCCAGTGCTTTGTTTCTCCTTTCAAAATCTGAGATAGCCACTGCACATGCCTGAACCCTGTTTTGTTCAGCCAAGGAGGGGGGGACTCCTGATCTTGTGATAGGAACCAGACAGATTAGACACTTGGTACCAATGCTCTGAATAGGTGTTAAGCTGTGATGGGAAAATCCCTTTAGGCATTGATTTTCTTCATGCATTGCCTAGGCTGGCTTTATATCCTATTTTATGTTTGCACTTCGCCAAGAAAGCTTCTAATACATGTGCTGAGCATTTCCGTCAACTCCCATACACCTGATGGAGTAATACCGTAAATCTTTTTGGCTTCCGATGAGCTGATATGCATTGACAGATACTGTATACATGAGTGCATATGTAGGCATACCCAGATGGACTTACTTTTAGTGAGTTATCAAAGATGAGGTATATGCAAGCAAACCTTGCACCGATGATATCCTGATTATACCTATTTCTACATCTCCTGTGTATGCATCGTTCTGTTACTTCTATAGCAAAGTGCACCAGACTGCAGTCAATCGAATGTCAGTGGTACAGAACTAACATAAGGCCCAGTCTTGCTGTGAATACGGCTTTTCAGACTATTCAGGCAGGTCAGCCATTGCCGATGAGCTACATACAAGCCAATCGGCAGCCATTTACGGTAGACAGGCTCTGCACTTTTATGCGCATAGAACATTCATTAATCGTTCATATATTACCATTATCCTCAGCAGCACATGTCCTGATTTTACTGGGTGAAGGCCTGTGAAGAACAATTACACAGGTCTACGAAGGTAAACATTTTTGAAAAGTTATTTAAAAAAAAAAATTACAGTAGAACCTCGGTTGACGAGTAACCCAGTTAGCGAGCATTTTGCTATACGAGCAAAGCTTGCTGTAAATTTGTAACTCAGTTTATGAGCAAGCTTTGCTGTATGAGCAAATACCGCACACACTTCCGGTTCCGTACTTTCACCGCGCTCTGACCCGCTCTTGCAGTCCGCACACATTATGCTCACCTTACCTTCCATTCCATCGCCGGCCTCACGGTTCTTGTAGTTCGCCGGTACAGGATGTGTATCGGGTAACCATCGCGACAATGAAGGAACTTCCGCTGTCAGCAGCTTCTCAAAGGCAGCGCGCTGACCAATCAGAGGCAAGCGGCTCCTGCCTTTGACATCAGCGCTCTGGCAGCGGAAGCTCCGGGGCATCGGTCGCAAAGGTTATCTGATACACATCCGGGAGGCCGGCAATGGAACGGAAGGTAAGGTGAGCATAATATGTGTGTGTTTGTGCAATGGCACAATAGGGGACCAGGATGTGACATTGAACCAGTTGTGGAACAAATTGTCTGAGCTTGCATTATTTCCTATGGGAAATCTTGCTTTGCTAGACGAGTAACTTGGTTTACAAGCACACTCCTAGAACGAATTATGCACGTAAACCAAGGCTCCACTGTGTGTATGTTATATATAATTAGTACAGACCAAAAGTTTGGACACACCTTCTCATTCAAATAGTTTTCTTTATTTTCATGACTCTAAGTCCGAGACCGCACTTTGCATTTCCACCTGCGTTTCAGGTCTGTTTTGAGAAGCACCTTTTTCATGCCAAAAGGCATGCGTTTTGATTTTTCCAGCAAAGTCAATGGAAAATGGTGATTTTCAGACCACACTTTGCGTTTCTAAACGCTTCATTTAATTTGCATATTTTGTTGCAAAAACCATGCGTTCAAAGAAGCAGCATGTCAATTGTTTTTGCCATTTTGGCTGCGTTCTACACCCATTGAAATCAATGATTTGTAGAAAATCGCTGCCAAAATGTGAAGCAGTGCCCTTGCATTGCATTATTATTGCAATCCACATGGTTTTTTTTAACATAACAAAGGCAGTTCTTTCGTCTTTCTCGGTCGGTCGGTCTCTCTCTCTATGTCTATCTCCCTGTCTGTCCTTGTCTGTCTCCCTCCCACCCCCTCATGCTCACCGATCCACGATCACCGGCGCGGCGCTGCACGGCGTTCTCACTGTGGCGGCTTCTTCTCTTTTGAAAATGCCGGCCGCTCATTAATCCATCACGTATTCCCTGCTTTCCCCGCCCACCGGTGCCTATGATTGGTTGCAATCAGACACGCCCCCACGCTGAGTGACAGCTGTCTCACTGCAACCAATCACAGCCACCGGTGGGCGTGTCTATATCGAGCAGTAAAATAAATAAATGGAAAAAAAAACCGATGTGCGGTCCCACCCCATTTGGATACCAGCCAGGGTAAAGCCACACGGCTGAAGGCTGGTATTCTGAGGATGGGAAGCTCCACGTTATGGGGAGCTCCCCAGCCTAACAATATCAGCCAGCAGCCACCCGGAATTGCCGCATGCATTAGATGGGACAGTCCCGGGACTTTACCGGCTCATCCCGAATTGCCCTGGTGCGGTGGCAAACAGGGTAATAAGGAGTTAATGGCAGCAGTCCATAGCTGCCACTAAGTCCTAGGTTAATCATGGCAGGCGTCTCACCGAGATACCTTCCATGATGAACCTGTAAGTTACAGTAAATAAACACACACATCCAAAAAATCATTTATTTGTAATGAAAGACAAAACCACCCTCTTTCACCACTTTATTAACCCCTCAAAAACACCTCCAGGTCCGACGTAATCCACGCAAGGTCCCCCGATGTTTCCAGCTCTGCTACGTCGGAAGCTGACAGGAGCGGCAGTAGAACACCGTCGCTCCTGTGAGCTCCATGCAGCAACTGAAGTGAGTCGCGCGATCAGCTGTGCTGTCACTGAGGTTACTCGCGGCCACTGCTCTCCGGTGGAGGACTGCAGCTGTGACCGCGAGTAACCTGAGTGAAAGCACAGCTGATCGCGTGGCTCACTGCAGTCACTCAGGGGATTTGCGATCACAGGTGAGTCCTTCATGTGTGACCGCAAATCAAGCCACGGCACACGCACAGAGCCGCGCGATCACAATGAAGTCAGGTGAAGTTCATCCGAGTTCATTCTGATCGCGCGGCACTGTCCGCAGCCAGCCATGACAGTGACAGTGTGGTCCCACTCGGCTCTGCTGCAAGTCTATGGGGATGCTGCAGAGCCGAGTGGGTGCGTTCTGTGAAAAAATGTGCGTTCTGGATGCTTTTTCCATTTTGTCTATGACAGAGAAAGCATCCAGAACGCATAAATTCTCACCAGGAATGTCCGCACTTTGCGTTCTGCCGAATGCGTCTCAGAACGCAGCTTTTTCGGTTGCGTTCTGAGACGCACACGCAGTGACTTACACGCTGCAGAATAGAACGCAAAGTGCGGTCTCAGCCTAAAAATTGTAGATTTACATTGAAGACATCAAAACTATGAATGAAAACATGTGGAATGAAATAATATGCCTTATATTCTAGGTTCTTCAAAGTAGCCACCTTTTGCTTTCATTACTGCTTTGCACACTCTTGGCATTCTCTTGATGAGCTTCAAGAGGTAGTCACCGGAAATGGTTTTCCAGCAGTCTTGAAGAAGTTCCCAGAGATGCTTAGCACTTGTTGGCCCTTTTGCCTTCACTCTGCGGTCCAGCTCACCCCCAAACCATCTCGATTGGGTTCAGGTCTGGTGATTGTGGAGGCCAGGTCATCTGGCGTAGCACCCCATCACTCTCCTTCTTAGTCAAATAGCCCTTACACAGCCTGGAGGTGTGTTTTGGGGTCATTGTCCTGTTGAAAAATAAATGATGGTCCAACTAAACGCAAACCGGATGGAATAGCACGCCGCTGCAAGATGCTGTGGTAGGTATGTGTGGCGCCCTGGACAAGCCAGGCGCCACAGGTAACAACACACTCACACTCCCACCCCCAGCAGTTCACAGCAGTCATCCCCAGTGAGACCTGATTTCTTCCCTCGGGTTCAGACAGGCACACCAGGTGGGCGGAGTCAAGCAGATAGGCACGCCCACCGAGGAGTCTAGCTGGCCTGAGGCAAAAACCAGCTCAGACAAGTCCAGGCAGAGGAAGAGAGAGGAGGTCTGCAGAGAGGCAGACGCAGACTGGGGCCTAGGTTGGAGCCTAGGTCCCTCGTGTAGCCAGTGAGGCAGACGGTAGTGGCCGTCTGTGGGAGCCGGGAAGACAGTCTTGGTGAAACCGTAGGTAGCCGGGGCTGGGCGGTGGCCCACCGGTACCGAACCGGGGAGCCAGCTGGAAACCGGAGCGCAGGAAGAGCGTACACGAAGGTGCAGGAAAGGACTTACACTACCAACCTGGGGTCAGGGGAAAAACACCGCAGCCGCCTATGGGACCCGTCCATCCAGCCGTTTGTTTGACCAGAGACTCTGTGTAAATTACTGGCTGCGTGAGTACCACTGTGCCGTGCGGCACCGCGCTGCCCCCGCGACCCTGCACCTCACCAGGCCCCGTAACCCGCCTGCCATCCCTAACCCTCACCGGGCCCCGGGACAACCAACCCCCCTACCCACGGAGGGGAGAAATAACATCCAAGCTGCTCCCTGTCACCGCTCCCGGAATCCCCGTCCAGAGCAGCGGTGGTGTCACCAATCTCACCACAACCGTGGGTGGCGTCATGGACCATATCCCTAAACCAAACCACCCCCCTTTCACTCATGGGCGAGGAGCGCCGCTCGAGTCCCCGGGATCCGGCCCATTGCTCGAGCCACCGACCGAGCAGCAGCAGCTGGACCCGAGCAGTGGGTGAGCGCAGCGTCCCCTCCTCCGCCCGCGACATATGCTGGTTCAGTGTGCCTTCAATTTTGAATAAATCCCCAACAGTGTCACCAGCAAAGCACCGTCACACCTCCTCCGCCATGCTACACGGTGGGAACCAGCCATGTAGAGTCCATCCGTTCACCTTTTCTACAAAGACACAGTGGTTGGATCCAAAGATCTCAAATTTGGACTCATCCGACCAAAACACAGATTTCCACTGGTCTATTGTCCATTCCTTGTGTTCTTTAACCCAAACAAGTCTCTTCTGCTTGTTGCCTGTCCTTAGCAGTGGTTTCCTAGCAGCTATTTTACCATGAAGGCCTCCTGCGCAAAGTCTCTGTGCGGTACATGTGTGTATATGTTTGTGTGAGTTTAATGTCTTGAAATATTGTGAAAAAATTGCCATTATTTAATTTTTACCCAATACTGCCTCCATAGTATTCTGAAGTGAATTTTTTCCATAACTTGCTCTAGTGTATTGCAGTGATGTTCCTGACCTGATGGAGAAATGTAGCATTGAGTACAATGAGTGAGTGGAGACTCTCTTTATTGGTTCATCTAATAGTCTGGAAACTGCTAGTGCACAATGGCAGCAGATATGCCTCCGTACCTGGACAGCATTCTGTGCACTTGAAGGAAAGTTATGAGAATTTAGACATTATTCTCAAACTTCACTACGAGCATGGTAATATGTGGTGATCTGACAGTTCTCTCTTTGCTCCATGGGCTGCAAGGAGGATACACTGTCCCATGCATTTTCGGTCAGGTGGGAAAGGACTCATTACGGGAGCCAAAATAGTTGGCCAAAGAAAATATCTTTGCAACCTGGACTCAAGAACATAGTTGAGGAAACTTTAGTTGATCCCAGTAAAGTTCTCCTGCCACCACGTCACATTAAAGGGGTTGTTCACCCATATATTTTTGTCTAGATCGAAATTATGAGAAAAATGTTTCTCTCAAATACCTTATGATGGCAATAGTGCCTGTGAGAGGAGCTATTGCAGACCGCTGTTCCCAGCTCCGTGAACCCCCGGCCTCTGTGACCTCTGGGATCCAGTGACGTCACGTCAAGTACCTGACACTGCGGCCGGCTGCAGTGTCCGTGAGTGATTGGCTGTGGGCGGTGTTTCACTTCTCATCACAGCCAATCTGCTCCCTCCTCCCTCACTGCAGAGCGCTGCAGGCAGGAGATACGCTGAGCTGTGACAAGCGGTGAAACACCGCCCACAGCCCAGTGACTCAGGAAGACTGCAGCCGGTTGCAGGGATGTGATGTGTCCGGAACTTGACGTGACGTCACGGAGCGGGGAACAGCGGTCTGCAATAGTGCCTCTCACAGGCACTATTGCTAACATAAGGTAATTGAGAGAAACATTGGTTTTCAATATAATATCGATCTAGACAATAAAAAATATGGGTGAACCACCCTTTTAAACTTGGACTGATGAAGGTTTTTGTTTAAGCTCTATGAAAAGGAGGAGAGACTTAAAGGGAACCAATCACCAGGATTTTCGTATATAACCTAAAGCCAATGCTATACTGGCACGATCAGGCAGATTATCTACATACCATTAGTGGTCAGCTCGGATGTTTAGGCTTTCAAATCCAAGAAAGTAAACTTTAAAAAATCATCAGCTTCTTGAGTGACCATTGGAACTGAGCAGATATCTGGGGGGGGTATTCATATGGATTCCCGCCCCCTGCCTGTTGTTCCTCACTCTCTGTTCTCTATGATAAGTATTATACAAAGTAATTCACTTTGTTGAAGGATCTGTGTGAGGTCATACCTGTGACAACATGGACTCTGTCAGTGCCTTGCATGGGTTAAGTTTCTTAAAATTCAGCCAATCATAATAATTTGTTTATAAACGGGGAATAAGCCCCTCATTGTTTTTACAAGACTTAAGGCCACGTCACACTAAGCAACATCGCTAGCAACATCGCTGCTAAGGAACAACTTTTGTGACGTAGCAGCGATGTTGCTAGCGATGTTGCTGTGTGTGACATCCAGCAACAACCTGGCCCCTGCTGTGAGGTCGTTGGTTGTTGCTGAATGTCCTGGGCCATTTTATAGTTGTTGCTGTCCCGCTGTGAAGCGCACATCGCTGTGTGTGACAGCGACAGAGCAACAACTGAATGTGCAGGCAGCAGGAGCTGGTTTCTGCGGACGCTGGTAACCACGGTAAACATTGGGTAACCAAGAAGCCCTTACCTTGGTTACCTGATGTTTACCTTCGTTACCAGTGTCTGCCGCTCTCAGTTGTCAGTGCTGGCTCCCTGCTCTCTGCACACGTAGCCACAGTACACATTGGGTAATTAACCCGATGTGTACTGTGGCTAGGGGTGCAGGGAACAGGAGCCGGCACTGACAGCTGAGCGCGGCGGACGCTGGTAACGAAGGTAAATATCGGGTAACCAAGGTAAGGGCTTCTTGGTTACCCGATGTTTACTGTGGTACCAGCGTCCTCAGAAGCCGGCTCCTGCTGCCTGCACACGTAGCAGAGTACACATCGGGTAATTAACCCGATGTGTACTGTGGCTAGGAGTGCAGGGAGCCAGCGCTAAGCGGTGTGCGCCGGTAACCAAGGTAAATATCGGGTTGGTTACCCGATATTTACCTTAGTTACCAAGCGCAGCATCGCTTCCACGCTGCGCTGGGGGCTGGTCACGGGTTGCTGGTGAGATTTGCCTGTGTGACAAGCACAGCATGCTTCCACATGTAGCGACGCTCCAGCGATCCCTGCCAGGTCAGGTTGCTGGTGGGATTGCTGGAGCGTCGCTTAGTGACATCTCACCAACGACCTCCTAGCAACTTACCAGCGATCCCTATCAGGTTGTATCGTTGTTGGGATTGCTGGTAAGTTGTTTAGTGTGACTGGGCCTTTAGGAGTCTAGTGTTTAAAGTTCTTGTTGACTCATGTAATTGGCTTGACCAGTGAAGGTCAGATACCAAGACAAATCAATTATGCGAACCTCCCATTAAATTACTATGTGTATTGCTAGATGCGATGTAACTTAGCTGTCTCTCCCTCATCTCTGCCAGAGACCATTACTACTAGGGATATTTTGTATACGGCTTGAAATCTAGCCAATAAGAGCCCAGTCTTATCCACCAATCGTGAAGACCCCAATGGTCTGAATGGAGAGCTCAGGGATATAAGGACGATTGTCCATTGCCATGGTAGACTCATGCTACATGCTACCAATCTATGATCTGTGGGTCCAATTGGCAAGCCATAACCGAACCTGTGTTTATACTACATGGACTTCAGCATCGAATGCAAGGATTCGGCTGAGATATCAAAGACTACCTAAGGAAGGAATCCAGCGTGGGACAATCCAGTCATCTGACTACAGGCTTTGCGGCTCTCGGCCAGCTTCCTAAATCTAGCGTTATTTCATTCTTAGTGGGTGCCCACCGAAAGCAGGGTGCTGCTGGTTTGGAGTAAGTAGCCCTGGAAGCTCTGAGGCACAGACATTCTAATCCCTGGTGAGCCAGCGGCAGGGTGAGAAACTGTTGCCGGTTACATTCTGTGGTTTTGCTGATTATGTGCCATATGCCGTTAATTGTTTGGGGATACAATAAAGTCTTAATATTGTTATTCCCTCACCCTGTGTTGTCGGAGTAGTGTTCCGCCCACGGTTAAGGAGGTCGGGCGTTCAGTTGGGATGAGCCCTGGGCCATGCTGCCTTTCTAAAATCTGACGAGAGCACCCACTGACCCCCGTGTCTCTACGATACCCATGTGACCAGAAGGGGCGGGGCCTCAGCCAACAAAGCTGGATACCAGGTCACATGGGTATGACCTCACACAGGTCCTTCAACAATGTGAATCGTTTGTATAATACCATAGAGAACAGAGAGAGGGAGGAACAGGCAGGGGGGGCGGGAATCCATATGAATTTCACGAAATAAAGGAGAATCTGGGGCACTGCTCCAAACACTTCTATACTACTCGTGCTATGCAATCAATGTCCATTATACCAGTAGTAAACAGGCAGGTTTCCATGCTGCTCCAGGGTGCTCATTTCAGAGGAGACATATCCAGATAGAATTATAAGGATAATGGCACTCGCCGATTCTTTCTGTGCAGGAATTTCTTTTACATGTGGAGGTTACACACTTGGGCTAGCAGGGAGGGAGAGGAACACCCAACACGTCAGATGATGGCCGTTTCGCACTTTAAGCTGAAGCACTGAGAGTGTGCGAAACGGCCATCGTCTGACCTGTTGGGTTGTCCTCTCCCTCCTTGCTAGCCAAGTGTGTAACCTCCAGATGTAAATAAAGAAATTCCTGCACAGCAAGAACCGGTGAGTGACGTTATCCTTTATAATTCTATCTGAATCCATATGAATACCCACCCAGAGATTATCTGCTCGATTTGCAATTGTCACTCAAGAAGCTGCTGATTTTTTAAAGTTTACTTTCTTGGATTTGAAAGCCTAAACATCCGAGCTGACCTCTAAGGTGATTGGTTCCCTTTAATTACCTGTGTATCATGTTTCAGGGACTGTCCTTAGCAAAACTGAAGGAAGGGATTTGTGTGGGTCTGAATATTCAGAAAGTCGTAAAGGATGGTGTGTTCGAAGCAAAATGAAAGTTGTTGAGAAAAGGGCTTGGGATTCTTTTAAAGGTAACCTGTCATCACTTTTTTTTGGCTATAAACTGCGACCACCACAGGGCTCTGATATACAGCATTCTAACATGCTGTATATAAGAGCCCAGGCTGGGGGTATAACATAAAAACCACTTTATAATACTTACCTAACAGTCGCGCTGCGGTGGAATTGGGTCACGGAGGAGTCTCCGTTGTTCGGCGCCGCCTCTTTCGGCCATCTTCGTTCTTCTTCTGAAGCCGCGGTGCATGACACGTCCTACGTCATCCATACTCGCCGGCATTCAGGTCCTGAGCAGGCACACTTTGATCTGCCCTGAGCAGGGTATAAGAAAACTTAAAAATCAGTCAGTGGATTTGAAACCATTTTTCATAAACCCAAATTGTGCATACCTGTTTTTTGTATTTATGTTGCACGGTCATTTGGTGATTGCCGGTCAGTTTAGACAATGCGATAATCGGGAAATGCATGTTCTTGGGAACAAATGCGAGTGAAATTCCTAAGTGAGCAGTATTATTTATTTATTATTTTATCTAAATCTTAAAAAGCTAGCGAGCACCATGATTGATGGGTGTGTATTGTCATTTAAACCAAGTTTTGTCATGAATATTCTGTTCAGATCCAGTTGACATCCCATGAACTGTAGATTACGACCACCTTCTCAGGTCAGGCTTGTGGTATAGCATGCTATAGGCTAGGTTCGCACACTGCGTCTCTTTGACGCTGCGTTTTTGGCCGCACAAAAACGCACCTGCGTCGGAAAAACTCATCCAAAAATGCATGCGTTTTTACCGCGATTTGGTGCGTTTTGCTGCGTTTTTGATCTCTGCGTTTTTCAAATGCATTGCATGGGCGGAAAACGCAGAAAAACGCAGGAAAGAACTGACATGTCCATTTTTTTTTTTTTTTAACTCAAAAACGCAGGTAAAAAAACCAGATGTGTGCGGACAACAAAAATGAAAACTCATAGACTTTGCTGGGGAAGCAAAGTCCTGCAGTTTTGAGGCCAAAAACGCACCCGAAAAACGCGCAAAAACGCCGCGAAAAACGCACTGTGAGCACATAGCCATAGACTGTTTTGGCACTTGATATTTGCTGCATGGCTCGTTCATGTTCTCCAAAGAGGACTGTAGACGTCTGGCTTACAGCTTACCCCATATCATCATCTTTTAACATCTCTTCCCCGGGGATGAGATGATGGTGGAAACGAATACTCTATACATAGTGCAATTGTGCATAGTGTCACTAACAAGCGGGGTAATATATATATTTTTTTTTTTTTTTGTTGAATGATGTGCAACAGCATGAAAATAGTAATATACAGCAAGGGGCAGGCGCCAGCAACAGGCAGTGATCACTGTACAGAAAGTATTCTGAACCCTGGATATAGTATGGGAAATTTGCTGCCAGCGCACTTTAAATAGTTTGTCTACTTATAACCTATTTTATTCTTCTTTTTTTTTTTTTTATTTTCCTCTTATCTGCAGTCGAACTAAACCTCCACGGAGGGCCCTTCCAAAAAAAACGAACAGTGGACAGAAGGATCCAGTTGGGGTAAGTTTGCAAAATTTAATAACACGATATGGGAGAATTAGACGACTGCTACATTTACACTAGTCTAGATTATTATCCCTCAGGCAATCTGCTTTAAAAATTCTGTTACTTATAGAATATTGTGTTGGTGCGTTTTGTGTGTTGTCACAGATAATCTCTGATTGAAATATACATGTACTTTCTAAAAGTACAAAAGTCATGAGGTTTATTGTGAACATTCTATATCTGAATTATCATGTCACTGTTCCTCCCCAGGTTTACTGTAGGGTGCGTCCCCTCAGCCCCACAGATCAGGAATGCTGCATTGAAGTGATCAATGAGACCACGGTCCAGCTGCATCCCCCGGATGGGTGTAGGGTCAACCGAAATGGAGAATACAAAGAGGTGAGATTGGGTCCTCTACTGATGGACTTTAGTCGCCTGAGCAGAGCCTAATTGTTTAACACTAACACTCTGCAGCCTTTTTTTTTTTTTTTTTTTTTCTTTTCTTCTATCGGCAAAGCTGTATGAGTAGTCACTTTTTTGCAGGACAAGTTGTAGCTTTGAATGATGCCATTCATATTAAAGGGAACCTGACAGTCTCCTGTGCCCTCCCACTAACCAGTATTTGTATATTTATTACTAAACACCCTGCTTTTACAGCCCTTTATTGTGCTTTACTATTAGTCGCATTGTTTTTTTATTTACAGCGTTTATTTTACCCCAAAAAACTGACCAGGTAATGATTCTCCAGGTCAGTACAATTACATAGACACCAAACATGTCATTACTCTAAGATTAATAATGTTTTTTTTCCATGTTTTGTTCTGTGGCTGTGTGAGGGCTTGTTTTTGCTGATGTAGATAATATTTTGGTGCAGATAAAATGTTTTGATTGCTTATTACAGTTTTTTTCTGTGGCAGAGGCCGAAAAACTGCAATTCTGCCCCCCCCCCCCCCCCCAGCCCCTAATCTATGCTGTTTACTAATTAGATACATTTATCGTATTTTGTAGCCTATAAAACACACCACACACACCCACCCCAAAAAAATAAATGTGGGGGGTGCGCTTTATTATCCGTATGTACCTGAGTAGCAGGTGTGGAGTGGGTCACAGCAGGCAGGCTGCAACAGCGGTGAGGCTAACACGTGTGCCTGCTGTTTAAAGTGAATTTCTTTGTCACTCCATTGGGAGACCCAGACAATTGGGTGTATAGCTTCTGCCTCCGGAGGCCACACAAAGTATTACACTTTAAAAAGTGTAACCCCTCCCCTCTGCCTATACACCCTCCCGTGCATCACGGGCTCCTCAGTTTTATGCTTTGTGTGGAAGGAGGCACACATCCACTCATCTTCTCATTTTAGTTATATCGGTTGGAAGAAAAGTGGGCCCCCACGGGGCCCCCGGCATGTTCCCTTCTCACCCCACTTTGTCGGCGGTGCTGTTAAGGTTGAGGTACCCATTGTGGGTACAAAGGCAGGAGCCTCATGCCGTCTCCTTCACCATCCCTTAGCGGCTCTGGGAGAAGTGGGATCCTCAGCGGTCATCCAGTCACTGGGACCGTGCTCCCTCCGCAGCCCCTGGGGGAAGCTGTCGGACAGGAGTCTGTTTATCCTCAGGTACCGGGCCCTGCATCATTAAGGTACTCTGTACCCCCATGGGGGATGTGCATGGAGCGCCTACATCCCGGACGCTGCAGCAGCTGCTTATTTGTGACGGCCGGCGGACTTCCGCGCCGACCGCGCCTGTTTGTCGGCCGCGGTATTAAATTTAGTCCCCGGCTTCAATTGTGGCCTAGTTGCAAAACTCCCGCCCCCGGGCCTGTCTATCAGGGATAAGGGCGGGACTGCCGGCCTGACGTCGGCTGTGAGGGCCAGGGCATCCTGTATGTTCATCCCCCCCCCTCACTGATCACTGTGGGGACTCCAGATTCCCGCAATTTTTCTAACGCCGCCCCCGGCTTCTCTCCTCCCCAGAGAGCTCCGGCAGCCATTTCTTTGGCATTCTGCCTGTGGAAGTTTTCCTGGACAGAGCTCTGCAACGCTGGGAGACCTAAGGCAGGGAATCTGGAGGACACACACCCCGCTTTTTAGCGGTCGGTAAGCCACACCGGTCACCCGGTGCTGGTCCCCTCAGGGTGCCGGAATAGATACCATATATATTTATATATTTCTGTTCGGTCGGGCTGTATACCCTCCCCATATACCCTCAGTGATCACTCTCCTAGGAGACAACAGCATGTCGTCCACAAGGAGCAAGGGGGCCAAGACACAGGGTTATTTTGCGACCTGTACCTCTTGTGCGGCTAAGTTACCTGCAGGTTCCACCTACCCTCACTGTGAGCAATGCTCAACCCCTGTTTTGCTTCCACAACCAGAGCCTCGGTCACTAGTGGGCCCCTCGGCTCAGGTAGAATCCGTTGCTCTCCCTGTCCAGGCGGCAGGGACAGAGTTTGCAGCTTTTGCTGAAAAACTGAGTCACTCTCATATTCCATGGCTCAGTCTATGGACAAATGGTCTGCCAAGCTGCTTGAAGCCTTGCAGTCCAGACCGGTCCCTACACAGGCCCCGGGCCCTGTTGGATCTTCACCCCCAGGCCCCTCTCTGCCCGCGCCGCAGCATGTTCCCAGAGGGGGCCCTAGGTCTCACGTGGAGGACTCCGGCCCGGACCACAGTCCCAGACCGGCTAAGCGGGCACGCTGGGAATCTTCCCCAACTTCTTCACGTTGCTCAGGTTCCCAGCGTGAAGACTCTCTGGAGGACGAGGCGGACGTCGCAGCTCAGGGCTCTGACACTGACGTTGCCCTCAATCTTGATACACCTGACGGGGACGCTATAGTAAATGATCTTATCTCGTCCATCAACCAGGTGTTAGATATCTCTCCCCCACTGCCACCTGTAGAGGAGTCGGCTTCTCAGCAGGAGAAACACCAGTTTCGGTTCCCTAAACGTACACGGAGTGCGTTTTTCGATCACTCTAACTTCAGAGATGCTGTCCAGAAGCCCAGAGCGGTTCCGGACAAGCGCTTTACTAAGCGCCTTACTGACACACGTTACCCTTTCCCTCCTGACGTTGTCAAGGGTTGGGCTCAATGTCCCAAGGTGGATCCCCCAGTCTCTAGATTGGCGGCTAGATCTGTGTTATCTGTTGCAGATGGATCATCGCTAAAGGATGCCACTGACAGGCAGATAGAGCTCCTGATGAAACCCATTTATGAAGCCACGGGCGCGTCCTTTGCCCCGGCCTTTGCAGCCGTGTGGGCACTACAAGCTATCTCAGCTTGTCTGGCTGAGATTAATGCGGTTACACGTAATTCTGCTCCGCAGGTTACGTCTTTGACTTCCCAGGCGTCAGTTTTTTCTTCCTATGCCATGAACGCAGTTTTAGACTCTGCTAGCCGTACAGCGGTGGCATCTGCTAACTCTGTGGCAGTCCGCAGGGCCATGTGGCTGCGCAATTGGAAGGCAGACTCGGCTTCCAAGAGGTTTTTAACCGGTTTGCCGTTTACTGGCGACCGATTGTTTGGCGAACGATTGGATGAGCTTATTAAGCAATCTACGGGAAAGGACTCCTCCTTGCCCCAGTCTAAGCCAAAGAGACCTCGGCAACGACAGATACAATCGAGGTTTCGGTCCTTTCGTCCCTCCGCCAAGCCCCAATCCTCTTCGTCCAGCAGGCCGGAGAAGGGCCAGAGGAACTCCTATGCGTGGCGGGCTAAGTCACGCCCCCAAAAGGCCGCAGGAGGCACTGTTTCCAAGGCGGCCTCCTCATGACTCTCTGCAACCCAGAACCGCATCCTCGGTCGGTGGCAGGCTCTCCCGCTTTTGCGACGCCTGGTGGCCACATGTTCAAGACCGATGGGTGAGAGACATTCTGTCTCACGGTTACAGGATAGAGTTCAGCTCTCGTCCTCCGACTCGTTTCTTCAGAACATCTCCGCCCCCCCCGATCGAGCCGATGCACTTTTTCAGGCGGTGAACGCTCTGAAAACAGAAGGAGTCGTGATCCCTGTTCCCCCCCCCCCCCCCAGGAACATGGTCGCGGCTTTTACTCCAACTTGTTTGTGGTGCCAAAGAAGGACGGCTCGTTCCGTCCCGTTCTGGACCTCAAACTACTCAACAGATGTGAGCACCAGACGGTTTCGGATGGAATCTCTCCGCTCTGTCATCGCTTCAATGTCACAAGGAGACTTCCTAGCATCGATCGACATCAAGGATGCTTATCTCCATGTGCCGATCGCACCCGAACATCAACGCTTTTTGCACTTCGCCATCAGGGACAAACACCTTCAGTTCGTGGCATTGCCTTTCGGCCTGGCGACAGCCCCACGGGTGTTCACCAAGGTCATGGCATCTGTTGTGGCGGTCCTGCACTCTCAGGGCCACTCGGTGATTCCCTGCTTAGACGATCTCCTGGTCAGGGCACCCTCTCAGTTGGCGTGTCAAAACAGCCTTTCCGTCGCTCTGGCGACTCTCCAGCAGTTCGGTTGGATAATCAACTTCCCAAAATCCCAGTTGACACCGACCCAATCACTGACGTACCTTGGGATGGAGTTTCATACTCAGTCAGCGGTAGTCATGCTACCGCGGGACAAACAGCTTTCTCTGCAGGCAGGGGTGCAATCTCTTCTTCGGGGTCAGTCACACCCCTTGAGGCGCCTCATGCACTTCCTGGGGAAGATGGTGGCAGCGATGGAGGCAGTGCCGTTCGCGCAATTCCATCTGCGGCCACTCCAGTGGGAAATTCTCCGAAAATGGGACAGGAGGTCGACTTCACTCGACAGGAACGTCTCTTTCCCTTGCAACCAAGACGTCTCTTTCCCTTGCAACCAAGACGTCACTTCAGTGGTGGCTCCCTCCCAACTCTCTGTCGCAGGGGAAATCCTTCCTACCCCACCACCTGGGCTGTGGTCACGACGGACGCGAGCCTGTCATGGTGGGGGGCGGTTTTTCTCCACCACAGGGCTCAGGGAACCTGGACTCCGATAGTCATCCCTTCAGATCAATATTCTGGAGATAAGGGCAGTGTATCTAGCCCTATTGGCCTTTCATCGCTGGCTGAAGGGCAGGCAGATCCGAATCCAGTCGGACAACGCCACGGCCGTCGCTTACATCAACCACGAAGGCGGCACTCGCAGTCGTCAAGCCTTCCAGGAAGTCCGACGAATTCTGCAGTGGGTGGAAGCCACAGCCTCCACGATCTCCGCAGTGTACATCCCGGGCGTAGAAAACTGGGAAGCAGATTTTCTCAGCCGACAGGGCATGGACGCGGGGGAATGGTCTCTTCACCCAGACGTGTTTCGAGAGATCTGTCGCCGCTGGGGGACGCCGGACGTCGATCTCATGGCGTCACGGCACAACAACAAAGTCCCGGCATTCATGGCCCGGTCTCAAGATCACATAGCTCTGGCGGCGGACGCATTAATTCAGGATTGGTCGCAGTTTCGACTTCCCTATGTGTTTCCTCCTCTGGCAATGCTCCCCAGAGTGTTGCGAAAAATCAGTTCCGACTGTCATCGCGCCATTCTCGTCGCCCCAGATTGGCCGAGGCGGTCGTGGTACCCGGATCTGTGGCATCTCACGGTGGGTCAACCGTGGGCGCTCCCAGACCGTCCAGACTTGCTGTCTCAAGGGCCGTTTTTCCATCTGAATTGTGCGGCCCTCAACCTGACTGTGTGGCCATTGAGTCCTGGCTCCTAGCGTCCTCAGGGTTATCTCAAGATGTCATTGCCACTATGAGACAGGCCAGGAAACCAACGTCCGCCAAGATCTATCACAGATCTTGGAGGATCTTCTTGTCCTGGTACTCTGACAAGGGTGTTACGCCCTGGCCCTTTGCCTTACCCACTTTTCTTTCATTCCTTCAATCCGGAATGGACAAGGGTTTGTCTCTCGGCTCTCTTAAGGGACAAGTATCGGCGCTTTCCGTATTTTTTCAAAAGCGTCTAGCCAGACTTCCGCAGGTCCGCACGTTCCTGCAGGGAGTTTGCCACATAGTCCCACCTTACAAGCGTCCGCTGGAACCCTGGGACCTCAATAGGGTGCTAACGGCTCTTCAGAAGCCACCTTTCGAGCCGCTGCGGGAAGTTTCTCTATCACGTCTTTCGCAAAAGGTGGCATTTCTAGTGGCAGTTACATCGCTCCGTAGAGTGTCGGAACTGGCAGCGCTGTCATGCAAAGCCCCCTTCCTGGTTTTTCACCAGGATAAGGTGGTTCTTCGTCCGGTACCGGAATTTCTCCCTAAGGTGGTATCCCCTTTTCATCTCAATCAGGATATCTCCTTACCTTCATTTTACCCTCATCCAGTTCACCAATGTGAAAAGGATTTGCACTCATTAGATTTAGTGAGAGCACTCCGGCTCTACGTGTCTCGCACGGCGCCCCTGCGCCGCTCAGATGCCCTCTTTGTCCTTATCGCTGGCCAGCGTAAGGGTTCGCAGGCTTCCAAGTCAACCTTGGCTCGATGGATCAAGGAACCGATTCTTGAATCCTACCGTTCTTTGGGGCTTCTACTTCCTTCAGGGTTGAAAGCCCATTCTACCAGAGCCGTGGGTGCGCCCTGGGCACTGTGGCACCGGGCTACGGCTCAGCAGGTGTGTCAGGCAGCTACCTGGTCTAGTCTGCACACTTTCACGAAACACTATCAGGTGCATGCCTATGCTTCGGCAGACGCCAGTCTAGGTAGGCGAGTCCTTCAGGCGGCGGTTGCCCACCTGTAAGAGGGGGTCGTTTTTCGGCTCTTTTTATCGAGGTATTCTTTTACCCACCCAGGGACTGCTTTTGGACGTCCCAATTGTCTGGGTCTCCCAATGGAGCGACAAAGAAGAAGGGAATTTTGTTTACTTACCGTAAATTCCTTTTCTTCTAGCTCCTATTGGGAGACCCAGCACCCGCCCCTGTGCCCTTCGGGCTGTTGTTCTTTTGTGTACACATGTTGTTCATGTTGAATTGTTCTTTTGGTTCATGGTTTCAGTTCTCCGAACATCCTTCGGATTGAATTTACCTTAGACCAATTTATAAGTTTCCTCCTTCCTGCTTTTGCACCAAAACTGAGGAGCCCGTGATGCACGGGAGGGTGTATAGGCAGAGGGGAGGGGTTACACTTTTTAAAGTGTAATACTTTGTGTGGCCTCCGGAGGCAGAAGCTATACACCCAATTGTCTGGGTCTCCCAATAGGAGCTAGAAGAAAAGGAATTTACGGTAAGTAAACAAAATTCCCTTCATTCACTGCTCCCCACGCCCATAATACTGCCCACTTCTCTGCAGTAAAGCTGGGGCCATTGTGCCCCCCCCTTTTTTTCCCTTGTTACTGTATTTATTGATCAGGTTGATTGAAAGGAACCGGTCACCAGGTTTTACCAATATAAAGTAAGACCACCCCCTGTAAAGACTTTTACAGTATTTTAGCAAGATCCATGCAAATATCCAATCCCTCTGCATAGTACAAAAATCAACTTTTATATATTCACCTATGGGCCTGTCCGATGAGCCTGTGGTCTTTCTCGGCTCCTCTTCTCTCATCGCAAGCACCGCCCTCCTGCACTGCTTTGTGTTTGTGGATGACATGTCCTACGTTATCCACACATAAATACTCCCACCCCACCCCCAATCCCACTCCTGCGCAGGCGCACTTCTCTTTGCCCTGCTGAGGCTCCGCATAGTACTGTAATGAGCATGAGCTGGGAAAGATCAGAACACCAATGACCTTGAAGTAAAGCCAGGAGATCCAAACTTTTAATAATTCTCAATAATCAAAAACTCCGTACACAGTCACCGTCATAAACGTAAAGATCAAAAAATCCCCAGTGAAGTGTAGGCAATAAACGCCAAAACCGGGATAGTGACTGAGACATCAATGTGGAAATAAAATAACAAGCTTTATTGAAAAAATGTTAAAATAAAGTCATGCAAATTATCAAGTTAAGATTATAGACAAGGATATTCCCTTATAGCAGCAAGTGAACAGGTACAAGAAGTGCAAAATAGCAATGAAGAACATGTATACTACCAGATGGATAGGACTTTCATAATTATAAAAGTCAAAAAGGCCGCAGGAGCTGATCAATAGAGAGGTTCTAAAAATAGTTGTTCCCTGTGGAAGTCTGATCGCACAAAACGAGCGTCAGGGTTTGCAGCACACAGGATCTCCATACAATCAACCAAGGTAGTGAGCTCTTTCTTATACTTTTCTTCAGCGCTCTATTGGGAGACCCAGACGATTGGGGTATAGCTACTGCCCTCTGGAGGCCACACAAAGCACTACATTAAAAGTGCAAGGCCCCTCCCCCTCTGGCTATACCCCCCCGTGGTATCACGGGTTCTCCAGTTTTAGCTTTGTGTGCGAAGGAGGTCAGACATTCCATGCATAGCTCCACAGATTTTAGTCAGCAGTAGCTGCTGACTATGTCGGATGGAAGAAAAGAGGACACATATAGTGTCCCCAGCATGCTCCCTTCTCACCCCTGGATGGTGTTGTAAGGTTGAGGTACCTATTGCTGGTACAGGGCTGGAGCCTGACATGCTGTTTTCCTTCCACATCCCCTTGTAGGGCTCTGTGGAAGTGGGATCCTGCCGGCCTCTCAGCTCTGATGCCGGGCTCCATCCACAGACCCATTAGAACCTGATGGATTCGGAGCAGGAGTACGATCAGGGACAGGGCCCTGCATCTTACAGGTACTCTGTGTCCCCGGCAGGCACAGACACACTCCGGGCTGGCTGGGTGTTATAGTGCGCCGGGGACCGCAACGTGGAGTTGGTGTCCCTACAGATTACTGGGGGATTGTTTGTGTTTGGGAACGCAGCGCCGACCCCCTCTGGACCGGGCGGCGCTGCTGTGACTTGTGGTGCGCCGGGGATCCGCCGTCCGCGCTTTTACGGCGGCGGCGGTTATAACTTTAGTCCCCGGCTTTTTGGGCCTAGGACGCCGGCAGCTCCGTTTCGTTCCCGCCCCCACCCTGTCATTCAGGGTAGGGGAGAGACGCTGTTCGCAAGCAGCGACGAGGGCTGGAGCCTGATTTACATGCTCCAGCCCTCTCACTTGGCACAGAGGGAAGCAGGCTTCCCGCTCTTGGCCAGGAACGCCCAGGGCCCGCCCCCCTTCCTCTCTCGAGACGCCGGCAGCCATTACATGCATGCCTGGCTGGAGGAAGGACGCAAGGCTCTGGGAGACCTGGACTAGGGGCTATCTGGCGACCACACACCCGCTTTTTAAGCGGGCGGTAAGCGATTTTTCTGTGCTGGTCCCTCTAGTGCCTCACTGTGTATCAGTGTACTGGATACAGTTATATAGATATTGTATTTCTTGCACTGTGAGGTGCGCTTCTGGCTGCATATCCCAGATCACTCTGTGGAAGCAGCAACATGTCATCCTCAAAACGCAAGGCGGCCAAGGCAAAAAGGGCTGTGTATACTGCGTGTGCTGCATGTGGGGCTAATCTACCAGCAGGCTCTGATGACCCCCATTGTGTGCAATGCTCCGACCCGGTGCTGCTTCGCCAGCCGGAGTCAGGAGAGGTAGCGACCCAGGCTGAGACGCTTGTAAGTTCTGCCCCGGTGACAGGGACGGACTTTGCAGTTTTTGCAGATAATATGTCTGTATCTATGGCAAAAATCCTTGAGACCTTGCAATCTATGCATGGGGCTCAGTCTCTGGGCACGGCGAGGCCTCTGTCCTCAGGTCCCCCTTACTTGGAATGTATCCAGCCCACAGGGGGGTCCCCGGCTTCACAGGCCGAGGATTATGACTCAGATGATGGCCCCAGCCACCCTAAGCGAGCTCGCTGGGAAAGACCCTCGACGTCTTCACACTGCTCAGGGTCTCAGCGCAATCAGTCTCCCTGTGATGTGTCTGATGAGAGTGATCAGGAATCCACTCCTGGAACCCCTCTCAACCTGGATACCCCGGATGGGGATGCCATGGTAGACGACCTTATCTCAGCCATCAATAGGCTGTTGGATATTTCTCCCCCAGCCCCTTCAGCAGAAGAGGCGGCTGCGGAGCAGGAAAAGTTTCGTTTCCTTTATCCCAAGCGTAAATTGAGTGCTTTGTTAGATCACTCTGACTTCAGAGAATCAATCCAGAAGCACGACGCTCACCCAGAAAGGCGTTTCTCTAAACGATCTAAAGATACGCGTTTCCCTTTCCCCCCTGAGGTGGTCAAGCGCTGGACACAGTGTCCAAAGGTAGACCCCCCGATTTCCAAACTTGCAGCTAGATCCATAGTTGCAGTGGAGGATGGCGCTTCACTTAAAGATGCCAATGACAGACAGATGGACCTTTGGTTAAAATCTGTCTATGAAGCTATAGGCGCGTCGTTTGCTCCGGCATTCGCAGCCGTATGGGCACTCCAGGCTATTTCAGCTGGCTTAGCAAAAGTGGATGCTATCATGCATCCAGCAGTGCCGCAAGTGGCGCACCTTACCACGCAGATGTCGGCGTTTGCGTCTTACGCTATCAATGCGGTCCTAGAATCTACCAGTCGCACCTCAATGGCGTCCGCCAATTCGGTAGTTTTGCGCAGAGCCTTGTGGTTAAAGGACTGGAAAGCAGATGCTGGTTCCAAAAAATGTTTAACCAGTTTGCCTTTGTCTAGAGAGAGACTGTTTGGCGAGCCATTGGCTGACATCATTAAGCAGTCCAAGGGTAAAGACTCCTCTTTACCACAACCCAGAACACCCAAACCTCAGCAGAAAAAGTGGCAGCAGAGGTTTCAGTCCTTTCGAGGTTCGGGCAAGACACCATTTACCTCGTCCAAAGGGACTCAGAGGACGCAAAGAAACTCAGATTCGTGGCGGACTCACACACGCCCCAAGAAAGCAAATGGAGGTACCGCTTCCAAAGCGGCTACCTCATGACTTCCAGCCCCCCCCCTCCGCATCGCCGGTCGGGGGCAGGCTCTCCCGCTTTTCCGGCATTTGGATGTCACAGGTCAAAGACCGGTGGGTGACGGACATTTTGTCTCGCGGGTACAGAATCGAGTTCAATTCTCGTCCTCCAGCTCGGTTCTTCAGAACCTCCCCACGTCCAGACCGAGCAGATGCTCTGCTGCAGGCGGTGGATTCCCTAAAAGCGGAAGGAGTGGTTATCCCAGTCCCTCCTCAGGAACAAGGGCAAGGGTTTTACTCCAATCTCTTTGTGGTTCCAAAAAAGGACGGCTCGTTCCGTCCTGTTCTGGACCTAAAACGGCTCAACAAACATGTGCACGCCAGGAGGTTCCGGATGGAAACCCTCCGCTCTGTCATTGCCTCAATGTCCAGAGGAGACTTCCTTGCCTCAATAGACATCAAAGATGCTTATCTCCACGTGCCAATTGCTACAGAACATCAACGTTTTCTACGTTTTGTGA
The DNA here is from genome assembly GCF_048569485.1 of Anomaloglossus baeobatrachus. Classification (NCBI taxonomy): domain Eukaryota; kingdom Metazoa; phylum Chordata; class Amphibia; order Anura; family Aromobatidae; genus Anomaloglossus; species Anomaloglossus baeobatrachus. The sequence continues at coordinate 573,246,975 of NC_134356.1, forward strand.
TAGGAGACGACCATTTTCAGTTCGTAGCTCTTCCATTTGGTCTGGCGACAGCCCCACGGGTCTTCACCAAGGTCATGGCGGCGGTGGTAGCAGTCTTGCACTCTCAGGGACACTCGGTGATTCCTTACCTAGACGACTTATTGGTCAAAGCTCCCTCTCAGGAGGCATGCCAACTCAGCCTGAATGCTACGCTGGAGACTCTACAGTCTTTCGGATGGATCATCAACTTTCCAAAGTCGATCCTATCACCGACTCAGTCACTAACGTATCTTGGCATGGAGTTTCATACTCTAGCAGCGATAGTGAAGCTTCCGCTGGACAAGCAGCGGTCACTACAGACAGGGGTGCAATCTCTCCTGCAGGGCCAGTTGCATCCCTTGCGGCGCCTCATGCATTTCCTAGGGAAGATGGTGGCAGCCATGGAAGCAGTTCCCTTTGCGCAGTTTCATCTGCGCCCACTTCAATGGGACATTCTCCGCCAATGGGACGGGAAGTCAACGTCCCTGGACAGGAAAGTCTCGCTTTCCCAGACGGCCAAAGACTCTCTACAATGGTGGCTCCTTCCCACATCATTGTCTCAGGGAAGATCCTTCCTGCCCCCATCCTGGGCAGTAGTCACGACAGATGCGAGTCTGTCAGGGTGGGGAGCAGTATTTCTCCACCACAGGGCTCAGGGGACGTGGACTCCGCAGGAGTCCACCCTTCAGATCAATGTTCTGGAGATCAGAGCAGTGTATCTTGCTCTACTGGCCTTCCAACAGTGGCTGGAAGGAAAGCAGATCCGAATCCAATCGGACAACTCCACAGCGGTGGCATACATCAACCACCAAGGAGGGACGCGCAGTCGGCAAGCCTTCCAAGAAGTCCGGCGCATTCTAATGTGGGTGGAGGACAGAGCATCCACCATATCCGCGGTTCACATCCCAGGCGTAGAAAACTGGGAAGCAGACTTCCTCAGTCGCCAGGGCATGGACGCAGGGGAATGGTCCCTTCACCCGGACGTGTTTCAGGAAATCTGTCGCCGCTGGGGAGTGCCGGACGTCGACCTAATGGCATCCCGGCACAACAACAAGGTCCCGGCATTCATGGCGAGGTCGCGCGATCAAAGAGCTCTGGCGGCAGACGCCTTGGTTCAAGATTGGTCGCAGTTTCAGCTCCCATACGTGTTTCCGCCTCTGGCGCTCTTGCCCAGAGTGCTACGCAAGATCAGATCCGAGTGCAGCCGCGTCATACTCGTCGCTCCAGACTGGCCGAGGAGGTCGTGGTATCCGGATCTGTGGCATCTCACGATCGGTCGACCGTGGTCACTGCCAGACCGACCAGACTTACTGTCCCAAGGGCCGTTTTTCCATCAGAATTCTGCGGCCCTGAACCTGACTGTGTGGCCATTGAGTCCTGGATCCTAGCATCTGCTGGATTATCTCAGGGAGTCATTGCCACAATGAGACAAGCTAGAAAGTCGAATTCGGCTAAGATCTACCACAGAACGTGGAAGATTTTCTTGTCCTGGTGCTCTGCTCAGGGAGTGTCTCCCTGGCCATTTGCATTGCCCAAGTTTCTTTCCTTCCTGCAATCGGGGTTAGAAAAGGGCTTGTCGCTCAGCTCCCTTAAAGGGCAAGTTTCGGCACTATCCGTGTTTTTTCAGAAGCGTCTAGCACGTCTTCCTAAGGTGCGCACGTTCCTGCAGGGGGTCTGTCATATTGTGGCCCCGTACAAGCGACCGTTAGATCCATGGGATCTGAACAGGGTACTAGTTGCTCTCCAGAAGCCGCCCTTCGAGCCTCTGAAGGAAGTTTCCTTTTCTCGGCTGTCGCAGAAAGTGGCGTTTCTTGTTGCAATCACATCGCTTCGGCGAGTGTCTGAGCTGGCAGCTCTGTCATCTAAGGCTCCCTTCCTGGTGTTCCACCAGGACAAGGTTGTGCTGCGCCCCATTCCGGAGTTTCTCCCTAAGGTCGTATCCTCTTTTCATCTTAATCAGGATATTTCCTTGCCTTCTTTTTGCCCTCATCCGGTTCACCGGTATGAAAAGGCCTTACGTTTGCTAGATCTGGTGAGAGCACTCAGAATCTACATTTCCCGCACGGCGCCCATACGCCGTGCCGATGCACTTTTCGTCCTTGTCGCTGGTCCGCGCAAGGGGTTGCAGGCTTCTAAAGCCACCCTGGCTCGATGGATCAAAGAACCAATTCTAGAGGCCTACCGTTCTGCGGGGCTTCCGGTTCCTTCAGGGCTAAAAGCCCACTCCACCAGAGCCGTGGGTGCGTCCTGGGCATTACGTCACCAGGCTTCGGCTCAACAGGTGTGCCAGGCAGCTACCTGGTCCAGTCTGCACACTTTCACCAAGCATTATCAGGTGCATACCTATGCTTCGGCGGATGCCAGCTTAGGTAGAAGAGTCCTGCAGGCGGCAGTGACACCCCCGTAGGGGAGGGCTGTTTTGCAGCTCTAACATGAGGTATTTATTTACCCACCCAGGGACAGCTTTTGGACGTCCCAATCGTCTGGGTCTCCCAATAGAGCGCTGAAGAAGAAGGGAATTTTGTTACTTACCGTAAATTCCTTTTCTTCTAGCTCTTATTGGGAGACCCAGCACCCGCCCTGTTGTCCTTCGGGATGTTTTTTTGTTGTTTGCGGGTACACATGTTGTTCATGTTGAACGGTTTTTCAGTTCTCCGATGTTATTCGGAGTTAATTTGTTTAAACCAGTTATTGGCTTCCTCCTTCTTGCTTTGGCACTAAAACTGGAGAACCCGTGATACCACGGGGGGGTATAGCCAGAAGGGGAGGGGCCTTGCACTTTTAATGTAGTGCTTTGTGTGGCCTCCAGAGGGCAGTAGCTATACCCCAATCGTCTGGGTCTCCCAATAAGAGCTAGAAGAAAAGGAATTTACGGTAAGTAACAAAATTCCCTTCTTTCATATACCACTGATTCTCTTCATTGGTCCCCATAGGGATTGTTATTGATTAGTTTTATAGCGCATTCTGCCGGTATTGCACCAGGACACTAGCACATTATATGACATCACTCTGTACTGTGTAATCTGCACCAGTAACTCATGTTATCTATTTTTTTTAATAAAGCTTATTTTATTTGCACATTGCTGTCTCAGTCACTCTCCTGGTTTTGGTGTTTATTGCCTACACTTCAATGGAGATTTTTTTTTGTTTGTTTTGTTTTTTAGTCTCCTTTTGGTCAGTTGAACTTGCTATTGCTGATGTGTTTATACCATATACTGCAATACCACAGTATTGTAGCATACAGTGAGATCGTGGTCTCCTTTAGAAACTCGGCATGTAGCTGCACTTCAGAGGAGGACTAAGATGGATGTGATCTCATCATGGGGCGCCAGTATACACAAGTGTTTGTGTGCATTCCATTTAAATGCAGCTGTCACAGATTGACATGAGCATTGAAATGGTTAGCAGCCCCAACTAGGGTGCAGTTTACCCCAGATTAAGCTTCCCTCTCATTGTGTAAGCACACCGCTGTCAGCGAGAGTGACATGATTTGCAAGAGCGATGTCACTGCCATCTCTGCAAATCTCATGCAAGTGCACATAGTTCTGCTTCCCTCAGAGGGTGCAATGAAGTCGGGTACACGCTTGCCAACATAATCGGTGCATTGCACAGGGAGGCAGCAGTGGCACAACTCTGCCAGCCCGAGATCTGCAAAGAGCCGGTGGTAATGTTGCTCTTGCAAATCATGTCACTCATGGAGCGTGCCTACACAAGAGTGAGGACTAGTCCGGGGGAATCACTGCCTCTCTGACTAGTCACTCATTGACTTACATAGTGCTGGTTGTAAAGTTTGGTTTTACTCCTGTTTAACAATCATTAAGCAACAAAAGGGTCTTATTAAAATGTATGATAAAGGTGTAATACAATCATGGTGGTGGTGGTGGTATAAACGGCCAAGGGCAGCTGTCAGATTCACTGGAGGTAGTTTAGTCTTCTATTGGTGTCTATGAAACTCCTATTCTTAATCTCCAAAGAACTTCAATTAAATCCTGGTTTTGTTTGTTTTTTGTTTGTTTTTTTTTCTTTAGTTGCTTCTAAAGCTGGGTTCACACATAGCGACAACAACGTCGCTGTTACGTCACAGAAAATGGTGACATAACAGCGACCTTGTAAGTCGCTGTTATGATCGCTGCTTAGCTGTCAAACAGCAGAAGCAGCCGCGATCATAACGGCACGCGTCGCTGTGCTACATGTGCAGGGAGCCGGCACTGGCAGCGAGAGCGGCGGACGCTGGTAACTAAGGTAAATATCGGGTAACCAGGGAAAGGTCTTCTTCTTGGTTACCAGATGTTTACCCTGGTTACAGCTTACCGCAACTGCCAGACGCCGGCTCCTGCTCGCTTCATTTCGTCGCTCTCACGCTGTCACACACAGCGATGTGTGCGTCACAGCGGGAGAGCGACGACCAAAAAATGAAGCTGGACATTCAGCAATGACCAGCGACCTCACCGCAGGGGCCAGGGCGTTGCTGGATGTCACACACAGTGACAGCGACGGGACGTCGTTGCAACGTCACAGAAAATGGTGACGTAGCAGCGACGTCGTCGTCGCTGTGTGTGACACCACCCTAAAGCCTTAATGTTTGCTACTTTTTCCATACGTAGATAAGCTGATTTTGGGGGGAAAAAAATGTATGTTGTAGTTTTTGTTTTTTCCTTCCTATAAAGGTACCTCCACTGCAGGCTTGGTCAGGATTGACTAGTATTCAGACATTCAGTAGTATATATGATGAGGTTATTCCTATATGCACCACTCATTTAGGGTTTTTTTTCTGTTACAGACTCAGTATTCGTTTAAACAAGTTTTTGGAACACAATTGACACAAAAAGATGTTTTTGATGTTGTCGCTAAGCCTCTGGTGGAAGATCTAATTCGTGGTAAAAATGGTAAGTGCTTGTAGATACTTTTCAAAAATATTACAGGTATCGTTTATGCTCCCAGCTGAGTTGCTCTTATTTTCAGGGCTCCTTTTCACATATGGGGTGACTGGAAGTGGAAAAACGTACACAATGACTGGGTCTCCGGGACAAGGAGGACTGCTCCCCCGATGTCTGCACATGATCTTCAACAGCATCCGCGATTTCCAGGCTAAGAGATATGTAAGCCTGTACTTTATAGCATTATCGTATAATCTAGATATGGTGTGTGTTTGTGTATTTTATATATAATATATAGTTTTGTGATTAATATAATGTATTTTTAAGCTTGTAAATTTTGTGTTTTCAATCCTACCTTATCTCTGTAGGTTTTTAGGACAGATGACAAAAATGGCATAGAAGTGCAGAATGAGGTGGATGCGCTATTAGAGCGTCAGAAGAGAGATGCTCAGCCACAGGTAGTCCCAAGGACTCCTTTAGGGAGGTAAGCTTTAGCATATGTATGTTTTCCAATCCATCCAGATATTTGTACTGATATTTGTGTGTGTGTGTGTGTGTGTGTGTGTGTGTGTGTGTGTGTGTGTATAATATATACAATGGAGTGGTGCTTTAAATGTAACCCCCTGTTTTATACTCTCCTTTTGGCTGCTTCATCTTCTATCGCCGCTCTGATCTGTCTTGGTGATTTGTGACAGGTCAGTGTTTCATAGCGCACCGGAGGTCGCACCTCAATACATCCGAGATCCTGGTTCTCTTCCCATTCTGACTCTCCTAGACTTGCGTTGAGCACTTGTGACGTAACCTCTGACTTTGACTTCCGGTCAGTAAGAACTTACAGGCACAAGATAGCACTGCAGGACCGGAGCGGTGCCAAAAAAAAAAAAGGGAAGACTGTGGAAGGTGAGAATATCCAGTAAAATCCAAAAATTAGCGGCGTCTGGAGCGCTGCATGAGCTTAATCCACATAAGGTGTAGGTGAACTCTTTATTCACAACACATTTCTGGGACGGTCCATCTAATTCCTTGAGTGCAGTACACATTAGCTGACAGCGCACTATATACAGTGGTACGTCGGGTTTCATTGACTTTGGTTTTTGTTAGTTGCCTCGGTTTTCGTTTGTTTTTGTCGAAATTCCCACGTGACTACCCTGCTAATTTTGACAACACAGGGTGGAGCCACGCATTCTCGTGCCCATGTGGCATTGAGAGTATCACCCCGCGCATGAGTTTCAAAATGTATGTAACAAATGTAAGATAAAATGTACCATATTTTTCATTTTATAAGACGCACTGGATTATAAGACGCACCCCAAAATTAGAGAAAAAAAGCTAAAAAAATAAATAAAAAAATATGGGGTCTGTTTTGTAATCCGGTGCTGTCTTAGGGGGGAGGGGGGCAAGGGGGCTGCTGGAGTACTACGATGCTGCGGGCGGTGCAGAGGGGGGCCCAGATGCTCACTGTGAGCAGTGGCGCTGTGCTGCGGTGTGGCTTTGCTCTGTGCTTGGGAGAAGAGCAAAGAGAATGCGAAGTGTGTGCAAAGCAGTAATCAAAGCAAAAGGTTGCTACTTTGAAGAACCTAGAATATAAGACATATTTTCAGTTGTTTCACACTAAGTATTTCATGCCACATGTGTTAATTCATAGTTTTGATGCCTTCAATGTGAATCTACAATTTTCAGAGTCATGAAAATAAAGAAAACTCTTTGAATGAGGTGTGTCCAAACTTTTGGTCTGTACTGTTATTATTAAAAAAAAAAAAAAGCAGATGATTGCAACTTTTCTATATATACTGTGTGGTCTGCTAATGTGTATTGGCACCTGAGGAAAGGGGTGGACAGTCCCAGAAATGCGTTGTATTTAGCGTTGCCCTACACCTGTGTGGAGTAAGGTCCTGCAGCGCTCCAGACACCACTAATTTTTGGAATTTTACTGGATCTCTTCTTCCCTCTGGGGATACATGTGCAGTTCAATATACCAGATGGGAGGGAGATTCCAGCCCGGAGGGGTGCAGTGTTTCGTGGAACGACTAACAACGAGCAGGGCGACTCTGGGAACACCAATTCTTGGTCGGCTAGCGGCGACTGTGATTTCCAGAATAGCGATCTGGTGCTCCTCACTGGAGCGTTTTGGCGATTCTTTCATATTGCCTCTTCCTGTGTTGTCTGCCAGCACAACCATCATAGGTGAGTGGTACTCGCCTGTAGACCGCGCTCTCGTACATCCAGATACACACAGAAGCGCTCTTCTGGTTTTTTTTGTTTTTTTTTGTTTTCACATGTACATGGAAGGTGAGTATATGACAGGCTTTACTTTGAAGCGCCACCCCAGCGCTGAAAAACCACCAAAATCTGGGAGTGTTGCTTTAACAAACTGCCCAGTGAATAAACAGAAAATGTGAAATTGATCAGTACTTGGTGTGACCGGCCATTTTACTTTCTTTGTCGCTCCATTGGGAGACCCAGACAATTGGGTGTATAGCTTCTGCCTCCGGAGGCCACACAAAGTATTACACTTAAGTGTAAAGCCCCTCCCCTCTGCCTATACACCCCCCGTGCATCACGGGTTCCTCAGTTAGTTTACATGCTTTGTGCGAAGGAGGCTGACATGCACGCATAGCTCCACATCTTAGTCAGCAGCAGCTGCTGACTATGTCGGATGGAAGAAAAGAGGGCCCATAACAGGGCCCCCGGCATGCTCCCTTCTCACCCCACTCTTGTCGGCGGTGTTGTTAAGGTTGAGGTATCCATTGCGGGTACGGAGGCTGGAGCCCACATGCTGTTTTCCTTCCCCATCCCTTTAGGGCTCTGGGTGAAGTGGGATCCTAATCGGTCTCCAGGCACTGAGACCGTGCTCCATCCGCAGCCCCTGGGGACTCTGCTGGACAAGGAGCCGAGTATCGTCAGGGACAAGGCCCTGCTACTTTGAGGTACTCTGTGTCCCCGTGGGGACCGCGCACAGAAACACTGCAGCATTGCTGGGTGTGTTAGTGCGCCGGGGACCGCAGCGCTGACCGCGCTTGTGCCATCACACACTGCAGCGTGGCTGGGTGTGTTAGTTTATTGGGGACTACCGCGCTGATCGCGCGCTGCCATTTCACACTGCAGCGCGGCTGGGAGTGTTAGTGCGCCGGGGACTACCGCGCCGACCGCGCTTATACGCCGGCCGCGCTTATAACTTTAGTCCCCGGCTTTTGCGGCCTAGTCTCACTTTTTTCCCGCCCCCAGGCCTGCCAGTCAGGGGAAGGGCGGGACGCTGCACAGGACGTCAGCGCTGAGGGCTGGAACATGCTTTGCATACTCCACCCCCCTCACTGAGCACAGTGGGACGCCAGATTCCCGCACTTTCTAGGGCACGCCCACGGCCCCCTCCTCTCCACAGGACGCCGGCAGCCATTCCTGTCAGCTCTTCTGACGCTGGAGAGGGGAGACAAGCTCTGGGAGACCCAGGCAGGGATTCTGGTGATCACACAACCGCTTTGAGCGGGCGGTAAGCAGCACCTGAGGTGCTGGCCCCACTAGTGCAGTAGTGTACATATAGATTTATATGCTTATAGGCTATACTTTACACTGTATGGTCGCACGGTTGATTTTTGGCTATATACCCTCCTGGATTGCTCAGAGGAGACAACAGCATGTCGTCCGCAAAAAGCAAGGGTGCCAAAGCACAGGCTTACTATGCTGCCTGCGCCGCATGTACGGCTATACTACCGGCAGGTGCCACCGACCCTCATTGTGTGCAATGCTCGGCCCCTGTGGCACTTTCTCAGCCGGAGCCTCTGCTAAGGGTGGCCCAGGGGGAACCACCTGTTAACACTGTCCAGGTGACGGGGACGGAGTTTGCAGTTTTTACTGATAGACTTTCTGAGACTATAGCTAGGATACTAGAAGCCTTGCAGTCCAGACCGGTATCTCAGACCATGGGCACTGTTGAATCATTGCACCCTGGTCCCCCTCAGTTGGAACAACAATGTGCTCCCGGGGTGTCTCATAGATCCCAGAGTGAGGTCTCTGACACGGACCGCAGCCCCAGACCGCCTAAGCGAGCTCGCTGGGAAATTCCCTCGACATCATCACATTGTTCAGGGTCTCAGCGGGAGGACTCTCTGTATGATGAAGCGGAGGTAGCTGATCAGGATTCTGATCCTGAGGCCGCTCTCAACCTAGATACTCCTGATGGGGACGCCATAGTGAATGATCTTATCGCGTCCATCAATCAAATGTTGGATATTTCTCCCTCAGCTCCTCCAGTGGAGGAGTCAGCTTCTCAGCAGGAGAAATTCCGTTTCAGGTTCCCCAAGCGTACAACGAGTATGTTTCTGGACCACTCTGACTTCAGAGAGGCAGTCCAGAAACACCGAGCTTGTCCAGATAAGCGTTTTTCCAAGCGCCTTAAGGATACACGTTATCCCTTCCCCCCTGACGTGGTCAAGGGCTGGGCTCAGTGTCCCAAGGTGGATCCTCCAATCTCTAGACTGGCGGCTAGATCCATAGTTGCAGTGGAAGATGGGGCTTCACTCAAAGATGCCACTGACAGACAGATGGAGCTCTGGTTGAAATCCATCTATGAAGCTATCGGCGCGTCTTTTGCTCCAGCATTCGCAGCCGTATGGGCACTCCAAGCTATCTCAGCGGGTCAAGCGCAAATTGACGCAGTCACACGTACGTCTGCGCCGCAAGTGGCGTCCTTAACCTCTCAGACGTCGGCATTTGCGTCCTACGCTATTAATGCTGTCCTGGACTCTGCGAGCCGTACGGCGGTTGCATCCGCCAATTCGGTGGCAATACGCAGGGCCTTGTGGCTACGGGAATGGAAGGCAGATTCGGCTTCCAAAAAGTGCTTAACCAGTTTGCCATTTTCAAGCGACCGCTTGTTTGGTGAGCGATTGGATGAAATCATCAAACAATCCAAGGGAAAGGATACATCCTTACCCCAGGCCAAACCAAACATACCCCAACAGAGGAGGGGTCAGTCGAGGTTTCGGTCCTTTCGGGGCGCGGGCAGGTCCCAATTCTCCTCGTCCAAAAGGCCTCAGAAGGATCAGAGGAACTCCGATTCATGGCGGTCTAAGTCACGTCCTAAAAAGACCGCCGGAGGTACCGCTACCAAGGCGGCTTCCTCATGACTTTCGGCCTCCTCACACCGCATCCTCGGTCGGTGGCAGGCTCTCCCGCTTTGGCGACACCTGGCTGCCACAGGTAAAAGACCGTTGGGTGAGAGACATTCTGTCTCACGGTTACAGGATAGAGTTCAGCTCTCGTCCTCCGACTCGATTCTTCAGAACATCTCCGCCTCCCGAGCGAGGCGATGCTCTTCTGCAGGCGGTAGGCACTCTGAAGGCAGAAGGAGTGGTGGTCCCGGTTCCTCTTCAGCAACAGGGTCACGGTTTTTACTCCAACTTGTTTGTGGTTCCAAAGAAGGACGGGTCTTTCCGTCCTGTCCTGGACCTAAAACTGCTCAACAAACACGTAAAGACCAGGCGGTTCGGGATGGAATCCCTCCGCTCCGTCATCGCCTCAATGTCCCAAGGAGATTTCCTTGCATCGATCGATATCAAAGATGCTTATCTCCACGTACCGATTGCTCCAGAGCATCAGCGCTTCCTGCGCTTCGCCATAGGAGACGAACACCTTCAGTTCGTGGCACTGCCTTTCGGCCTGGCGACAGCCCCACGGGTTTTCACCAAGGTCATGGCTACAGTAGTAGCGGTCCGCCACTCTCAAGGACACTCGGTGATCCCTTACTTAGACGATCTGCTTGTCAAGGCACCCTCTCAAGAGGCATGCCAACACAGCCTCAACGCTACTCTGGAGACTCTCCAGAGTTTCGGGTGGATCATCAATTTTCCAAAGTCAAATCTGACACCGGCCCAATCGCTGACATATCTTGGCATGGAGTTTCATACCCTCTCAGCGATGGTGATGCTTCCGCTGAACAAACAGCGGTCACTGCAGACAGGGTTGCAATCTCTCCTTCAAGGTCAGTCACACCCCTTGAGGCGCCTCATGCACTTCCTAGGGAAGATGGTCGCAGCAATGGAGGCAGTCCCTTTCGCGCAGTTTCACCTGCGTCCTCTTCAATGGGACATCCTACGCAAATGGGACAGGAAGTCGACGTCCCTCAACAGGAACGTGTCCCTCTCTCAGGCAGCCAAAGCTTCCCTTCGGTGGTGGCTTCTTCCCACTTCATTGTCGAAGGGGAAATCCTTCCTACCCCCATCCTGGGCGGTGGTCACGACGGACGCGAGTCTGTCAGGGTGGGGAGCAGTCTTTCTCCACCACAGGGCTCAGGGTACGTGGACTCAGCAAGAGTCCTCCCTTCAGATCAATGTTCTGGAGATCAGGGCAGTGTATCTTGCCCTAAAAGCGTTCCAGCAGTGGCTGGAAGGCAAGTAGATCTGAATTCAGTCGGACAACTCCACAGCGGTGGCTTACATCAACCACCAAGGCGGAACACGCAGTCGGCAAGCCTTCCAGGAAGTCCGGCGGATTTTGATGTGGGTGGAAGCCATGGCCTCCACCATATCCGCAGTTCACATCCCGGGCGTAGAAAACTGGGAAGCAGACTTTCTCAGTCGCCAGGGCATGGACGCAGGGGAATGGTCCCTTCACCCGGACGTGTTTCAGGAGATCTGTTGCCGCTGGGGGATGCCGGACGTCGACCTAATGGCGTCTCGGCACAACAACAAGGTCCCGGCATTCATGGCACGATCTCACGATCACAGAGCTCTGGCGGCAGACGCCTTAGTTCAGGATTGGTCGCAGTTTCAACTCCCTTATGTGTTTCCACCTCTGGCACTGTTGCCCAGAGTGTTACGCAAGATCAGGTCAGACTGCCGCCGCGCCATTCTCGTCGCTCCAGACTGGCCGAGGAGGTTGTGGTACCCGGATCAGTGGCATCTCACGGTGGGCCAACCGTGGGCACTACCAGACCGACCAGACTTGCTGTCTCAAGGGCCATTTTTCCATCTGAATTCTGCGGCCCTCAACCTGACTGTGTGGCCATTGAGTCCTGGATCCTAGCGTCTTCAGGGTTATCTCAAGAGGTCATTGCCACTATGAGACAGGCCAGGAAACCAACGTCTGCCAAGATCTACCACAGGATGTGGAAGATATTCTTATCTTGGTGCTCTGATCAGGGGTTTTCTCCCTGGCCATTTGCCTTGCCCACTTTTCTTTCCTTTCTTCAATCAGGATTGGAAAAAGGTTTGTCGCTCGGCTCCCTTAAGGGACAAGTCTCAGCGCTCTCTGTGTTCTTTCAGAAGCGTCTTGCCAGGCTTTCTCAGGTACGCACGTTCCTGCAGGGGGTTTGTCACATAGTCCCTCCTTACAGGCGGCCGTTAGAACCCTGGGATCTGAACAAGGTTCTGATGGCCCTTCAGAAGCCACCTTTCGAGCCGTTGAAGGATATTTCTCTTTCTCGCCTTTCGCAGAAGGTGGTCTTCCTAGTAGCAGTCACATCACTTCGGAGAGTGTCTGAGCTAGCAGCGCTGTCATGCAAGGCTCCTTTCCTGGTGTTTCACCAGGACAAGGTGGTGCTGCGCCCGGTTCCGGAATTTCTTCCTAAGGTGGTATCCACCTTTCATCTCAATCAGGATATCTCCTTACCCTCTTTTTGTCCTCATCCAGTTCATCAATGTGAAAGGGATTTGCATTTGTTAGATCTGGTGAGAGCGCTCAGAATCTACATTTCCCGTACGGCGCCCCTGCGCCGCTCGGAGGCACTCTTTTTGTCCTTGTCGCTGGTCAGCGTAAGGGGTCACAGGCTTCCAAATCCACCCTGGCTCGGTGGATCAAGGAACCAATTCTCGAAGCCTATCGTTCTTCTGGACTTCCGGTTCCCTCAGGGCTGAAGGCCCATTCTACCAGAGCCGTGGGTGCGTCCTGGGCTTTGCGGCACCAGGCTACGGCTCAGCAGGTGTGCCAGGCGGCTACCTGGTCGAGCCTGCAGACTTTCACCAAACACTATCAGGTGCATACCTATGCTTCGGCGGAGGCCAGCCTAGGTAGGCGAGTCCTGCAGGCGGCGGTTGCCCACCTGTAGGAAAGGGCCGTTTTACGGCTCTATTACGAGGTATTATTTTACCCACCCAGGGACAGCTTTTGGACGTCCCAATTGTCTGGGTCTCCCAATGGAGCGACAAAGAAGAAGGGAATTTTGTTTACTTACCGTAAATTCCTTTTCTTCTAGCTCCAATTGGGAGACCCAGCACCCGCCCTGTTCCCTTCGGGCTGTTGTTTTTTCGTGTACACATGTTGTTCATTTTGAATGGTTTCAGTTCTCCGAAATTTATTCGGATTGAAGTTACTTTAAACCATTTTATTAGCTTTCCTCCTTCTTGCTTTTGCACTAAAACTGAGGAACCCGTGATGCACGGGAGGGTGTATAGGCAGAGGGGAGGGGTTACACTTTTTAAAGTGTAATACTTTGTGTGGCCTCCGGAGGCAGAAGCTATACACCCAATTGTCTGGGTCTCCCAATTGGAGCTAGAAGAAAAGGAATTTACGGTAAGTAAACAAAATTCCCTTCTTTGTTGCGCCTTGGAACAGCCGAATTGCTCGGATCTGGGCAGTCCTTGGCTCGAGGGGTCCCGGACACCATCAGACAGTTTTTAAATGAAAAATAAAATAAGTCTGACTACGCTATTTGCGGTTTGCGGCCAGGCATGATAGGGCCACTGCTGAAAGTTCCCACTGGGGATGATAGATGGGGGCAGCGTGGATGGTGGAGCCCTCCGCGAGCAGGGCTTTTCAACATGGGTAGGTGAAGGGTTAACATGGAGGCACGCGGCACTGAAGCAGTCCAGACAAGGAGAGCAGTTTGATGGTGTTTACTCACTGGTTCGACACCCTGAGACGTACTGGGTTCCAGGTGCGCCCTTGTCCTGTGTATGTGGGTCCTCCCTGGCGATGGCGTGGAGCACTTGGAGGTCCTCCTGGTATCTGGGTCCTGCCACAGGCGGCTTAGACTATTTAAGGGAATGTGTCCCAGTCCCCACTTTGCTTTTGATGCCTGGAAACCCACCCGCCTGGCAGAGTTAACAGAAGGCTTGAAGTCGGTGTCTGTTCTAGGGATCTGCACCCCGTGTGTGCAAAGTACTGTGAGCTTTGGATGTCAACCCCACAGGGTCCCTCTGTCCTTGGGGTTTGCGCTCTCACTCCACAGCTACTTTCCTCCTCTGAGTGGCAGTTCTTACAACTCTAGTATTTGCAGTGTCTTTCCTTCTTTCTGTGTGTCTCAAGAGTCTCTGGTCTGTCTTGGCACCCTTCCTCTTTCACTTCTACTCCTAACACTCCCCAGGTCACTATCTCCTCCCCCAGGTTTGGTCTCTTCCTCCCAGTTTGCTCCCTGTTATCTACAGTTCCCAACACTGTCATCTGGCTAAATGAGGCTCCCAACCGGGTACAGCGAGTGTAAATGTGTGTGTGTGTGTGTGTGTGTGTGTGTGTGTGTGTGTGTGTGTGTGTGTGTGTAGTGGCTAGCACAGTTGGGCTATGTGCCCACGTTTCGTTCTGTCCCTGCAGAAATTTCTGCAGCGATTTGAACAGCACATGTGCTCTTCAAATCGCTGCAGAAACAGTCCGTACTGAAACCCGATTTCATGCACTCTGGATGCAGCCCCTCCCATAGACAGAGCAGGGGCTGCATGCAAAGCGCATGAAAGAAGTGACCTGTCACTTCTTAGAACGCTGCGCTTCGGCAGCACCCAAAGCGGTGCATTCTAATACGCCATGTGGGCATGGATAATGCACAATCTTCATAGATTGTGCTGGGGACGCAGGATGCATGCAGTTACGCTGCGGTGCAGATCGCAGCATAACTGCATGTAATACGCACACGTGGGCAAAGAGCCTTATGTTGGACTTGGGCTCTTACCTTATTTATGTGACACCTGGTTACCGCAGGGGCGTCACACTTTCAAAATAATATGAATGCATCAAATCTTCTAGATACTCTTGGAGACACTATTTGATAAAAAAAAAAAAAAAATGGGAAGGGAGGTTGTTCCAAACATCTTGGATAATTAAAAGATCTTCTGGGTATATAGTTTTAAGGCCCCGTCACACTAAGCAACATCGCTAGCAACATCGCTGGTAACGAACAACTTTTGTGACGTTGCTAGCGATGTTGCTGTGTGTGACATCCAGCAACAACCTGGCCCCTGCTGTGAGGTCGTTGGTTGTTGCTGAATGTCCTGGGCCATTTTTTAGTTGTTGCTGTCCCGCTGTGAAGCACAGATCGCTGTGTGTGACAGCGAGACAGCAACAACTAAATGTGCAGTGAGCAGGAGCCGGCTTCTGCTGAGGCTGGTAACTAATGTAAACATCGGGTAACCAAGAAGCCCTGTCCTTGGTTACCCGATATTTACCTTTGATACCAGCCTCCCCCGCTCTCACTGCCTGTGCTGCCGGCTCCTGCTCTGTGCACAGATAGCTGCAGCACACATCAGGCAATTAACCCGATGTGTGCTGTAACTAGGAGAGCAAGGAGCCAGCGCTCAGTGTGCGCTGCTCCCTGCTCTGTGCACATTTAGCTGCAGCACACATCGGGTTAATTAACCTGATGTGTGCTGTAACTAGGAGACTGGGGGCTGGTCACTGGTTGCTGGTGAGCTCACCAGCAACTCGTGTAGCCACGCTCCAGCGATCCCTGCCAGGTCAGGTTGCTGGTGGGATCGCTGGAGCGTCGCAGTGTGACAGCTCACCAGCAACCTCCTAGCAACTTACCAGCGATCCCTATCGTTGTTGGGATCGCTGGTAAGTTGCTTAGTGTGACTGGACCTTTACACCACTACTTCTGTTTCCATGTAATCTCAAACAGATTAGATCAGGGCACTGTGGGAGCCACATAATCACTTCAAGGACTCCTTGTTCTTTGCTGAAACTGGTTCTTAATTATCTTAGCGGTCTTCCTTATGTAGTATCCACCTCTGTGCCCTGCAATGAGCGTAACATCCGGTCTGTTGTGTGCTTACAAATAGTAAGCCGGCAACAGAGCAGTGCCACTATCCCGGGCGGTCCAAGAGATTAGCACCACCCGCAGGTGATGTCACTTGTCTCTCCAGGTATAGTGACACCGCTCTGCTGCCGACTCATTACTAGTCATAAGCTGACAACAGTCCGGACGCTGCGCTCATCGCACAGGGCACAAAAGGAGATATAGTGCATGTTTGTTTTTTTTTTATTTTAATATGTTCAAAAATAAACCCATAAATAAGTGTGGTACCGTATTTTTCGGACTATAACACGCACCCTGGTTTTAGAGGAGGAAAGTAGGAAAATACAATTTTAAGCAAAAAATGTGGTCATGACACAGTTATGGGGCAAGGATCTGCTGCTGACACTGCTATGGGGTAATGTCCCCAAATTCTCTTCGAAGGTACCCCATCCTGGTAATGATCCTCCTGCCTTGTATATACAGTATATGTCCCTCATCCTGGTATAGCCCACATCCTGCTATATACAGTCATCCTGGCATATGGCCGCATCCTGCTATATACTGGCATATGGCCCCATCCTGCTCATAATATACCCTCATCCTGCTCAAAATATACCCCCGTCCTGCTTATAATATACCGCGATCCTGCTATACACCCCCCATCCTGGTATACGGCCCGCATCCTGTGGCACATAAAAAAAAAAAAACATTCATACTCACCTTACCTCACTCCCTGCAACATCACTCGTCCTCCCGCCTGTGTCAGCAGCAGCGCCGTTGAGTGGAGCCGTACCCGTTCCCCTGCAGCATCGCTCGTCCTCCTGTCTGTGCTGGCAGCGGCTGCGTGTGGACACGTGCGCACAGCGATGTCATTTTTGTGCGCACCGCTAGTCTCCACACAGCAGCCGCCGCCGACACAGACAGGAGGACATCGCAGTGCTGCAGGGATTGTGGCTGGTGAGTATACTGATTCACTGCACCCCGCGCTGATGATGATGCGGGGGGGGCAGTGAATACAGCGGCACATGATCACTCCAGGCTGTAGTTGCCAGGGGTGATCACGCAGGTCGGCTGTTTATCCTTCGCCTATCATACCTCCCACCTGTCAGCGCCGGCTTCAGTGCAGTGACCCGCTCCACCGCAGCACCCCCATTCCCCGCAGCCCTAATTCAGACTATAAGACGCACCCCCCCCCCCCCCGCTTTCCCCCAACGTTTGGGGGGAAAAAAGTGCGTCTTATAGTCCGAAAAATACGGTAACCTATACAAAAGATTTCATATTACATGGAGCAGAAAAATATAAAGGATTCTCTGGTTATAGAAGACATGTAAAATACAGTATATTTTTTTTTTTCTTCATCGTTCCTTATGGGAGACCCAGACCATGGGTGTATAGCTTCTGCCTCCGGAGGACACACAAAGTACTACACTAAAAGTGTAGCTCCTCCCTCCGAGCATATACACCCCCCGGATGACAAATCCACCCAGTTCAATGCTTTGTGTTCAGGAGGTCACACACACTCATGCATCCTCTGAATTTTGATTTTTGATTTCAAAGATTTGGAAGAAAAGCGGGACCAATCTGGACTCCCGGCATGTCCCTTCTCACCCCACTGTGTCGGCGGTGTTGTTAAGGTTGATTTTACAAGGCTGGAGCCTTCATATGCCGCGCTCCTTCACCATCCCCTGAGGCTCTGGCTTGAAGTGGGAGCCATCACGGTTCTCACTGCTTTGCAGGAGACCGGTCTCCATCCGCAGCCCTTTCAGGATCCTGCCGGACGGAGCGTTTAACCCCCCCCAGGGACCTGGCACCTGCGTCTCACAAGCTAAGTACTGAGACGTTATTACCACAAAAAGTGGTCTTTCCAGGGGTCCCTTGTACTTGGGGGGAGTGTGTTATATGACTGTGTTAACATTTCCGGCCGGTTCTCCAGTTTTCTCTGGAGAACCGCGCCGATGGTGCCTGCACGCTGGCCGCATGGAAAAATCTAGGCCCCGGCTTCAGTTGCGGCCTACTTTCGGTTTCACTGCCCCTGCATGTCAGTCATGCAGAGGGACAGTGCAGCTCCGCCCAGCGGCTGTTCAGCACAGGGAACGGACACTCCTCACTGAGGAAAGATTCCCTCCCCTGTATGCCTCATTTGCCCTCCGGATCTCGCTCTCAGAGTAGGCCCCGCCCCCTCTCCTCGCTCCGGCGCCATTTTATCAGCGTTCTCAATGTCTGCATATCCACATTGTGACAAATGGGGGCCTGGGCTGGGGGATCTGGAGGGCACAGAGATGTCTCTATGTTAAACGGTCTGGCAAGCCACAACCTCCGGTTGTGCAGCTGCTTATATACACTGTTTATATACTCTGCTGGGGGTCATTCTGGACAGAGCCCCCACTTCTGCAGCATGTCTCACATCAGAGCAAGGCTGCAAGGCTGTTCTTAATATGCACTGCATGTAGACTCGTACTGCCTGTACCGAGCACATAACCACATTGTGATGCTTGCTCTAACATAGTGGTCCCTCAGCCTGGAAGCTCATCAGTGGTCCCTCCAGCTGCTCCGGCTCCGGTGGCTGAACCCCCGGTTTGGGTAGAATCCCTCTCTCCAGGGGACAGCTGTCCCGGACTCTGCTGAGCATGCATCAGCCCCCTTCTCAGGGCGCTTCTGCTGCTACGGCTCGCTCAGCAAAGCTCACAGAGGATTGTTCATCTGGTCTCAGTCCCCGTCCTCCTAAAATGGAGACGCAGGGTCCCCTTTCCTTCCTCGTCCCGCAGCTCTGATTTTACGAGCGGACTCGCAGGACGAGGAGGATGCCTTTACTAGGGGCTCGGACGCTACTTCATGTATTGATTTGTCCGATGGTGACGCAGATGCTAATGATTTGATTGCGTCCATTATATTTGTACTGGACCTCAATCCGCCTGTATCAGGGGAGCATCCCCCTCTTCAGTATACCTTAAGAGAACAAGGAGTGTGTTCCTTAACCACTCCAGTTTTTCAGGCCACTGTGACCAAGCCCAGAGCCTGTCCTGACAGACGCTTCCCAAAGCGTGGTTCTGATGACTGTTTCTCCCTTCCACCAGAGGTGGTCAAGGAGTGGGGTCATTCACCAAGGGTGGACCCTCCGGTGTCTAGACTTTCAGCCACGACAGTTGTATCAGTGGCTGACGGCACCTCTCTAAGGATCCCTCTGTCCGCCAGGTTGACCTTCTGGCCAAATCTATATATGAGGCGGCAGGGGCCTCGTTCTCCCCATCTTTTGCAGCAGTGCGGGCTCTCAAAGCCATCTCTGCTTCTCTGGAGGAGATGCATTCCCTCACCAGGGACTTTATGCCCGAAATGGTTTCCTTAACTTCCAGGCTCCAGTCTTTTCATCCTATGCCATGTCTGCCATGCTGGAGACTGTCACCGCACTGCGGTGGCCTCGGCTACTTCCCTCGCTATCCGCAGGCTCCTGTGGCTTCGAGAGTGGAAGGCAGATGCTTCTTAAGAAGTTCCTTGCTGGGCTCCCTTTTGCTGGGACCAGTCTATTCGGTGATCAACTGGATGAAATTATTTAAGGAAGCTTTTGGCAGGAAGAGTACTTCCATGCCACAAACCAAAACCAGGAAACCTGTCCAGGGCAGGAACCAGTCGAGGTTTCGTTCCTTTCGTTCCTCTAACTGGTCGTCCTCTAAGCCCTCGGCCTCGTCCACTAACTCAGCCAAGGTCCGTAAACCAACTGGCGCATGAAGCCGCGTCCTCAGAAGTCCGCAGGAGCTGCTGCCACCAAGGCAGCCTCCTCTTGATTATCTGGCCGCGCCAGCAACGTCCTTGGTCGGTGGCAGGCTCGCCCACTTGGGCGACGTGTGGTTTCAACACGTCTTCGATCAGTGGGTGTGGGTTACCATCTCCCACGGCTACAGAATAGAATTCTATCCAGCCCGCCAAACAGATTTTTTTCTGTCAACTCCCCCCTGCTCCAAGGCATTCTTGCAGGCCAGTGGAGTAATTGTACCAGTTCCCGACTGGGAATGGTTCTGAGATTTCTACTCAAATCTCTTCCTAGTCCCCGAAAAGGACGGTGCCTTCCGACCTGGATCTCAAGCTTCTCAACAAGCCTGTTCAGGTGCGGCGTTTTTGCATGGAATCTCTGCGATCAGTCAATGACCCAAGGAGATTTCTTAGCATCCATCGACATCAGAGATGTCTAGCCGCATGTGCCAATCGCAGTTTCACACCAGCGTTGGCTACGTTTTGTAATCGGAGAGGAACATTTCCAATTCGTGGCTCTCCCCTTCGGGTTAGCCACGGCCCCTCGTGTATTCACCAAGGTCATGGCAGCAGTGGCTGCGGTTCTGCGCCTCCAGGGGTCGGCAGTGATTCCTTACCTGGACGACCTTCTAGCAAGGCTTCATCCAGTGCAGACTGTCAGCGGAGTGTCTCGCTCACTCTCACCACGCTTGCAAGTCCACTCTGACCTCGACCCAGGAACTTACGTACCTAGGGATGCAATTCAAGACTCTGCTGGCACTTGTGAAGCTGCCCTTAGTCAAACAGCAGTCCCTTCATCTGGCGGTTCGCTCTCTGCTGAGGCTCCGCCGTCATTCCATCAGGCACCTCATGCAGGTGCTGGGTCAGATGGTGGCGTCAATGGAAGCGGTTCCCTTTGCCAGTTCCATCTGCGTCCCCTGCAGCTGGACATTCTCCGCTGTTAGGACAAGCGGACCTCTTCCTTGCACAGGCTGGTGGCTCTGTCGCCACAGTCCAGGAGCTCTCTTTAGTGGTGGCTTCGGCCCCTCTCTGTCCCAGGGACGCTACTTTCTGGCCCCGTCCTGGATGATTCTCACCACGGATGCCAGTCTATCCGGCTGGGGAGCAGTGTTTCTCCACCACCGAGCACAGGGCACTTGGACTCCGTCCGAATCAGCCCTCTCGATCAATGTGCTGGAAATCAGAGCTGTGCTCCTAGCTCTCGTAGCTTTTCGCCACCTGTTGGCGGGCAAGCACATTCGAGTCCAGTCAGACAACGCGACAGCAGTTGCCTACATCAATCACCAGGGCGGGACTCGCAGCCGCCTGGCAATGTTGGAAGTTCAACGTATCCTTCAGTGGACTGAGGACTCCAAGTCCACCATATCCGCAGTCCACATCCCAGGCGTAGAAAACTGGGAGGCAGATTATCTAGCCGTCAAACCGTGGACAGCGGCGAGTGGGCCCTGCATCCGGCAGTGTTCCGGTCAATCTGTCGCAAGTGGGGCACTCCGGAAGTGGATCTAATGGCATCCCGGCACGACAACAAGGTCCCGGTTTACGTGGCTCGCTCCCACGATCCTCAGGCCTTGGCGGCGGACGTGCTGGTTCAGGATTGGTCCCAGTTCCGTCTGGCCTACGCGTTTCCCCCTCTAGCTCTCTTGCCCAGAGTCCTGCGCAAGATCAGAATGGAGGGCCGTCGGGTCGTACTCATCGCCCCAGACTGGCCCAGGCGAGCTTGGTTCCCAGACCTGCTCCGTCTGTCCGTAGAGGTGCCGTGGCATCTCCCGGACCGCCCAGATCCTCACAGGGTCCGTTTTCCGCCAGAATTCTGCGGCTCTCAGATTGACGGCGTGGCTCTTGAGCCCTGAATCCTTACGGCTTCAGGCATTCCTTCCGAGGTCATCTCCATTATGACTCAGGCTCGGAAGTCTTCCTCGGCCAGGATTTACCACAGGACTTGGAGAATTTTCCTGTCCTGGTGTCGCTCTTCCGGCCATGCTCCTTGGCCGTTTTCCTTGCCGACCATCCTGTCCTTTCTACAGTCCAGTCTGCAGCTAGGACTGTCCCTCAATTCCCTCAAGG
This sequence comes from Anomaloglossus baeobatrachus, assembly GCF_048569485.1. Lineage (NCBI taxonomy): Eukaryota > Metazoa > Chordata > Amphibia > Anura > Aromobatidae > Anomaloglossus > Anomaloglossus baeobatrachus. The sequence continues at coordinate 573,268,614 of NC_134356.1, forward strand.
GACAGGTCTCGGCTCTGTCAAGTGTTGTTCCAGCGGCGTATCGCCCGACTGGCCCAGGTGCGCACCTTCATGCAGGGCGCATCTCACATCATTCCGCCTTACCGGCGGCCTCTGGATCCCTGGGACCTTAATCTGGTCCTCACGGCCTTACAGAAACCCCCCTTTGAGCCTCTTAGGGAGGTTTCGTTGTTTCGTCTTTCACAGAAAGTGGTCTTTCTGGTGGCCATAACTTCTCTCAGGAGAGTCTCTGATTTGACTGGGCTCTCTTCGGAGTCACCTTTTTTGGTTTTCTTTGTCGCTCCATTGGGAGACCCAGACAATTGGGTGTATAGCTTCTGCCTCCGGAGGCCACACAAAGCATTACACTTTAAAAAGTGTAACCCCTCCCCTCTGCCTATACACCCTCCCGTGCATCACGGGCCCATCAGTTTTTTGCTTTGTGTTGAAGGAGGCAGACACATTCACGCAAGCTCCACATTTTAGTCAGCAGCAGCTGCTGACTTTATCGGATGGAAGAAAAGAGGGCCCCTAACAGGGCTCCCGGCATGCTCCCTTCTCACCCCACTCTGGTCGGCGGTGCTGTTAAGGTCGAGGTACCCATTGCGGGTACAAAGGCTGGAGCCACATGCCGTTATCCTTCCCCATCCCTTAGGGGCTCTGGGTGAAGTGGGATCCTAACCGGTCACCATACACTGGGACCGGGCTCCCTCCGCAGCCCCTGGGGGAATCTGACGGACAGGAGACCGGGTATCATCAGGGACAGGCTCTGCTACTCTGAGGTATTCTGTGTCCCCTTGGGGACGGCGCATAGAGCGCCTGTGTAACGGACGCTGCAGCAGCTGCTGGGTGTTTTTTGTCACCGGGACTACCGCGCCGACCGCGCTTGTTTCCCGGCCACGTTACTAACTTTAGTCCCCGGCTTTTGCGGCCTAGTACCGCATACTCCCGCCCCCGGGCCTGCCAGTCAGGGGTAAGGGCGGGACACTATACTGGACGTCAGCGGTGAGGGCTGGAGCATACTTGGGTATCCTCCTCCCCCCCTCACTGAGCACTGCGGGGCACCAGATTCCCGCACTTTCTGAGGCACGCCCACGGCTCCCTCCTCCTCTCAGAACGCCGGCAGCCATTGCTATCAGCACTTCTGCCGGTGGAGACCGAGCTCCACAGCTCTGGGAGGCCCAGGCAGGGAATCTGGTGGACACACAACCGCTGAGGGCGGTCGGTAAGCCGCACCTGTTACTAGGTGCTGGCCCCCCTGGGTGCCGAAGTGTGTATATATATATATCCTTATATTGTATACATTTACTCTGTTCGGCCGCATTATTTGCTTTTGGCTATATACCCTCACTGTTTGCTCTAAGAGGAGACAACAGCATGTCGTCCGCAAAAAGCAAGGGTGCCAAGGCACAGGCTTATTTTGCAACCTGTACCTCTTGTGCGGCTATGTTACCTGCAGGTTCCACCTACCCTCATTGTGTGCAATGCTCGGCCCCTGTGACACTCACTCAGCCGGAGCCTCAGCCACTGGTGGGACCCTCGGCCCAGGTAGAACCACCGGCTACCACTGTCCAGGTGGCAGGGACAGAGTTTGCAATGTTGGCTGAGAAACTTTCTGAGTCACTTTCTCAATCCATGGCTCAGTCTATGGATAGATGGTCTGCTAAGATACTTGAAGCTTTGCAGCACAGACCGGTAACACAGGCCCCGGGCACTGTTGAATCATTGCCCCCAGGCCCCCCTCGGTCGGAGCAGCAAAGTGCTCCTGGGGTGACTCCTAGGTCACACGGTGAGGACTCCGACACGGACCGCAGTCCCAGACCGGCTGAGCGGGCTCGCTGGGAGCTTCCCTCGACTTCATCACACTGCTCAGGGTCTCAGCATGAGGACTCTCTGGGGGATGAAGCGGATGTGGCAGATCAGGGCTCTGATCCTGACGCTGCTCTCAATCTTGATACACCTGAAGGGGATGCCATAGTAAATGACCTTATAGCGTCCATCAACCAGGTGCTAGATCTTTCTCCTCCAGCTCCTCCGATTGAGGAGTCAGCTTCTCAGCAGGAGAAATTCCAATTTCGGTTTCCCAAACGTACACGGAGTGCGTTTTTCGATCACTCCAACTTCAGAGATACAGTCCAGAAACACCGAGCTTTTCCGGACAAGCGCTTTACTAAGCGCCTTAATGACACACGTTACCCCTTCCCCACTAACGTAGTTAAGGGTTGGGCTCAATGTCCCAAGGTGGATCCTCCAGTCTCTAGACTGGCGGCTAGATCCATAGTAGCAGTGGCAGATGGTTCATCGCTCAAGGATGCCACTGACAGGCAAATAGAGCTCCTGATGAAATCCATCTATGAAGCCATAGGCGCGTCTTTTGCTGCGGCATTCGCAGCCGTATGGGCACTCCAAGCTATCTATCTCAGCTTGTCTGTCTGAGATTAATGCAGTCACACGTGCCTCTACTCCGCAGGTTGTGTCTTTAACCTCTCAGGCGTCGGCTTTTTCGTCCTACGCCATGAACGCCGTCCTGGACTCGGCGAGCCGTACAGCGGTAGCATCCGCCAATTCAGTGGCAGTCCGCAGGGCCATGTGGCTACGCGAGTGGAAGGCAGACTCTGCTTCCAAGAAGTTCTTAACCGGTTTGCCATTTTCTGGCGACCGTCTGTTTGGCGAGCAATTGGATGAAATCATTAAACAATCCAAGGGAAAGGACTCGTCCTTACCCCAGTCCAAACCAAACAGACCTCAGCAACGGAAGATACAACCGAGGTTTCGGTCCTTTCGGCCCTCAGCCAGGTCTCAATTCACCACGTCCAACAGGCCACAGAAGGGCCAGAGGAACTCTGATTCATGGCGGTCTAAGTCACGTCCTAAAAAGACCGCCGGAGGAACTGCCCCCAAGGCGGCCTCCTCCTGACTTTCGGCCTCCCCAAACCGCATCCTCTGTCGGTGGCAGGCTCTCCCGCTTTTGCGACGCCTGGTTGCCACATGTCCAAGACCGATGGGTGAGAGACATTTTGTCTCACGGTTACAGGATAGAGCTCAGCTCTCGTCCTCCGACTCGTTTCTTCAGAACATCTCCGCCCCCCGAGCGAGCCGATGCTCTTTTTCAGGCGGTGAGCACTCTGAAGGCAGAAGGAGTTGGGATCCCCGTTCCCCTTCAGGAACGTGGTCGCGGTTTTTACTCCAACTTGTTTGTGGTGCCAAAAAAGGACGGATCATTCCGTCCTGTTCTGGACCTCAAACTGCTCAACAGACACGTGAAAACCAGACGGTTCCGGATGGAATCTCTCCGCTCCGTCATCGCCTCGATGTCCCAAGGAGACTTTCTAGCATCAATCGACATCAGGGATGCTTATCTCCATGTGCCGATTGCACCAGAGCATCAGCGCTTCCTGCGTTTCGCCATCGGAGACGAACACCTTCAGTTCGTGGCTCTGCCTTTCGGCCTGGCGACAGCCCCACGGGTCTTCACCAAGGTCATGGCAACAGTGGTGGCAGTTCTACACTCTCAGGGACACTCGGTGATCCCTTACTTAGACTATCTTCTAGTCAGGGCACCCTCCCGGGTAGCATGCCAACACAGCTTGAATACTGCTCTGGAGACTCTCCAGAGGTTCAGGTGGATCATCAATTTCCCAAAGTCACAATTGACTCCGACCCAATCGCTAACTTACCTCGTGATGGAGTTTCATACTCTCTCAGCGATAGTGAAGCTCCCGCTGGACAAACAGCGTTCACTACAGACAGGGGTGCAATCTCTCCTTCAAGCCCAGTCACACCCCTTGAGGCGCCTCATGCACTTCCTAGGGAAGATGGTGGCAGCAATGGAGGCAGTTCCATTTGCGCAGTTTCATCTGCGTCCACTCCAATGGGACATTCTCCGCAAATGGGACAGGAGGTCGACGTCCCTCGACAGGAACGTCTTTCCCTTGCAGCCAAAACCTCTCTTCAGTGGTGGCTTCTTCCCACTTCTGTCGAAAGGAAAATCCTTCCTGCCCCCATCCTGGGCTGTGGTCACGACGGACGCGAGTCTGTCAGGGTGGGGAGCGGTCTTTCTCCACCACAGGGCTCAGGGCACCTGGACTCAGCCAGAGTCCTCCCTTCAGATCAATGTTCTGGAGATAAGGGCAGTGTATCTAGCCCTAAAGGCGTTCCAGCCGTGGCTGGAAGGCAGGCAGATCCGAATTCAGTCGGACAACGCCACGGCGGTGGCGTACATCAATCACCAAGGCGGCACACGCAGTCGTCAGGCCTTCCAGGAAGTTCGGCGGATTCTGCTGTGGGTGGAAGCCACAGCCTCCACCATCTCCGCAGTTCACATCCCGGGCGTAGAAAACTGGGAAGCAGACTTTCTCAGTCGCCAGGGCATGGACGCAGGGGAATGGTCTCTTCACCCGGACGTGTTTCAAGAGATTTGTTGCCGCTGGGGAACACCGGACGTCGACCTAATGGCGTCCCGGCACAACAACAAGATCCCGGCATTCATGGCACGGTCTCAAGATCACAGAGCTCTGGCGGCAGACGCATTAGTTCAGGATTGGTCGCAGTTTCGACTGCCTTATGTATTTCCTCCTCTGGCACTGCTGCCCAGAGTGTTACGCAAGATCAGGTCCGACTGCCGGCGCGCCATCCTCATCGCCCCAGACTGGCCGAGGAGGTCGTGGTACCCGGATCTGTTGCATCTCACGGTGGGTCAACCGTGGACACTACCAGACCGACCAGACTTGCTGTCTCAAGGGCCATTTTTCCATCTGAATTCTGCGGCCCTCAACCTGACTGTGTGGCCATTGAGTCCTGGATCCTAGCGTCTTCAGGGTTATCTCAAGCGGTCATTGACACTATGAGACAGGCCAGGAAACCAACGTCCGCCAAGATCTACCACAGGACGTGGAGGATCTTCTTATCCTGGTGCTCTGATCAGGGTTTTACTCCCTGGCCGTTTGCTTTGCCCACTTTTCTGTCCTTCCTTCAATCCGGAATGGACAAGGGTTTGTCTCTCGGCTCTCTCAAGGGACAAGTATCGGCGCTTTCCGTGTTTTTTCAAAAGCGTCTAGCCAGGCTTCCGCAGGTACGCACGTTCCTGCAGGGGGTTTGCCACATAGTCCCTCCTTACAAGCGTCCGCTAGAACCCTGGGATCTTAACAAGGTGCTAACTGCTCTTCAGAAACCACCTTTCGAGCCGATGAGGGATGTTTCTCTTTCACGTCTTTCGCAGAAGGTGGTCTTCCTAGTGGCAGTCACATCACTTCGAAGAGTGTCTGAGCTAGCAGCGCTGTCATGCAAAGCCCCCTTCCTGGTGTTTCACCAGGATAAGGTGGTTCTGCGTCCGGTCCCGGATTTTCTCCCTAAGGTGGTATCTCCTTTTCATCTCAATCAGGATATCGCCTTACCTTCTTTTTGTCCTAATCCAGTTCACCAATGTGAAAAGGATTTGCACTTGTTAGATCTTGTGAGAGCACTCAGACTCTACATTTCTCGTACGGCGCCCCTGCGCCGTTCTGATGCGCTCTTTGTCCTTGTAGCTGGCCAGCGTAAAGGGTCACAGGCTTCCAAGTCAACCTTGGCTCGGTGGATCAAGGAACCGATTCTTGAAGCCTACCGTTCTTCTGGGCTTCCGGTCCCTTCAGGGCTGAAAGCCCATTCTACCAGAGCCGTGGGTGCGTCCTGGGCATTGCGGCACCAGGCTACGGCTCAGCAGGTGTGTCAGGCGGCTACCTGGTCGAGTCTGCACACTTTCACGAAACACTATCAGGTGCATACCTATGCTTCGGCAGATGCCAGCCTAGGTAGGCGAGTCCTTCAGGCGGCGGTTGCCCACCTGTAGGAAGGGGCCGTTTTACGGCTCTTTTTATTCAAGGTATTCTTTTACCCACCCAGGGACTGCTTTTGGACGTCCCAATTGTCTGGGTCTCCCAATGGAGCGACAAAGAAGAAGGGAATTTTGTTTACTTACCGTAAATTCCTTTTCTTCTAGCTCCTATTGGGAGACCCAGCACCCGCCCCTGTTCCCTTCGGGCTGTTGTTTTTTTGTGTACACATGTTGTTCATGTTGCATTGTTCTTTGGTTCATGGTTTAGTTCTCCGAACATCCTTCGGATTGAGTTTACCTTAGACCAATTTATAAGTTTCCTCCTTCCTGCTTTGGCACCAAAACTGATGGGCCCGTGATGCACGGGAGGGTGTATAGGCAGAGGGGAGGGGTTACACTTTTTAAAGTGTAATGCTTTGTGTGGCCTCCGGAGGCAGAAGCTATACACCCAATTGTCTGGGTCTCCCAATAGGAGCTAGAAGAAAAGGAATTTACGGTAAGTAAACAAAATTCCCTTCTTTTCACCAAGACAAGGTGGTTCTCCGTCCGACTCAGGGCTTTCTCCCTAAGGTGGTGTCTCCTTTCCACCTTATCCAGGACATTTCATTGTCTTCCCTTTGTTCGGCCCCTGTGCATCGCTTTGAGAAAGCGTTGCATGCTTTAGATTTGGTGCGGACGCTCCGGATCTATGTGTCACGCACCGCTGTTCTTAGGCGGTGCACCTCTCTTTTTGTGCTGACCACAGGTCAGCGCAAGGGTCTCTCGGCTTCTAAACCGACCCTAGCTCGTTGGATTAGGTCGGCCATATCCGATGCCTACCAATGTTCTCTGGTGCCCCCCCCCCCGCCGGGGATTAAGGCGCACTCGACCAGAGCTGTCAGTGCCTCTTAGGTTTTCAGGCACCATGCTACGGCTCAGCAGGTCTGTCAGGCTGCCACTTGGTCTAGTCTGCACACCTTTTCGAAGCACTACTAAGTGCATGCTCATGCTTCGGCAGATGCGAGCTTGGGCAGACGCATCCTTCGGGCGGCTGTCGCCCATTTGTGAAGTTAGGTTTTGCCTACTTCTCAGTTTTCTGTTTATTTCCCACCCATGGACTGCTTTGAGACGTCCCATGGTCTGGGTCTCCCATAAGGAACGATGAAGAAAAAGAGAATTTTGTTTACTTACCGTAAATTCTTTTTCTTATAGTTCCGACATGGGAGACCCAGCACCCTCCCTGTTGCCTGTTGGCAGGTTTCTTGTTCCGTGTGTTTTTCACCAGCTGTTGTTGTAGACAGAGGTTACGGTTATTCCGGGTTTTACTCTATCTCTACTTATGGGTGGATGTCCTCCTTCAGCTTTTGCACTAAACTGGGTGGATTTGTCATCCGGGGGGTGTATATGCTCGGAGGGAGGAGCTACACTTTTAGTGTAGTACTTTGTGTGTCCTCCGGAGGCAGAAGCTATACACCCATGGTCTGGGTCTCCCATGTCGGAACTATAAGAAAAAGAATTTACGGTAAGTAAACAAAATTCTCTTTTTTTTCACAACTGCCTAAAACTTTCACTGTATTTTTATTTTTATTTTTTTTTTCTCATACATTATACAGGCAGAAAGTAGAACCTGAATTTGCAGATATGATTAATATTGAAGATGGATGCAAAGTAGGAGAAGTTGATGAAGACAGTGTATATAGTGTCTTTGTGTCCTACATTGAAATCTACAATAATTACATATATGACCTTCTGGAGGAGATTCCTATAGATCCAATTAAACCAAAGTAAGTGAGATACTTAAAAGAAAAGGAAAAAAAAAATTAATGTATTATATTACTCAAATAAAAGTTAGGGATATTTTGTCTTTTGGATGAAATTTATGTAAAACGTAAAAAGTTCACGCTACAGTGAAAGTAAGGCTTTTCATTGGAAGCATGCAATGGTGATTACCTCAACTCAAACGATTTATAGAGGCAAAAGCCGACAGCAGTGGTGAGTATACAATTCAGTTACAGCTCAACAACGACGTCTCCTGCTATTCACAAGTAGAGTTATTTGTCTGCTGAGGCATGGCATCCCACTCTTCTTGAAGGAAGGCCCTCAGCTCATTGAGGTTCTGGGGTACAGAGTTACGAGCCTCTACACATGGTGGCTCAGCTGATCCCATAGATTTTCTATGGGATTCAGGTCTGAAAAAAGTGCAGCCGCTCTATTTGAGGTGCCCCAGTCTCCAGCAGCCGTTCCCTAATGATATGACCTCGATAAGCTGGAGCATTGTAGCCTATGTAGATGAAATTAGGGCTGTGGTGTTCAGGCAGAGGCACAATGACTGTATTATTGATGTTATTCCAGTAGTAGGAGCTGTTACTCCACCATTCATAAAGTGTAGGGCAGTTCTATATTGACTAGACACAGCTGCCCATTCTGCAATGCCACCTAAGGCTCATCTGGTGACAACAGTGGCTGATGCATAGTGCTCTCCTTGACCTCTCCAACGTCGTTGGCAGCCATCATTTCTGTTCAGCATGAATTGACTTTCATAAGTGAACAGCACTGAGGCTCACTGATTCCCCTGTCCAGCAAGACGATGACGCCTGTGCCTGGTGGTGTGGTCAGGTACTCTTGCAGGTCATCTAGCACACAGATCACGCTGATGTAAACGGTTTTGAATGGGTGCCTCTAACCTCTTTTAAACATGAACAGTTATGTGGCATTCATCATCCAGTTCTACAGAGCATCATTCACAATGAAGCGTTCATCAGTAGGATGTGGCCAAAGGACGTCCACTTCTCTGCCTTTCTGTGCCTCTTCCAGTCTCTCTGTATCGGTTTTAACCTGCTGACACTTTAGGCTCAGAGTCCATTTCCGTCTGAGAACATCCTGCTTGAAGCTTTTGAATAGCGAGGTACTGATCAATTGTAAGGTGTTGGTCTTGGCCTCTTGATGTCAAAATGTGAACAGCATGATGAGGAGGACTGTAAATACCAATTCTAATTGAACCTCAAAATGTATTGGGTGATTCATGGATCAAACACCTGTTGTGAATTTTGCCATTAAGCTCCTCGTTAAAGAACTGCAAGTTATACAAAAAGTTGTGAAGCATTGAACAGATGGACATGTGCATTCAGAAACTTAAGGGTACTTTACACGCTGCGATATCGGTAACACCCGTCACACGGACTTGCCTTCCCTGCGACGTCGCTCTGGCCGGCGATCCGCCTACTTTCTAAGGGGGCGGTTCATGCGGCGTCACTGCGACGTCACACTGCAGCCTTCCAATAGCAGAGGAGGGGCGGAGATGAGCGGCCGGAACATGCCACCCACCTCCTTCCTTCCTCATTGCCGGTGGACGCAGGTAAGGAGATGCTCTTCGTTCCCGCGGTGTCACACACAGCGATGTGTGATGCCGCAGGAACGACAAACAACATCGTACCTGCAGCAGCAACGATTTTAAGGAAATGAACGACGTGTCAACGAGCAACGATCTTACACATTTTTGCGCTCGTTGATCGTCGCTCATTGGTGTCACACGCTGCAATGTCGCTAACGGCGCCGGATGTGCAACACACTAACAACGTGAGCCCGACGATATATAGTTAGCGATGTCGCAGCGTGTAAAGCACCCTTTAGAGAAGGTCACATTACGTTCACCCAAAAAGGGTTAGAGGGGAATTTTAGGATTATCCTGAAAATTTTCACCCGAAAGCCAAATGTCCCTAACTTTTTGTGAGTAGTGTTTTCTCTACTGTGGTTTCCATTTATCAGTGCCGCTTTTATCTTTCTTTAGCTTTTCAGGTACAAAAGAAACATGCCTTAATGAATGAATCTTTTTTTTTTTTTTTTTTTTTTCCTCTCAGTTAGATATTGCAAAAGGCAAAATGTTATACTTTAGCCATGGACCATAAAGATGGTAACCTATTGCTATTCCTTCATTAGGTGGAACACGCCGGGAAAGAATGCAGAGTTTATGTATGTTTACATTACATAGCTTTTGCCTTGTTGCCCAGCTCTGCCCGTTTCCCTAGTTTTGTAGTCCCTGCTAAAAATCATTTCCCTAATTTGTGTCTGTACGATTTCCATAATCCTGCATGCGGCATTCTTTGCTCATCACGCTTTCGTAGCAGCTCCCCACCCCTCCCCCCTCTCTGATGCTCATATATGCTGATTATGTCCTCCTTCATTTTTAGACCACCACAGTCAAGGATTTTGCGTGAAGACCAGAACCACAATATGTATGTCGCAGGATGCACTGAAGTTGAAGTTAAAACAACCGAAGAGGCCTTTGATGTCTTTTGGAGAGGTGCAAACTTTTAGTCTGCTGAACAAATGTATTTTCATATGAGGAGAAATGTGAAATATGTTAAATCTACTAATTAATATTTAAATCTACTTCTCCAGGTCAGAAGAGAAGAAGAATTGCAAACACGCAGCTAAACCGCGAGTCCAGCCGATCCCACAGTGTGTTCATAATAAAGCTGGCACAAGCGCCACTTGATGCTGATGGTGATAATGTTTTGCAGGTAATAAATACAAAATAACAAGAGACCGTTGCACTCAGTGCTAAGATATGTGGAACAATGAATGTGGGAATATAGACATGCATTACTGCTATGAAAAACATGTACAAATTGAGATACTTGGCACACAAAAATGGCCAGTTTTATGTGAGCCGAACAGCCAGCGGCAAGGTGACCTTTTTGTTGTGTCCCTATCAAACAAAATCTATAATTTATGGGAGGACAGGAACCTGCAAATGGAGAATTAAAATAGCCTATGGATGAAGAGCAGGAGCTCAATCAGAAGGCATACCCCTGTAATCTAAGAAAAAGACTGATGGCACAGTCTACCTTTCTAATGTGAACAGGTGCAAACTGAACATGAAACATAGTAACAAAAAGGAGACAGCTGCACACTGCAGCGCTAGGATATGGGAATATAGACATGCATTACTGCTGTGAATAACATGTAAAATTTTAGATACTTGGCACACAAAAATGGCCAGTTTTTTATGTGAGCACAATGGCAAGGCAACCTCTTTTTGTTGGGTCATCAAATTTTTCTAATACACACCCCAATTTTAGAATTTTAGAGATGAAAAAGGAGTATTAAAAAAAAAAAAAGGGGGGGGTCAATTTTTATACTCCGGTAGTGTCTTACCGGGAGAGGAGCGGGGAAGCGGTGGTGGAGCGGGGTCACAGGAGGCAGGAGACGTGCTTGAGTAGAGTGATGCTGCGGTGGGGGCTGTGCTGGCTGGGTGCAGCGGCGAGTGTCCCAGATGCTCTGTCGGCGGTGCCAGCTTCAAAGAAACGGAAGCGGTGTATGTGCATATGAGATCTCACACAGAGAGCTCCATCTGAACACTCACCAACTCCAGGCGCCATTATTTGAAGCCAAAGCATTTGGCACACCTGCTGCACCGCTCTGCCCCACACAGCCACCCGCACAGCCAACCAGCCGCCAGCACAGCGCCCATTCTTCACCACCTTCTGTAAGCTACATTCAGATTTTAAGACGCACCACTCATTTCTTCGGCGCTCCATTGGGAGACCCAGACGATTGGGTGTATAGCTACTGCCTCCGGAGGCCACACAAAGTATTACACTAAAAAGTGTAAGGCCCCTCCCCTTCTGCATATACACCCCCCGTGGGATCACGGGCTCCTCAGTTTTTATGCTTTGTGCGAAGGAGGTCAGACATCCACGCATAGCTCCACTGTTTAGTCAGCAGCAGCTGCTGACTATGTCGGATGGAAGAAAAGAGGGCCCATACTTGGGCCCCCAGCATGCTCCCTTCTCACCCCACTTTTGTCGGCGGTGTTTGTTAAGGTTGAGGTACCCATTGCGGGTACGGAGGCTGGAGCCCACATGCTGCTTTCCTTCCCCATCCCCCTGAGGGCTCTGGGTGAAGTGGGATCTTACCGGCCTCCAGGCTCTGAGGCTGGGCTCCATCCACAGACCCGGAGATCCTGCTGGAATGGAGCTGAGTATCGTCAGGGACAAGGCCCTGCTACGTTAAGGTACTCTGTGTCCCCGTACAGACCACGCACACACACACCAGCATGCTGGGTGTGTTAGTGCGCCGGGGACAACAGCGCTGCGCGCTTGGGCTATACTCACTGCAGCTTAGCTGAGTGAGTTAATGTGTGGGAAACTGCCGCGCCGGCCGCTGCTAGAAGCTGCGGCGCAGATGAGACTTGTGGTGCGCCGGGGACTTCCGCGCTGACCGTGCTTTTACGACGGCAGCGCTTATAAATCGAGTCCCCGGCTTTTGCGGCCTAGTTTCGTTTTCTTCCCGCCCCCGGGCCTGCCAGTCAGGGAAGGGGCGAGACGCTGTACAATGGTCAGCACCGAGGGCTGGAGTCTTATTTACATACTCCAGCCCCCTCACTGGGCACAGTGGGACGCCAGTTTCCTGCTCTTGTCTGGGGCACGCCCACGGCCCGCCCCTCTTCACAGGACGCCGGCAGCCATTCCTGCATGCAGTCTAAGCTGGAGAACGGACACAGGCTCTGGGAGACCCGGTCAAGGGATTCTGGCGACCACACACCCGCTTAAGCGGGCGGTAAGCAGCACCTTGGTGCTGACCCCACTAGTGCCACAGTGTTTTGTGTACTTTATGCTTGTACCTATATTTGCACTGTACGGTCGCTTCTTGGCTATATACCCCTAGATTGCTCTGAGGAGACAACAGCATGTCGTCCGCAGAAAAGCAAGGGTGCCAAGGCACAGGCTTTCTATGCTGTCTGTACCGCATGTGAGGCTGTTTTACCGGCAGGTTCCACTAACCCCCATTGGGTAGAGTCTCTGCTAGTGGTGGCCCAGAGAGAGCCACCTGTGAAACTGTCCAGAGGACAAAGTTTGCAGTTTTTTGCTGATAAAATGTCTGGGACTATGACCAAGATTCTAGAAACTTTGCAGTCCAGGCCGGTGACTCAGACAATGGGCACTGTTGAATCAATGCCCCCCGGTCTCCCTCAGTTGGAACTAATACGTGCTCCAAGGGGGTCCCATACATCCCAGGCTGAAGGCTCTGCACGGACGACAGTCCCAGTCAGCCTAAGCGAGCTCGCTGGGAGAGACCCTTGACTTCACACACTGGTCAGGGTCTCAGCGAGAGGATTCTCTGTATGATGAGGCAGAGGTAGCTGATCAGGATTCTGATCCTGAGACCGCTTTTAATCTGGATGCTCCTAATAGTGACGCCATGGTGAATGATCTCATAGCGTCCATCAATAGACTGGTGGATATTTCTCCCTCAGCCCCTCCAGTGGAGGAGTCAGCTTCGCAGCAGGAGAAATTCCATTTCAGGTATCCCAAGCGTAAATTCAGTACTTTTTTGGGCCACTCTGACTTCAGAGAAGCAGTCCAGAAACACCACGCTTATCTAGACAAGCGTTTCTCCACACGTCTTAAGGATACACGTTATCCCTTTCCCCCCAACGTGGTCAAGCGCTGGACCCAGTGTCCAAAGGTGGATCCCCCAATCTCCAGGCTGGCGGCTAGATCCATAGTTGCAGTGGAAGATGGGACTTCACTTAAAGATGCCATTGACAGACAGATGGACCTCTGGTTGAAATCTGTCTATGAAGCGATCGGCGTGTCGTTTGCTCCGGCATTCGCAGCCGTATCGGCACTCCAAGCTATTTCAGCTGGTCTTGCGCAGGTGGACACTGTCACACGTACATCTGTGCCGCAGGTGGCGTCCTTAACCTCGCATATGTTTGCATTGCGACTTACGCTATTAATGCTGTCCTGGACTCTACGAGCCGTACGTCAGTGGCGTCCGCCAACTCCGTGGTTTTTACGCAGAGCCTTGTGGTTAAGGGAATGGAAGGCAGATTCTGCTTCCAAAAAGTGCTTAACCAGTTTGCCATTATCTGGTGACAGACTGTTTGATGAGCGATTGGATGTAATCATTAAACAGTCCAAGGGTAAGGATTCTTCCTTACACCAGCCCAGATCAAACAAAACCCAACAGAGGAAAGGACAGTCGAGGTTTCGGTCCTTTCCAGGCTCGGGCAGGTCCCAGTTTTCCTCGTCCAAAAGGACTCAAAAGGCTCAGAGGGGCTCAGATTCCTGGCGGGCTCAATCACGCCCAAAGAAGGCAGCCGGAGGAACCGCTACCAAGGCGGTTTCCTCATGACTTTCAGCCCTCTCTCTCCGCATCCGCGGTCGGTGGCAGACTCTCCCGCTTTGGCGACATTTAGCTGCCACAGGTCAAAAACCGGTGGGTGAGAGACATTTTGTCTCACGTGTACAGGATAGGGTTCTGTTCTCGTCCTCCGGCTCGATTCTTCAGGACTTCCCCACCTCCCGACCGAGCCGATGCTCTTCTGCAGGCAGAAGGAGTGGTAATCCCTGTTGCTCTGCAGGGACAAGGTCACGGTTTTTACTCCAATCTGGTTGTGGTGCCAAAAAAGGACGGGACTTTCCGTTCCGTTCTGGACCTAAAACTGCTCATCAAGCACATGAAAACCAGGCGGTTCCGGATGGAATCCCTCCGCTCCGTCATTGCCTCAATGTCTCAAGGAGATTTCCTAGCATCAATAGACATCAGGATGCTTATCTCCACGTGCCGATTGCTCCAGAGCACCAGCGTTTGCTACGATTCGTTATAGAAGACGAGCATCTTCAGTTCGTAGCCCTGCCCTTCGGTCTGGCGACAGCCCCACGGGTTTTCACCAAGGTCATGGCAGCAGTGGTAGCAGTCTTGCACTCTCAGGGTCACTCTGTGACCCCTTACTTGGACGATCTACTTGTCAAGGCACCCTCTCAAGAGGCATGCCAACACAGCCTGAACGTTGCGCTGGAGACTCTCCAGAGTTTCGGGTGGATCATCAACTTTTCAAAGTTAATTCTGACCCCGACCCAATCGCTGACATATCTTGGCATGGAGTTTCATACTCTCTCAGCGATAGTGAAGCTTCCGCTGGACAAACAGCGTTCACTACAGACGGGGGTGCAGTCTCTCCTTCAAGGCCAGTCACACCCCTTAAGACGCCTCATGCACTTCCTAGCGAAGATGGTAGCAGCAATGGAGGCAGTCCCTTTCGCGCAGTTTCATCTGCGTCCACTGCAATGGGACATTCTCCGCCAATGGGATGGGAAGTCGACGTCCCTAGACAGGAACGTCTCCCTTTCTCAGACGGTCTAGGACTCTCTTCAGTGGTGGCTTCTTCCCACCTCATTGTCAAAAGGAAAGTCCTTCCTACCCCCATCCTGGGCGGTGGTCACGACAGACGCGAGTCTGTCAGGGTGGGGAGCGGTTTTTCTCCACCACAGGGCTCAGGGTACGTGGACTCAGCAAGAGTCCACCCTTCAGATCAATGTTCTGGAAATCTGGGCAGTGTATCTTGCCCTGCAAGCCTTCCAGCAGTGGCTGGAAGGCAACCAGATCCGAATTCAGTCGGACAACTCCACAGCGGTGGCATACATCAACCACCAAGGCGGAACACGCAGTCGGCAAGCCTCCCAGGCAGTCCGGCGGATTCTGATGTGGGTGGAAGACAGAGCATCCACCATATCCGCAGTTCACATCCCGGGCGTAGAAAACTGGGAAGCAGACTTCCTCAGTCGCCAGGGTATAGACGCAGGGGAATGGTCTCTGCACCCGGACGTGTTTCAGGAAATCTGTAGCCGCTGGGGGATGCCGGACGTCGACCTAATGGCGTCTCGGCACAACAACAAGGTCCCGATTTTCATGGCGCGGTCTCACGATCTCAGAGCTCTGGCGGCAGACGCCTTAGTTCAGGATTGGTCGCAGTTCCAGCTACCCCATGTGTTTCCCACTCTGGCACTGTTGCCTAGAGTGCTCCGCAAGATCAGCTCCGATTGCCGCCGCGCCATCCTCGTCGCCCCAGACTGGCCGAGGAGGTCGTGGTACCCGGATCTGTGGCATCTCACGGTCGGCCAACCGTGGGCACTACCAGACCGGCCAGACTTACTGTCCCAAGGGCCGTTTTTCCATCTGAATTCTACGGCCCTGAACCTGACTGTGTGGCCATTGAGTCCTGGATCCTAGCGTCTTCAGGATTATCTCAAGACGTCATTGCCACCATGAGACGGGCTAGGAAGCCGACGTCTGCCAAGATCTACCATAGGACGTGGAAGATATTCTTATCTTAGTGCTCTGCTCAGGGAGTGTCTCCCTGGCCATTTGCATTGCCTACTTTTCTTTCCTTCCTGCAATCTGGTTGGGAAAAAGGTTTGTCGCTCGGCTCCCTTAAAGGACAAGTCCCAGCGCTGTCTGTATTCTTTCAGAAGCGCCTAGCACGACTTCCTCAGGTACGCACGTTCCTGCAGGGGGTTTGTCACATTGTCCCTCCGTACAAGAGGCCGTTAGACCCATGGGATCTGAACAGGGTACTAATTGCTCTCCAGAAGCCGTCCTTCGAGCCTCTGAGGGATGTTTCACTTTCTCGACTTTCACAGAAAGTGGCCTTTCTGGTAGCGGTCACATCTCTTCGGACAGTGTCCGAGCTAGCAGCGCGGCCAGCCAAAGCTCCCTTCCTGGTGTTTCACCAAGACAAGGTAGTGCTGCGCCCGATTCCGGAGTTTCTCCCTAAGGTGGTATCCCCCTTTCATCTCAATCAGGATATCTCCTTACCTTCCTTTTGTCCTCATCCAGTTCATCGATATGAAATGGATTTGCATTTGTTGGATCTGGTGAGAGCACTCAGAATCTACATTTCCCGCACGGCGCCCCTGCGCCGCTCGGATGCACTCTTTGTACTTGACTCTGGTCAGCGTAAAGGGTCGCAGGCTTCCAAATCCACCCTGGCTCGATGGTTCAAGGAACCAATTCTTGAAGCCTACCGTTCTGCTGGGCTTCCGGTTCCATCAGGGCTGAAGGCCCATTCTACCAGAGCCGTGGGTGCGTCCTGGGCATTACGGCACCAGGCTACGGCTCAGCAGGTGTGCCAGGCAGCTACCTGGTCGAGTCTGCACACTTTCACCAAGCATTATCAGGTGCATACCTACGCTTAGGCGGATGCCAGCCTAGGTAGAAGAGTCCTGCAGGCGGCGGTTGCCTCCATGTAGGGAAGGGCTGTTTTACGGCCCTAACTTGAGGTATTAATTTACCCACCCAGGGACTGCTTTTGGACGTCCCAATCGTCTGGGTCTCCCAATGGAGCGCCGAAGAAGAAGGGAATTTTGTTACTTACCGTAAATTCCTTTTCTTCTAGCTCCAATTGGGAGACCCAGCACCCGCCCTGTTTCCTTCGGGATTTTTGTTTTTTTCGGGTACACATGTTGTTCATGTTGAATGGTTTCAGTTCTCCGATGTTCCTTCGGATTGAATTTGTTTAACCAGTTATTGGCTTTCCTCCTTCTTGCTTTTGCACTAAAACTGAGGAGCCCGTGATCCCACGGGGGGTGTATATGCAGAAGGGGAGGGGCCTTACACTTTTTAGTGTAATACTTTGTGTGGCCTCCGGAGGCAGTAGCTATACACCCAATCGTCTGGGTCTCCCAATTGGAGCTAGAAGAAAAGGAATTTACGGTAAGTAACAAAATTCCCTTCTTTCCTCCCACATTTTTGGGAAGAAAAGTGCATAATATAATCCGAAAAATATGGTAAGTAGGAGGTATACTCAATGGTTCGGCCTCACCAAGGGTGTAACGAGCGTCTGTGTTTTGAACTGTTATTTCTTAATCGTTCCTTTGGGAGACCCAGACCATGGGTGTTTAGCTTCTGCCTCCGGAGGACACACAAAGTACTACACTAAAAAGTGTAGCTCCTCCCTCTGAGCTTATACACCCCCTGGTGAGCAGACCCAGCCAGTTTATTGCTTTGTCAGGAGGTCATACATCCACACATGCATTCTCATCTGATTGTTTGACTTTTGGAAAGAGTTTGAAGAAAAGCGGGCCATGTCTGGACTCCCGGCATGTCCCTTCTCACCCCACTGTGTCGGCGGTGTTGTTAAGGTTGATTTACAAGGCTGCAGCCTTACATGCCGCGCTCCTTCACCATCCCTTCTGGGCTCTGGCTTGAAGTGGGAGCCAGCACGGTCTCCATGCCTGGCAGGAGTCCGGTCTCCATCCACAGCCCCTTGAGGATTCTGTTGGACCGGAGCACTCATCCCCAGGGACATGGCCCTGCGTCTCAGCAGCTAAGTACCTGAGACGTTTATGTTGGGGGTCCCGGTTCTTTATTGTAAGGGGAGAGTATGCTGTATGTGATTGTTTTAACTTTTCCTGCGGATTCTCTAGCTTTTGCCTGATAACCGCGCCGATGGTGCCTGCTTGTCGGCCTCGCCGCTTAAATTTAGGCCCCGGCTTCGCCGGAGGCCTAGTTTCATTTTCCTGCCCTCGCATGTCACTCATGCAGAGGGACAGGTTCGGCTCCTCCCGGCGGCCGTTCTACACAGGGGAGGGACACTCCCCACTGCTGGGGCGTCCTTCCTTCCCTGCAGGTCTCTATAGCCTTCCAGTTCCCGCCCTTTTATAGGAACGCCCCCTAGTCATTTCTCAGGCAGAGTTCACTCTGCTCTGGGACATCCTGCATTCTGCATCTCAGCTGAGGTGCTGCGACTGGGGGACCGGGCTTCGGGATCTGGAGGGCACACAACACCGCGCTCAGCGGTCTGGTAAGCCACAGCCGGTCTCCGGTTGTGGACCTCTGTATATTCTCCCTGGGGTTCATTCTCTGCAAAGCCCCCACTCCAGCAGCATGTCTCACACAAGGAGCAAGACTCCAAAGCTTTATTCTGCATGCACTGCATGTAAGCTCCTGCTGCCTGAGCCGAGCATTTATCCACACTGTGATGGTTGCTCTAACTTGGCGGTGCCACAGCCTGGAGTCTCACCCTCAGTGGTCTCTCAGGCTGCTGCTGTACCTGTGACTGAACCCCCGGCCTGGGTAGAGTCCTTTTCTAGGTCCATATTCCAGTCATTTGCTGAGTCCATAGGACTTTTGTCCAGGACTTTGATGAATATGCATCAGCCTCCCTCACAGGGTGCCTCTAATACTCTTGACAGAGGACTCCTATCCTCTGACCTCCGTCCATCGGAGCTCACGGAGGATTCATCATCTGATCCCAGACCCCGTCCTTCTAAGAGAAGGCGCAGGATTTCCACCCCTCCCCATCCCACGGCTCTGTCTCAAGAGCTGACTCTCAAGATGAGGAGGATGCCCTCACTGGGGGCTCGGAGGCTATGTATCCCATCGATTTCTCTGAGGGTGACTCAGATCTTAGTGATTTGATTGCTTCTATTAATTCTGTGCTGGATCTCAATCCGCCAGTGTCGGAGGAGCAACTCTCTTTGGCAGAAAAACATCAGTTTACCTCGCCTAAGAGAGTGAAGAGTGTGTTCTTTAACCACTCCAGTTTTCAGACCGCTGTGACCAAACCCAGGGCCTGCCCTGACAAACGCTTTCCAAAGCGTGGTTCTGATGACCGGTTTCCATTTCCACCTGAGGTGGTCAAGGAGTGGTCTCACTCCCCAAAGGTAGACCCTCCGGTGTCTAGGCTCTCAGCCCGGACCGTTGTCGGTGGCTGACGGCACCTCACTTAAGGATTCCACTGACCGTCAGATTGACCTTCTGGCCAAATCTGTGTATGAAGCTGCGGGGGCCGCGTTTTCCCCGACTTTTGCAGCAGTGTGGGCCCTCAAAGCCATCTCTGCTTCTCTAGAGGAGATGCATTCCCTCGAGGAGATGCATTCCCTCTCCAAGGAATCTATGCCTGAGATGGTTATCTTAACTGCTCAGGCTTCAGTTTTTTTCATCTTATGCCATGTCTGCCATGCTAGAGGCTGCTCACCGCACTGCGGTGGCTTCAGCTAATTCTCTTGTTATCCGCAGGATTTTGTGGCTTCGAGAGTGGAAGGCAGATGCTTCTTCCAAGAAGTTTCTTGCTGGGCTCCCTTTTGCTGGTTCACGGCTGTTTGGTGAACAGCTGGATGAAATCATTAAAGAAGCTACTGGCGGGAAGAGTACTTCCATGCCACAAACCAAGACCAGGAAACCCGCCCAGGGTAGGAATCAATCAGGGTTTCGTTCCTTTCGTTCCTCCAACTGGTCATCCTCTAAGCCTTCCGCCTCGTCCGCTAACTCAGCCAAGGATCAGAAATCCAACTGGCGCCCAAAAGCGCGTCCGCAGAAGACCGCAGGAGGTTCTGCCACTAAGGCAGCTTCCTCATGACTCTCGGCCCGCTCCAGCCACGTCCTTAGTCGGTGGCAGGCTCTCCCACTTTGGCGACGCTTGGTTAAAGCAAGTCTCCGATCAGTGGGTGAGAGACATCATATCTCCCAGCTACAGGATAGAATTCTCTTCCAGCCCTCCAAACAGATTTTTTTTCTCTCAACTCCCCCCCCCTGCTCCAAGGCCGCCGCTTCCTTGCAGGCAAACGGAGTGATTGTCCCAGTTCCCGCTCAGGAATGGTTCAGAGGTTTTTACTCAAATCTCTTCCTAGTTCCAAAAAAGGACGGTACCTTCCGGCCCATCCTGGATCTCAAGCTTCTCAACAAGCATGTCCGGGTGCGACATTTTCGCATGGAGTCTCTGCGATCAGTCATTGCCTCTATGACCCAAGGGGAGTTCCTGGCGTCCATCGACATCAAAGATGCCTATCTACATGTGCCAATCGCAGTGTCCCATCAGCGTTGGTTACGTTTTGCGATAGGAGAGGATCATTTCCAATTCGTGGCTCTCCCCTTCGGGTTAGCCACGGCCCCTTGGGTATTCACCAAGGTCATGGCGGCAGTGATTGCGGTCCTGCACCTCCAGGGGTTACAAGAAAACCTCCAGGGGTTAGCAGTGCTTCCTTATCTGGACGACCTTCTGGTCAAGGGTACATTCAGCGCAGACTGTCAGCGGAGTGTTTCGCTCACTCTCGCCACCCTAGCCCAATTCGGGTGGATTGTCAATCTTCCTGACTCCGTCCTGGGTGATTCTCACCACGGATGCCAGCCTATCCGGCTGGGGAGCGGTACATCTCCACCACAGAGCACAGGGCACTTGGACTCCGTCCGAGTCAGCCCTTTCAATCAATGTGCTGGAAACCAGAGCTGTGCTTCTAGCTCTCCTAGCCTTTCACCACCTGTTGGCGGGCAGGCACATTTGAGTCCAGTCAGACAACACGACAGCGGTTGCGTACATCACTCACCAAGGCGGGACACGCAGACGCCTGGCAATGTTGGAGGTACAACGCATTCTTCAATGGGCGGAGGACTCCAAGTTCACCATATCCGCAGTCCACATCCCTGGCGTAGAAAACTGGGAGGCAGATTATCTCAGCCGTCAATCCGTGGACGGTGGCGAGTGGTCCCTGCATCCGGCAGTGTTTCAGTCAATCTGCCGCAAGTGGGGCACTCCGGATGTGGACCTAATGGCATCCCGTCACAACAACAAGGTTCCGGTTTACGTGGCTCGCTCCCACGATCCTCAGGCCTTCGCCGCGGACGCTCTGGTTCAAGACTGGTCCCAGTTTCGTCTGTCCTACGTGTTTCCCCCTCTAGCTCTCTTGCCCAGAGTCCTGCGCAAGATCAGAATGGAGGGCCGTCGAGTCATCCTCATTGCACCGGACTGGCCCAGGCGAGCTTGGTATCCGGACCTGCTCCAACTGTCCGTAGAGATGCCGTGGCATCTTCCGGACCGTCCAGACCTGCTCTCGCAAGGTCTGTTTTTCCGCCCGAATTCTGCGGCACTCAAATTGACGGCTTGGCTCTTGCGTCCTGGATTTTGACGGCTTCTGGTATTCCTCCTGAAGTCATCTCCACTATGACTCGGGCCCGTAAGTCTTCCTCCGTCAAGATCTATCACAGGACTTGGAAAATTTTCCTGTCCTGGTGTCGCTCTTCCGGCCATTCTCCTTGGCCATTCTCATTGCCGACCCTTCTGTCTTTTTTACAGTCCGGTCTGCAGCTAGGACTGTCCCTCAACTCTCTCAAGGGACAAGTCTCAGCTCTGTCAGTGCTGTTCCAGCGGCATCTCGCCCGGCTGGCTCAGGTCCGCACCTTCATGCAAGGTGCGTCTCACATCTTTCTGCCTTATCGGCGGCCCTTGGATTCCTGGGACCTTAACTTGG
Source organism: Anomaloglossus baeobatrachus (assembly GCF_048569485.1). Taxonomy (NCBI): domain Eukaryota; kingdom Metazoa; phylum Chordata; class Amphibia; order Anura; family Aromobatidae; genus Anomaloglossus; species Anomaloglossus baeobatrachus. The sequence continues at coordinate 573,290,436 of NC_134356.1, forward strand.
TCCTCACGGTATTGCAGAAACCCCCTTTCGAGCCCCTTAGGGAGGTTTCTTTGTATTGTCTTTCTCAAAAGGTGGCCTTTCTAGTTGCCATAACTTCTCTCTGGAGAGTCTCTGATTTGGCTGCGCTCTCCTCGGAGTCACCTTTTTTTTTGTTTTTTCACCAAGACAAGGTAGTTCTGCGTCCGACCCCGGACTTTCTTCCTAAGGTGGTCTCTCCCTTCCAGCTTAACCAGGATATTTCCTTGCCTTCCTTCTGTCCGCCCCCTGTTCATCGCTTTGAGAAAGCGCTGCATACTCTAGATCTGGTGCGTGCTCTCCGGATTTATGTGTCTCGCACCGCTGCGCTTAGGCGGTGCACCTCTTTTTGTGCTAACCACAGGGCGGCGCAAGGGTCTCTCTGCTTCTAAGCCGACCTTGGCCCGTTGGATTAGATCGACCATTTCGGACGCCTACCAGAGTACTCAGGTGCCTCCCCCGCCGGGGATCAAAGCACACTCTACCCAGAGCTGTTGGTGCCTCTTGGGCTTTTAGGCACCAGGCTACAGCTCAACAAGTCTGTCAGGCTGCCACTTGGACTAGCCTGCATACCTTTTTGAAGCACTACCAAGTGCATGCTCATGCTTCGGCAGATGCGAGCTTGGGCAGATGCATCCTTCAGGCGGCTGTCGCCCACTTGTGACGTTAGGCTCCGTCTACTTCTTAGTTTTTCTGTTTATTCCCACCCAGGGACAGCTTTGGAACGTCCCATGGTCTTGGTCTCCCAAAGGAACGATTAAGAAAAAGAGAATTTTGTTACTTACCGTAAATTCTTTTTCTTATAGTTCCGTATTGGGAGACCCAGTTCCCTCCCTGTTGCCTGTTGGCAATTTTCTTGTTCCGTGTGTTATCACCGGCTGTTGTCGTGGACAGAGTCTCCGGTTGTTCCGGTTCTTACTCGGTTCTACTTGTGGGTGGCTATTCTCCTTCAGCTTTTGCACTAAACTGGCTGGGTCTGCTCACCAGGGGGTGTATAAGCTCAGAGGGAGGAGCTACACTTTTTAGTGTAGTACTTTGTGTGTCCTCCGGAGGCAGAAGCTAAACACCCAGGGTGCTGGGTCTCCCAATACGGAACTATAAGAAAAAGAATTTACGGTAAGTAACAAAATTCTCTTTTTTGTGCTGACTCTCCCTTATAAAAGTAAGGTGAATAAGCAAACGTCTGCTGCACTTAATTCGTTGTGGTGCTAATACAGTAAGAATAAAAAAAGTCCAGATCTACCACCAGCAGAACTATGTTGCACAAGGTGTAAATTACATGGTAAGTATAGATTCAATTACGTTTGATTTCCACTTATTTAATGTAAAAAAATATTAAAAAATTTTAGTTTTTTGGAAATATTTTATAGGTTACAAGTTACATGTTCAGCCTCTAATCTATACATATTTTTCATTTTATTTATTTATTTATTTTATTTAATCTTCTGTACCCTTCAGGAAAAAGAGCAAGTAACACTGAGTCAACTCTCACTTGTTGATCTCGCTGGAAGTGAGAGAACAAACCGCACAAAGGCTGAGGGCAGCAGGCTACGTGAAGCAGGTAGTCTTTAAAAGTTAAAAATTATGACCATCACCCCTACGACCCACCCCCACATTCATTATCACTGGCATTTTGTTAACTAGCCTAGATGATCAGTTTGAAGAGTAATATGTAGCATATTCATCGAGCCATGTGCCTCTTAAAATATGTTTGGCGCGTCTTTCCACTGCCATATGCCACCACCAAGTGTAATACAGTCAAAGACTGGAGTTTATTTCTGTCTAATTTTGTGGCGTAATTTGCGATGCTTTTGCCATTTCTGCCCAGCTATGCCCCTTCTCATTGAAGCTATGCACACTTTGGCGCAGCTTGCCAGAACTGGCGAAAATCCACCAAGTGTCGCAACATTATTGCACAGCTATGAATTGATGAAAAAGTTTGTAACCTTTCAAACCGTTTTACTCAAGAATTCTGTCGTAAACTATTTGATGAATCGTGGCCTACTTTTGCACAAAGGAGGGCAAATTATAGGACCGCTCAAATTTGAGTAAGACCAGCGTAACCAGTTGTTTTTCCATTTGCCCTTAGGGAATATAAACCAATCCCTTATGACTTTAAGAACTTGTATTGAGGCACTACGAGAGAACCAGTTGTGTGGGACCAATAAGGTAAGTCTTTGTTCTTGATGACATTGTCACTTTTCATGATCTCTACCTACTTGTGGTTTATGGTTTTTAACTCTTCAGATCAAAGGGATTTTCTAGGCTTGAGATGAATGTCTGTTAGACCATTTAGATCAGGGGTGGGGAACCTTTTTACTGCCGGGGGCCATTTGGAATTTCCTACTAACCTTTGGGGGCCGCACAAAATTATCAACTTGAAAACTACCCTGGTATATTTGGTCAAACGGTTAAGTAATTCACCTCTACTGTGGCTGCTGGAGCTGCTTCTCTTTGGTGCGGCTGTGATGTTCGGTGATATTGATAATCTTATTTCTCACAGCTGCTTTTCCAGGTTTGTCTCGGTCTGGAGATGCTGCGGGCATATACATCACAGGAGACGCTGAGGCGCATAAATTACAGGAGACACTGGGAGTACACGTCACAGGAGGGGCTGGGGCGTATACGTCACAGGAGGGGCTGGGGCGTATACGTCACAGGAGGGGCTGGGGCGTATACGTCACAGGAGGGGCATGGACAGCCCTGGCGGTGGCACAGACATGACTAGGGACAAGGACAACACTCGGAGGCAGCACGGACTGGGGGGCATAGACAGCAGTGGGGAGTACAGAGCACTCGGGGGTACACAGTACTGAGGGGTGGCACACAGCACTGGGGAGTACGGACAGCATAAGGGGGGCACAGACAGCACTGACCATGGCATGGACAGCACTGGTGGCAGCATGGACAGCATTAGGTGGTGCGGACAGCACTGGAGCATAGACATCACCCAGGGAGTACAGACAGGATAGGGGGGCACGGACAGCATTGGGGGGTTACACAGCACTGAAGCGGTACACAGCACTGGGGGGTACACAGTACTAGGGGGCGGGGGAGGAGTCACACACACAGCACAGGTTCGGGAGGCCAGTAAATCTGCTGCAGCTCTTCTGTTACTTTATCGCAGCGTGCTGCTTACCCCGCCCACCAGACCACACTAGCACAGGTCGGGGTTAAGCCTAGAATGTATGGGCTGTAATCAGGTACTGAAAGTCAGGATCTGGATAGAGCCCATACATTCTAGCATCTACCCTCAGGTCATCAGGCAGTGGGATTTAAAGGGCCAGCAGCCGGGAAAAGCGTGGCTGCCGCCAGAGCACAGCGGTCCCCGGGAATGTGCCTGGGGGGCGCATAAAAAGTCGCCACAGGCCGCATACGGCCTGCAGGCCGGAGGTTCCCACCCCTGATTTAGATCCTAAGAAAAAATACCTTTTATTAATATATTCCTAAAATACTTTTTAAATACTAAAATCTGTCAAAATCCTACAAACAGACAGAACAAGACATGTACCAAAAAAGGGACAAAACAAAGTGTTTGTACACAGTGGACAACCCTTTACCTAGATGTACAGTAACATGGCAAGATGATGAGGGGCCCAATATTATAAGGGTAAATAGTGTACACAAAAGATTGGGGCCTGAGATAATTGCACCCTGTTTGTACACTGCCTACCAACAGAGGTAATCGCCCTAACTTTTTGGGTGCCCTCGCTCCACAGCAGCTTACCCTAAATTACCCTATCTTGCTCCAGACATCCCTGATAATACTACAAGGGCCTTAATTGTTTGGTCTTTTTTTATATAAAGGTATTTCTTCTCAGAGGATCTAAGTGGTCTAACAGTTTATACCCCCTAAACTACTAAGGCTGCTTTCACACTACGTTTTTTTTAGCATGCGTCATGAACGTTTTTTTGCTGCAAAAGCGGATCCTGTTTTTGCAAAGAAACGCATGCAAACGCATGTGTTATTTTGCAGGATCCTGTCACTTTAAGTTTATGGGCGGGCATTGGAGTCATGTGATCGGGAGTGAGGGGAACTGAACGTGAAAGACTGGGAGCTGACATCTGACAGCTGCGGAGGCTCATAACCAAGGTAAACATCGGGTAACTTGTTTAGATACCCGATATTTACATTGGTTATGAGCGTCTGCAGCTGCTAGGAGCCAGGCTGCCTGCTCCCTGCACACGTAACCAAGATAAACATCGGGTAACTAAGCCCGCGGTTACCCGATATTTACCTTGGTTACGAGCGTCCTCTGCTCTCAGGCGGGGGAGAGAGGGAGGAGGGGAGAGAGACTGATCACGCGAGGCTAGTTTCTGGGCATGCTCAGTAGAGCAAGCAGGATCCTGTCTATCAGCATACCAGCGTTCACATGCGTTTGCATGCTGTTTAGTCAGGATCCAGCAATTTGCAGTATTTGGACGCAGCTCAAAAACGCTAAAAAAACAAGTAGCGTTTTTGAAAAAAGTTAAAAAACTGCAAGTCGCTGGATCCTTACTATAACGCACACACACGCAGGTGAACGCATGTTGACGCGAGTCCATTGCAAATGCATTGAAATGAGAACGCATTTGCACTGGATCCATTTTTGCGTTCAAAAAACGTTCATGACGCATGTTAAAAAAAAAAAGTGTGAAAGCAGCCTAATTGTGCTTCGGTTTTTGAGCTGAAAGTCTGCAGGCAGGCTGTATGAATGTAGTCCTCACACTGTCGCTATTCTCCAGTATAAGTTTGCTGTCATATGTCGACTAGACATGCCCGACCTCTCAATAGAAGTGCACTGAGTGGGTGAGCATGTCTAGTTGGGATGTGAGCGGAAGTATGCAAATCGCATACAGTCAGGATGTTTAAGTCTGCAGTCAATTTCATCCCTAGACTGGACAACCCCTTTAAATGCCTGTGCTTTTCTTTGGTTTTCTTACCCATGAATCTTTTATTTACAGATGGTCCCTTATCGTGACTCCAAGTTAACTCATCTCTTCAAGAATTATTTTGATGGAGAAGGGAAGGTTCGAATGATAGTTTGTGTTAATCCTAAAGCTGATGACCACGAAGAGAGTCTAGTAAGTCTTAGAGAATGGAGTATTTTAGTTGAAAGACTTACCGTATTTTTCGCTTTTATAAGACGCACTTTTGTTCCCCCAAATTTTGGGGGAAAGTAGGGGGTGCGTCTTATAAACCGAATATACGGATTATATACTGCAGGGTCCAGGGGAGGTGGGGGGCCGCTCTGGAGCGGTGCTGGGGGCTGGTGAAGCTGCGGGAGGGAGCCTTTGATCTCCTGCTCCCGCTCATATATGCACAGCCGCTGTCCATCACCGTGGTGCTGAAACCACACCGCAGCGATGGACTGGGGGAGCTGCGCATATTATATCTGCCTGTGCTCCCTTTGATCGCACATGCACCCCTGTGTTAGCTATGGCCCCCATGCTGCTGCCCATAGTAAAATAAAAAAAACTCTTTACTTACCCCCTCCAGCGTGTCTCCCCGGTCTCCCTCCTGGTGCTGTGATCATGCACGCAGAGATGTCACTCTCCTGTGCCGATCACATGACCGGGACCGTGAACCAGGAAATGCAGGCAGGAGGCCGGAGCTCAACCCCAAGGAGGGGGACACGAGGGAGCACAGTGCTGGAGAAGGTAAGGAAAGAGTTTTATTTTACTAAAAGCAGCAGCATGGGGGCGATAACTAACACAGGGGGGCCGTGTGTGCCAGCCACAGGGGGGCCGTGTGTGCCAGCCACAGGGGGGCCGTGTGTGCCAGCCACAGGGGGGCCGTGTGTGCCAGCACAAGGGGGCTATATTCAATATAAGGTGGCCATATCCACATTAAGGGGGCTAATTTTAGGATGGGGGGGGCTATGAGGGACATATATTCTATATGATTTGTTAGATGGACACTGGCATTATAAGATGGACCCCATTTATTAAAAAAAAATTCTCTATTCCTTCACCAAATTTGGGGGTGCGTCTTATAATCCGGTGTATCTTATAAAGCGAAAAATACGGTAATTTGCCATGGTCTTTTATGATTTTTCTTATGTATTTAACAGCAAGTTATGCGATTTGCGGAGATGACCCAAGAGGTTGAAATTGCTCGACCTGTAGACAAACCGATCTGTGGCCTCACTCCTGGACGTCGCTACAGGAACCAAGCCTTTAAAGATGAACTTTCTCGTAGGCTGGAGGAACGTGGTGGTCCTGTCATTGGAGGCAAGCGCAGTCCCCTTCGGTATTTTGTTTAGTTAGTCTACTGTGCTTTTTCTAAATGGTTTTCCTTTTAATGTTTCCATAGAGCCCGAGGAGCAGGCTGTAATAGAGATGCTGATTCAAAGCTTCCCTCCTATTCCATCCTGCGAGCTTCTAGAGGCCAACGATGATCAGACTCTTCCACGGCTTATTGAGGCCCTTGAGAAGAGACGCCGTATTCGCCAGATGATGGCTGATGAATTCAACAAGAGTGGTAAGATGGATCTCTGGGTTGTGACCATCTATTTGCACTTTTTCCTGTATATTTGCAAAACTCTTATACATGGTTGTGTCTTTAGTTACCTCATTTAAATTCATGCTTCAAGACCTCAATGGAGTAGTAGCAGCAAAGGAGACTATAGCCCAAGGCAGAATGACTGAGAAGGAGAGGGCTATAGTGTCTCAAAAGGCAGAAATAGAACGACTAGAAAAAAAAGTAAAAACTCTGGAGTACAAAGTGAGTGTGCCGATCTCTGATTTCTGTTTAAACTCCTCGTATCCTTTTACATTTGTTTCTTTGGGATTTAATGTCCCCTATAATTTTATATTCTGCACTTACAGATTGATATTCTGGAGAAGACCACCACTATCTACGAAGATGAAAAGCGCACTTTACAGCAAGACCTTGAGTCACACCAACAGAAACTGCATCGTCAGTTTTCTGACAAGAGGCGGCTAGAAGCCCGCTTGCAGGGCATGGCAACTGAAAATGCCATGAAATGGGAGAAAGAGTGTGTAAGTACCCTAGACCGTAGTATCTGCAACCTGGTAGTTGTACATTTAATTGCAAACTTTAGATTTCTTTGTCGCTCCATTGGGAGACCCAGACAATTGGGTGTATAGCTTCTGCCTCCGGAGGCCACACAAAGTATTACACTTTAAAAAGTGTAACCCCTCCCCTCTGCCTATACACCCTCCCGTTCATCACGGGCTCCTCAGTTTTATGCTTTGTGTGGAAGGAGGCACACATCCACTCATGCTCCCATTTTAGTCAGCAGCAGCTGCTGATTTTATCGGTTGGAAGAAAAGTGGGCCCCCACAGGGCCCCCGGCATGCTCCCTTCTCACCCCACTAAGTCGGCGGTGCTGTTAAGGTTGAGGTACCCATTGCGGGTACAGAGGCTGGAGCCACATGCCGTTTTCCTTCACCATCCCTTAGAGGCTCTGGGAGAAGTGGGATCCTAACCGGTCATCCATTCACTGGGACCGGGCTCCCTCCGCAACCCCTGTGGGAATCTGCCGGACACGAGACTTTGTATCATCAGGGACAGGGCCCTGCATCTAAAGGTACTCTGTGTGCCCATGGGGACGGTGCATGGAGTGCTTGTTTCACAGACGCTGCAGCTGCTGCTGGTTTTTGTGACGACCGGGACTTCCGCGCCGACCGCGCCTGTTTGTCGGCCGCGGTATTAAATTTAGTCCCCGGCTTCATGCGGCCTAGTACCATAACTCCCGCCCCCGGGCCTGCCAGTCAGGGGTAAGGGCGGGACGGTCGACCTGATGTCGCCAGTGAGGGCTGGAGCATACTTTAGGTTTCCCCCCCCCCCTCACTGATCACTGTGGGGCACCAGATTCCCGCACTTTACTAGTCGCCGCCCACGGCTCCCTCCTCCCCTGAGAGCTCCGGCAGCCATTTTTACAACACATTCTGCCAGTGGAGGATTTCAGGAACGAGCTCTGCAGCTCTGGGAGACCCAAGGCAGGGAATCTGGTGGACACACACCGCTTTGGGCGGTCGGTAAGCCACACCGGTCACCCGGTGCTGGTCCCCCTAGGGTGCCGAAGTGTGTATATATATATATATATATATATATATATATATATATATATATATATATATATATATATATATATATATATATATATATATATATATATATATATATATATATATATATATATATATATATATATATATATATATATATATATATATATATATATATATAATATATAATATATATATAATATATATAATATATATATATCTCTCTGTATATATTTTCTCTGTTCGGCCGAGTTGTTTTGCTTTTGGCTATATACCCTCAGTGATCACTCTCCTAGGAGACAACAGCATGTCGTCCACAAGGAGCAAGGGCGCTAAGGCAAAGGGTTATTTTGCAACCTGTACCTCTTGTGCGGCTATGTTACCTGCAGGTTCCACCTACCCTCACTGTGAGCAATGCTCGGCCCCTGTTGCACTTGCTCAGCCGGAGCCTCGGGCACTAGTGGGACCCTCGGCTCAGGCAGACCCGCCTGCTTCCCCTGTCCAGGTGGCAGGGACAGAGTTTGCAGTTTTTGCTGAGAAACTCTGAGTCGCTTTCACAATCCATGGCTCAGTCTATGGACAAATGGTCTGCTAAGCTACTAGAAGCCTTGCAGTCCAGATCGGTCCTTACACAGGCCCCGGGCACTGTTGTATCATCGCCTCCAGGCCCCTCTCGGTCTGCGCCGCAGCGTGCTCCTGGGGTGGCCCCTAGGTCTCACGTGGAGGACTCAGGCACGGACCACAGTCCCAGACCGGCTAAGCGGGCTCGCTGGGAATCTTCCCCGACTTCCTCACGCTGCTCAGGGTCTCAGCTTGAGGACTCTCTGGAGGATGAGGCGGACGTCGCAGCTCAGGGCTCTGACCCTGACGTTTCTCTCAATCTTGATACACCTGAAGGGGACGCCATAGTAAATGACCTTATAGCGTCCATCAACCAGGTGCTAGATCTTTCTCCCCCAACTCCACCTATAGAGGAGTCGGCTTCGCAGCAGGAGAAACACCAGTTTAGGTTTCCCAAACGTACACGGAGTGCGTTTTTCGATCACTCTAACTTCAGAAATGCTGTCCAGAAGCACAGAGCATTTCCGGACAAGCGCTTTACTAAGCGCCTTAATGACACACGTTACCCCTTCCCCTCTGACGTAGTTAAGGGTTGGGCTCAATGTCCCAAGGTGGATCCTCCAGTCTCTAGACTGGCGGCTAGATCTGTAGTATCAGTTGCAGATGGCTCATCGCTCAAGGATGCCACTGACAGGCAGATAGAGCTCCTGGTGAAATCCATCTATGAAGCCACAGGCGCGTCTTTTGCCCCGGCCTTTGCAGCCGTGTGGGCACTCCAAGCTATCTCAGCTTGTCTGTCTGAGATTAATGCGGTCACACGTACCTCTGCTCCGCAAGTTGCGTCTTTGACTTCTCAGGCGTCGGCTTTTTCGTCCTACGCCATGAACGCCGTCCTGGACTCTGCTAGCCGTACAGCGGTAGCATCCGCTAATTCGGTGGCAGTCCGCAGGGCCATGTGGCTACGCGAATGGAAGGCAGACTCTGCTTCCAAGAAGTTCTTAACCGGTTTGCCGTTTTCTGGCGACCGATTGTTTGGCGAGCGATTGGATGAAATTATTAAGGAATCCAAGGGAAAGGACTCGTCCTTACACCAGTCCAAACCGAAGAGACCTCAGCAACGGAAAATACAATCGAGGTTTCGGTCCTTTCGGCCCTCAGCCAAGTCCCAATCCTCCTCGTCCAACAGGCCAGAGAAGGGCCAGAGGAACTCTTATGCGTGGCGGTCTAAGTCACGTCCCCAAAAAAACGCCGGAGGCACTGCCTCCAAGGCGGCCTCCTCATGACTTTCGGCCTCCCCAAACCGCATCCTCGGTCGGTGGCAGGCTCTCCCGCTTTTGCGACGCCTGGTGGCCACATGTCCAAGACCGATGGGTGAGAGACATTCTGTCTCACGGTTACAGGATAGAGTTCAGCTCTCGTCCTCCGACTCGTTTCTTCAGAACATCTCCGCCCCCATCTCGGGCCGGCGCACTTTTTCAGGCTGTGGGCGTCCTAAAGTCAGAAGGAGTGGTGATTCCCGTTCCCCCTCAGGAACATGGTCACGGTTTCTACTCCAGCTTGTTCGTGGTGCCAAAGAAGGACGGATCATTCCGTCCCGTTCTGGACCTCAAACTGCTCAACAGGCATGTGAGCACCAGAAGGTTTCGGATGGAATCTCTCCGCTCGGTCATCGCTTCGATGTCACAAGGAGACTTCCTAGCATCAATCGACATCAAGGATGCTTATCTCCATGTGCCGATCGCACCCGAGCATCAACGCTTCCTGCGTTTCGCCATCGGGGACGAACACCTTCAGTTCGTAGCACTGCCTTTCGGCCTGGCGACAGCCCCACGGGTCTTCACCAAGGTCATGGCATCCGTTGTGGCGGTCCTACACTCTCAGGGCCACTCGGTGATCCCTTACTTAGACGATCTCCTAGTCAGGGCACCCTCCCGGGTGGCGTGTCAACACAGCCTGACCGTCGCTCTGGAGACTCTCCAGCGGTTCGGGTGGATCATCAACTTCCCAAAGTCCAAGTTGACACCGACCCAATCACTGACTTACCTCGGGATGGAGTTTCATACTCTCTCAGCGATAGTCAAGCTACCGCTGGACAAACAGCTTTCGCTGCAGACAGGGGTGCAATCTCTTCTTCGGGGCCAGTCACACCCCTTGAGGCGCCTCATGCACTTCCTGGGGAAGATGGTGGCAGCAATGGAGGCAGTCCCCTTCGCGCAGTTTCATCTGCGCCCACTCCAATGGGACATTCTCCGCAAATGGGACAGGAGGTCGACGTCCCTCGACAGGAACGTCTTTCCCTTGCAGCCAAAACCTCTCTTCAGTGGTGGCTTCTTCCCACTTCTCTGTCGCAGGGAAAATCCTTCCTGCCCCCATCCTGGGCTGTGGTCACGACGGACGCGAGTCTGTCAGGGTGGGGAGCGGTTTTTCTCCACCACAGGGCTCAGGGAACCTGGACTCCGACAGAGTCCTCCCTTCAGATCAATGTTCTAGAGATAAGGGCAGTGTATCTAGCCCTAAAGGCGTTCAATCGGTGGCTGGAGGGCAGGCAGATCCGCATACAGTCGGACAACGCCACGGCGGTCGCGTACATCAACCACCAGGGCGGCACGCGCAGCCGTCAAGCCTTCCAGGAAGTCCGGCGGATTCTGCTGTGGGCGGAGGCCACAGCCTCCACCATCTCCGCAGTTCACATCCCGGGCGTAGAAAACTGGGAAGCAGACTTTCTCAGTCGTCAGGGCATGGATGCGGGGGAATGGTCTCTTTACCCAGAGGTGTTTCGAGAGATCTGTCGCCGCTGGGGAACGCCGGACGTCGATCTCATGGCGTCACGGCACAACAACAAAGTCCCGGCATTCATGGCACGGTCTCAAGATCAGAGCTCTGGCGGCGGACGCATTAGTTCAGGATTGGTCGCAGTTTCGACTGCCTTATGTATTTCCCCCTCTGGCGATGCTGCCCAGAGTGCTGCGCAAGATCAGGTCCGACTGTCGTCGCGCCATTCTCGTCGCTCCAGATTGGCCGAGGCGGTCGTGGTACCCGGATCTGTGGCATCTCACGGTGGGTCAACCGTGGGCGCTCCCAGACCGCCCAGACTTGCTGTCACAAGGGCCATTTTTCCATCTGAATTCTGTGGCCCTCAACCTGACTGTGTGGCCATTGAGTCCTGGCGCCTAGCGTCCTCAGGGTTATCTCAAGATGTCATTGCCACCATGAGACAGGCCAGGAAACCAACGTCCGCCAAGATCTATCACAGGTCTTGGAGGATCTTCTTATCCTGGTGCTCTGATAATGGTTTTGCTCCCTGGCCTTTTGCCTTACCCACTTTTCTTTCATTCCTTCAATCCGGAATGGACAAGGGTTTGTCTCTCGGCTCTCTCAAGGGACAAGTATCGGCGCTATCCGTATTTTTTCAAAAGCGTCTAGCCAGGCTTCCGCAGGTCCGCACGTTCCTGCAGGGAGTTTGCCACATAGTCCCACCTTACAAGCGTCCGCTGGAACCCTGGGACCTTAACAGGGTGCTAACGGCTCTTCAGAAACCACCTTTCGAGCCGCTGCGGGATGTCTCTTTATCACGTCTTTCGCAGAAGGTGGCATTTCTAGTGGCAGTTACATCGCTCCGTAGAGTGTCGGAGCTGGCTGCGCTGTCATGCAAAGCCCCCTTCCTGGTTTTTCACCAGGATAAGGTGGTTCTGCGTCCTGTTCCGGAATTTCTCCCTAAGGTGGTATCTCCTTTTCATCTCAATCAGGATATCTCCTTACCTTCATTTTGCCCTAATCCAGTTCACCAATGTGAAAAGGATTTGCACTCATTAGATCTGGTGAGAGCACTCAGGTTCTACGTGTCTCGCACGGCGCCCCTGCGCCGTTCTGATGCGCTCTTTGTCCTTGTCGCTGGCCAGCGTAAGGGTTCGCAGGCTTCCAAGTCAACCTTGGCTCGGTGGATCAAGGAACCGATTCTTGAAGCCTACCGTTCTTCTGGGCTTCCGCTTCCTTTGGGGCTGAAAGCCCATTCTACCAGAGCCGTGGGTGCGTCCTGGGCATTGCGGTACCGGGCTACGGCTCAGCAGGTGTCAGGCAGCTACCTGGTCTAGTCTGCACACTTTCACGAAACACTATCAGGTGCATACCTATGCTTCGGCAGACGCCAGTCTAGGTAGGCGAGTCCTTCAGGCGGCGGTTGCCCACCTGTAAGAGGGGGCCGTTTTCGGCTCTTTTTATTGAGGTATTCTTTTACCCACCCAGGGACTGCTTTTGGACGTCCCAATTGTCTGGGTCTCCCAATGGAGCGACAAAGAAGAAGGGAATTTTGTTTACTTACCGTAAATTCCTTTTCTTCTAGCTCCTATTGGGAGACCGAGCACCCGCCCCTGTTCCCTTCGGGCTGGTTGTTCTTTTGTGTACACATGTTGTTCATGTTGAATCGTTTCTTTTGGTTCATGGTTTTCAGTTCTCCGAACATCCTTCGGATTGAATTTACCTTAGACCAATTTATAAGTTTCCTCCTTCCTGCTTTTGCACCAAAACTGAGGAGCCCGTGATGCACGGGAGGGTGTATAGGCAGAGGGGAGGGGTTACACTTTTTAAAGTGTAATACTTTGTGTGGCCTCCGGAGGCAGAAGCTATACACCCAATTGTCTGGGTCTCCCAATAGGAGCTAGAAGAAAAGGAATTTACGGTAAGTAAACAAAATTCCCTTCTTTGTCTACCTATAGACTTGGATCTACTGATGCCTACAAGGAGTTGTAGCAGGGACATATGAAGTGACTTGACTTTATCAACAACTGGCATGTATCTTAAAGGGAACCTGTCACCAGGTTTGGCCCATAAAACCTGCGGCCACCACCAGTGAGCCCTTATGTACAGCATTCCAGAATACTTTATATAAGAGGCCAGGCTGCTCTGTATAACATAAAAATCACTTTTATTACACTCACCTAGGGGATGGTCCAGTCCGGCGCCTCCTCTCTACTGCGATTGCCATCCTTCTTCTACCCAGCCGTGTCCTACGTCTTCCACACAGGCCGGCATGGTGGTCCTACGCAGGCGCACTTTGATCTGCCCCGAGCAGGGTAGATCAAAGTACTGTAGTGCACAGGCGCGAGGAAAGGTTAAAGACTGCACTACGATACTTTGGGCCGTTCAAAGTGCGCCTCCTCAGGTTCATAATGCCGGCCTGTGTGGAAGACGTAGGACATGTCATCCACTGAGCTGGAAGGAGGATGGCGATCGCCACAGAGAGGAGGCGCCAGACCAGAGAGCAGCGACACCCATCAGACCGCCCCGCAGCTGAGTATAATAAAAGGGATTTCTTCAGCGCTCTATTGGGAGACCCAGACGATTGGGGTATAGCTACTGCCCTCCGGAGGCCACACAAAGCACTACACTAAAAAGTGCAAGGCCCCTCCCCTTCTGGCTATACCCCCCCGTGATATCACGGGTTCTCCAGTTTTAGCTTTGTGTGCGAAGGAGGTCAGACATCCATGCATAGCTCCACAGATTTTGGTCAGCAGCAGCTGCTGACTATGTCGGATGGAAGAAAAGAGGGCCCATATAGGGCCCCCAGCATGCTCCCTTCTCACCCGTGGATGGTGTTGTAAGGTTGAGGTACTTATTGCTAGTACAGAGGCCGGAGCCCACATGCTGTTTTCCTTCCCCATCCCCATGAGGGGCTCTGGGTGAAGTGGGATCTTACCGGTCTCCAGGCACAGAGACCGAGCTCCATCCACAGACCCAAAAGAACCTGCTGGATATGGAGCTGAGTATCGTCAGGGACAGGGCCCTGCTACATCAAGGTACTCTGTGTTCCCATGCACATCGCGCCCACACACACCAGCATTGCTGGGAGTGTTAGTGCGCCGGGGACAACAGCGCGGAGCGCTGGTGCTATTATTCACTGCAGCTTTGCTGAGTGAATTTATGTATTGAAAACGGCCGCGCCGGCCGCTGCTGGTTGTTTTTTACATTGTGGCGCGGCTGGGACTTGTGGTGCGCCGGGGGACTTCGGCGTCGGCCGTGCACATGGGACGGCCGCGCTTATTACTAGAGTCCCCGGCTTTGCGGCCTAGTTTTCGTTTCGTTCCCGCCCCAGCCCTGCCAGTCAGAGGAGGGGCGGGACGCTGTACAGTAGCTCAGCGCAGGGAGCTGGAGTCTGCTTTGCATTCTCCAGCCCCCTCTCACTGAACACAGTGAGACGCCGGGTTCCCGCTCTTGGCTGGGGCTCGCCCACGGCCCGCCCCTCTGCACAGGACGGGGAAGAGAAGCCGGCAGCCATTATGGTTTCCACTCTGGGAGAACGGAACCAGTCACAGGTTTTTGGGCGACCTCGCACCCGCTCTTGTGCGGGCGGTAAGCAACTGACACCACTAATGCTGAAGTGGGCTTTTGGGCTGTGTGCTGATATGCTATGCACTGTACTGTACTGTCGCTATTCTGGGCAACAGCAGCAAATAAGCAATGCTGCTGAGGCACAAGCTTTCAAGGCTTCTTCGTTTGCATGTGCTGCAGTGTTTACTGTCAGATTGGGCAACAGCAGCAGTAGAGCAATTTGTGCTAAGGCACAAGCTTTCAATGCTGCTTCGCTTGCATGTGCTGCACGGTTTATTGTTATGATATACATTCACTGTATGTCGCTATTCTTGGCTAATGCGCCCAGATAAACAGACAAAAGCAGCAGTAGAGCAATGGTGCTACGGCACAAGTTTTCAATGCTGCTTGACTTGCATTGGCTGCAGTGTTTACTGTCATGCTTGTATGCTATACATTCACTGTATGTCGCTATCCTTGGCTAATGTTCCTGGATAAATAGACAACAGCAGCAGAAAGGCTAGGGTGCTAACGCGCAAGCTTTCAATGCTGCTTGGATTGCATGGGCTGCAGTGTTTACTGTCATGCTGTATGCTATACATTCACTGTATGTCGCTATCCTTGTCTCATGCTCCTAGATAAATAGACAACAGCAGCAGAAGAGCAAATGTGCCAAGCCACAAGTTTTCAATGCTGCGTGTACTACATGTGCTGAAGTGTTTATTTGTACTTCATGCTTGTATGACTATTCACTGTACGGTCGCTATCCTCGGCTAGGCTCTTAGATAGCTAGACAACAACAGCAGAAAAAGACAAGTTGCCAATGCACGGGCTTTCTATGCTGCTTGTACTGCATGTCATACGGTTTCAGGACCCCCAGTGCGTGCAATTGCTCAACCGGGGTCTCTGCTATATGTGGCCAAAGGAACCACCTGTGATCTCTGTCCAGAGACAGGGACGAAGTTGCAGTTTTTCCGCTTATATATTGTCTGTGACTATGACTGACATCTTACAGACTTTGCACCCCAAGCAGACCGTGGGCAATATGGTTGCAATGACCCTGGCCGCCCTGATCTGGAGCATCTCAAGGCGCCAGAGTGATTCCAGGCATCCCAGAGAGCAGGCATCCGACACGGTCGACAGTCCCAGATGGCCTCAGCGGGCTCGCTGGCATTAGCCCTCGACTACATCACTGGGCAAGGTCCCAGCTGGAGTACTCTCTGTACGATGAGGCAGACGTAGCTGTTCAGGACTCTGTTCCTGAGACCGCTCTCAATCCGGATACACCGGATGGTGACGCTATAGTGAATAATCTTATTGCGTCCATCAACGAAAGGTTGGGTATTTCTCCCTCAACTCCTCCAGTGGAGGGGTCAGCTTCACAGCAAGAGAAATCTCTATATATTGAGTACTTGTTTAGCACTCTGACTCCAGAGACGCAGTCCAGAAACGACACGCTTATCACGATAAGCGTTTCTCCGACCGTATTAATGAGACACGTGTCGCTCCCCCTGACGTGGTCAAGCGCTAGACCCAGTATCCAAATGTGGATCCCCCAATCTCCATGCTTGCAGCTAGATCTATAGTTGTAGTGGTGGATAGGACTTCACTTCAAAAGGCCATTGACAGGCAGATTGGCCTCTGGTTGCAATCTGTCTATGAAGCTATCGGCAGGTCGGCTGC
Source organism: Anomaloglossus baeobatrachus (assembly GCF_048569485.1). NCBI lineage: Eukaryota > Metazoa > Chordata > Amphibia > Anura > Aromobatidae > Anomaloglossus > Anomaloglossus baeobatrachus. The sequence goes on from NC_134356.1 coordinate 573,307,014, forward strand.
TCCGGCAGTCGCAGCCGTGAAGGCACTCCAAGCTATTTCAGCTAGTATTGCGCAGAGGGTCGCTGTCACAGGTACTCTCGGTCCCAGCAGCGTCTTTAACTCGCAATGTCGGCATGGCGAATCATGCTGTTATTGCTGTCCGAGACTCTACGAGCCGGACGTCAGTGGCATTCGCCAACTCCGTGTTTTTACGCAGAGGCTAGTAGTTGAGAGATTGGAACAGAGGCTGCTTCCAACGAAGTGCTTAACCAGGTTGCCTTTATCTAGTGATAGTCTGTTGGTAAGGGTTGAATGAAATCATTCAACTATCCAAGACGACTCAAAAAGCCCAGAAGGGCATAGATTCCTAGCGGGCTCAATTCACGCCCGGGGAAGGCAGCCGGAGGATCCGCTACCAAAGCGTTTTCCTCATAATTTTCAGCCCTCTCACTCCGCAACCGCGGGGGGGCAGACTCCCCCGCTTTAGCGGCATTTACCTACCGCAGGTTGAGGGCCTGTGAGTGAGAGTCAGTTTGTTTTCAAACTACCGCACCGACCGAGCCGAGGCTCTTCTGCAGGCGGAAAGAGCCGTAATCCCTGTTCCTCTTCAGGAACCAGATACGCATTTTGCCCCGACCTGGTCGTGGTGCCAAAATAGGACGGCTCCTTCCGTCCCGTTCGGGACTTTATACTGCTTAACGAGCACGTGAAAACCAGGCGGTTCCGGATGGCATCACTCCGCTCCGTCATTGCCTCTCTGTCTCAAGGAGTTTTCCTAGCTTCAATAGACATCAGGATGCTTATCTACACGTGCCGATTGCTCCGAGGCACCGGCGTTGGCTACGATTCGTTATTAAAGACGAGAATATTTCGTTTCGTAGCCATACCCTTTGGCTGGCGACAGCCCCACGGGTGTTCACCAAGTTCGTGGCAGCAGAGGGAGCAGTCCCGCGCTCTCACGGTCACTCTGTGATCCTTTACTTGGGCAATCTACTGGTCAAGGCACTCTCCTTTACAAGCATGCCAACACAACCTGAACATGGCGCTGGACCCTTCCCAGAGTTTCGGGTGGGTCTTCAACTTGTCAAGGTTGAACCCAATCGCTGGCATCTCCTGGAGAGTTTTCACACTCTCTCAGCGATAGTGAAGCTTCCGCTGGACAAACAGCGTTCACTACAGACGAGGGGACAGTCTCTCCTTCAAGGAGGCGCCTCATCCAGAGGCGAGTTTTAGCTTTTCCAGACGGTCAAAGACCATCTTCAGAGGAGTCCACTCTTCAACTCAGTGGTCTGGAGCTCTGGGCAGTGTATCTTGCACTGCAAGCCTTCCTGCAGTGGCTGGAATGCAAATAGATCCGAATTCAGTCGGACTATCCACAGCGGTGGCATACACCAACCACCAAGGCGGACTACGCAGTCGACAAGACTCCCAAGAGGTCCGGCGGATTCTGCTATGGGTAGAAGACAGAGCATACACCATATCAGCTGTTCACATCCCGGGCGTACGACACTAGGAAGCAGACTTCCTCAGTCGCCAGGGCGTGGACGCAGGGGAATGGGCTCTGCACCCGTTTGTTTGCAAGAATTCTGTAGACGCAGGATGAAGACGGACGTCGACGTCATGGCTTCTCGGCAACAACAGGGTCCCGATTTTCATGACGCGGTCTTACGATCAAAGAGCTCTGGCGACAGGCGCCTTGGCTCAGGATTGGTCACAGTTCCAGCTACCGATTGCTGCCACACCATCCTCGTCGCCCCAGACTGGCCGGGGAGGTCGTGGTACCGTGATCTGTGGCATCTCACCGTCGGTCGACCGTGAGCACGACGTCATTGCCACCATGAGACGGGCTAGCCAGCCGCGGTCTGCCAAGATCTACCACAACTCGTGGAAGATATTCTTATCTTAGTGTTCTGCTCAGGGAGGGTCTCCCTGGCCATCGGCATTGCCTACTTTGCCTTCCCTCCTGCAATCTGGTTGGGAAAGAGGTTGGTCGCTCGGCTCCCTTTAAGGGCAAGTCTCGGCACTATCCGTGTTCTTTTCAGAAGCGTCTAGCACGTCTTCCTAAGGTGCGCACGTTACTACAGGGGGTTTGTCATATTGTGCCCCCGTACAAGCGGCCGTTAGATCCATGGGATCTGAACAGGGTACTAGTTGCTCTCCAGAAGCCGCATTTCGAGCCTCTGAGGGAAGTTTCCCTTTCGCGCCTGTCACAGAAAGTGGCCTTTCTGGTTGCGATCACGTCGCTTCGGCGAGTGTCTAAGCTGGCGGCTCTGTCATTCAAGGCTCCCTTCCTAGTGTTCCACCAGGACAAGGTAGTGCTGCGCCCTATTCAGGAGTTTCTCCCTAAGGTTGTATCCGCGTTTCTTCTTAATCGGGATATACCCTTTCCTTCCTTTTGTTCTCATCCGGTTCTCCGGTATGAAAAGGATTTACAGTTGTTAGTTCTGGTGAGAGCACTCAGAATCTACATTTCCCGCACGGCGCCCATGCGCCGCTCTGATGCATTTTTTGTCCTTGTCGCTGGTACGCGCAAGGGGTTGCAGGTTTCTAAAGCCACCATGGCTCGATGGATCAAAGAACCAATTCTTGAACACTACCGTTCTGCGGGGCTTCCGGTTCCTTCAGGGCTGAAGGTCCATTCTACCAGAGCCGTAGGTGCGTTTTGGGCATTACGACACCAGGCTACGGCTCAACAGGTGTGCCAGGCAGCTACCTGGTCGAGCCTGCACATTTTTTCACCAAACATTATCAGGTGCATACCTATGCTTCGGCGGACGCCAGCCTAGGTAGAAGAGCCCTGCAGGTGGCAGTGGCTTCCCCATAGGGGAGGGCTGTCTTGCAGCTCTAACATGAGGTATTTCTTTACCCACCCAGGGACAGCTTTTGGACGTCCCAATCGTCTGGGTCTCCCAATAGAGCGCTGAAGAAGAAGGGAATTTTGTTACTTACCGTAAATTCCTTTTCTTCTAGCTCTTATTGGGAGACCCAGCACCCGCCCTGTTGTCCTTCGGGATTTTTTTGTTGTTTGCGGGTACACATGTTGTTCATGTTGAACGGTTTTTCAGTTCTCCGATGTTACTCGGAGTTAATTTGTTTAAACCAGTTATTGGCTTTCCTCCTTCTTGCTTTGGCACTAAAACTGGAGAACCCGTGATATCACGGGGGGGTATAGCCAGAAGGGGAGGGGCCTTGCACTTTTTAGTGTAGTGCTTTGTGTGGCCTCCGGAGGGCAGTAGCTATACCCCAATCGTCTGGGTCTCCCAATAAGAGCTAGAAGAAAAGGAATTTACGGTAAGTAACAAAATTCCCTTCTTCTTCATCGTTCTTTATGGGAGACCCAGACCATGGGTGTATAGCTTCTGCCTCCGGAGGACACACAAAGTACTACACTCAAACGTGTAGCTCCTCCCTCCTAGCATATACGCCCCCTGGTAGCCAGTCCTAGCCAGTTTCAATGCTTTGTGTTCAGGAGGTCACACACACACATGCATTCTCTGATTTTTGATTTTTTGGATTTCAAAGATTTGGAAGAAAAGCGGGTCCAGTCTGGACTCCCGGCATGTCCCTTCTCACCCCACTGTGTTGGCGGTGCTGTTAAGGTAGATTTTCCAAGGCTGGAGCCTTCACATGCCGCGCTCCTTCACCATCCTCTGGGGCTCTGGCTTGAAGTGGGAGCCATCACGGTTCTCACTGCTTTGCAGGAGACCGGTCTCCATCCGCAGCCCTTTCAGGATCCTGCCGGACGGAGCGCTCACCTCCCAGGGACCTGGCACCTGCGTCTCACAAGCTAAGTACTGAGACGTTTTTACCACAGAAAGTGGTCTTTCCAGGGGTCCCTTGTACTTTATTTATTGGGGAGAGTGTGTTTTATGACTGTTAACATTTCCGGCCGGTTCTCCAGTTTTCACTGGAGAACCGCGCCGATGGTGCATGCACGCTGGCCGCATGTTTAAATCTAGGCCCCGGCTTCGCCTGAGGCCTAGTTTCGGTTTTCACTGCCCCTGCATGTCAGTCATGCAGAGGGACAGTGCGGTTCCGCCCAGCGGCTGTTCAGCACAGGGAACGGACACTCCTCACTGAGAGATTCCCTCCCCTGTCTACCTCATTTGCCCGCTCTCAGAGTAGGCCCCGCCCCCTCTCCTCGCTCCGGTCGCCATTTTCTCAGCGTTCTCAGTGTCTGCATAGGCACAGAGATTCCACATTGTGACAAATGGGGGCCTGGGCGGCACAGAAATGTATGTTAAACGGTCTGGTAAGCCACAACCTCCGGTTGTGCAGCTGCTTATATTCTCTGTTTATATACTCTGCTGGGGGTCATTCTGGACAGAGCCCCCACTTCTGCAGCATGTCTCACATCAGAGCAAGGCTGCAAGGCTGTTCTTAATATGCACTGCATGTAGACTCGTACTGCCTGTACCGAGCACATAAACACTCAGCCTGGAGGCTCATCAGTGGTCCCTCCAGCTGCTCCGGTGGTGCTGAGCATGCATTAGCCCCCTTCTCAGGGCGCTTCTGCTGCTACGGCTCGCTCAGCAAAGCTCACAGGGAACTCTTCATCTGGTCTCAGACCCCGTCCTTCTAAAATGGAGACGCAGGGTCCCCTGTCCTTCCCCGTCCCGCAGCTCTGATTCACGAGCTGACTCACTGGACGAGGAGGATGTCTTTACTAGGGGCTCGGATGCTACTTCATGTACCATTGATCTGTCCGAAGGTGATGCAGATGCTAATGATTTGATTGCGTCCATTATATTTGTACTGGACCTCAATCCGCCTGTATCAGGGGAGCATCCCCCTCTGGCAGAAAGGCATCAGTATACCTTAAAGAGAACAAGGAGTGGGTTCCTTAACCACTCCAGTTTTCAGCCCACTGTGACCAAGCCCAGAGCCTGTCCTGACAAACGCTCCCAAAGCGTGGTTCTGATGACTGTTTCCCCCTTCCACCAGAGGTGGTCAAGGAGTGGGCTCATTCACCAAGGGTGGTCCCTCCGGTGTCTAGATTTTCAGCCCGGATAGTTGTATCAGTGGCTGACTGCACCTCTCTAAGGATCCCACTGTACATTAATTCTGTACTGGACCTCAATCCGCCAGTATCAGAGGAGCAACCCTCTCTGGCAAAAAGGCACCAGTTTACCTTGCCTAAGAGAACAAGGAGTGTGTTCCTTAACCACTCCAGTTTTCAGGCCACTGTGACCAAGCCCAGGGTCTGCTCTGACAAACGCTTCCCAAAGCGTGGTTCTGATGACAGTTTTCCCCTTCCACCAGAGGTGGTCAAGGAGTGGGCTCATTCACCAAAGGTGGTCCCACTGGTGTTTAGACTCTCAGCCCGGACCGTTGTATCAGTGGCTGATGGCTCCTCGCTTAAGGTTTTGCTGTCCGCCAGGTTGTCCTTCTGGCCAAATCTGTATGGAGGCGGCAGGGGCCTCGTTCTTCCCATCTTTTGCAGCAGTGCGGGCTTTCAAAGCCATCTCTGCTTCTCTAGAGGAGATGCATTCCCTCACATGGACTCTATGCCCGAAATGGTTGCCGTAACTTCCAGACTTCGGTCTTTTCATCCTATACCATGTCTGCCATGCTGGAGACTCTCACCGCACTGCGGTGGCCTCGGCTAATTTCCTCGCTATCCGCAGGCTCCTGTGGCTTCAAGTGGAAGGCAGATGCTTCTAAAGAAGTTCCTTACTGGGCTCCCTTTTGCTGGGACCAGACTATTCGCGAGCAACTGGATGAAATTATTAAGGAAGCTCTTGGCGGGAAGAGTTCTTCCATGCCACAAACCTGTCCAGGGCAGGAATCAGTCGAGGTTTCGTTCTTTTCGTTCCTCCATCTGATCGTTCTCGAAGACCTCGGCCTCGTCCACTAGCTCAGCCAAGGTTCGTAAACCCAAATGGCGCACGAAGCCGCGTCCTCAGAAGACCGCAGGAGATGCTGCCATTAAGTCAGCCTCCTCCTGGCTATCTGGCCACGCCAGCAACGTCCTTGGTCGGTGGCAGGCTCTCCCACTTTGGCGACGTATGGTTTTAACACGTCTCCGATCAGTGGGTGCGGGATACCATCTCCCACGGCTACAGGATAGAATTCTATCCAGCCCGCCAAACAGATTTTTTCTGTCAACTCCCCCCTGCTCCAAGGCCGCCGCCTTCTCACAGGCTGTGGCATTCTTGCAGGCCAATGGAGTAATTGTACCGGTTCCCGACTGGGAACGGTTCTGAGATTTCTGCTTAAATCTATTACTGTCAAGGGAGGAATTTTGGGTCAAGACTGCTAATGGAGTCTTCGTTTAGGATCCAGAGACGGTGCCCCATTAATGCTGTATACCAGTGCCGATATATATCAATGTATATAAGACAAAGAACACAGACATGCTCTCTTTTCAGCCAGCATCACCAACTGACTTGGTTTTAATGAGATAGATCCAATTATACAGTAAGTAAGCCTAAATAACCTTGAAACTAACGAAGGAGTGCATTCACTCCCCAATTTCTCACATCACTCCTGCCCTCCCGTACATTCCTTTTGTGTGAACATTACTGATAAGAGTTTATAGCTTCACATCTGGCTTCATCATCTTTAGTTAACTCCTTCATGATTATACAACTTTGAATTATACTATAGGTCTGTGCAATTGCTACACAGACAGACAGATAATTTTGCATCTACATTTTGATTTAGTTATATACACAGATATTCTTATTACGTTTAAATAAACATACTACAGCTCAGGTGACCTCCACAGTCCCCCCTTTAATAAAATATCTGTGAATATTATTAACCTTAAATTTAAAAATTTTCCCCATTTAGATATATTTTATTATTTGGGACTTATTTGTGACCTATTGCCCTTGGGACTTTAATTATATCTATATCTATATATGCGGGCTTTTCATGAAATCGGTTGTTTAATTTAACACTATAGGCTTTTTTTTGCTCCCCCCCTTAAGTACTTATTTTTATTTATTAAATATAACTCTATGATTTATAGGGGCTATTAGAATTGGCGTTATTACTCTTATTAGGGCACATTATCCTGATTAGGAAAAATTGAATCTAAACCTTATTTAAAAATTAGCACATAATTAAAAAAACAAAAAACAAAAGGACATTTGGAAATTGTCCATGGTTCTTCTTTCTGGATATTAAACAAAAAGGAGGATGCTTAGTCAGTGCTAGTCCACTTAGGGCCACTTTGTGAACCTGGATAATCTGCTCTTGATAAAAAAAACAACAAAACATGATGAGGCTTCATGTGAACAGTTTGTGGCCCAGACTTGGAAAAACCTTCTGGAATAATGGGTTGAATAGCAGCCGCTTTCTGCTTCGGTTGTGTTGGGTCCATTGGTTTTTGAGATGTGACGTCAAGTCGCGTGTCACTGCCAGTGCTCCGCAGACTAGGCCGGAGAGACATCAGCCTGATGGGATAGGCTCTTCCAAAACTTTTCCTGAAATGAGATTTTCCATATCTAGCATTTTGTATTAAGGAAAATTACTGAAATTAGTAGGAAACAAAAACATTTGTAATGGTTAGATTACATTAACCAAACCACATTTTTGGGTCTATGAAATGGCTGAATTAAGTATTTTCGACTACTCAATTCGTACCTTCAACAGTCCTCCCCTTGACTTATTTCTGCCATTTCCAAATACTAAGGGTACCGTGTTCCCTTAGGAAAAGAGGAAGAAAGATCTGTTGGGAAATCCTGCCTGACTGAACGTTGAGGCATGGGTGGAGAGGGGAATGGGATTTCTTCACCGGTTTGAGACCAAGGACCCCTAGGCGAGTCCTCACCCTTTGTAGTTGGACTTTCCCATGTCTCAAGGTTCTCTAAGTCCTCTCTTCTGTTTCGGCAATGATGGTTTGGGACTGTACAGGTTTTTTGTAAAGGATAAATATAAGCAGGACGGTCAGTGCAGCTTCTGTGGATCGACCCTTCTGCAATGCGGGGCGTGAATCTATGTTGTCCTGCCGTTGAGCTTTATCGAAATTTCTGTGTCCTTTTAGGATTAATCAGTCTCCGGACCGAAAACCATATACTACTAACTCTGATTTAGGATCTGGAATTAGAAAATACACTTGTTTATTTCACTAATTAGTCAATCATATGAAAATTATACATGGTTTGCGCTAGACCAAAGAAAAACATTTTACATTGGAACCTGTTTATTACTAAAGAGAAACACAACACACACTAAAGAGAAATACAACACGCATTGATTTACAACTTATCAGTTTGTTTGTTTGTTTACATACCACTTGCATTATGTGGATTTTCAGCAATGACGTCGTTTTCTGCACTGGAAAGCCTCTGACCAGACCTGGAAAGAAATCTACACAACACGCACAGACTTGCATACAACGTGCTCATGATAAACATCTATAATCAGTTTGCAGTCTCTAAGAATGGGTAGAGCAGGTGCAGGGTGTTTCTACGGACTCTTTACAGTTTTTCCTCATTGTTTTAAAAACGTGCTTCACAAGACTGGGTGAGTTTATCTACCTGGGTACTGAACCCTGGCGTCACCAAAGCGCACACTGATATCTAACTTTCACAGATGTTAGTCCATGTTACTTGGGCCATCATTAAGAAGAGATCTCATTGCAGAGAAAGCTTACCACCCTTCATCCACAGACCTTCCTCAGTCAGCCGGCTCCCTGCGTCTCGCACTCCACTCCTTATTGGTTCACTTGATCCTGTAGGGATTTAAGAACACAAGGAGTGACAGAAGTCACTGACGTGACCGGTGTCACCGAGGCATGGTCTTTATGCATGGTAAAGGACTCCTCAACTCTAGGCCCGTTCACTGCTTCTTGGTCAGCTGCACCTATACGGGGATCTCCATCCGATTCCATCAGCTCAGATCTAGACTTTCTTTTCGGCGTACCTAGCTTATTTGACAACAGGAAAGATCTACATCCTACATACATTTTGACTATCTTACCTACCTCTGCTCCACCCATCTAGAGAGGCACTTACGTCACTTCCTTCTGTACCGATAGGAGGGGAGGGAGTGGCCTAAATTTAGATTACCTCATGTTGTGTGAACTGTAGCATATCCAGTGCAGAATCGACCACCATCTTGTTCCATCTATAAAAACAAAGACTAAAAGAAATATAGATTAGATCATTCCTATAACAGATATATATTCCTACATTCATAATAATCCAATAAACAAGACATAACTGTTGCAAAAAAAAGGCCAGCTTTAAAGCCTGCTTTAAAGCCTATCCAATATGTCTACTGCTGGAAAAATACAATAGATATCTACTTCCTCCCTTTTTATATACTACTTTGGCAAAATATATAGATCTATAACAGTAAACAATAAGATTAACCAACAAATAAATATAACTTATACTCTACTGGGAAATTTTGAAACCTTACAACAGGGTTCATAGATATTCTATATCTACAAAAAAAAAGGAAAACAATCAATATTGGCAGTTTGTATGCAAAAATAATAAAAAACAAAAACGTAACCATAAAAACGAAAACCTAATTTGTATATTTTAAAAATATACTTTTCCCTGCAAAATTAATTTAATTATTTAAATAGCAGCAGAATACTATTGATAATCTCCTATGAAATTTTGAACTCTAAAGATTAAACAAAATCCACTCCACCAGCCGGAAAAAGCACTGGTTAGTACATAAGACAGAAACAGCTTTGTAAATCTGCTGAAGCTACCTTTTTCCTTTTTTTTTTTTTTTACTTTTCTCTACTTCCTTATTTTTTTTTATTTTTTTTTCTGCTCTCTACAACTTGTGACTAGCAGCAGCTTACTGATAATACTCCCACACATCCCTGCACTGACTTATGCCCCCCCTGACTCCTTCAGGATGCGCGATGTTAGAACAGCTGGTGGGAAAGAAGGGAATTTTGTTTACTTACCGTAAATTCCTTTTCTTCTAGCTCCAATTGGGAGACCCAGACAGTGGGTGTATAGCTACTGCCTCTGGAGGCCGCACAAAGAACTACACTTAAAAGTGTAAGGCCCCTCCCCTTCTGGCTATACACCCTCCCGTAGGAGTACGGATTCCTCAGTTTTAGTACCAAAGCAAGAAGGAGGAAAGCCAATAACAGTTTCAAAAACAAATTCAATCCGATAACAAGATCGGAGAACTTAAGAAACAACATGAACAACATGTGCACCCGAAAAACGAAACCCTAAGAACAAATAGGGCGGGTGCTGGGTCTCCCAATTGGAGCTAGAAGAAAAGGAATTTACGGTAAGTAAACAAAATTCCCTTCTTCTTTTTCGCTCCTAATTGGGAGACCCAGACAGTGGGACGTCCAAAAGCAGTCCCTGGGTGGGTAAAAAGATACCACATGAACGGGCTGTCAGACAGCCTCTTCCTACAGGTGGGCCACCGCCGCCTGAAGGACCTGTCTACCTAGGCTGGCATCTGCCGAAGCGTAGGTATGCACTTGATAGTGTTTGGTAAACGTGTGCAGACTCGACCAGGTAGCCGCCTGGCACACTTGCTGAGCCGTAGCCTGATGCCGCAATGCCCAGGACGCACCCACGGCTCTGGTAGAATGGGCCTTCAGTCCAGATGGAATCGGAAGCCCAGCAGAACGGTATGTGTGAAGAATTGGTTCCTTGATCCACCGCGCCAGGGTGGATTTGGAAGCTTGCGATCCCTTATGCTGACCAGCGACTAGGACAAAGAGCGCATCAGAACGGCGTAGGGACGCCGTGCGAGAAATGTAAATCCTGAGTGCTCTCACCAGGTCCAACAGATGTAAACCCTTTTCAAATTGGTGAACTGGATGCGGACACAAAGATGGCAAAGTGATATCCTGATTGAGATGAAAGGAAGAAACCACCTTGGGAGAAAACTCTGGAATTGGACGCAGTACTACCTTGTCTTGGTGAAACACCAGGAAGGGAGATTTGCAAGATAACGCCGCTAGCTCGGACACTCTTCGAAGAGACGTGACCGCCACAAGAAAAACTACCTTTTGTGAAAGCCGAGAAAGGGAAACCTCTTTCAAAGGCTCGAAAGGCGGCTTCTGGAGAGCAATGAGAACCTTGTTCAGATCCCAGGGTTCCAATGGCCGTCTGTAAGGAGGAACGATATGACAAACTCCTTGGAGAAACGTGCGTACTTTAGAAAGCCGTGCCAAGCGCTTCTGAAAGAATACGGATAGCGCGGAGACTTGACCCTTAAGAGAGCTAAGCGACAAACCTTTTTCCAACCCAGACTGCAGGAAGGAAAGAAAAATTGGCAATGCAAATGGCCAGGGAGAAAACCCTTGAGCCAAGCACCACGCTAAGAATATCTTCCACGTCCTGTGATAGATCTTAGCTGAGGATGGTTTTCTAGCCTGTCTCATTGTGGCAACAACTTCATGAGATAAACCTGAGGCCGCTAGGATCCAGGACTCAATGGCCACACAGTCAGGTTCAGGGCCGCAGAATTCAGATGGAAAAACGGCCCTTGAGACAGCAAATCTGGACGGTCTGGTAGTGTCCACGGTTGGCCTACCGTGAGATGCCACAGATCCGGGTACCACGACCTTCTTGGCCAATCTGGAGCGACGAGTATGGCTCGATGGCAGTCGGACCTGATTTTCCGGAGAACTCTGGGTAACAATGCTAGAGGTGGGAACACATAGGGGAGTCGGAATTGCGACCAATCCTGAACCAAGGCGTCTGCCGCCAGTGCTCGGTGATCGTGAGACCGTGCCATGAAAACTGGGACCTTGTTGTTGTGCCGTGACGCCATCAGATCGACGTCCGGCGTCCCCCAGCGGCAACAGATCTGCTGAAACACGTCCGGGTGAAGGGACCATTCTCCTGCGTCCATGCCCTGGCGACTGAGAAAGTCTGCTTCCCAGTTTTCCACGCCTGGGATGTGAACTGCGGATATGGTGGACGCTCTGCTTTCCACCCACGTCAAAATCCGCTGGACTTCTTGAAAAGCTTGGCGACTGCGTGTTCCCCCTTGGTGGTTGATGTACGCCACCGCCGTGGAATTGTCCGACTGAATCCGAATCTGCTTGCCTTCCAGCCATTGTTGGAAGGCTCGCAGGGCAAGATAGATTGCTCTGATTTCCAGAACATTGATCTGCAGGGTGGACTCTTCCTGAGTCCACGTCCCCTGAGCCCTGTGGTGGAGAAACACCGCTCCCCACCCTGATAGGCTCGCATCCGTCGTGACCACTGCCCAGGACGGGGGAAGGAACGACTTTCCCTGTGACAATGAGGTGGGGAGAAGCCACCAACGCAGAGAGTCCTTGGCAGTCTGAGAGAGGGAGACAGTCCTGTCGAGGGACGTCGATTTCCCGTCCCATTGGCGTAGAATGTCCCATTGTAGAGGGCGCAGATGAAACTGCGCGAACGGGACTGCCTCCATTGCTGCTACCATCTTTCCTAGGAAATGCATGAGGCGCCTCAGTGAGTGCGACTGGCTCTGAAGGAGAGATTGCACTCCAGTCCGTAGCGAGCACTGCTTGTCCAGTGGAAGCTTCACTATCGCTGAGAGAGTATGAAACTCCATGCCAAGATAAGTCAGAGATTGGGTCGGGGTTAGATGAGACTTTGGAAAGTTGATAATCCACCCGAAACTCTGGAGAGTGTCTAGTGCCACCTTCAGACTGTGCTGGCATGCCTCTTGAGAGGGTGCCTTTATAAGCAGGTCGTCTAGATACGGGATGACCGAGTGACCCTGCGAGTGCAGAACAGCTACTACTGCTGCCATGACTTTGGTGAAGACCCGGGGGGCTGTTGCCAGACCGAAAGGTAACGCTACGAACTGCAGGTGTTCGTCGTGTATGACGAAGCGTAGGAAACGCTGATGCTCTGGTGCAATCGGCACGTGGAGATACGCATCTTTGATATCTATTGATGCTAGAAAATCTCCTTGAGACATTGAGGCTATGACGGAGCATAGGGATTCCATCCGGAACCTCCTGACTTTTACGTGTCTGTTGAGCAACTTTAGATCCAGGACGGGTCGATACGATCCGTCCTTTTTTGGGACCACAAACAGATTGGAGTAAAAACCGTGACCTTGTTCCTGAAGAGGGACGGAGGTCACCACTCCTTCCGCCTTTAGAGCGGCCACCGCCTGCAACAGAGCATCGGCTCGGTCTGGTGGTGGAGAAGTTCTGAAGAAACGAGTTGGCGGACGAGAACTGAACTCTATCCTGTACCCGTGAGACAGAATATCCCTCACCCAACGGTCTTTGACGCGTGACAGCCAAATGTCGCCAAAGTGGGAAAGCCTCCCACCGACCGCGGGTGTGGGAATCGGAGACTGCAAGTCAGGAGGACGCCGTCTTGGCAACGGTTCCTCCGGCTGTCCTTTTTGAGCGTGACTGAGACCTCCAAGAATCTGAGCGTCTCTGGTCTTTTTGAGTCTTTTTTGACGAGGCGAACTGGGACCTGCCCGGTCCTCGAAAGGACCGATAACCAGACTGACCCTTCCTCTGTTGGGGTTTGTTTTGTCTGTGTTGCGGTAAGGATGAGTCCTTACCCTTGGAGTGTTTGATGATTTCATCCAAACGCTCTCCAAACAATCAGTCACGAGAAAAAGGCAAATTGGTTAAGCACTTCTTGGAATGAGAATCTGCTTTCCAATGTCTCAACCACAGGGCCCTACGCAAAACAACGGAGTTGGCTGACGCCACTGCCGTGCGGCTTGTAGCGTCAAGAACAGCATTAATCGCGTACGACGCGAATGCCGCCATTTGCGAGGTCAATGGTGCTACCTGCGGGGCAAATGCACGTGTGACTGAGTCGACTTGCGCAAGCCCGGCTGAGATAGCTTGGAGTGCCCATACGGCCGCAAAAGATGGCGCTAATGACGCTCCAATCGCTTCATAGATGGATTTCAGCCAGAGCTCCATCTGCCTGTCAGTGGCATCTTTAAGTGCCGCTCCATCTTCAACTGCAACCAAGGATCTAGCTGCAAGCCTGGAAATTGGAGGATCCACTTTTGGACACTGGGTCCAACCCTTGACCACCTCAGGGGGAAAAGGATAGCGTGTATCTTTAAGCCGTTTAGAAAAACGCCTTTCAGGATAAGCGTGGGGTTTCTGGATTGCGTCTCTAAAGTCAGCGTGGTCCAGAAAAGTGCTTAATGTACGCTTAGGGTATCTGAAATGGATTCTCTCGTGCTGCGAAGCTGACTCCTCTACAAGAGGAGCTGGTGGGGAAATATTTAACATCTTATTGATGTTAAATATAAGATCATTAACTATGGCGTCACCATCTGGTGTATCTAGATTGAGAGCGGTCCCAGGATCAGAATCTTGATCAGTTACGTCCGCCTCATCACCCATAGATTCATCTCGCTGGGATCCTGACCATTGAGATGAATGTGAAGGCCCGTCATAGCGAGCCCGCTTAGGCTGCCCGGGGCCATCGTCCGAGTCAGAGTCTTCACCCTGAGGTGTATGTGCCCGTCCCGGAGCTTGGAGGTAACTCAGCTGAGGGGGACCAGGGGGCAATGATTGCACAGTGTCCGTGGCCTGAAGTACAGGCCTAGCTCGCAATGTGTCAAGAATTTGTGACATAGTGAGAGACATTCTGTCAGCAAAAGCTGCAAACTCAGTTCCTGTCACCTGGACAGCATTCACAGGTGGTACACCCTGGGTCACGTCCAGCAGAGGTCCCGACTGTGCAAGCGCCGCAGGGGCCGAGCACTGCACACAATGGGGGTCCGTGGAGCCTGCCGGTAGAAAAGTCCCACATGCGGTGCAGGAAGCATATAATGTCTGTGCCTTGGCACCCTTGCGTTTTACGGACGACATGCTGCTGGCTCTCTGCAATGTGAGAGAGTCTATAGCCAAAGGGCGACCAGCGCTATGCAATACAAAGTATTTGTAGAAACAAAATACTAAGAATACTACTGGCACAAGAGGGGGTGAGCCCTGAGGGCTGCTTACCGCCCGCTGAATAGCGGGTAAGAGGCGCAGAATTCCTTGTCTGGGTCTCCCCGGCTCCCCTCTGCAGCTCAGCGTGTCAGCAGGAATGGCTGCCGGCGTCTGTGGAGAGGGGCGGTCCGTGGGAGTTCCTAAACAAAAGTGCGGGAAACAGTGTCCCCTCTGTGCCGATTGTGAGGGCTGGAGTATGTAAAAACGACTCCAGCCCTCGGCGCTGATGCACTGACCAGCGTCCCGCCCCTCTCCTGACTGGCAGGTGTGGGGGCGGGAACGAACGGAAGCAGGCCGCAAAAGCCGGGGACTCGAGTTATCAGCGCGGCCGCCGTAAAAGCGCGGCCCGCGCTGAAGTCCCCGGCGCACCACAAGTGCCAGCCGCGCCGCAGTCCCAGCGGCCGGCGCGACCGATTCCCAGAAGTGTGCCTGCTTCAGCGAAGCTGAATGAGGCCATGGCACAAGCGCCGCAGCGCTGATGTCCCCGGCGCACTACAACACCCAGCATGCTGCAGTGTGAGCGCCAAATGCACGGGGACACAGAGTACCTTGAGGAAGCAGGGCCATGTCCCTGATGTACTCCGCTCCATCCAGCATCTTCTCCAGGGGCTGTAGATGGAGCACGATCCCACTTCACCCAGAGCCCTGTAAAAAGGGATGGGGAAGGAATCAGCATGTGGGCTCCTGCCGCCGTACCCGCAATGGGTACCTCAACCTTACAAACACCTCCGACATACAGTGGGGTGAGAAGGGAGCATGCTGGGAGCCCTGTATGGGCCCTCTTTTCTTCCATCCGACATAGTCAGCAGCTGCTGCTGACTAAAAACAATGGAGCTATGCGTGCGTGTCTGACCTCCTGCGCACAAAGCTAAAACTGAGGAATCCGTACTCCTACGGGAGGGTGTATAGCCAGAAGGGGAGGGGCCTTACACTTTTAAGTGTAGTTCTTTGTGCGGCCTCCAGAGGCAGTAGCTATACACCCACTGTCTGGGTCTCCCAATTAGGAGCGAAAAAGAAAACAGATACAAGAAAAAAAACCATGGGCAGAACTTTCACTATAGAAATATATAAAATATATTTCTGTACCGTGTCAGCCAGCAGAAACAAAGGTACTACAGAAACATATATTATAGAAACCTTAAGATCTTAAGATTGATGGAGTGGAATGGAGAACATCATTAAAGCGGGTAGCTTGGGATTGGAAATCACTGCAACAAAAACAAGCAGTCCGGGGCTCCCCCCTGTGTCACTAGGGAAGGTTGGGGCAGACTCCTGGGTGCAGCCGGACTGTGGGCAGTATCTTGGAAAATCTCCTAAAACTGATTTAAAGGGATACTATGATACTCTGGGAAAAGGCACACCTGGCTTCAGGTAGATCATTACTGAATCTACAGGGAACACCTTTATTGTAAATTTATGTGTTGCAGGTTTTGGTTACGGTTTTGAGGGTACCTGGCCAAACACTGAGATTTGGAGGTGTGACACTTTCTTTGATAGTGACTAAACTGACCACAACGCCAACAATTCTGTTGCTGGCTCTGCTGGTTTTGTTGATTGGGAGCTACGTATACGGGGTTTGGACTTTGTTGGGGCATGGGCTGTGGCGGGGGCTGCACCGGCACATTTGTATACACAAATTGATCTTGAGCCCATCTTTTTAAAGCGGCACAATACTGTTGTCCACTTTAAAAAAAAATAGTGTCATCAGTGCCTGGGTGCATTGGGAGATGGGGCTCCATTAAGAGCCAAAAACTGTCTCCTGCTTTTACTTTGGTGAGATTAACAAGGTCCTTCCGGGCAGCTGAGTATAACTGATGGACCTGTAGCATCTTCCTATAAAATCGCATAGGGTTAATGCTGGGATCTGGCAGGCAGGGGATTAATGCCGCTGACTGGGTGGGGTTGAAAGGGACATATTTAAATGAGGGCTGTTCCTCGTCAGGTTCGGGGTAAGGCTCACTATGTGTCCTAAGGAAAAAAGGGGGATCCAAGGGGAGGGAATTGATAATTGGGGAGTGTGACGGCAGACTGGCCGGTATGGGGAGAGACGGCATTGCAGGTATGGGAGGGAAAAGGGGTATGGGTGTGGAAAGAGTTAAGGGATGCTGTCTAGTGACTGCAGCATCTGTGAATATCTACGGGACGGGGGAATAGAATGGGGATCAGGTTGTGGGGCAGCAACAAAACAACCTATCGGAGGACCCTCAGATCTGTCCTCAGACTCGGGTAACCTATAGTAAAACACAACATCCCCTTGCTCATCTTCATCTTCAATCTCAATATATCTTTCTGATAGCAATGCCTGCGATATTCTGCCAAACAATTCTGCATCATTCAACAATCTCCTGTCTTTTAACTTGCCCTTTTTTGCTTTCAATGCTGTTGCCCATAGTGACGGTTGTAACCGACCTCCTTTTGGTAATTCTAACATTTTAAAAATCTCCAAGGCACGACATACAGCTTTCTTCCCTTCTCTCTGCAACTAGCGCTAACACAGTCTGTGAACCTTCAGGCCTCTCAACTTTCTGTCTCCTCTGTCTGAACATTTTTGCTATCTTGGTGGTGTCTGGATTACACTAATATAACTATGCGGTGAACGTTAGAGTCCGGCCGGCACCTAAGGCTACACCTCTATACTAGCTGGCAACTCCTCAGCTATATAGTAATAAGGGTATCCCGTGATATGGAGGAGGGGTACAAAATGTATTCCCTCCGGACTTGATCAGCTGCACCAAAATTAATGTCCTAATCCCTATCTTCAGCCACGGGAACCCCCTAATAAGGGTATCTCGTGATATGGAGGAGGGGTACAAAATGTATTCCCTCCGGACTTGGTCAACTGTATCAAAATTAATGTCCTAATCCCTATCTTCAGCCACGGGAACCCCCCCGCGTCTTTAATTACAGACCGGGTCAGTCTAACTAGCTATATCCAGCCACCACCGTCTTTCCTGCCCTAACAACCGTCCTCTGGATCCACACCTCAGGGCTGGGATCGTGCTCTGAGCTCCAGCGGGCACTACCCCTGAGTCACAATCAGGTACCTTTTAACACCGATATGGACACACAGCCCGTCACTCCCTCCTCTCCAAAACCAACCACAACGGTAGTGAATACACAGTATGTAACACTTACCCGTGGGGTCGGAGGTGATCAGCCTGGTTGGAGCGGAGGGAGGTCTCAGTCCGTGACATCCAAACGATCGGTATTTGCAGGTCGGTATTGCGTCCTTGAAGGAGCTCCACGTTGAGTGCGCCAAACTGTCAAGGGAGGAATTTTGGGTCAAGACTGCTAATGGAGTCTTCGTTTAGGATCCAGAGACTGTGCCCCATTAATGCTGTATACCAGTGCCGATATATATCAATGTATATAAGACAAAGAACACAGACATGCTCTCTTTTCAGCCAGCATCACCAACTGACTTGGTTTTAATGAGATAGATCCAATTATACAGTAAGTAAGCCTAAATAACCTTGAAACTAACGAAGGAGTGCATTCACTCCCCAATTTCTCACATCACTCCTGCCCTCCCGTACATTCCTTTTGTGTGAACATTACTGATAAGAGTTTATAGCTTCACATCTGGCTTCATCATCTTTAGTTAACTCCTTCATGATTATACAACTTTGAATTATACTATAGGTCTGTGCAATTGCTACACAGACAGACAGATAATTTTGCATCTACATTTTGATTTAGTTATATACACAGATATTCTTATTACGTTTAAATAAACATACTACAGCTCAGGTGACCTCCACATTCCTAGTCCCCGAAGAGGGCGGTGCCTTCCGACCTGGATCTCAAGCTTCTCATGCATGTTCAGGCGGCATTTTCGCATGGAGTCTCTGCGATCAATCAATGACCCAAGGAGATTCCCTAGCATCCATCGACATCAGAGATGCCTATCTGCATGTGCCAATCGCAGTTTCACACCAGCGTTGGCTACGTTTTGCAATCAGTGGTCCAATTCGTGGCTCTTCCCTTGGGGTTAGCCACGGCCCCTCGAGTATTCTCAAGGTCGGGGCAGCTGTGATTGCGGTCCTGCACCTCTAGGGGTTGGCAGTGATCCTTTTGTCCTGGGCGGCCATCTAGTCTGGGCTTCATCCAGTGCAGACTGTTAGCGGAGTGCCTCGCTCACTCTCGCCACTCTAACCAATTCGGGTGGCTTGTCATTCTGTCAAAGTCCACTCTGACTTCGACCCAGAAGTTCACGTACCCAGGGACGCAATTCGAGACTCTGTCGGCACTTGAGAAGCTGCCCTTAGTCAAACAGCAGTCCCTCCGCTGGCGGTCGACGTCGTTCCATCAGGCACCTAATACAGGTGCTGGATCAGATGGTGGTGTCAATGGAAGCGATTCCCTTGCCCAGTTCCATCTGCGTCCTCTGCGGCTGGATATTTTCCGCTGTTGGAACAAGCGGACTTCCTCCTTCCACGGGGTGGTGGCTTCGCCACAGACCAGGGGCTCGTTTCAGTGGTGGCTTCGGCCCCTCTGTCTCAGGGACGCTCCTTCCTGGCCTCGTCCCGGGTGATCCTCACCAGGATGCTAGTCTATCTGGCTGGGGAGCAGTATATCTCCACCATGGAGCGCAGGGCACTTGGACTCTGTCCGAATCAGCCCTCTGGATCAATGTGCTGGAAATCAGAGCTGTGTTTCTAGCTCTCTAAGCCTTTCACCATCTGTTGGCGGCCAGGCACATTCGAGTCCAGTCAGACAACGCTACAGCGTTTGCCTACATCAACCTCCAGAGCGGGACACTCAGCCGCCTGGCAATGTTGGAGGTTCATCGCATTCTTCAGTGGACGGAGGACTCCTAGTCCACCATATCCGCAGCCCACATCCCAGACATGGAAAACTGGGAGGCAGATTATCTCAGCCGTCAAACCGTGGCTCCACGATCCTCAGGTTTTTGCGGCAGACGCACTGGTTCAAGTTTGGTCCCAGCTTCGTCTGTCTTACGTGTTTCACCCTCTAGTTCTTGCCCAGAGTCCTGCGCAAGATCAGAAAGTAGGGCCGTCGGGTCATTCTCATTACTCCAGACTGACCCAGGCAAGCTTGGTACCCTGACCTGCTCCGTCTGTCCGTAGAGGTGCCATGGCATCTCCCGGACTGTCCAGACCTTCTCTCACGAGGTCCGTCTTTCCGCCAGAATCCTGCGACTCTCAGATTGACGGCGTGGCTTTTGAGTCCTGGATCTTGACGACTTCTGATATCCCTCCTGAAGTCAACTCCACTATGACTCGAGCTCGGAAGTATCCTTTGGCCTTTTTGGCCTTGTCAACCCTCCTGTCCCTTCTACAGTCCGGTCTGCAGCTAGGACTATCCCTCAATTCCCTTAAGGGACAGGTCTCGGCTCTGTCAGTGTTGTGCCAGCGGCGTATCGCCCGGCTGGCTCAGGTGCGCTCCTTCATGCAGGGCGCATCTCACATCATTCCGCCTTACCGGCGGCCTTTGGAGCCCTGGGACCTTAATCCGGTCCTCACGGCTTCCGGAAACCCCCCTTTGAGCCTCTTAGGGAGGTTTCTTTGTTTCGTCTTTCACAGAAAGTGGTCTTTCTAGTGGCCATACTTCCCTCAAGAGAGTCTCTGTTTTGGCTGCACTCTCTTCGGAGTCACCCCTTTTTTGGTTTTTCATCAAGATAAGGTGGTTCTCCGTCCGACTCCGGACTTTCTCCCTAAGGTGGTTGCTGCTTCCACCTTAACCGGGGCATTTTCCCTGCATTCCTTTTGTCCGGCTCCTGTTCATCGCTTTGAAAAGGCGTTGCATACTCTGGATCTGGTGCGGGCGCTCCGGATCTATGTGTCTCGCACCGCTGTTCTTAGGCGGTGCACCTCTCTTTTGTGCTGACCACTGGTCAGCGTAAGGGCCTCTCGGCATCTAAGCCGACCCTGGCTCGTTGGATTAGGTCGGCCATTTCCGATACCTACCAGTATACTCCAGTGCCTCTCCCGCCGGGGATCAAGGCACACTTAACCAGAGCTGTCGGTGCCTCTTAGGCTTTCAGGCCCAGGCTACGGCTCAGCAGGTCTGTCAGACTGCCACTTGGATTAGTCTGCATACCTTTTCGACGCACTACCAAGTGCATGCTCATGTTTCGGCAGATGCGAGCTTGGGCAGACGCATCCTTCAGGCGGCTGTCGCCCATTTGTGAAGTTAGGTTTTGCCTACTTCTCAGTTTTTCTGTTTATTCCCACCCATGGACTGCTTTGGAACGTCCCATGGTCTGGGTCTCCCATAAGGAACGATGAAGAAAAAGAGAATTTTGTTACTTACCGTAAATTCTTTTTCTTATAGTTCCGACATGGGAGACCCAGCACCCTCCCTGTTGCCTGTTGGCAGGTTTCTTGTTCCGTGTGTTTTCACCGGCTGTTGTTGTAGACAGAGGTTCCGGTTGTTCCGGGTTTTGCTCTGTCTCTACTTGTGGGTGGATGTCCTCCTTCAGCTTTTGCACTAAACTGGCTAGGACTGGCTACCAGGGGGTGTATATGCTAGGAGGGAGGAGCTACACGTTTGAGTGTAGTACTTTGTGTGTCCTCCGGAGGCAGAAGCTATACACCCATGGTCTGGGTCTCCCATGTCGGAACTATAAGAAAAAGAATTTACGGTAAGTAACAAAATTCTCTTTTTTTTACATTGTACAGAGCGGCCTGGGCTCTTATACACCGTACACTGACAGGTTCCCTTTTCAAGGAGTTCTCTAGAATTAAGAAAACACAGCTATCTTCAAACAACCACATAACAAAACACCAGGTTATATGTTTGCGTGGATCTGCCGTACCGAGACAGTCATTGTACAGATGTGGTGTAACCATGACCTTAGGCTAGGTTCACATATTCGTTTTCCATCAGTCACATGCGTTGCTTGACGCTTGTGACTGATGCGTTGTACAACGGATGACAAGAATAAGAATTCATTGTCGGACTCCGTTGTAAAACGTGAGAGCGAGAACGATCAGCTGATCACTCTCATTAGCCGGTCGCCGGGTGATCAGCTGATGGTTCTCATTAGCCGGCCGCCGGGTGATCAGCCGATCGCTCACAGCAGCCGGGTGATCAGCTGATCGTTCGGTCGCCGAGAGAGAGCATGCGCAGTGGAATCAAAAGGATTCCGCTGCACAAAAAACGCTACATGCTGCGTTCCTGCCGTCCGACGGTCAGTTGTTCCACAACTAATCAGTCGGGCGGAGGATGAAACACAACGTCATCAGTCACAATCCGCCGCTCATACAAGTCTATGGGAACAACGGAATTCGCCAAACTGATTCCGTTGTTTACCAGAGCCGCGGATTGTAACTGATACAAATTGACGGAAATGTGAACCTAGCCTTAGTACTGGAGTTTTTATTGTATTGTAATGTTTTTGTTTGTTTGATCTATACAGGAGCGCCGTGTGGCTGCCAAGCAGCTAGAAATGCAGAATAAGCTGTGGGTCAAAGATGAAAAGTTAAAACAGCTTAAAGCAATTGTTACAGAAACGAAAAGCGACAGACCGGAGAGGCCGTCTAGAGAGAAGGATAGAGACCCGAAGGTTCCCGCCAGATCCATCTCGCCTTCTCCTGTACCTGTATGTGTCATGCGGAGATTATCTGGTGTTGACTGGTGATGGGTTTATGGGCACACGTGTTATCTGGGCATTGATTGCATGTAGGGGGTTGTCACACTGTCTGTCTGCATTTCGCTCACTGCGGGGTACATGATCATCTTCACTTCTTGTATTTCTGTTTTCTATTGTCCGTACGTGATAACATTTCACCATGCACTTGTTTTGTACCGGGTTTGTTCAGGATTTTTCACCTTCACTTTGTCAGTTTCCTTCAGAAAGGAGAAGCATGGCAATGCTCTTACATACAAATAGGAGTCTGAGTCACTCAGTCAGATCGTACCACAACAGCCATGTTTTCAGATCTCCCCATTATTACACTTGTTTTCTCATTTCAGATTGTACATTGCTGGGTATATTGTCTATTATCCGTACCTATATATCATGTCATATACTGATCTAACCTGTCTTTGGTTTCTTTAGTTCCCTGGTCTCCCCGTTTCTCAGCCTCCCCACAACGTTGCTACCCCTTATCGGGTACAACTGCACAGGCGTTCAAACTCCTGCAGCAGCATATCCGTGGCCTCCTGCGTTTCACAGTGGGAGCAGAAAACGCCGCAGCGCAAACCAGAAAGCAAGTTGGGCCCCAGCCGCAAGTGGTGGGAGCCAGAGTCAGCTAGAAAGTGTAACGCAGCAGAGAACAGGACAGGTTGTCAGGCATCCACCGCACAGGCAGATCTAGAAGAGGATCAGTATCTCAGGGTTAGTGAGGTTTTCTGTATTGAAAATGGCCGTCCTCATGGCTAATGCAGAAATGCTCCATGTAAAAACTTGCTTTACATAGAGTATTTACTTCTCAAACAGAGTTTGCTGATGCATACCTTTTAATGTATGCCATGCTGCTTTCAGTGCTTGTGTCGTGCTGCTGTGCTAGAGGCATGCTGAAGGCTCGGGCGGCAGCTTGCAGGTCTGCCATGATGCTTTTCAAGAAATGGATTTCTGAAACTTTTCTGTGCACAGCAGACATAGCCCAGAGTTTGTGTAGATCAATTTACGTCTATCAGTTTGTAATAATTCTCTTTATCGGAGCATCCATGATGCTGCACAAGCTCCATCCTGGGGCAACATCTATTGCAATTCCACTTATTCACAAATCCATTTCATTCCTAATTTAAAGTAGCATTGTGGTAGTTTGCACGTAGATAACCAGGTTGTCCATGTGGTGCAACATGTAGACTCTTAAAGGGAACCTGTGATGTGCAATATGTACCCAGAACCACGCGCAGTTCCAGGTGCATATTGCTAATCCCTGCCTAGCCATCCCCATATCAAGCAGTAAACAGATATTTAGAAAAAGTATTTCTAAAGATCCGTTATGATATGCTAATGAGCGCAGGGACTAGTCAGAAGGGCATTATTTCCTGTGATCAGTCCTCCCTCTTGGCATAGTAGCACCCCCACAGGGACGTACTAACATGCTATTCAATGCAGCATCACCAGCGGTGACGTGTACCTGACTTTGCTGATCTGAATGCCTGGCACTTCTGGTAATGCGTGCTAGACGTCTCTGAAGCCGGGGACGCTTAAATAGTGTGCATGACCGGAAGTGCTGGTCATTCAGATCTGCGGACTCAGGAACACATGTCACCGCTGGTGATGCATTACAGAGCATGTTAGCTGCCCCTGTGGTCGTGCCAACATGTTGAGGGAATGAGCGCAGAAACTTACACCCTTGTGACAAGACCCTGTGCTCATTAGCATATAATAAAAGATCTTTAGAAATACTTTTTCTAAAGATCTCTATCTATGCTAGTGTATACAGGGACGGTTAGGCAGGGATTCGCAATATCCACCCAGATCTGCTGGTGGTTTTGGGTGCATACAGCACCTAACAGGTTCCCTTTAGAGGTATGGATATGGATTTTTCACCATTCGTGAAAATGCCTGCTATGGGATAAAGTTTTTTCACAGCTAATATCAGTTAAAGTTGCTGGAGCACCCACCCGTTCGGAGGACTGCACTCTATAGTGTCTCTTTGATGGCCACTTATGCCAATTCATTGTCTGTGGGAGAGCAGAAGATGGCCAAACCAAAGGAGCTGCAGTTTACATCTGCTCTATTTTAAGGGTCTGTGTCAGCACATAATGACTCTTCAAACCAGGTTCTGGTGCTCGTACATCATGGTGTGCCCAATAATTTAAATACACCCTCCCACTTGTTTTCCTTCTATAGCTGCCCATATTTTGATTTATCGCCCTGGCTTTATAGAGCCAGGGAAGTGTGGGGATAGAGGGGAAAACAACCAGGTGGGAAGGTGCACGTAAATGTTTGGCTCCACCATGATGCATCGAGCACATGTACTGGGTTTGAACAGTCATTTTGTGCTGACAGTTCCTTGAAAAGGGCTTGTCGGAGACTTGATGAGTGGGGTTCACCTACAGTGGGACCCCAAGCAATTAGCAAGTTGTTAACTTATTAAACATAAGAACCCTGGTAAGGAGCGCTGGTACAGTGGCCTTGCCTGACCAGCATTGGCATCTATAGGTTGAGTGACCTAACCATGCCATTCACTGATGAGTGTAAAACCTCCAATGAGTTTATAGCCTTGATTATTGCAAACTACTATGCAGGCAAATTGCACAGCATTTTACACACCCGTACAAGCCCTGTATAATTGTCTTGCTTGCATGTGAAGTACAATTATACTGTAGAGGCATATTCAGCAGCGGGGTCTCGCCCTCCGTTCTTCACATCCCACCTTCCCTGCTTTGCTTTGTTCTGGCTAATTTCAATGGTGCATGCTAAATTGTGTTATTGTAACTAATGATTTACACATGGACAAAGCAGTTCAACAGGCCTGATCAATGGGGCTGAATCTACTGTTGGGAAACCACCAATGGCAAATTATAGGGTTTTACAGCCAAATCCTCACTGTTAAGGAGTAACCCTGCTAAACCATTTTCTGACTATTTAAAGTGGCTCATAATATAATCCATTTCAGAAAAATCTGAAGACTGGTTTAAAAATCATTTTCCTTTTAATTTGAAGTGTTAAAATATTATCATGGCAGAGTTGACTTATTTTGACTAACTGGACTTGGTTGTAACATGTCATGCAAAGCCAGACAGAATAATGTATAAAAGCAAAAAAAGGAACTCCCCGAACCATGACATCTCTAATTACTGTTCAAAGGTGTGAAAACACCAGTGACATTGGAAGTGACATACCAAATCACACAGGAGATAGAAGACATAGCTATACAGTATATGGGAAAACAAGCCAAAAATCATACGGTGATCTAGTGCCGCTAGACAAAAATGTACGGAATGGAACATGAGGTCCTTGGTTTGTCTGATCAGACTGTATGAAGCCCACAGCTGTGTCACACGAGAGCAGGTATAAACATTACAATTCACATGAATAAATACAGATCATATAAATATGTATCAAATAAATATACAGTGGAACGTTGGTTTACGAGAACAATCTGTTCTGGGAGTGTGCTTGTAAACAAAGTTACACATCTTGCAAAGCAAAATTTCCCATAGGAAATAATTGAAAGTCAGACAATTCATTCCACAACTTGTGCAATGTCCCATCCTGGTTTCCTATTGTGCCAACACACACACACACACACACACACACACACACACACACACACACACACACACACTGCTCTCCTTACCCTCCATTCCCTTGGCTGCCTCCTGGTTCTTGTAGTCCGCAGGTATGTGTATCCAGTAATCATCGCGACGATGCAGGAGCTTCCGCTGTCAGTCGTACGCAGGAGCTGCTTGCCTCTGATTGGAAATGTACTCACAGCAAAAAAGGGCAACCAGTCCAGTTAGCCCAAGCCAACATATCTAATGCACAAACAGGATGCAGACAAGCCTCTCAACATGATGGACACTTCACAGGTGCAAGGTAAATTGCACTTTGATTATGCGGGGTGCAGCCGGGCCTCTTAATACGGCCGTGCATAGTGGAATTTCTGTCCCTTACGTGCTGCAGTGAGTAGTGTCCGAGTAACCCGCCTAATCTAATAGTAAGGGCGTGGTAATAGGTTGCTGGCTGGACACCATGCGCATACAAGTGTGAACAGTGCCCTATGCGCGCCACTAGTGTGCAATTTACCTTGCACCTGTGAAGTGTCCATCATGTTGAGAGGCTTGTCTGCATCCTGTTTGTGCATTAGATATGTTGGCTTGGGCTAACTGGACTAGTTGCACTTTTTTGCTGTGAGTACATTTTATAATACATTTTTGG
Source organism: Anomaloglossus baeobatrachus (assembly GCF_048569485.1). Lineage (NCBI taxonomy): Eukaryota > Metazoa > Chordata > Amphibia > Anura > Aromobatidae > Anomaloglossus > Anomaloglossus baeobatrachus. The sequence continues at coordinate 573,333,680 of NC_134356.1, forward strand.
GGGAGTTTTTATCTCCTCTTCTTGTTGCTATTTTTGCCTCTGATTGGCCAGCGCGGATGTCCAAGTCATGAGCCGCTTGCTTCTGATTGGTTAGCGCGCTGCCTTTGAGAAGCGCTTTCAGCGGAAGTTCCTCCATCGTCGTGATGGTTACCCGATACACATACTGTACCTGTGGATTACAAGAACTATGAGGCCGCCGAGGGAACTGAAGGGAAGGTGAGCATAATGTGTTTGTGCAGACTGCAAGAGTGGGTCAGAGCGTGGTGAAAGTACGGAACCGGAAGTGTGTGCGGTGAGTATTTGCTCGTACAGCAAAGCTTGCTCATAAACTGAGGTACAAATTTACAGCAAGCTTTGCTCGTATAGCGAAATGCTCGCAAACCGGATTTCTCGTAAACCGAGGCTCCACTGTACATTAAAAACCTTGTGGTACTCTCGTATTGAGCTTCATTGTCCAGTGCTTAATTTCTTTTTAATCCCCTCCTCGATTGGGTCGGTTAACCCTTACAAAACCAAAAAAGAGAAGCTCAAACTGTCCCCATGTGTTCTGCAATTCTGTTTTTCAGCTTTCTTGTCGTGCACCTGATGCACCTCAAACATTACATTTAATACCTCCACATTTAAAGAAATCCTTTTGCAATAACTAAGTCATGCCCTGTTGTTTCTGATCTTTTCGTGACACCTCATAGGTGATATATGCAATAGTCCGCACACCATGTAATTTGAGGTATATCAGGCGCACGACAAAGCTGAAAAACAGGGTCATTGAACACATCTTGGATATAAATAACAAAACACTTGGCAATACTTCAGGTGTGGCAATGCAAAACATTTTTTCGGAGTGTCCTAGAAGCAGTTTGAATATCCTATTATTTTTTTTTTTTTTTTTTAAACATATTGTATTTGATGTCAGCAAGCACACATCAACAAGAGAACATGTTGTTACATTCCATAAAATTTCTCCGGATTGTACAATGCATCTGTTACGTCATTTTCTTTATTCATTGTCACAACAATTTCATCTTTTTTGGTTTTGTAAGGTTTAACAGACCCAAACGAGTAGGAGATTGGAGGGAGGATTCTACTCAAAAATGAAGCACTGTGGACAATTAAGCTCAATATGAGAGTACCACAATGTATATTGATTTATTTTTCATTATTTATAGAGCACCATTAATTCCATGGGGCTGTACATGAGAAGGGGTTACATACAGAATACATATACAATTTACAATAGACAGACTGGTACAGAGGGAAGAGGACCCTGCCCTTGCGGACTTACATTCTATAGGATTTTGGGGATGAGACAGGAAGTGCGGTATAGGTCGGGCGGCAGCTCTGCACGGTGGTGAGGCAGTAGCTGTGTTGGAGGTGAAACAGTGGGGTCACTGAAGATTATAGGCATTTCTGAACAGATGAGTTTTGTTTGAAGCTTACAAGTGTAGCAGATAAATAATCTAAATATTCTGTATAATACCACCATTAAATATTCATAAATCTCAAAAAACCTTTAAATGAGAACCCAAAAAGATTCATAATAAACGGGATGGTGACCAATTCATATTAAAATTGTATTTTTATTTAAATAATTAAAAATGACATTTAATATTCATAAGAAGTAATAAGACTGGATCAAATTCCCAAAAATGTTTGCAGCGGTTTGTCAGGTTATAAAGTGCTTAGTGCATTGACCAACCATGTGTTAATACTAATTAGTTATATATAGCAAAGTGCAATAATAATATCTGAACAGTAATTAGTTATATATAAAAACTATAATGTAGATAAAAGGTATAACCCTTGCTGAAAATGATGCCTAAAGAAATTTAAAATGATTTAATGTATGAATCAATTTCGAGATAATATACCTTGAAGGTGGTCAAAGAAATCTTGCATGCCGCTATACCCCGACGCGCGTTTCAAGCGATCCCTTCCTCAGTGGGGCTAAGGCTATGTGCCCACGCTGCGGATTTTGCCGCGGATTTCCCGAAAATCTGCAGCAGCGGCACTTCCAAGCAATTTCAATGGCATTTTGGAAATGCTGTGTCCATGCTGCGGATTTTTCCGCTGCGGATTTGCCGCGGATTTTGATCCGGAAAAATCTGCAGCATGTCAATTGTTTGGTGCAGATTTGGTGCGGATTTTTGGTTTTGAATGGGGAAAAAAAAAAAATTAAATCCGCGGGTGCGGATTTGCCGCGAAAGTCGCGGATTTTCAGGCAGAAAAATCCGCAAGCACATTCTACCGTGGACACTTAGCCTAAAGGGGAGTGAAGTTAATGGCCCTTTTATACCTTGTCTAATTTTAAAATTGCCAACTGTGATTGAGATCATTTGTTCCGGTCATGGAGTTCTCGGCACATGTATCGCGTGTATCAAGTGTAGCAGATAGTCTGACGTGTTGAGGCAGCGAATTCCAGAAGACTGGATGCTCGGGAGAAGTCTTGGATGCGGTTGTATGAGGAGTAAATGAGAGAGAAGGAGATCTTGGGAGGACCGGAGGTGGCGTGTTGCAGTGTAGTGGGAGATTAGTTCAGAGATATATGGAGGAGACAATTTATGGATGGCTTTTGTAGGTCAGTGTTAGTAGTTTGAATTGAATACGATGGAAGATTGGGAGCCAGTGGAGGGATTTGCAGAGAGGAGAAGCGGGGTGGTATTGAGAAGAGAGGTGGATCATTCGGGCAGCAGAATTAAGGATGGACTGGACAGGGGCGAGTGTTACCAGGGAGGCCACAGAGGAGGATGTTGCAGTAGTCGAGGCGGGAGATTGAGAGCATGCACTAGCATTTTTCTAGATTGGGAATTGAGGAAGGGACGGATTCTGGAAATATTTTTTAATTGAAGATGGCAGGAGGTGGTGAGGGATTGGATGTGTGGTATGAAGCACAAGGCAGAGTCAAAGGTCACTCCGAGGCACCGAACTTTGCCTTGTCCTTCTTACCAGTACCCAGAGTGATTTAATACATATTTATATGATCTGTATTTATTCATGTGAAATTGTAATGTTTATACCTTCTCTCTCGTGTGACCGGACTGTGGCAGTGGGCGTCGTATAGTCTCATCAGAATGTTACACTAAGGAGCTCCTGTTCAGTTGTATAATTTTTGCCTAGCGGCACTAGATCACCGTATGATTTTTGGATGTTTGGTCAATGTCTTTCTCTACAGTTATGTCTTATATCTCCTGTGTGATTTGGTATGTCATTGAGCTTGAATAATAGTGATCAGTGATTTCATGGTTTGGGGAGTGGTGGTTTGTTTTATAAAGGATTGTCTGGTAATGAATATGTTATGACTAAGACCAGTGGGTCGAAACGCATCAACTTTTTCTTTGCCATTTATAGTATTTTAAGAATTCAAATAAAGGATTTATTTTATTTTTATTTTATTTTTTTTACACCGGAGCCTCCAGATTGTTCTGAAATGGATTACATTATCCCCACCTAAGCCAATGCGCTTTCTGAAAATCCGGATTCATATGCGGTGGTGGATGTATGACCATTGTGAGCCTATTCTCTATTTTTACTATTTAAAGTGGCTGTATACATTAGATCGGTCAAACCCACAGATTTCCTGCATGAATGGCATAACTAATGTTTTTATGGGGGGCTCCTAAACACATTAACCACACCTAATCTTTTAGTCTGTTGGAGATCTTTAGCAGTATATTCCGGTATCCTCATCTGAATGTGTTATGTAGCTCAGCTATACTTACATATTTATAGGAGTTGTGGCAGATGGACAGCTTATAGGGAATCTATACTTTTTATTATGGTCCAAGATGTTCTGAGCTGAATTAAAGGGAACCAACCATGTGGGTTCTCCTATATGAAGTAAAGCCAGTGCTATACTTGCTCTAGGATGCTGAATGTAAGCATAGCTTGTGTTCAGAGATTGCAGGTTTTATTTCAAAACTATCTGCAAGTAAAGTTCCAGCAATGCACTGCTATTTGATTGACAAGTGCAACAGGAAGGGAATATGTAGGTCGGGTTTTGCTATCTATTCCCACCCCTGTCTGCCTCCCTTGCCTTGGTTGATGCTAGACTGTATGGGCTCCTTCCAGGTTTCAGTAATTTCTGTCACGTGATAGGGGCGTGTTAGAAATGCAGTCCATACAGTCTAGCATCTACCAAGGCCAGGCAGGAGACGGGCGGGAATAGACAGCGAAACCCCACCCACATATTAGATATTTTGTAGCTGTTATCAATCAAATAGCAGTGCATTTCTGTACCTTTTACTTGCAGATATTTCTGAAATAAAACATCCAATCACTAAACAAAAGCTATGCTTACAATCAGCATCCTAGCACCAGTATAGCACTGGCTTTACTTTATATATGAAAATCCACATGGTTGGTTCTCTTTAGTTGATGGATATTTTTTTTTTTTTTTATCAAGAAAAAAAGACATGGTAGACATTGAAACATTTATAAGTTAGTTATCGTGGGTTCCTGCTGCTACCACTAGAGGGAGTGTCACAGTATTTGTAAGTTCAGTATTTCCGCCCGCAGTTAGCTCCTGGGCTCCCTCTAGTGGTGGCTGCAGGTATCTGTATCAGGCCTGTTGACTGCTTTCGTCTTTTCACTCTAAATTTGGTCACTGATTCTCCATCTTAATTTGGTTTTTGATCTTGCTTAGAACGTCCCCCCAGTGCACTCCAGACACCGTCGCTCTCGCTCGACGGGGGCAGAGAGATGGGTAGACCATAAGCCGTCCGGTAGTGTGGAGACGGAGACGGTCATGCAGCCTCATGTCCCCAACGCCATCAAAGTATCTGTCGCCAGCGAAAAGGCGTTAGCAAAGTGTGATAAGTACATGCTGACGCACCAGCAGCTGGCCTCGGATGGGGAGATTGAAACTAAACTGATTAAGGTAACCATCTGATTGTGAGGGAACAAATTGGGGGGGTCAGTGGGTATCTAGACGTCATTGTCAAGACACTAAACGGGGGTTTGTAAATGGTACTGAATGTGCTCATTATTACCAGGCTTGAGCATGGCATGTATCCTGCCCAGCCAACATGTCAGAGTACAAACGTTTTCCACCATGTTCAGCTACGAGATGTTACATGAGACTGATCCGTGCTCTGTATGTGTATGAAGCGTTACTTCTCCCTTCTGTATCACAGTGTGGGGTGCACGCGATGGCGTCTGACACATTATTTGTGCTTAGGACTGTTCATTCCTCCATGTTTCAGGGTGACGTGTTCCGGACGCGAGGGGGAGGTCAGTGCGTGCAATTTACTGACATCGAAACCCTCCGGCAAGAATCCCCTCCCGGCAGCAGCAAGTGAGTTTTACCACCGTGAAATCTCCTGCAGGGTCTAATCATTAATGGCTGTGAATGTAGATTCGGCAACTATAAATCTCATTACGAGGAAAAGATTTTGATAATTTTTCGCTCGTGTTCTTTCCTATCTCAGTCGTAAACGCAGATCTTCTGGCTCCAATCAGCCCCCGCAGGTGGAGAACGTGGATTCTGAGTGCACAGATGTGGAAACCAGAGTATGTATATAACCTTTAGCTCTGCTCGTATACATCCCACTGCATAGTTCTGGCTTTTACGCTAGTCCTACATGTAATCTCAGTAACCACTTCTCTGGTCTTAGTGTTCTGTTGCAATGGAAATGAGAGCTGGATCCAACCTGGGCCCTGGGTACCAACATCACGCTATTCCGAAGTAAGTCACATTGGTTTATTGCCCCCGTCCTGAACACCAGATTGTGTTTGACCTATTAATGCTCTCCATAAGAAAAAAACGAACCAAGTTCAGCTCACCCCTTCAGGCGTGTTCCTTGAATCCCCCGCCGCTCGGATACACAGGTACCGTCACCTGTTGGAATCATAGAAGGAAAATTCGGCGCATATGAAGTATAACGATTGCCACTCAGGGTAAATTTCTAGCTCTTTTATTCACAAGCTGTGGTAAAAATATAAAGCATGTAAAGATTTTTGACACAGGCTACAATATGTAGACGAAGCGCGTTGCAACTGTCAAATTTTTACTACACTTTGGAAGCTGTTTATGAATTATGCTTTACATGCTTTATATTTTTACCACTGCACGTGAATAAAAGAGCTTGAAATTTACCCCGAGTGGCGATCATTATACTCCATATGTGCCGGATTTTCCTTCTTCTTCCATTAATGCTCCCCAGTATTGCCCGGTCAGGACCCCCAGCAGCCTGTGCCTTACCTGTTATGCCATATCCATGCTGTGCTCCAAGTTCTGAGTCACAACTGACATGGGGCAACAGGTAGCCAAATCCCCTTCTCCTAACAAGCAGCTGTCATTTGTCACTTTGTCCGTTCTTTGCGTGATCAGAACTTGTGGAAACCTATCTGTAATTTCGCACAAAAACTGGTAACTGCAAACAGAGCCGTATGATTTTCTTTTTCTGCTGCCAAATTAGAGCTTTGACCTCTGAGCAAATAGTGAGATGGTTCAAAAGGATGTTGAAATAGGTCTGATGGCCTAATACGAAGCCCGGTACAGTAGGCCCTTACTTTTAGTAGCCAGAAAGACACCCAAAATGTCGTGCTGCCTGGCTACAAGGACAATTTTTGCAAGCAATTAAATAAAATATCAAATTTAATTTTATTTTATTTTTATACGTTTTCTTATTTAATCTCGACTTGTCCTTCTTTTTTTTTTTTTTTTTTTTGTTGCCGAGGAGTTGAAAATATAACCCAGCGGGCCTAAACTGCAACCCATCATACTGTGCAGAGAGGGCCGTGGGATTGCTGTCCTCGTGAATACTCCAGAGCAGGACTGTCTAGTGTATTCTTACCTCTTCTTCCCCCAAAACAGTACCTCTACTTTGTCTAATAGAGGTACAGGCTGTAACGTGCTGCAAGGGCAATGAGCATTATTTTAAGTCGACAGGTTGGTTTTTAAAGATGTTGCAACGGATTTCTAAAACATGGCTGCTCTCCTTTATAATCAACACCACACCGCTCCACAGCTTGTGTGTCTGGTGTTGCAGCTCAGACGCATTCATTTTAATAGCACTTAGGTGCTATAAACAATGGAAACCAGCCATGTTTTCTAATTCTTAGCAACCTCTTTAATATTTGCCCTATGTTTCTAGCCTGGTAGCATACCGTGTCATATATTCTCAATTAAGAATCTCCAGAACTACCAGTGAACGTTGCAATATGGACAACAAAATCCAGCGTCCCTTAGGCCCTCTTCACACTTCAGTGATTCTGGTACGTATGTGCGCTTCTTTTTTTTTTTTTTTTTTTGTATGTACCAGAATCACTGACATACGCAGACACATTATAATCAATGATTTTTTTACTGAACGTGTCTCTGTGCAGCGTACACGCGTGTCCATGATTCTGCACGGAGACAAGTCCATTTTTTTTTTCTAGCATCACTGATGACCCATGGACTACACTGTGGTGTGTTTCGTGTGTGATCCGTGAAACACGTACCAGAAAAACACTGGCATATTAAATAATAAACATTTTCAACTAACCTTTCCAGCGATTCGCTGTGCACCCTCCGCTCTCTGCAGCTCCTGCCTGGCTCATGAATATTCATGAAAGCAGTAACAGCCGACCCGGAAGTAGCTGCAGAGAGCGGTGGGCGGACGCTGCAGAGCCGAGGAGTTCAGCACCATGGACAGCAGGAGCGAAGGCAGGTGAGTAATGTCAATTTGCAATCACGGATTGCACATGGACAACCCACGTGTGCCGTGAATCACGGAACACTGAGGGACATGTGCGTGTTTTACACGTCGGTGAAGAACGTCTCACCACTTCTCACCACTTCTTACAATATCGGTGGGACATTTAACTACATGTCTAATATTCCTTTTTAATTCCAGGCGCAGAAAACCTTGAATGCCCAGAAAAGGATCATGATGGACTCTGTTCAGCTCCAAGAAATCAAGGCGGTCGTGCTTCTATGTGTACATATGACAACACATTTCTAGGTGGTTAAACCCAGGCAGGAGTGAGACAAGATTCCAGTTATTCTTGAGCGTTTTTTTTGTTTTGTATTCATTCAATAAAAAATAACAGAAAATAGCAAGATTCCTCTGGAAAATGACATGCAATTTACCCCGCTTTTCTTAAAAGGCTGCTTTTACTAAACCTCCTACTAAAAGCTGGGTAAATCGCATGTCATTTTCCTGAGGAATCTTGCTCTTTTCTCAGTTATTTTTGAATGAATTGAATAAAAATGAAAAATTGTTTATAATTATTGGACTCTTCTCTCACTTCTAGTTGGGTTTAACCACCCAGAAATGTGTTTGTCAAATGTAAATATTTGAGTGGAAATCCAAACCTATAAATTGGACCTTTTTAAATAAGGACTTTTGTGTTTGTACATACCGTAGAAGGACCCGGGAGAATTTTATTTAGCAAGCTGATTATGTGAAGCTGTTACTCCGCCTGCCCAGCCCGAGTTTACTACCTTGTGTATTTTTTTTTTTCTTTTTACCATTTTGCTGCGTGTATTTTTATGCAACCTTTCATGATCTCCAATCCTTTATCTCATCATGCACAGCTGTGGCATTTGACCCAGACTGTATACACACTTCTACACTCATCATGAAAGGGTTTTATCTCGATTTTCTTTGTACTGCTGCTGTTTCTTAAGTGGCAAAATGCACTTTACCAAAACTGTTCATCCAAAAACACTGTGTATTTAATATGTCTCCAGTATTGTACAGGCTTACTGACGTCAGTGGGAGCTTGGGGCCGATGTGCTTACAGCCTGCAGGCTGGTAGTTAGGATTTAATAAACTTTCAGTGGCTTTCATGGAAACATTTTGGGCTTTGTGAATTTCCCTGATGTGCTCAAAGCAGCAGAAGAGATGAGATTGAAGAATATTCTCCAAGCTTCAAGGCCCCATATTGGTATAACCAGCTAATATGTGATTAGAAAACACCAGATCATCTGTTAGTAGTTACACTATAGAAATGTGGCAAGAAATAATCTGCAGATCGTCACTGACTCTTGTGTAATGACATCATACAACCAGGAGAGGGCGATATTACTGTCATTTTAGTTGTGTCGGGGGTTTTCTTGTCTACAATATTTCTTAACTAATGACTTGGATTTTTTTTTCTTGTTTTTATAATAGGCTTTGTTCATCAGTTTTGGGTTTTTTGTTTTTTTTTGTTTTTTCTTTTTCTTTAAATGTACTTTTGCAGAACAATTTCTCAAGATTTAATATGTTGTAGATTTTGATCCCCAGTGTGTTCATGCAGTGCGAAACATTGTAGGGCTATCCTAAGCTTTTAAAGGGAACATGTCACCAGTTTTTGGCGTAGAAGCTGTGGCCAACCCCACTGGGCTCTTATATACAGCATGTTATAATGCTGTATAAGAGCCCAGGCCGCTGTGAGAACAAAAAAAAACCCTTTATTATACTTACCTAATGCTCGCGCGGTTGGCCATATGGGCGTTTCCGGTGCCGGCGCCTCTTTCGGCCATCTTCGTCCTCTTTCTGAAGCCTGTGTGCATGACGTGGCTACGTCATACACACTCGCCGGTCCCGCGCAGGCGCTCTACAATACTTTGATGTGCCTTGCTCAGGGCAGATCAAAGTGAGTCTGCTCAGGACCTGAATGCTGGCGAGTGTGGATGACGTCTGATGTGTCATGCAGTGCGGCTACAGAAGGAGAACAAAGAATGGCCAGAAGAGGCGGTGCCAGCACCGGAGAACGGAAACTCCCATTAGGCCCACCGTGCAACCGTTAGTGCAAAGGTAAGTATTATAAAGTGTTTTTATGTTCTCACAGCGGCCTGGGCTCTTATATACAGAATTCTAACATGCTGTATATAAGAGCCTGGTGGTGGTGGCTGCAGCTTATACGCCAAAAAAGTGGTGACAGGTTCCCTTTAAGGCTGCACTGAGACTAAAAGGAGGATTTTCAACACAATGTTTTGTTCTATATGCCACTTACAATAGTATAAACTAAAATCAATAATACTACCACGGCCTTCCTGATCACGTGCTCTTGATAACATGGCTTGTTGACACATGACCGCTGCAGCCAATCGATAAGATCACCTCTGTGACTGGATGATGAATCACTCATGTCAACACAACATCGCTGGAGCGGATTATAGAAATCATGGAGTTGCAAAACTCCTTTAAGTGTACGTTTTACATGGATCCACAAAACAATAAATTACTGTACACATACTTATTGGCGATCTTTTAATAGCCTGTTTACGCAGACTGCAGTAAACTATGCGCACTGGCCGATCTGTAAATGATCGATCAGTGCACACAGGCCGTCATTCTTCTTGGCACTATGCAGAACAATGCATCACCAGGAACAATAATGGATATATCTCCTAATTTTTTATTTTATTTTTTTTCCCCTCTCTATCTTGGTTCTTCGGGTGATCAGCAGTCTGTTGTACACAGCAAGATTATTGTGAATCCAGCATTATTAAAGGGGTTGTCTACTAGTAAGATAACTCCCTTCTGATTCCACATAGTTCCCCCATGTAAAATAAAAAAAGTCTATACTCTGTCCACTTCCAACGCCATTCTCCAGCAATGTTGGCACTTGTATTCCTCATCCCGCGAGTCATGTGCCCAATCAGCGCTGGGTTCTCCCGCCTTCACACTAATGAGTTAACAGGAAGTCAGTGCTGTGGCTGCTGCTCACTTCCTGTTGATTGGACACAGAAGCTGATGGTGACAGCACATGGCTTGCGTGATGGGGAAATGCGAGCCCCAACCGAGCTGCCACTGGAGGTGAATATAGGCTTTTTTTTTATTTTACATGGGGGGCAAATCTGGAATCAGGAGGAGTTATCCTAGTAGTGGACGATTCCTTTAAGAATTCTCTTACAATGTAATTGCAGCTGAAGTCTGGTTTAAGATTGAGGACACTTGCCATATGTTGTTGACTTTCTGTAAGGAGTCACACTTTCTTTATAGTTGTACCACCGTTGTTGCAACTAACAAACTCCATAATGTTTGCTGGCCATGTCCATTGTCATCCCAGCGTCCCTCCACCCATGTATGATCAGGTAATGCTCCTCAGCCCGGCATAAGTGCTGGATGATTGTGCCACAACATCAATGCTTTTCTTTTTTTTTTTTTTTTTTTTGTTGTTTTTCTTCTCCTCTTCTCTCTAACAAGCATTAGCTGCCTGCTCTCCATTACAATTTACTGGTCATTGTTTAAAAAGGAAATTTTATACAAAAAGTATTTTTCAACTACTGTAATCTGTGATCAATATAATGTAGGTACAGGAAACCTAGTTCCCACAGTGTCACTTGGCTGATTTTTAACCAAAACTTGCAGCAATCACTGTTTTATCTGTTGCAGATCTACCAATTCTTTGAATACTGAGCTCTGTATAACCCTGCTCTCACCACTGATTGGCAGCTTTCTGTGTACACTGTGCATAGGCAGAAATCAGGGTCTCTTTTCCCACATTATGCTGCTCTTAGATTAAATGGTAAAAACCTGGTGCCGGTTTCCCTTTAAGGATGGTGTACATGCTTTAGCAGTGACACCGATCTACATGGTCATCAGTTATATGTGAATCTCTTTTCTATTGTACTGCACTACAGTAACATAAAAACCATAGACAAGGCTCATTCTACTAAACCCTTAGTGCGATACCAGCTCAAATACTCTTTTCACTTGCCTATTTTAGTTCTTGTATATGATGTCTGTCCATCTTTTTTTTTTGTGTATCCCATCCCTATGAATTCTGTCTCTCCTTTCAATAAAGAGATTATTCTCCTTTATAGTAGATATGCCAGAAAATAGATCTTCACTGTGAACCCGTCCTGTTGGGATAGAGAGAGAAATCCTGATGTCATTTCCCCTTAAACAAAAAAAAAATCACTTTGTTGGTATAATAATAAAGATATTTTTTAATGCTATAGCGCCAACATATTCCGCAGCGCTTTACAATTCAGAGGGGAGATGTACGTATAATAGAAGACATTACAAAATAACAAAATTAAGATAGCAAGTGGAGTGAGGGCCTTGCTCGTAAGCTTACAGTCTATGAGGAGATAGGGGAGGCACAAGAGGTGAATGGAGGGGAGAAAAGCTTTTCATATATGGTCCAGCCAACGATTTAATGGGGGATTCAAAACCAGCTGCATGGACCGGTCGCAGGCCAGAATTTATACAGGTACAGAGTGTAAAAAAGTACATGGAGAGGAACCAGAAGATACAGGGGACAAGAATTGGAAGTGAATTTTATGAAGTGTAGCATGGGACTAGATTAGATCAGGGAGGTGAGGTGATAGGTTTGCCATCACTGGACTAGCCTATGGCACGCACAGCCCTTTCTGCCGACATGCACGCTGTTGCCACATTCAGCCACTTTGAACTGCCGGTGCGACCACACCGGCAGTTCAAAGTTGTGTTGGAGCAAAGACATTTCTCCTCCCTCTGACACTCCCCTCTCCTAGGCCGCAGGCCTGTTGCCTAGGAGACGGAGGAGCGTCAGAAAGCAGCGCTGGCGTCTTGTGGCCGCGTGGCAACTGACTGAGGACCCAGCGGCGTGGAGCGGGTGCTGGAAGGTGAGTTGATTTATTTTTTATTTTTAAGCTGTGTGCGGCTGTGCCAAGGTGTGGGGGGACAGTGCCAGCACAAGGCAAACATGGCTGCAAGGATGGGGGAAACATGCCAGGATGGGGTCATTTAACAGCATGGGGGAACATGCCAGCATGGGATACATTTACAATGATGGGGTACATTTACCAGGATGGGGAATATGCCGAGATGGGGTACATTTAACAGGATAGGGCCATGATGGGGACAAATATACCAGAATGTAGGAAATATATATCAGGATGGGGGACATGTTTACCAGGAAGGGGGAGATAACTACACAATGAAGGGGGAGGGGAGCAACTCAAACTTCTTTGTGGGATTTCAAGATGTTCAGACTTTGAAATGTAGATGTGGATTACAGGGTGACATCTGATTGCATTCCATGCTAAAATCTCTGCCTGTCTAATATGCTTCAATTTTTTCCAGAGAGATCAAACCAACTGCTGTGTCTGGAAAGGGCAGGGGCTCAGCTTCAATGTGTGGTAAGCATGATCATGATGCCCCCTGCTGAAGAGAAGAGAAGACTGCAAAGGTAAGGTTACAATCAATTATTTACATAATAGGATTGGTTGGCACTTAGGAAAAAAAAAATGGGTTTAGGGCTACAGTTTAGGCACTCTGCCTGTGAAAGGTTTGCCATGACTGTGATAGTCTAAAGAAATGTGTTTTTAGGGCCCGCTTAAAGGTGTGGATGTTAGGAATTAATTGGATTGTTCTTGGTAATGTGTTCCAGCTCATAGGTGCAGCTCGTGAGAAATCTTGAAGACTGGAGTGGGAGGTTCGAATAGTTGAGGATGTCAGTCTTAGGTCATTAGCAAAACGGAGGGCACGGGTGGGGTGATAGAGATGAGGGAGGACATGTAGGGAAGTGTGGAAGTGTGGAGAGCTTTGTGGGTCAGAGTGATAAGTTTATGTTGGATTCTGTAGCAGGTGGGCAACTAGTGCAATGACTGGCACAGAGTGGAGGCATCAGTGAAGCGTTTGGAGAGGTAAATGATCCTAGCAGCGGCAAATTGGAGAGGGGAGAGTTTAGTAATAGGGAGACCAATTAGTAAAGAATTACAATAATCCAGGCGAGTGAATGAGCGCGACAGAGTTTTTGCAGAGTCAACAGTAAGAAAAGGACGAATGCTAGAGATGTTTTTGAGGTGGAATTGACATGAACGAGCAAGTAGGTATGAGACACTGTACAGACCCCAAGCATCTGTCAACACTCTCATGTCTTACTCTCCAGGGAGGGAAACTGTGGCCATTAATACGAACATCAGAAATAGAATTGTTCATCAGACAAAGAAATGAGAAAATTCCAGTTTTCTAGTGTAGAGCCCCACGGGACCTGCAGGGCTACTAGTCACCGGGCCAGTGGTATTTGGGGTTGCTGTGAATGGCCTGACCCGGCTCTTTGGCCCCGTCGGCTACATAAAGGAGGGTGCAAGGGGGATGGAGGTTTTGCTTTGCAGCACCACCCGTGGTGCGTGGCAAGGGATTAACTGCGAGATGTCACGCTCCTCCGGGGCTGATGTTACCGCAGCTCAGATAGTCCAGCTCCCCACAGGTGGAGCAAGCCCAAGGGAGGACGGTGGTGAAGGGGGAAGGGCTGTTGGCGCCGGCAAATCAGAGTCTCACACAGGGGCTGCGGTTCCAGGTGTTTTACTCACAGTTCATGTACTGCCCCCTTGGAGTGCCGGTCATCGCTGTGATGGGCCCCAGCCAATCCTGAATGAATCAGAGGTCACCACCTGGGTTGTGAAGCGTGTGAGACCTTCCTCCTTGCACTGTGTAGTGTGGATCCCTGTGGCGTGGAGCTACTTGGGGACCCCAGTGTCCTTGGCTTTAGTTGCTGTCCTGTACGCAGGCATCATGAAACTTGTTATGGACCCGGCCGTGGCTCCTGTCTCTATATGCTGATGGTGCCCCGGGACTTTTGGTGGTGGGCGATGGGACATGAAATCCCCGTTCCCTGCAGATTCTGGTAGTCAAACGTGAAGTATGTTCTACTCTAGGGCTTCTGCACCCTGTGTCGCGCCAGTCCCGTTGGGCCCCCCCCCCCCCCCAGATGCCTTGCTCTTCTCTCTCTGAAGCTGTTCTCTCTCCTGTGTCTGTTTTTAAAGTTCTGCAGTGTTCTGAAGTAAAACTGTTCTGAACTCAAGCTAAGTGTGTTCGCTCACTTCCCAGGCAGCCCCCAACTTTTTGATGACTCACCAGTTCTGGGAAAATAGCCGTTGCGATGGTGCCCACCTGCAGCCCAGTTCTGGCGGGAAACCGCCTAAGTGTATTGTCTAACTGCTGACTCACTGGCTGGCTGTTGTGTAAGCTAGAAAACACCAGTGGTTAACCTCTTACCCGAATGAGTATTGCAGCTTAAATCAGATGCAATACCCTGTGGCGACTGAAGCCTCAGGGGCGCCAAATTAGCATATTTCTAATTATAGCAGGTGGGCGTTGGGGCATCAGGCTGGACTAAAAACAAAAAGAAATATGTTTTTTAAGTGTAGAATTAACTGATTATACTATTTTAAAGGGAAACTGTCAGGTGCAATATGCACCCAGAACCACCAGCAGTTCTGGGTGCATATTGCTAATCCCTGCCTAACTGTCCCTGTATCTAGTAGTATAGATAAAGATATTAGAAAAATTATTTCTAAAGATACTTTGATATGCTAATGAGCGCAGGAACTAGTCGCAAGGGCGTTAGTTCCTTTGACTAGTCGACTCCCTTAGCATGTTAGCACATCCATAGGGATGTGTTAACATGCTAATGAATGCACAGCATCAGAGGCATGGATGCTCTCACCTCTGCGGCCACCGCTGTTTTTTTGCTTCGTGTGCATGGTTAGAATGGCTCCAGACTTCCGGTCATGCGCACTACACTAGTGTGAAGCGGAGACACGTACACCTGGCTTCATAGTACGCATGCCTAGAGGTCTGAGATTTCTGATCATGCTCACTGAACTGAAATCCAGCTTCTGGCATGGTGGCAGCAGAGAACAATGAGATTGACCATACCTCTGATGCTGTGCGTTCGTTATCACGCCACAGGGGCATACTTACATGCTGAGGGAGGCCGACTAGCCAAGGGAAGCTCTTGTGACTAGTCTCTACGCTCATTAGCATATCCTAAAGGATCTTTAGAAATACTTTTTGTAAAGATCTCTTTATCCATGCTGCTGGATTCAGGGACAGTTAGGCAGTGATTAGAAATATACACTGGGAACTGCTCATGTTTCTGGGTGCATATTGCACCTGACAGGTTCCTTTTAAATAAATATAAATGCCTATTCACTAGTGTGACTGTAACCACTTTAGATCTGTTCTGCAGTAACAATGTATAGAATATCTGGTACTGTGACGCCCTGGCAGGTAGTCACAAATAGGCCCCTGCACAACACCATTCCCTCACTAGGATACACACAGCCACCCTAGTCACCCCCCTTAGGGAAAGATAGACATACCAGTGGGCGTGATGAGGTGGTTGGGACACGCCCACCCAGGGGTCTAGACAGCCCGGGGCGGGAAAACAATCAGTTAGCAGAGAGTTGAGTTTGGAGTTCAAGCAGGAGAGGAGTGTGCGCTGAAGCTAAGTGTAGCTCCAGCAGGAGAGTTCAAGTTGAACGGTACCAGGGTAGGAGCCCTGGTGCCACTGGCTAGGAGGCAGACGGTGGTCTCTGTCAGCAGTAGACAGGAAGATGGCTCGGCAGAACCGAGGTGGACTGGGACAGGGTTGTAGCCCGCCGGTACCGACACGGGGAACCGACCCGGAAACCGTAGCACAAAGGGGGGTACTCGGACCCTGAAGCCAGAACCGGAAACAAGCGGACTGGTTAATTCACCGATTCGGTGGGACAGAACCTCTAGTCCTGGCCTCAAAGTCCCTCATAGAAGACAACAGCCCACTGAGAGGGATAAGAGGTCACCGCCAGGGCCCATAGATCCCATGGGCCAGCGTCTGCCGGCACGGCTCCTTAGGCCACATCCAGCCAGGAACGGACTCCTGAGTTTCACGCTACGAAGTCCACCTTACACAAAACAGTGCAGAGAAAAGGATAGAGACTACTAACCGGGTGGGGGACCCGAATGCAAAAGGCCGCGGCACCGGCCACCAGCACCTTGGTTTACCAGAGACTTGTGTGGTTTGTTGACTGTGAGTACACAAACACTCCCTGCGGTCACTATACCCTGCACAGAGACACCGGGGCCACCATCCCTGCCCACGGAGGGGTTAACAACTAGCTGCCATAACATCTCCCCCGGGTGCCCTACAACAGCAGTGGTGGTGTCCCACTTCACCACACACCGTGGGTGGCGTCATGAACTTACTACGGCCTAGCCCGTATATCTACGCTCCCCTTTTTATTCGGCGTGTCCGCAAGATCGGTGATGTGATTACAATGGCGCTAAACTGGTGCTCCGATATGAATATAGTCATGACTTTAGTTGAATAGCATAGGCAAGAAATGATTTTTTACGGTGGCACAGATATTCTGAGCAAGAGCCAAGCTGCTGCTGCTACATGGGTGGCCGGATCAGCAGGGGCTGAAGATGTTAAAAATGATCAAAGGAGGGTATTCTGGGTTGAACACAACACTTGGAGCTTAAAATAGACAAGTGTCTCATGCAAGTCCAAATTCACGAGCAGCCGCCCTGCGAACGTCTCACATACTGCTATGGCCCCTTTTGTGGCCCTGCAGACACCTACTGAGGGTCTGTCCTCCGCCTTAGCAGACAAAAGCTGTATGGATTGTGATGATAACTCTCAGGCATTTACCAGCTCCTCTCCCCATCCACAGAAGAAAGTGAAGACATTGTCTGATGAGGACATGGGTATGCTGTGTTGTTGACTTTCCATATGCCCAAAAATCTTACCAACGTACAAACTGTACTGTGAATAGGCTCAGATTGGGGCTCACTGTATATTTTTCATGATATTAACGTTAATCTATCACCAGAACTTTCATACCCCATCTGAGAGCAGCAGGATGTAGGGGCAGAGACCCTGATTCCACAGATGTGTCACTTACAGGACTGCTTGTTGTAGTTTTGATACAATCGCTGTTTACTTTCCTACAGATTTTCCAGTATCTGACTACTGAGCGCTATATAACCCCGCCTACACCACTGACTGGCAGCTTTCTGTGTACACTGCATAGGCAGAAAGCTGCCACTCGGTGGTGGTAGTGAGAGTTTTACAGAGCTCATGAATATGGAGGCCTACAAGGCAGCAGACTTTAATCCTCTAGTAATAAAATTACTGTTTTATCAGCAAGAGATTATCAAAACTACAGCAAACAGCTATATAACCGCTCTATATTATGTTTCTCTTAGATTGAGTGACAAAATCCTAGTGATAGTCTCTTTAAGGGTATGATTCTACTTGCGTATGACTTGTGCGTGTCTCACATCAGTATCACCCGGCATGGAGCACACTCTGCTGACAGGAGTGGGTCAGCTGCATGGAAATACAAACAGCCTGTCAGGAGATTGTGCACCGTGTCGGGTGATACCGATGCAAGACTCGTGCGAGTCATACGCAAGTGGAATCATACCCTAAGGCCCAAGACACACGGCATGAAAATTAAAGCGAGTGGAATGCGATAAAACATCGCATTCCACTCGGACCAATATTAGCCTATGTGCCAGATTATTTTCTCATCCCTAATCGGACCGAGAAAACAATCGCAGCATACTGCGAGGGCAATGCGATCCTGGTTTCTCTCGCACCCATTCAGGTCTATGGGGTGAGAGAAAATCGCACTGCATTCGCAGTACACCGGTGTACCGCAAGTGCAGGGCGAGAATGTCAATAGCCGGCAACGGAGGAGAGCGGGAGATAAATCCCTCCCTCTCCTCAGAGCCGACCCGCCCCCCGCAGCTGTGGTCTGATCACATGATCAGACCTCAGTCGCAGTGACACTCGCATGACACTCAGCTCCCGCTGTGCTGCCAGTGTGAGCCGAGTGTCATGCGAGGATCGCAGTATTCCCCGTGTGGCCCCGGCCTTAAGGGAAGTGTCTTTTATATCTTTTCTTTTATTACCTAGTAAGAAGATAAAGCAAATTGATTATCACAAGCTTCTGTTAAAACAGTAACATACAGTATTTGGAGTCATTATAGACAAAGGAGGAATAGTTTGTAAAATTTCTAAATAATGAGAATATATACATCATATGTGTAAAGCTCTTCATACAAAAGATACCTGGTATCAAAAATTCTAACAAAAAAAAAACTGGCTTAGTTAATCATGACAATGAATGTTTATTGGCCGTGTCTGAAGAGTTTTCAGTATCCCATCATACCCATAGGTATTAAGAGTGACCTTTTGGAATACATTTAATAGGTTTTAAAGAGGTTGTCCAGGTGAGACACGAAGTCTGTGCTCTCCATGACCCAGAAGTGGTTTATACAATGTAACTCTATTGAACGTTAGAACAAGGCTCCATAGACTTACATTATAAGGCCAGTGTACCACTTGCGATTGCCTCGCGTGTATCTCGTGCGAGTTTCGCGGTGCATCATCCGTCACAGACTCACACTCTGCTCACAGGAGTGGGTGAGCTACATAGAGATGCATGCAACCGACCCGCTCCTGTGAGCAGAGTGCGAGTCCGTGTCGGATGATGCACCGCAAAACTCGCACGAGATACACGCGAGGCAATCGCAAGTCGGACACCGGCCTAAAGGAGACTTCTGACTCACGCATCAAGCATCCGTATAGTCTGGACAGCAGTGACTTTATTGAGAAGAGGAACAGAACAGCACTGGATATCAGAGAATATGAAGTAAGTATATTAAAACACATACTACATTAAATGCACATATACTCAGATTTATTTATAAAAAAAATCTTCATGGGAGGGCTTCTTTCAGTCTACACCCACCCAGCCCGACTGACAGCTGCAGCTTGTCCTGAGCAATGTGAGATTTCAGCAGGCATGAAATGCATGAAGGAGCTTTCACCCCTTTCCAACCAATGACATATTTATGTAATTGGCCGTGTCCCTGTCTTTGATGCGGGATTACAGACTGAGCCCGCACAAATGACGTATGTTGGCAGTCTTTGCACTATAATCTTCAAAATGGCACACATGGTTCATGAATTTTTCTCAAAATCACCCATGATCTGTACAAAACCATTGAGCAAGAAACTGAAATCATTTTTCTTGGGGAATTGAAAATAAAGAAAAGTAATGGGTTTGCATAAGTGTGAACACCCTCTTATAATTATGGATCTATTTGTATTTAAAATTAGCCAATCCCATTTATCTCATTTTAAATAGTAGTCCGACCACAGCTGTCATTATTTATAGTGATTCTGATAAACGCCATATAAAAGTTTAGCCGTTCTAGTGGGCTTTTCCTGACATTTTATATCAATAGCCAAGGTCTGTAAACAGCTTACAACACAGCAAAGGGATCTCATTATTGAAAGTCATCAGTCAGGAGAAGGGTGTGAAAACATTTCCAAAGTGTTAGGTATACCATGAAACACAAAACGGTCATCAAGAATTGGCTTACATTTGGCACAACAGTGACATTACCTAGAACTGAATTTTCCTAAAAAATTAACAAAAGACGAGAAAAATTGTTCCTGGAGGCTGACAGTAACATTACAGGACCTATATGAATATCCGCCAAGTACTGGTTGTGTACTGTATGTGACTGAAATTCTTCATATGTCTGTCCTTTGTGGTAGGGTGGGCAAGACAGACAGAAGAATTTTCTCACGAATAAAACCATCCAATTCCCGCTATGTTTTGCCAAAAGCTAGAATAAGTTTGCCAAAAGCACATGGAAAAACTTGTTATAGTCTGATGAATCCAAGGTTGAACTTTTTGGCCAGAATTCCAAAACGTGTGTTGGCTTTGTGCTAAACATTGTGCATCACCAAAACAACTCCATACCCACAGGGAAGCATGGTAGAGGCAGCATTATGTTTTGAGGCTGTTTTTGAATAGCTGGAACTAAGAACTGTGAACAATTCTATATATCAGTTAATTTTACAACAAAACCTTCATGGCCTCTGCTAAAAAGATGAAGAGGAATTTTAGCACAAAAGTATCCTTATCATACCTGCAAATCAACTAACAAATAGCTTTGCCAAAAGAAGACTCCATTTTTGGAATGACCCAGTCCTGCATCCAGGGTGGCCTGAAGTGGACGCTCTACACAGGAGATGCCCTCACAATCTGATAGATTTGGAGCGCTACTGCACTTAAAAGCAAGCAAATCCTCGATGTGCCAAGCTGATAGACTCCTACCTAAAAAGTCTGAATACAGCACACTTTTTGCGAAACTTAAAGTTGCACATTTTGGCGGCTTTGTGCCTGTCTTGAACAACTTTGCCAATGTAGGAGGAGGTTGGACGAGATAGGGCATGGTGAAACCTCCCGGCAAAGAAATCAAATTGTACACATGTAAATTACACCAGTCTCTGACACATGTAACATTTCCGGCAGAGGTACACGGGAGTTGTAAGATGCACCTAATTCATAATAGCAACTCCAGTGGTGCCCTGATTAACCCCCTTCACAATATATGACGCACAATTATGTCACACATGTCCATTTGATCAGCCGACATGTGCATCTAACAGCCGCATGTGGATTGGAGATTGTGAGTACTTTCCAACTGTCAGGAACAGATGGTGTTCTAGATGCAGCGTGTCCTTTTGTGGGATCGCTACTGTCCTGTGTAGGAGACCACAGCGTCCATGCCCATGATCAGGGTTCAGGGCTCTGTGGTCTTTCTTTCTGTTCTCCCGCTGAGAACACTCATGTCTCCGCAGCAATAAATTGACATGCTGTATCTCGGAAAGTCGCGCCACAGGTCAGTTTATGCTGTGAAGAAAACAAGCACAGCAGGCAGGAGATTTCTATAACTCCCATCCACTGTGCTTGTACTGTACAACACAGAGTTTTGGACACAGGGAAGACACTCTACGTCCAAAGCGCTGCGGGCACAGATCATGATCCAGTACTCATAGAAGGAAAGGCACAAGGTAAATGGCCTGCAGACGCGTAATGAGAAGCCTGGAGCATCACTACATGCCGTTAAACCCTACAGGACACTGTTTAGTACCGACCTCATTCTAGAAACTGAACCTAATCAGTAGCGGCTTGTGACAATTTAACAGCTAATTGAGGTCATTCTGTTTAGCTTAAGATAAAAGAGCTGGGAGAGAAATATCCATATAATTGGCCTTATAAGTTAAGTGCCCCCATCCTAATAGTGCGCTCTTCAATTACAGGTCAAAGCCTCTGAATCCTGGCAGGATTAGTGCTGAGGGCAGCGGTCTGTGCCCCACATGTGCCAGGGAGAGGTAATGCAGCCAGCCAGAGGAGCTGAGGGCAGTGGTCTGTGCCCCACATGTGCCAGGGAGAGGTAATGCAGCCAGCCAGAGGAGCTGAGGGCAGCTAATTACTGCTACTGGATATACACAGAGCAGGGTCAGACGCCGCTCATTCCTGTCTGCGAGGCACGAGAATGGCTCTGCGCTGCTAATTCTGGTGAAAGGCTCCAGTCTGGACTTATCCCAGTTATTTACACTGGCAGCTCCTGGCACAGAGACACACAGCAGACATTACAAATGCTGCCCGCCGCATACAGCGACATCAGGACATCTCCCCACTCATGTTTCCATCACAGGGTTATATCATAGAGATGCGCTCACATCCAGGGAATGTCAGCACAGGAGCGCTTATTTTATGCATGGACCGAACAAAACTGCCATCTCCTGGAATAGTCTTATTGAAAGTGTAAAATAAGACACAACACTCTGTAAATGGAAAACACAGGTCCACAGATTGTATGATTAGCTCAGCGTCCACGCCAGGCGATACCCAGTTTTAGCAATAGCATGTTAAGCTAAAGGGTTATTCCGTCTCCAAGATCCTATCCTAGAATGTAGTAGGTGTAATAATAATAATACCTCCAATTAGAAATGTTGTATAGTTTTCCTGATATAGCTATGTCTCTTACCTCATGTGCAGGGCATTGAAGCACCTTAGGTAGCCATGGTTATGACTACAAGCAACTAACTAACTGTGACTATATGCATGGTCGTAACCATGGCTACCTAAGGTCCTGCAATATGCGTGTGCCGCGGCTTGATTTGCGGTCACACGTGAAGGACTCACCTGTGATCACAAATCCCCTGAGTGACTGCAGTGAGCCGGGCGATCAGCTGTGCTTTCACTCAGGTTATTCGCGGCCACAGCTGCAGTCCTCCACCTGAGAGCGGTGGCCGCAAGTAACCACAGTGACAGCACAGCTGATCGCGCTACTCACTTCAGTTGCTGCATGGAGCTCACAGGAGCGGCGGTGTTCTACTACCGCTCCTGTCAGCTTCAGATGTAGCAGAGCTGAAAGTGTCGTGGGACCTTGCGTGGATTACGTTGGACCTGGAGGTGTTTTTGAGGAGTTATTAAAGTGGTGAAAGAGGGTGTTTTTTTGTCTATCATTCCAAATAAAGGATTTTTTAGATGTGTGTGTTTATTTTCTTTAACGTACAGGTTAATCATGGAAGGTATCTCGGGAAGACGCCTGCCAAAATTAACCTAGGACTTAGTGGCAGCTATGGGCTGCTGCCATTAACTCCTTATTACCCCGTTTGCCACCGCACCAGGGCAATTCGGGATGAGCCGGGTAAAGTCCCGGGACTGTTGCATCTAATGGATGCGGCAATTCCGGGTGGCTGCTGGCTGATATTGTTAGGCTGGGGGGCTCCCCATAACATGGAGCTCCCCATCCTGTGAATACCAGCCATCAGCAGTGGGCTTTACCCTGGCTGGTATAAAAATTGGGGGGACCGCACGGTTTTTTTTTTCCAATTATTTATTTATTTTTTTTACTGCTTGATATAAACACGCCCACCGGCGGCTGTGATTGGTTGCAGTGAGACAGCTGTCACTCAGTGTGGGGGCGTCTCTGACTGCAACCAATCTTAGGCGCCGGTGGGCGGGGGAAGCAGGGAATATGTAATTGATTAATGAGCTTCCGGCATTTTCAAAAGAGAAGCCGCCCCAGTGTGAACGCCGTGCAGTGCCGCGTCGGTGATCGTGGATCGGTGAGTATGAGAGAGGGGGTGGGAGGGAGAGACCGACATGGACAGAGAGAGAGAGATAGAAACATAGATAGAGAGACCGACCGACAGACCCACCAACAGAGAGAGAAAGACGAAAGACCTGCCTTTGTTATGTTAAAAAAAACATGCGGATCGCAACAATAATGCAATGCAAGCGCACTGCTTCACATTTTGGCAACGATTTTCTACAACTCATTGATTTTAATGGTTGTAGAACGCAGCCAAAATGGCAAAAACAATTGACATGTTGCTTCTTCAAACGCATGGGTTTTTGACAAGTTTTGACAATCAAAATGCTGTGTTTCAAAAAGCATAGTGCGCACAGATTTTGCATGAATCTCATAAACTTTGCTGGGGAATCAGAACGCATGCATTTTGTCAATGACACAGTACAGTTGTAAACGCAGCCAAAACGCAGAAAAAAAACGCCCACAAAGTGCGCACATAGCCTTAAGCGTAAACATACACCGTAAGGGTACATGCACACAGTGTTTTTATAGATAGCGCATACCAGCTTAGGTTTAGTAGAGAATGGAGACTATGGAGAAATTTAATGTGCAATTGGGTCTTATCTAATAACCACTTTGAATTAAAAACAGCTATTTCGCTCACTTTGGAAGGATGTGGCAGACACAACACTGATTTAGACCCGCAACACACATCCGTTTTTTTTGTACGTGTGCGGTACGTATTTGCACATACCGGAGACACGTACACACGGAGACCCATATTATTCAATGGTAGATGGCACACACGTAAAATCACACGGAACGTGTGTCCGTGTGATAAGTACGTGTGTGCGCTTTTCTGCACGGACGACATGTCCGTTTTTGGCCGGCAGTACGCAGGCACAGACCCGCTAAAGTCTATGGGTCCGTGCCTGCACGGACCGCACACGGAGTATTTCCGTGTTCAGCACGTTTCGTGCGTGTGCGTTTTTACACTAGCGATCTTATTTTTATTTTTTTTTTAATTAAATTCAGTATACTTACCTTTTTTTCTGCTGTTATCAGTCATACATTGGCGCTCGTTTTTTTTTTCTTCCCCCGGCTCATACCGCTCCCCGATCACCAGCGCGGCGAGGAATAGCTGTGCAGAGAATACGCGGCAACAATTACTTTGAATATGCCGGCCGCTCATTAATCAATCTCGTATTCCCTGCTTTCCCACCCACAGACGCCTGTGATTGGTTGCAGTCAGACACGCCCCCCACGCTGAGTGACAGGTGTCTCACTGCACCCAATCACAGCAGCCGGTGGGCGTGTCCATACTGTGCAGTAAAATAAATAAATAATTAAAAAAAACAGCGTGCGGTCCCCCCCAATTTTAATACCAGCCAGATAAAGCCATACGGCTGAAGGCTGGTATTCTCAGGATGGGGAGCTCCACGTTATGGGGAGCCCCCCAGCCTAACAATATCAGTCAGCAGCCGCCCAGAATTGCCGCATACATTAGATGCGACAGTTCTGGGACTGTACCCGGTTCTTCCCGATTTGCCCTGGTGCATTGGCAAATCGGGGTAATAAGTAGTTAATGGCAGCTCATAGCTGCCACTAAATCCTAGATTAATCATGTCAGGCGTCTCCCCGAGATACCTTCCATGAGTTATCTGTAAGTGACAGTAAATAAACACACACACACACAACTGAAAAAATCATTTATTAGAAATAAAAAACACTAACAAATTCCCTGCTTCACCAATTTAATAAGCCCCAAAAACCCCTCCATGTCCGGCGTAAGGGAAGGGAATAGCGCGATCAGCTGAGCTGACACTGAGGTTACCCGCGGCCACCGCTGTATCCAGTGACAGCGGGTAACCTCAGTGACAGCTCAGCTGATCGCACTATTCCCTTCATTAGCTGCGTGGAGCTAACAGGAGCGGCGGTGTATTCTGCAGCTCCGGTCACCTTCATGCAGCAAAGCTGGAAGCGACGCTGGACCATCCTGAATAACGCCGGACATGGAGGGCTTTTTCGGGCTTATAAAATTGGTGAACAAGACAATTTGTTAGTGTTTTTTTTCTAATAAAGGATTGTTCGGGTGTGTGTGTTTATTTACTGTAATTTACAGATTAATCATGGAAGGTATCTCGGGGAGACACCTGACATGATTAATCTAGGACTTATTGGCAGCTATGGGCTGCCAAAAACTCCTTATTACCCCGATTTGCCAATGCACCAGGGCAAATCGGGAAGAGCCGGGTACAGTCCCAGAACTGTCGCATCTAATGTATGCGGCAATTCTGGGCGGCTGCTGACTGATATTGTTAGGCTGGGGGGGCTCCCCATAACGTGGAGCTCCCCATCCTGAGAATACCAGCCTTCAGCCGTATGGCTTTATCTGGCTGGTATTAAAATTGGGGGGGACCGCACGCCGTTTTTTTAAATTATTTATTTATTTTCCTGCACAGTATAGACATGCCCACCGGCTGCTGTGATTGGGTGCAGTGAGACACCTGTCACTCAGCGTGGGGGGCGTGTCTGACTGCAACCAATCACAGGCGTCTGTGGGTGGGGAAAGCAGGGAATACGAGATTGATTAATGAGCGGCCGGTATATTCAAAGTAATTGTTGCCGCGTATTCTCTGCATAGCTGTTCCTTGCCGCGCTGGTGATCGGGGAGCGGTAAGTATGAGAGAGGGCTGCTCACTTCAGTCACTCGGGGGATTAGCGGTCACTGGTGAATCCTTCACAGGTGACCGCTAATCAGTACGCGGCACACAGACAGAGCCGCGGCATGACAATAAAGTCGGGTGAAGTTCACCCGAGTTCATTCTCATCGCGCAACTCTGTCTGCTGTCAGCCGACATGTATCAACGACATTGTGCAACACACAAAAGGACATTCCATGCGGACATTCCATATACACATACACGGGTATTTTACACACAAACAAGGACATTTTACACGTACACACGGCTCGCATACGCCATCACACGGATACCATAAGTACCGGAGAAACGCCCCCAAAAAACGGAACACGGACCCGAAAAACGGATCGTGTCACACGGATGTTTTTTATGCGGAAGTGTGTTTTAGGCCTTAGGTTGAAAACCATGTTTCAGCTGCTGCAGTAATCCACACGACTGATGGTCAGATAAATAACCAGGGCCGGCGTCAGCACCCAGCACACCTGGGCAATGCTGGGGCCCTAGACCGCCGAGGGGGCCCACTCGCAGACAGCAGGGTGGCGTACCGCCAATGGCAGCAGGCCACGCGGCCGCTATGGAGCACATGAGTCAGAGAGGCCGGGTGCCAGTGCAGGGTGGAGAGGGCCCCACTTTCCCCCCACTGAGGATCGCACTTTCAATTGTATCGATACAATTAAAAGCAATGATGATACGGGGAGCGGCGTGCTGCCACTCTCATCATTCTCATGCAGCATCTGTCTGCGCTCTGCCTCTGTCAGCTCAGTACAGAGGAGCGTGATGACGTCATTTCTGTGCGCGCCTGTGTCCTGAGCTGTCCGAGTGGCAGAACAGTGGACGCGCTGAGGAGACCGGAGCAGTGGGGGAATAGGGAGAAGTGAGTATATATTAATCACGATGTCCAGATGACTATGGGGCTGCATTAAACGATATGGGGCTGCATGGTGGCAAAGATAATGTAATGAATTCTGTTTTGTTCCTGTTTCAATTTTAGAAATCGAACAGAGAAAAAGGATGAAATAGCAGAGAGACATTGTGGGATTCTGGTTAGTGAGGAGGTGATGTCAGGTCCAGAAAGGTACTTCCAAAGCTTAGCTATACACTAGTGCAGTATCAGTCCCAAAATCCTTCTTTTCAATGCTGAAACTCACTTACTACCTCTTTCATATGGGGGAAATCCAGACCCAAACTTCGGTTATCCATTTTACAGAGATCCAAGAAACTGGGAGGGATGGCTTTGCCAGAGTTTTTTCTATACTACCTGGCGGGACAGCTCAAGGCACTGGAGACCTGGATGCCTGGTTGCCAGCTGCGGAACTCTGAGAGCCACTTGGCACACGCGGCTGGGACTGATTGTTTAGTGGGTTTCCTGGAGTCAGATGGACTGAGAACATCACGGCAGTTACCCCTCCTCAGGTTGGCAAGATTAGTTTGGCGACAAGCCAAGAGGGTGGTGCATTTCGAGGGGGTGGTGGCGGAACTCCCATTATGGGGAAATAGCCACTTCCACACTCTGAGAGATCACCCCTCGGCACAATTCTGGGCTACTCACAATGTCTGTGCACTGGGTGATCTTTTTGCCATGGGAACCACAACCTTCAAGTCCTTTGAACAGGTCCAAAATGAATATAATGTCCCAAGATCACAATTCTTTAGATACCTGTAGGTTCGTACAGAGATTCAATCCCACATGCAGAAAATTGGAGCGAGGAAACTGATATCATCACTTCCTATGATAGGTATTCTAAAATCACAAGGACCTCGAGGCCTAATTTCAGCTATATATACTTACCTATTGTCGGTGGGGGTGGAGTCAGATCCTTTGCCAGCCCAGGATAGATGGAAATCTCTAATTCCCTCTCTACAGGGAGAGGAATGGGAAGAAATATTGGAATCTCCAACTACGGTATCCCCGTCGGTTAAAAAGAAGTTGATTCAATGCTACATTGTCCATCAGGCATACCTTATTCCAACTCGCTTATTTAGCATGGGCCGTTCTCGTACATCGGAATGCCCGAGGTGTCATCTCTCAGGGGCAAATTTCATACATATGATTTGGAGCTGTCCCAATATATCTTCGTACTGGCGGGGAGTGACATCTCTGCTATCATCGATTGTGTCGATTCCTGTTTTGTGTGACCCTTTGATATGCCTGTTTGGGGTGGTGGAGGAAGAGTCCTGGGATCATTACATGACAATATTTCTCAGAGAGTCATTATTTTTGGCTAGGAAATTAATAGCTCTGAGGTGGATGGGAGATTCATATCCAACTGTGAGGTCCTGGGTTAAACTAGTCAATGCAACCACAGTCTTTGAACAGGTATATTATAATAGGGGGTGCCCGGGAAAATTTAACAAAATCTGGGGTCTGTGGAATTCTTCTCCAGATACACTGGCCAAGGCTTAGGGGAGATTACACAGATAATGGTGGTTCCCTTTGGATGTTAGTATATGAAACACTGTCCAGCGGTATATTGAAGTATAACAATGCAATGTGGCTGTTGTTGTTCTTTCTTTCTTTTTCATTCTTTCTTCTATCTTGTTTCTAAAATATGGTCATGCTGATTGTTAGAGCTGTTCTTATGCTCAATATAAAAATCGGATATATCTGTAAAGGATAAGATGTATTTTTAATTAACAACATTATTTTATCTTAAATGCAACAGATATTACGGACATTATATGACTGTTCATTGTTATGATCAAACGGTCACTATCCATGTACTGAGCTACTTTAGCATTGCAAATGTCAGTTTTACCATGTTTGAAGTTGTTAATAAAAAAGGGAATTTTGTTTACTTACCGTAAATTCCTTTTCTTCTAGCTCCTATTGGGAGACCCAGACAATTGGGTGTATAGCTTCTGCCTCCGGAGGCCACACAAAGTATTACACTTTTAAAAAAGTGTAACCCCTCCCCTCTGCCTATACACCCTCCCGTGGACCACGGGCTCCTCAGTTTTGGTGCAAAAGCAGGAAGGAGAAAACTTATAAATTGGTCTATGGTAAATTCAATCCGAAGGATGTTCAGAGAACTGAAGACCATGAACCAAAAGAACAATTCAACATCAACAACATGTGTACACAAAAGAACAACCAGCCCAAAGGGCACAGGGGCGGGTGCTGGGTCTCCCAATAGGAGCTAGAAGAAAAGGAATTTACGGTAAGTAAACAAAATTCCCTTTTTCTTTGTCGCTCCATTGGGAGACCCAGACAATTGGGACGTCCAAGAGCAGTCCCTGGGTGGGTAAAAGAATACCTCAATAAAAAGAGCCGAAAACGGCCCCCTTTTACAGGTGGGCAACCGCCGCCTGGAGGACACGCCTACCTAGACTGGCGTCTGCCGACGCATAGGTATGCACTTGATAGTGCTTCGTGAAAGTGTGCAGACTAGACCACGTAGCTGCCTGACACACCTGCTGAGCCGTCACCCGGCTTAGAATGGGCTTTCAACCCTGAAGGAAGTGGAAGCCCAGAAGTACGGTAGGCCTCGAGAATCGGTTCCTTGATCCACCGAGCCAAGGTTGACTTGGAGGCCTGAGAGCCCTTATGCTGGCCAGCGACAAGGACAAAGAGCGTGTCTGAACGGCGCAGGGGCGCCGTGCGAGACACGTAGAACCGGAGTGCTCTCACTAGATCCAAAGAGTGCAAATCCTTTTCACACTGGTGAATTAGATTAGGGCAAAAGGAAGGCAAGGAGATATCCTGATTTAGATGAAAAGGGGATACCACCTTAGGGAGAAATTCCGGGACAGGACGCAGAACCACCTTATCCTGGTGGAAAACCAGGAAGGGGGCTTTGCATGACAGCGCTGCAAGCTCAGACACTCTCCGAAGTGATGTGACTGCAACCAGGAAGGCCACCTTCTGCGAAAGACGGGAGAGAGAGACATCCCGCAGCGGCTCAAAAGGCGGCTTTTGAAGAGCTGTCAGGACCCTGTTAAGATCCCAAGGTTCCAACGGACGTTTGTAAGGTGGGACCATGTGGCAGACCCCCTGCAGGAACGTGCGGACCTGCGGAAGCCTGGCTAGACGCTTTTGAAAAAACACAGAGAGCGCCGATACCTGGCCCTTGAGAGAGCCGAGGGACAAACCCTTGTCCATTCCAGATTGTAGGAATGAAAGGAATGTGGCTAAGGCAAACGGCCATGGAGGAAAACCGTTATCAGTGCACCAGGATAAGAAGATTTGCCAAGACCTGTAATAGATTTTGGCGGACGTTGGCTTCCTGGCTTGTCTCATGGTGGCAATGACATCCTGAGATAACCCTGAAGACGCTAGGAGCCAGGACTCAATGGCCACACAGTCAGGTTGAGGGCCACAGAATTCAGATGGAAAAACGGGCCTTGTGACAGCAAGTCTGGGCGGTCTGGAAGTGCCCACGGTTGACCCACCGTCAGATGCCACAGATCCGGATACCACGACCGCCTCGGCCAGTCTGGAGCGACGAGAATGGCGCGACGGCAGTCGGACCTGATCTTGTGTAGTACCCTGGGCAGCATCGCCAGAGGGGGAAACACATAAGGGAGTCGAAACTGCGACCAATCCTGGACTAAAGCGTCCGCTGCCAGAGCTCTGTGATCCTGAGACTGTGCCATGAAGGCCGGGACCTTGTTGTTGTGTCATGATGCCATGAGATCGACGTCCGGCGTTCCCCAGCGGCGACAGATCTCTCGAAACACGTCTGGGTGAAGAGACCATTCCCCCGCGTCCATGCCCTGACGACTGAGAAAATCTGCTTCCCAGTTTTCTACGCCCGGGATGTGAACTGCGGAGATGGTGGAGCCTGTGACTTCCACCCACTGCAGAATTCTCCGGACTTCCTGGAAGGCTTGACGACTGCGAGTGCCGCCTTGGTGGTTGATGTAGGCGACGGCAGTGGCGTTGTCTGACTGGATTCGGATCTGCCTGCCCTCCAGCCACCGATGGAAAGCCAATAGGGCTAGATATACTGCCCTTATCTCCAGGATATTGATCTGAATGGACGATTCTATCGAAATGACCCGTCCTTTTTTGGCACCACGAACAAGTTGGAGTAAAATCCGCGACCACGTTCCTGAAGGGGAACTGGAATCACAACTCCTTCGATCTTTAGAGCATCCACTGCCTGAAAAAGTGCGTCGGCCTGTGCGGGGGGTGGGGAGGTTCTGAAGAAACGAGCCGTAGGTCGAGAGCTGAACTCTATCCTGTAACCATGGGACAGAATGTCTCTCACCCATCGGTCTTGAACATGTGGCCACCAGGCGTCGCCAAAGCGGGAGAGCCTGCCACCGACCGATGATGTGGCTAGGTGAGGCCGAGAGTCATGAGGAGGCCGTCTTGGAGGCAGTGCCTCCTGCGGCCTTTTGGGGGCGTGACTTGTACCGCCACGCATAGGAGTTCCTCTGGCCTTTCTCCGGCCGGATGGACGAAGAGGATTGGGGCTTGGCGGAGGGACGAAAGGACCGAAACCTCGATTGGATTTTTCTCTGCTGAGGTCTCTTAGGTTTGGACTGGGGTAAGGAGGAGTCCTTTCCCGAGGACTCCTTAATAATCTCATCCAACCGTTCGCCAAATAAACGGTCGCCAGAAAAAGGCAAACCAGTTAAGAACCTTTTGGAAGCAGAGTCTGCTTTCCATTCGCGCAGCCACATGGCCCTGCGGACTGCCACGGAGTTAGCGGATGCTACAGCCGTACGGCTAGTGGAGTCCAGGATGGCGTTCATGGCGTAGGACGAAAAAGTTGATGCCTGAGAGGTCAAGGAAGAAACATGCGGAGCAGAATTCCGTGTGACAGCATTAATCTCAGTCAGACAAGCCGAGATTGCTTGGAGAGCCCACACAGCCGCAAAGGCCGGGGCGAAAGACGCGCCCGTGGCCTCATAAAAAGACTTCACCAAGAGCTCTATCTGTCTGTCAGTGGCATCCTTCAGGGATGAGCCATCGGCAACAGACACAACGGACCTAGCAGCCAATCTAGAGACTGGAGGATCCACCTTGGGAGAGTGTGCCCAGCCCTTAACGACTTCAGGTGGAAAAGGGATAACGCATGTCAGTGTGCCGTTTAGCAAAGCGCTTGTCCGGGACCGCTCTGGGCTTCTGGACAGCGTCCCTGAAGTTAGAGTGATCAAAAAACGTATTGCGCGTACGTTTGGGGAAACGAAATTGGTGTTTCTCCTGCTGAGAAGCCGACTCCTCTACAGGAGGAGGCGGTGGTGAGAGATCCAACACCTGGTTGATAAACGAGATAAGATCATTTACTAAGGCGTCCCCCTCAGGGGTATCAAGGTTAAGGGCGAAGTCAGGGTCAAAGCCCTGAGCTCCCACGTCCGCCTCGTCTTCCTGAGAGTCCTCAAGCTGGGATCCAGAGCAGCGTGAGGAGGCCGGGGAAGAGTCCCAGCGAGGTCGCTTAGCCGGTCTGGGACTGCGGTCCGGGCAGGAGTCCTCCGCCTGGGACCTAGGGGTTGTCCTGGGAGCGCGCTGCGGCGCGGACCGAGAAGGGCCTGGAGGAGACAAACTAACAGGGGCCGGGGCCTGTGAAGGGCCCGGTCTGGACTGCAATGCCTCAAGGAGCTTAGATGACCATTTGTCCATAGACTGTGCAATGGATTGAGAAAGTGACTGAGAGAGTTTCTCAGCGAAAGAGGCCAACACCGGTGACTCTGTCCCTGCAGCCTGCTCAGGGGGAGCAGGGGGATCTACATGAGCCGAGGGGCCCACAAGTGCCCTAGGCTCCGGCTGAGCAAGCGTGGCAGGAGTCGAGCATTGATCACAGTGAGGGTAGGTGGATCCCGCAGGCAACATAGCCCCACAAGAGGTACAGGCCGCGAAAAAAATCTGTGCCTTAGTAGCTTTGCTCCTTGTGGACGACATGCTGTTGTCTCTTAGGAGAGTGACCACTGAGGGTATATGGGAAAAGGGTATACAGCCTGTCCGAACAGATATATATATATCTATTATATATACACATATATCTATTCCGGCACCCTAGGGGGACCAGCACCGGGTGACCGGTGTGGCTTACCGACCGCTAACGAGCGGAGTGAGTCCTCCAGATTCCCTGTCGTGGATCCCCCGGAGCTGCAGAGCTTTGTCACTGAGAAGCATCCACCGGCAGAATGCCAAAAATGGCCGCCGGAGCTCTCAGGGGAGGAGTGGGGCCGAGGGCGGCGCCAGCAAAGAGCGGGAATCTGGAGTCCCCACAGTGGTCAATGAGGGGGGAGGGAGGCATGCAGGATGCTCCAGCCCTCACAGCCGACGTCATGTCGGTAATCCCGCCCTTACCCCTGACAGGCAGGCTCGGGGGCGGGATTTTTTGCGACTAGGCCGCGGCGAAGCCGGGGACTAAATTTGAGGCCGCGCCCGACAAGCAGGCACGGTCGGCGCGGAAGTCCGCCGAAAAGACTGAACTGCGCGGCTTCCGGGGAGAAGGAGCGACCCTCCCTGTACAGTCCCCCCATGGGGACACAGAGTACCTTCAAGTTGCAGGGCCCGGTCCCTGGGGGTGAAGAGGCTCCGGCCGGCAGGTTCCACCAGGGGCTGCGGATGGAGCACGGTCCCAGCAAATGGATGACCGCTCAGGATCCCACTTCTCCCAGAGCCGCATAAGGGATGGTGAAGGAGACGGCATGTGGCTCCAGCCTCCGTACCCGCAATGGGTACCTCAACCTTAACAGCACCGCCGACATAGTGGGGTGAGAAGGGAACATGCCGGGGACCCCATCGGGGTCCTCTTTTCTTCCATCCGACATAACTATGTATGAGAATGCATGAGTGGATGTGTGCCTCCTTCCACACAAAGCATAAAACTGAGGAGCCCGTGGTCCACGGGAGGGTGTATAGGCAGAGGGGAGGGGTTACACTTTTTTAAAGCGTAATACTTTGTGTGGCCTCCAGAGGCAGAAGCTATACACCCAATTGTCTGGGTCTCCCAATGGAGCGACAAAGAAACAAAGTTAAAAACCAAACAAACCAGCAAACAGATATTTGAAGCTGCTGGTGCCTCTGGAGTCCCTCGAACCTCAAGGTGTAGGATCCTTCCAAGGCTTGCTGTGCTGCATAAACCTACTATTCGGCCACCCCTAACCAGTGCTCACAAGTAGAAACTGTTGCAGTGAGTCCAGACGTACATGAAGACTAATTTTCAAACAGTCTTGTTTACTGATAAGTATCGAAAAACCCTGGATGGTCCAGATGGATGGAGTAGAGGATGGTTGGTGGATGGCCACCATGTCCCAACAAGGCTGTGACGTCAGCAAGGAGGTGGAGGAGTCATGTTTTAGGCCGGAATCATGGAGAGACATCTGGTAGGCTCCTTTAGGGTTCCTGAAGGTGTGAAAATGACTTTGCTAAGTATATAGAGTTTCTGACTGACCATTTTCTTCCATGGAACAAAAAGAAGAAACGTGCCTTCAGAAGCAAAATCATCTTCATGCATGACAATACACCATCTCACTCATGCTGCAAAGAATACCTCTGTGTCATTGGCTGCTATTGGCATAAAAGGAGATAAACTCATGGTGTGGCCACCATCTTCCCCTGACCTCAACCCTCTAGAGAACCTTTGGAGTATCATCAAACAAAAGATCTATGAGGGTAGAAGGCAGTTCACATCAAAACAGCAGCTCTGGGAGGCTATTCTGACAACATGCAAAGAATTTCAACAGAAACTCACAAGTTCAATGGATGCAAGAATTGTGAAGGGGATATCAAAGAAGGGTTCCTATGTTAACATGTGAACAAGGTGTTCCCCACCAGCAGCATTCACTGTGTGTTTAATTCCATCTGAAATCAAACAGAGCTGTGGAGAAAAAAGCGCAAATAGGGTCTTATCTGGTAGACAGGTGGGTAACAAAAGGTAAGACAGGTACTCACCTATTGAAGTTGTGACAGGCACAACTCATTTGCAGGCATATAGCAAATTAATGCATAAGGTGGTCAGCCGCAGCCCCGAAGGTGCAATAGAAATAACAGAGTAGGTAGAGAAGTCGGGCTAAATGCTGCGCTAAAAACCATAAATCCAGGAGATGTAGTAAATTCTTTCCTTTATTTTCACAGGTCAACGCGTTTCAAAGGCATATCCGCCTTCTTCATCAGGACAAAGAAAAAACAGCATAACACTTGTTGCTGACTTGTTGTTTGAGATTTATATTTTTGCGGTTTGTAGCGCACACCTTCTATTTTATGAGATTTTCGTGTATAGATATATATATATATATATATATATGTATATATGTGTGTGTGTATATGTATACATATGTGTATATATTTTTAGCCCTCATTTTTTATTTCAGAATGTATTTATATGATATAAGCTATCATGTGTCCATCTATGTATAGCTCCCAATATGTGTGTTGCTTCACGGCTTGATAATTTTATGTGTATTTCATTTCAACGCGTCTAATCTAATTTATCTTGTTATATTTTAGTAGAATTGCTCAAACACAACTGTTTTATCTATAAACTTGTAGGCATCCACCTTTTTTCTCTATCAGATGTACAGATATACGAGTTATCCTGTTTTCTCTATCACAATTTTTTCTTCTTTTGATTAGATAATGCATACCCGCTTCTTAAAACCCTTTTCTACATTTCCATCACTAGATTCCTCATTTTTTGTTAGCCCTTACTTTATCCCATGACACTGTACATTTGGTTCCAAACTTTCTCTGACAGTCTTCACACGCATGCGCTATAATCTTTTTCCCACGCTCTGAACTCAGTTCACCTCTATCAGCGGGTTTCTCTGAACAGCGGAGTTTACTCGCGCACGCGCATTACACATTTTTCCCACGGCACTGAACTTGTTCGACCTTTACTTGCGTGGTGATTTTCTATTCACATGGCCCAGCGTGGCAGCCCTGTCTCCAATATATAGGAGCCTATTTTTTCATTTTTTTCATCTGGCACCTTTCTTTGAATAAAAATGCACTTTAGAAGACACATTCATTCATTGTTTTATAATGTTTTATTAAATATATCTCCTTTGCCTCTCATGTCCACTGAAATACCATTGTTTTTCATACCATTTTAATGCACACCATTTTCACTTCACAGTCACAAAATAACATTTTGGTTATATACCCTTTATGTGCTTTGAAGGGTTTTAGCAGTCTTTAACCGGTTACACCCCACACATTTTTTTTTTCTCTCTTTTTTCACTTCTTTCTGCCTGCTCCACGTGGCGATTAGTCACTGGACTGCTGACGTCATCTTGCCAACGCGGCTACTCCTTCCAGTGTTATATATGTACTAGAAGGTGGTCCGATTCTACGCATCGGGTATTCTAGAATTTACGTATTGTGTAGTTCATGTATGATTTTTGTTATATATATATATATATATATATATATATATATATATATATATGTTGTTGTGTGTAGTTACCAAGTGTTTGTGTAGGGCGCTGTACATGTTCTGGGTGTTGTCTGGGTGTGGGGGGGGTGAGAGCGGTGTTGTTTGTGTGTTGCGTGTGTAGCGTTGTTTGTGGAGCGCTGTGTGTCTGTAGCGTTGTGTATGTGTGTTGCGCGGTTTGTGTGTGTGTGGTGTGTTTTGGGGGGAGGTATGTTTTGTGCAATGTGTGTGTTGTGCGGTATGTGCGTATATTTGTGTGTGCCGCGGTGTTTGTGTGTTGGGTGTTGTGTGTGTGCGGCGTTGTCTGTGTGTGTGGGTATCTGTGTAGGGCAGTTGTTTGTGGTTCCCAGTGTGTGTGTGTGGTGTGTTGTGCAGTGCGCGCGCGTGCGTGCGTGTTGGGGGGAGGTGTGCACTTCTCATCGTGCTCCATCCCCCATGCAGCGCACTCCCCATCATGCTCCATCCCCTAGGCTGCGCACCCCCCATCGTGCTCCATCTCCCATGCTGCGCACTCCCAAACGTGCTCCATCCGCCATGTTGCGCACTCCCAAACGTGCTCCATCCACCATGCTGCGCACTCCCAAACGTGCTCCATCCGCCATGCTGCGCACTCCCAAACGTGCTCCATCCGCCATACTCCGCACTCCCCATCGTGCTCCATCCCCCATGCAGCGCACTCCCCATCGTGCTCCATCCCCTATGCTGCGCACCCCCCATCGTGCTCCATCTCCCATGCTGCGCACTCCCAAACGTGCTCCATCCGCCATGTTGCGCACTCCCAAACGTGCTCCATCCGCCATGCTGCGCACTCCCAAACGTGCTCCATCCGCCATGCTGCGCACTCCCAAACGTGCTCCATCCGCCATACTCCGCACTCCCCATCGTGCTCCATCCCCCATGCAGCGCACTCCCCATCGTGCTCCATCCCCTATGCTGCGCACCCCCCATCGTGCTCCATCTCCCATGCTGCGCACTCCCAAACGTGCTCCATCCGCCATGCTGCGCACTCCCAAACGTGGTCCATCCGCCATGCTGCGCACTCCCAAACGTGCTCCATCCGCCATACTCCGCACTCCCCATCGTGCTGCATCCCCCATGCTGCGCACTCCCAAACGTGCTCCATCCGCCATGCTGCGCACTCCCAAACGTGCTCCATCCGCCATGCTGCGCACTCCCAAACGTGCTCCATCCGCCATGCTGCGCACTCCCAAACGTGGTCCATCCGCCATGCTGCGCACTCCCAAACGTGCTCCATCCGCCATGCTGCGCACTCCCAAACGTGCTCCATCCGCCATGCTGCGCACTCCCAAACGTGCTCCATCCGCCATGCTGCGCACTCCCAAACGTGCTCCATCCGCCATGCTGCGCACTCCCAAACGTGGTCCATCCACCATGCTGCGCACTCCCAAACGTGCTCCATCCGGCATGCTGCGCACTCCCAAACGTGCTCCATCCGCCATGCTGCGCACTCCCAAACGTGCTCCATCCGCCATGCTGCGCACTCCCAAACGTGCTCCATCCCCCATGCTGTGCACCCCCCATCGTGCTCCATCCCCCATGCTGCACCAGCATCAGCCTCTCTACCCGCAGCATCAGCCTCTCTGCCCGCAGCATCAGCCTCTCTCCTCCCAGCATCAGCCTCTCTGTCCCCAGCATCAGCCTCTCTGTCCCCAGCATCAGCCTCTCTCATCCCAGCATCAGCCTCTCTCCTCCCAGCATCAGCCTTTTCTGTCCCCAGCATCAGCCTCTCTCCTCCCAGCATCAGCCTTTTCTGTCCCTAGCATCAGCCTCTCTCCTCCAAGCATCAGCCTCTCTCCTCCCAGCATCAGCCTCTCTCCTCCCAGCCTACCCCAGCCTCAGCCTCCCCCAGCATCAGCCTCTCTCCTCCCAGCATCAGCCTCTCTCCTCCCAGCATCAGCCTCTCTCCTCCCAGCATCAGCCTTTTCTGTCCCCAGCATCAGCCTCTCTCCTCCCAGTCTACCCCTGCCTCAGCCTCCCCCAGCATCAGCCTCTCTCCCAGCATCAGCCTCTCTCTTCCCAGCATCAGCCTTTCTCCTCCCAGCCTACCCCAGCCTCAGCCTCCCCCAGCATCAGCCTCTCTCCTCCCAGCATCAGCCTTTTTGGTCCCCAGCATCAGCCTCTCTCCTCCCAGCCTACCCCAGCCTCAGCCTTCCCCAACATCAGCCTCTCTTCTCTCAGCCTCCCCATCCCAGCCTTCCCCAGGATCAGCCTCTCTCCTCCCAGCCTCCTCCAGCATGCCGTGCTCCTCTGCCGACACTCACAGATCCGATCGCATACACTCACACACACACACCCGATCGCATACACTCACACACACACACCCGATCGCATACACTCACACACACCCGATCGCATACACTCACGCGCACACACACACACTGACGATATTGCACATACGCGCTCACACTCACAACATCCGGAGATACCACATGCTTCTGGCTATGTGATCCTCCGGCAGGTCCTGGAAGCTCACAGCACAGTATCGTCGCCGAGAAGCAAGCGATATCCCAGGATGTTGTGAGTGTGTGTATGCGATCTGATGTGTGTGTGAGATGTGTGTGAGAGTGAGTGTGATCTGATGTGTGTGTGTTTATGTGTGTGTGTGTTGTTATGTGTGTGCGTGTGTGTATGTTCCGCCAAGCAGGACCTTGATGCGCTGGTAACTATGCTACCATGGTTACCAGCGTATCTCGTCCCCCGCTCGCACGGGAGCCCACACCAGCATACGCCGGCCAGCCTCAGCAATGCGAGGGTATGTGTCGGCTGGGTTGGCGGCGTACGCTGATGTGGGCTCCCAGGGGTACAGTACTCACCTGGGAGTCGTGGCTCCGTGACCGTGTCGGTTCGGGGAATGCGTGGGGGGGGCGGGGCAAGAGTTGGCGTGCATTGCGTGAGGGGGGCGGGGCGTGGCCGAGTTGCCAATGCCTGCAGGGTGCCGGGGCGAGAGGCCAATCTGTGGGGGGGCGGAGCCTGGGCGAGCGGCCGGCCAATCCGTGTGGGGGCGCAGCCTGGGCGAGCGGCCAATCCGTGCGGGGGGCGGGGCCATGGCGAGCCCAGCGGCCAATCAGCTTTGTGTCACCGTAAGGACACAATTTTGGAGCAAGACAGACAGACAGAATAAGGCAATTATATATATAGATTGCCTGTCAGCAACAAGTGTTATGCTGTTTTTTCTTTGTCCTGATGAAGAAGGCGGATTTGCCTTTGAAACGCATTGACCTGTGAAAATAAAGGAAAGAATTTACTACATCTCCTGGATTTGTGGTTTTTAGCGCAGCATTTAGCCCGACTTCTCTACCTACTCTGTGATTTTTAATTCCATCTGGTGACAACAGCCAGACCACATCATCATCTATATAAGCGGTAGATTCTGCATATACCCATTTCCCTTTTTGATTTCAGCAGACCTTCGTTATAATCATACATCAATAACGCTGCGGTGGACACCGAATCTCTCTTTTTTTCTTTTTGGCAATCAGCTACCTATACTATTGCCACCTTTAACAGCAGTGGATTCCACACAGATTTGATCTGCCATTCTTTGTTACGGTACTTTAAGACCATTATCTACACTTTGTATAGAAGTTACTTCATGTGGAATCTTTTTTCTACTATTCACCATAATAGGTACACATCATACTTGTTGTCAAATTTGACAATTCATATAGGATTTCTCATACCCATACATTAGGTCATTTGCTTCTTCACAAAAAGTTGCTCTATACCATTATCCCAATGGCCTCATAGCTAGTTTTGGAAGGACTAGTTTTTGACCAAATCGTCAGCTGAGAACTGAATATGAAGTTGTAATTAGAATAAAAATTTAATTTTTCACACCATTAGAGTGCCTGGTATTATCTTTTGTATAACGGACTTGGACCCTACCGGAGCACCCTAACCTCACAAAAGTGCCGTGACATTTTGGGAGCAGCATGTGCGCCATCTTATGCAAATTTATTCTTGGGCATGTGGGAGAGGGGGTTGTTCCATGGGGATGACCTCTTCTCCCAACATGTGATATGTTGGTATAGATATATCGACGACGTGCTGTTCCTGTGGCAAGGTGCTGCGTCTCTATTGGATGAGTTTATGATTTATTTGAACAAAAATAATTTGAACATTAGACTAACCTATATTGCAAGTCAAAAACAACTGGATTTTTTGGATATTCATTTAGAAGTGGGGGCTGATGGCGCGTTGCACACTGACATTCATCGGAAGGAAACTTCCGTGAATTCATTGTTGCATGTGACATCGGCTCACACAAATTCCACGATTAGGGCCGTCCCGACAGGCCAATTTCTGAGGGTGAGGCGTGTCTGTTCGTCGGACCAAAACTTTGAAAGGCAGTCACATGACCTGAGGATAAGATTCCAACAGAGGGGCTACAGTAACCACGATATAAAGAGGGGATACCTCAGAGCCAAGCACACCACTAGGGAACATCTATTATTCAAGACGGCTGACTCAAAGAAATCGAGAAGTCAAAGTAATGAGATTAGGTTTATATCAACATTCATTTGTCAATGGGACAGAATGAGAGATTGTTTGATAAAACATTGGGCGATCCTAAAAACAGGTAAGATCTTAGCCAGGAATGTCTCGGAGGTTCCCCTGATGACACCACGTCGTGGGAGGAATCTCAGAGACATTCTTGTTGATAGCAACTATGTGGCCCAGGTGACTAATCCATTCTTGATACAACAGCCCATCAGGAGAAAGGGCTGTTTCACATGTGGTAAGTGCTTGGCTTGTAAGGATAACACCATTGTCCAGGGCACTGACTTTCGATCATCAGATGGTAAAAAAGTACTTTAAGATCCAAAAGTACATAACCTGTAGGAGCTCCTTTGTTATATACCTCGCTACGTGCCCCTGTTCCAAACTATACGTCGGATTGACATCAAGACAGCTTCGGGTAAGGACGAGGGAGCACGTTCGAGATATTATAAACTCGAGACAGGTCACAGA
This sequence comes from Anomaloglossus baeobatrachus, assembly GCF_048569485.1. Lineage (NCBI taxonomy): Eukaryota > Metazoa > Chordata > Amphibia > Anura > Aromobatidae > Anomaloglossus > Anomaloglossus baeobatrachus. The sequence goes on from NC_134356.1 coordinate 573,375,290, forward strand.
TGACACAACCCTTAGGACAATCCCTAGACACTTCAAGGTTTTTCATGGGTGTGATGCGTCTGGATTAAAGTTGAAAGGTATTGACATCTTACATTGTGGTATCAGAGGGGGTGACCCTAAAAAAGCAACTGGCACAACTAGAGTGCAGATGGATAGTCACCCTTGGTACTATGACGCCAAGTGGGCTTAATGAGAAGCTTAGCTTCGCCCCATTCTTGTAGAGGGTCAGGAGTTGACTAGTATTCATGGTGTTTTGTGATTCATTTTTAATTGTGTTGTGTTCTCTTGTTTTTAAGTGATGTTTCAGCACTTGGATCTATGCCCTTGTAATCCTATGGAGCCAAGCTTTCTGGAACACCACTTGTTTACCCGAACCCCCATTTTCTGTGTGGAGGACACATCAGTATTTGAGTTGACGAATACATACATGGAATCTACGGACTTTCTATTTACCTAATACTATATATTTTTTGGATTGTATGATTATTGTATTGGATTCCTATTGGTATGTTTTGTCTTGCCTTGGGACTCCGGGTGACACGACTTCCCCTTGGTAGTAATCACATATGACCATGGACCCTTTTGCAATAAAAGATGGAACTGAATGCTCTTTATTAATTTTTATATGTGCCTTATCGTACTGTGGCCCTTTTTCATATGGCTTTTTAAATGCATTATACATGTTTATGGTACATTTATGGTATGAGTATAACATAGTATGTGATTTACACCTCTGTGAAATGTTTTCTTGCCATCCGTGGTCCCAATTTTGGCGCTATCATTATATTTAATTTCTGGTATACATATATTTATATAGATACACGCATGTATATGCACATATATGTTAGCAATGCATATAGTTAAGTAATGTAACAATGTTATGATCCCTAGGGTGGACTGTATCTCCCTATTGTGGAGAAAAAATGATCATATATTCATTCCACCTATTTCTAAATGGTGAACGTATCTTCCATTTGTGCATGTACATTTTGCATGTGCATTGGGGAAGTCGGGACTACATTTTACCTTCTATACTTAATACATACTTGTTGGTGCCTATAGCTGCTCTCTGTCCCCCTGTGACGTGCATGCGTTGGTGCGCGCGCCCTCTGGCAGTCCTTCCGGGTGTATGCACCTTGCGGCCTCTTTCAGCCCGGTGCGCATGCTCAATGACGTCATCGGGATTTTTTCCCGGGACATGCGCACTGAGGCTTGAGTGCTGCACTGTGCAATACACAGTCACCGGGGGTTGCTCACTGCACGTGCGCCGCTATGACGCTGGCGCGCCACCTGGGGACTGATTAAATGATCTAGGGTATTTAAACTGACTATTGGGGAATGAACACACTTCCACCCCTGCCTCCGTCCTGCTGAGGAAGCAATAGCGATTCGCGTTCAGGATTGGTTGCGGTTCCTCTTCCCCCCACTGTGTGTGCCTTTTTTGCTCCTTCTCTCCCTCCATGGGTAAGTTGCATTTGATTACCTTATTTGGTGTTACTCTTTAACTATGATATAGGCACTTACCCCTGGCCTACTTTGGAGCTTCTGTGCTTCCAATGCAGCAGTCTTCTTCTGTTTGCATGGTTGCTACAGGCATTATTATATGCTTCTACTGAGCACACACACACACATACTATTGTGGGGGGTGATGTTTTGGTAGAGGTCCTCCTTTATCCTTACAATTCATGTAATACTATTCTGTATATTTCTGTGTTTTTACTCTATTTTTCTAATAAAGATTACTATATTTTATGGAAATCGTACTCCTTTTTGTGTTTACACACCATTTTTGTGTAACATGTAACTTGGCCTGCTACAATGTTTTGGATTTAAATAGCTTTTTATTTCAGTGAATGTGACCTCCTAATGCTGCAAATTCTGCAAATGAGCATTTTCAGTTCTTTAAAACATATAAAATGTTTAGAAACTCTACTGTGCCTAATAATTTGGAACAGTGCATTTTGAGGGTTTTTTTTAATTTTGAAGATTATCCTGTTATCATTGGGAGGTTTCTTCAATAAAATGTGATGTATACTCTAACAGGTAATGACTTAATAGACTGACATTTGCACCGACCATTTATTTAAAAATCAGAGAAAAATATCATTTGCATAATAATTTGGAACATTGGGTAGTGGCATGGTATACCCCTTACAAAAAAAAAAAAAAACTTCAAATGTTCATCAATGTAGATTACATTATTTCTGAAAAAAGCAAGTGATCATACATTGTTCTCTAATTTTGATCTCCAATGTATATATACACACAGTACTTCTCCTGTCCTGTAAACTGGGTGTAATTCTCAGTATCTGTATTATTCGGTATATATACACTGCACAGTACTTCTCCTGTCCTGTGTACCGGGTGTAATTCTCAGTATCTGTATTATTCGGTATATATACACTGCACAGTACCACTTCTCCTGTCCTGTGTACTGGGTGTAATTCTCAGTATCTGTATTCTGTATATATTCACACTGCACAGTACCACTTCTCCTGTCCTGTATACTGGGTGTAATACACAAAAGTACCGAAAAAAGGAGGGGAGACCCCGCTCACCTGTTCCCGAGATCAAATACGGACCGTGGAAGGAGGGAGGAGAGGTAGGCAAACCTCAGCAGCAGCATAGGGAAAAAGTTAATCCAGCAAACAGGTCCAAAAAGGTGTTAAAAAGTAAGAGCTTTATTTCATGTTCGTTAAAATAATCCCATCATGAATTCAAGGGAAAATGCAGGTAGGAGGACACGTTTCGAACATTGTAGTTCTTAATCTGTCCCGAGACAGATTAAGAACTACAATGTTCGAAACGCGTCCTCCTACCTGCATTTTCCCTTGAATTCATGATGGAATTATTTTAACGAATAGGAAATAAAGCTCTTACTTTTTAACCCATTTTTGGACCTGTTTGCTGGATTCACTTTTTCCCTGGGTGTGATACTCAGTATCTGTATTATTCTGTATATATATATATACACTGCACAGTACCACTTCTCCTGTCCTGTGTACCGGGTGCAATTCTCAGTATCTGTATTATTCGGTATGCATACACTGCTCCCTGTTCCCCCACTTATGTTTACGCTGTTTTCTCTGTAATACCACAAAGTTTACCGTTTTCAGAATATCTTTTCTCCAATATAAACAGAACTATGAGAATTTTCAGAATCCGCTTATGTAGCCCAAGGATATAGGGATTGGATGTGTATTGCAGCACATGGTCTGTGTAATGCACTAGAATAAAAGACACGACAACAGGAATTTTCCCACAAACTATGTTTATTATAATTTATATTAATCCAGTTCAGAACCACTGTACACATAAGCCCGAGTATATCTCAGAAGGAGTGTAGATATGCATAGTCTGGACAGCGCACAGTCCACAGCCTACGTCACTGTGTAGAACTGTATTCCACTATGGAAAATACATTGGCTAAACTAGAAAGTACAATAAGTACCAAGCAGATCTGCCACCCCAAGGACTATACACTACATAAGATCACATGGAACATAGTTCAGGCCAGCTGATCGATTCCACAGAATAAAGTTCATGACTCAAAATACCATACAAAATATATATAAATATATAACTATCTCTATATCCTGGGAGTGTAAACGTATAATGGAAAGTGTAAACTGGCATAAGAAAATTTAATGTCTCTTTTAAAAAGCGCAGATTGTGAACCTGGCCAGCCAAGTCCATGCCTTGGGCGACAAATTGAACTGAACACACTGCTGTGCTAAAAAAGGTACACGTCTCCTCTCTGACATCTGCGCGAACCTCAGCGTTTTACAGATTACGCTTTAAAATTCATTGGTTCCCACTCTGATGTCTAAGTTGTCACAAGTAGGCGGCCAACATGAAACATGACAGATGGTTGAACTTCCACCTCAAGAGGTTGAATCCATACCTGCCTGCCAATCACAAACACTTTATTGAAGCTTGTGGATTTTTTTGGAACTTCCAGCACCCTCGGGCACGTAGTGTGACCCCATTTATTTGCATTGCGCTAAGATGTGTCACAGTCAAAGTTGCCATGTAGCCCAAGCCTAAAGCAAGTCCACCATGGGCAAGTCTAGAAAGGCGTCAATGCCAACAAATCAAGGAGGCGGCAAAAAAAACTGCAAAGCATTGCACAAAATTATGGATCTGGCAATGATCTATAGAACCAGCTTGGCCATTATGCAAGCACTTAGCGTACTCAACAGCCAAGTTGTCTCATAGCGCTAAACCATGATCAATGGACCTAAAATACTATGAGACGCGGAGTCAATGCATTAGTTATAATACAATGTATTCAGACAATATAAATCTGGCAGAGCCACCTGCCTGATGGGGCACTAGATTGACTTCTTAAAGACAAAATATAGGTTTACCAACAGCAGGAATATTACCAAAAAATATTCTACATAAAACATTATATACCTATGTATTCTGGTGCTTCCCCCCCTGGCCTTTGCCATTTTATGCTCAAGCAATGAGGTCACATCAACAAAGATCATTGCTACAGCTAATCACTGTCCGCAGCGGTCTGACCAAGGAGGTGAGTGATTGGCTGAAATAGTCACCTGTATAGTCAGAATGTCACCTTTGCAGCCCAACAAACGAAGACCGGAGGTGCCGGTAAATAATGCTCCATGTATTATCATATGACATTTCCCAATCTCTGACAGGTTTGTTTTTTTTTTTTAAATACAAAGACAACCCATTTACCTTACATTATTCAGAATAACAGCATGAATTATAGTCCAGAGCTGCATTTATAATCATTCAGGCTCCAGAGCTAAAATCTCCAATGTATGTATCTCCTCAATGTATGTATACAGCTTGAGCTATCCCACTGCATCATTCGGGGCTCATCAAAGCCATTGAGTATATGTCTATCAACATATTTGTTGACTGCTTCTAACAACCACCATCAGAATTATAAATGCAGCTCTGGAGTATGATACAAACTAAAAGTTAGGATCAGTACAAGATAAGTATTTACAAAGTTGCTGAATTTTTATGTATATTCTATGCTAAGCGTGAAATGGTCTTCAAAGCTGGACATAAGCTGTCAAATACAATATTGGTTATTAAAACGTTGGCGTCTGGGAATCCTGAGGCTTTTCAATGGGAACCTCCATTTTCAACTTCACAGGTCCCTATGACTTTTTCTTTTATTATTGTTGTGATACGTATAAATCTATACACATTGCCTTGTATTTTCCATTTGATGTCCTCCCGGTCTGCCACGTCAATACCCACATTTCCTGTCTCTCCCGTATATTCCTTTCTTACACTTTCAATATAAAGTTCCACCTCGGACACTTGCTTGTCGTTCTGTATATCCATCATCAGGATATCTCTTCTTTAACCATTTTTGGTTGATCACATCCTTGTTCCTTCACAACCAACATTCCAGAGACCCTCTTAAAAGCCAACGTTCACGTCCTCCTCCCTCACATCTTTCCCTTTCGTTATACTGCCATATTTCTCTTATTACATACATTATCTTTCCAGTATCTCTCACTTTCTAAGCTTTGTGTGTGATGTGAATTTTATTTTCACCATGATTATTTGTGTAGATTTTCTCTCCTGCAACAGCTTTGTAGGCCACTACCCCAACCATTTATAGACGGTATATGGACAAGATCTCAGCAGACAAGTTCTTGTCGCATGTGTATGATCTGTAGTAAGGCATCCTGCACATCTGCATCCATATGACCCTGTATAAAAAAACAAAAAAAAAAAAACAAAAACAAAAACAAACTTTAAAAAAGCCCAAAAGTCATAAAATGCATGTGTGACAACACTAGGATAAGAAAGATAAAGGGAGTATGTCACCCGCAAAATGCAAACTGAAGACGTGCTCCTCCTGTCTTAAGAGCGTCACAGAGCAGGTTTCTACTGGAGACGGGAGGAAAACAAAAGTGATCTCTCCTCCCATTTGTAACTGCTCACGACATGTCTGGGTGCAGAAGTGGCGGTGACAGGAGGCAATGATGAAAGGGAGACGCCACCCACGTACAGTGTGCACGCGTAGCTGACCCCTACATAGTCAGTGTGCACATGCAACATTGTGGTTAGTGTTCAAGCAGTGCTCACTCAGGCCCAATGAGTGCCGTCATACAGCGTCAAAGAATTGCTCTCTATACAAATTAAGGGCGGTGTAACAGTGCGCCAAGCTCTTGGCCAAGCCAAGGGTGCGCCAAGCTCTTGCCCAAGCAAAGGGTGCGCCAAGCTCTTGCCCAAGCCAAGGGTGCGCCAAGCTGTTCGCAAAGAGCTTGGCGCTCCCTTGCATTCGCCACGCCAATGGCGCGCCAAGTTCTTGGCCACACCAAAAGGTGCACCAAGCCCTTGTCCACTCTAAGGGTGCACCAGAGCCCCCTCATTTGCAGATGTTCTAGAAAGTTTTTAAACTATTTACTTCAGTGAAATGTGTACTGCTAATATGATTTTTGTAGGGGTCAAGACTCTTACACAACTGTTTAATTAGTTCAGTGTTCTTTTCAGGGGTGACTGTTTCACTTTAAGACTTTAGAGACCCATAATGATCTACATTTTCTGCTCACCTGCACAGCATTCAGAAGATGAGCACGATAGATCGAAATAATCTCCTGGTGTCTCCGATGCGTGTCCTGTGAGGAAAGAGTGTGAGGAGATAAGGATTGCAGATTGAAGATGTTGCTAAACACAAGTATGATAGGATCAGTTGATGAGAGGACAGGTGATTAGTGTATGATCTCTGGGACCGTGCCCCATCCCAAGAACATTGGTCCTGTATTCTCTGTGTATATGAAGCAATGGTCAGGTATACACATTACACATTACCAAAGATCTAATCAAACATTTCGGTAGAAAACCCCGTTTTGTTTTTTTTCCCCCATTTATTGACCAAGGGGAACAATGATTACAAAGTGCCCTGTATTACACCGACAACCCATTAATCTGAGTAGGGGCTGAGTGTTTAGAAACATCCCCCATGGCGAGAAAACGGAACAGGGTTCCCCATTTATTTCAGATCATTAATATTTCTCAAAGGACCTTTGAACAAGTAGGATTTTTAGTAATGGCTTTATTCTTTGAATTGGCACTTACATCTAGTTGGCACTGTAGAGATTTGATCTGGCTCTGCAGGGTCTCCGTAAACTGGGTCTTCTCCGGGAGCAGGGACAAACTCTGCTTCAGCCGGTCCACATCATTGAGAAGAGACCGGATCTGGCGGTTGGGGGAAGAAATATTACAATAGATCCATATAGTGCATCATATAGGTCATGCACATAAAAATATATTGATCCCATAATTAGCACATGCTCCGGAAACATCATTCTACCAAAGTTGCATAGTACACCTTATGACGTTGATATGATGGGAAATGTATATGTACACAGAGTTATACATTATAGGCCCACAAACCTCCTGCCTCACCTGCTTGTCTTTGCTTTCCAGGTCCCCTGTTGATCGCTGGATGGTTTCCTTCAGTCCCTCAATAGTGGACAGTGACTGATTGTGTTTTTCCATGAGTTTCTGGATCTCTTGTTCTTGACTGCTGCTCTTTTCTCTAAGTTTCTCGCTCTGCAGCAGAGCCTCTTGCAGCTCTTGAGCCACACGTTTGCCGTCCTCTCTGAACCGATTGCCGGTCTCCTCCAGCTGAGACACTCTTTTCTCTAAAGCAGTCCTAACCACACTAAAATCAGATTTCTCCCTACTGCTGTAACGCTCCAGGTCTTCTAGATTTTGATGGGTCTTCTTTAACTCCTCACGGAGCACATTTGTTTCCTGCTCAGCCATGCGCCATTTCTCCTCTTTTTCCTGTACTTTCTGTTCGGCTGCTGCGGCACTCCTTTGCCAGGCCTCCTTCTCCTCAGCATGTTGGGAGCTGGAGACAGATGCAGCTTTCTGGTTCCTCAGTTCTTGTTCTAAATTGCGGACCTTCTCCTGCATCTTCTCACACAGATTAGCTTTGGCATTAAGCTCAGCCTCTAGAGTGGCCTTGGTGTTCTTCAATGTGGTTTGCAATTCATTGTGTCTCTCTATAGGAATGTACTGACTGCTGAGACTTTCCTGCATTTCCTTGAGTTTCATTAATGTCTGGAGGTTCTCTTCCTGTAACTCAAGTTCTTTTTGCTCAGAATCCAACTGTGACTTCTGTAACTGCTCTAAACAGCATCGTAGGTCCTCCAGTTCAGTAAGCATTGCACTTTCTTCTTGCTTTCGGGACATACGTTCCTCAGCCAGGCTACGTTCTGCCATTTCCAGTTCTTTCCTAAGCTTTATAGTTACCTGTTGCTGCTTGGAAAGATCATCTTGTGACGTCTGGGCCATACGACGTTGTTTCTGGAGTTCAGACTCCATCTCATTTCTCAATTCCTGGAAGTTTTTCTCCTTCTCCTCAATGCTGGTAAGGGGAGCATATTTTTCAGTAATGCAGAGCTGCAAGGTGTCCAATTCTGCTCTCTGCTCTTCGAGAGCTACCTGTAGCTTCCTAACCTCCTCTTTTTCATGTTGGTAGCTGGCACGTGCCCGCAGATGCTCCTGTTCAATCTGTTCTTTGCCTTTCTGAAGCTCTGACACTTTGGCCTCATGTTCTTTTAGTGTCACATAGTCAGAACCCAACTGTTTCTTAACATTGTGCAGCTGGGACTGCAGTTCTGCATGAGTAGCTGCCTCTTTAGATGCCTGATCCCGCAATTCTGCAGTTTTTGCAGTCTCACATTTCAGCTTTTCTTGCAATTCCACTTGCTTTGCAACCTCACCTTTCAGCTGTTTCTGCAAGTCAGACTTGAGTGTAGACTCGCTGTCCAGCTTTGCTTGCAGGGCTATTTGCGTGGTAACAAGTCTCTCTAGCTCTGCCTGAACCACTGTCATCTCTTTTGTCTCACTTTCTTGTTGTTTCCTGATCCTGCCCAGCTCAGCTTTGGATTTCTCTAACTCAGAAGTCAGTGAAGCAGAAGTCTGCAGATGTGTCGTCAGGGGTATGTGGTTTTCCCGCAGATTGGCATTCTCGGACAGAAGAGAATTTGCTTTCTTTGCCTCCTCCTCACATTTCTTGGACACGTCTACTAGTTGTTTCTCTAGTTCTCTGATCCGCAGCTGCATATCCTTCATATTTTTCTCATGTTCTTCTCGGGAAGTAGTGGATGATTGGAGAAGCACCATACCCTCCTTTAATGTTTTGCGCTCATCCAGCAGCCGCTCTTGTTCCTGCTCTGCCTTTCTGTTACTTGTCTCCGAATCCACCAATTTTTGGCTTAGTAAAGCGATTGTTTCCTCACAAGCTCTCTTGGTCTCTGCATGCAGCTGTGCTGGGACGTGCTGACTTCTCATCTCTCCTTTTAAATCCTCAATTTGCCTCTGTAGAAGAATTTTCTCTGTCTGTAACTTCTCTCCTTCCCGAATAAGCATGCTATTCTTTACTTTGAGTTCATCAAACTCCTTCTTGAGCATGTCCCACTTTGCTTCTGACCTCTTCTTTTCTTTGTTGGCATTTTCAAGATCATCTCTAAACTTGACCAGTTCCTTCTCAGTCTCCTCTAAACTCCGTGACTTCTCATTAACTTCATTGGTCAGAAGACATCTCATGTTCTCAAACTTGTCTGCGGTGACAGCCAGCGCTAGCTGCTCCCCAGCCTCCCGGGTCCTTCGCTCTGCACGTTCCTTTTCTTCTTCACACACGGCAAGCTCATCCTGCAAGCGACGATTCTCCTTGCGCAAGCGTCCATCTTCTCTGCGCAGCTCCTGCATCAGGAGCTCGTTGTGCCGCAGTTGGTTGCGTAGTTTCCCGACTTCAGCTGATGCACCTTCGTATTTGTTTTTTATCTCTCGAAGTTGCTCCTGAAATTCCTCGGCACGAGAGCTGCCACTTAGCGCTTCTTGTGTTAGGTGATCTTTCAGTGCCAGGAAATGCGTTTGCATCTGCTTCACTTTACTTTCAGAATCCAGCATGCGCTTTTGGACATCACGGAGTGCTTCTTCTAGCTGACGGATCTGCTTGTCTGAGTCAGCTTTGGTCCGATCCCGCTCAGATGCTAGAGCTAGACACTCAGACGACCTCCTTGAAAGCTCTTGCTGCAGCCTCACAGTCTCATCCCTGGCCATTTCATAGTATCGGCGGATGGTTTCTACTTCCTGGCGCTGGTCAGCGGTTTCCCCAGTAAGTTCCAGAGGCCGCAGCTGAGACCTGGCCGGCAGGTGAGCTACAAGCTACACATGGAGGGAAAAAAAAAAAAAAAAAAAAAGTTGTCAAACTATACCCATTATTTTTTATAATTAAATAGTAGTATGACTTTGTATAAGTTGTACAGATAGTGTATAGAGGTACTCGTAATGTGAAAGAATAACTACACAAAACTACTCAAAACTGTGCAGCACCAATAAAATCATCCAAGATTGTAAAAAAAAAAAACAAAAACAAAACTGCATAACTAAGTAAAACTGGCATCACAGAAGTTATAAATTCCAAAAATGAGGGCTCAGGGCTTTCTAGCATTAAAGGGAATCTGTCTGCAGGTTTTTGCTACCGGATCTGAGAGCAGCATGATGTAGGCAAAGAGACTCTGAATCCAATGATGTAGCACTTAGATTACTGGCTGTAACCGCTCTGACACAATCTGAATTGTTAGATTTAGGGTATGTGCGCACGTTGCTTTTTACTTGCTTTTTACCTGCTTTTTTGCTGCTTTTTCTTCTGCGCTGTTTAATGCCAAAATGGATGTGTTCTTCTATTCAAGCAAAGTCTATGGGAATTTGGGTTTCTTGTTCACACTATGTTGTTCAAAATGCTGCCTTTTTGAGGCAGAACTTTGGTCAAAAACTCAGCTTTTCAAAGAAGCAACATGTCAATTGTTTTTGCCATTTGGGTTTTGCACTGCAAAGCTGAGTTTTTGACCAAAGTTCTGCCACAAAAAAGGCAGCATTTTGAACAACATAGTGTGAACAAGAAACCCAAATTCCCATAGACTTTGCTTGAATAGAAGAACACATCCATTTTGGCATTAAACAGCGCAGAAGAAAAAGCAGCAAAAAAGCAGGTAAAAAGCAGGTAAAAAGCAACGTGCGCACATACCCTTAGTCATCTAGCAGAGCTAAAGGCTATGCCGCCCACATCAGGCTCTCTATAGAAACTATACTGAGACAGTGAAGACTCATTCACAGGAGGGGCGTGCTGGACTGTCGTGTGCGTGGCTTTGTAGTCCTGCAATGATAAGGTTCCTACTGCTGAAACAAACATAGCAAATAAAGAACATATAGGACTGTGACAAGACAGGCATCACTGAATCCTATATTTTAGCCCTTGCAGCTTATCTGGCAAAAACCTGCTGACAAATTGTCTTAAAGCTCATTTAGCTTTTTTTTATATTAAATTTTGGAGAACTGCTGTTGGATATTGTGCACAAAACCCAGTTGGACAATCACAAAGCAAGCATTGCAGCCGCTATGCGTTTCTTTTTTACACTCCTCACCTGTGGATCAGCGTTAAGAACAAGATTTTGTTTCATTACTACATCTTCTTTCCCTGGAATAAAAATAAAATAAAGTGAATCATGCATCCACGAGGACTGCCAGTATATTGGGTGTACAAGCTCATACTTACCATTGTTGAAAGGGCTGCTAGGGGCCGAGTGATTTTTCTGCTGAAAAGTAAAAGTAAGAAAAAAAATATATATTTACAAAAATCTTCTTGCAAAAGTGCACATTACAGGGTGGGTGCTTGGTGAGAAGGGGAATATTAATACTATGTTTATAGGTCAAATAAAGCTTTACCTTTACAAAGATCATCAGTAATAATTAAAGGGGACATGTAAAGCTGAAAAAGGGTAACATGTTCTAGACCAGGAAGAGTTAATCAGATTGAAAACTTCTCTCAAAAAAAGCTAAATTCAGTGAAACTACAATGAAAACCCTGGTGTTTATATACATATGTCCAGTACTATTCAGTGATTGACAGTGTTTCCTGTATGACTGTGCATGCAGAGATAGCTGTCAATCACAGACTAGGACTGCCCACTGGACTCATACATAGAAACACCAGGGATTTCAATGAATTAAATTCAAGTTATACCACATTTTTACCTGAAAATCTATATAAACAACATTCTGCTTCTCTATATAATGATCCATAGCTCTGACTACATGTACAACATGATATGTTCCTTTTTAATCACTCAAGCTCCAGATTCCAGGTATTTTTAAGCATTTTTGGCCTTGATTTTCATTTACCACTGGCGGATTCAGCACCAAATTCATCAAAAAGACTGCACAATGTCTCAGATTGGTACAAATGCAAAATTTTTAAAGTAAAAAAAGACAACGTAAAATGTTGCACGCTATTCTACAATTTTCAACTGTGAAAATAAAATTAGAGATTTCCTACTCCCCCAGGAGAATGGAGTGTAAATGTGCAAAAATTTTGCAACATTTCAAAAAGTTGCAAAAGAGATCGAACACTTGTGACTATAAAGGTTCAGAGATCGAAATAAAAAAAGAGAAAGTTAAATGGGTGCAAATTAAAGAAGGAATACGTCGCAAAAAAATTAAAGAAACCCCAAAAAACTATTAGCACCATTTTTACAACAGAAAAAAAAGGCAAAAAACCAAAATGACGGTTGTGGATTTCACAATCATCGGATCTGAATAACACATGCAATAGTTGGGTTCTGCTAACCTCTCATATTTGTCTACATAGGGTGTTTTACTCCTAAAAAGGAATATGTCAGCCATTGCTGTTCATTGTAAAACAAAAAAAATTAAAGTAAATAAATTTGACACCATGCATTATTTTTCTCTACCCCTTTGCGCAAGAAAGCACTAGACAATATTTTATGATAATGTATAATTAAAAAAAAAAAAAAAAAGACAGAAGAAAAGAAAAAAGTATAGCCAAGAATGCTGGTCTGGCGCATGTCAAAAGGAAAGCAGTCTGGCAAAACTGGGTGCATACTCACAATATATAAGTAAGTCATGGCCAAAAAATGAAATGGGAGCAGATACTTAATTTGATATAATACACTTAGCCCGCATCTCATATACTGTGGATTTCTGCAGACTTGCAGATAGATCCGAACGTTCTCACACCTCAGGTGCTGAATCAGCAACAATATCTGAAAATCCCCATCACAATAACATTTCCTCCCCCGTGTCCGATACCCGTCCTCTCCAGTTTAACCATTTAAAGACATTACATACAAAGGACTGTTAAAGCCTGTCTCCCGATTGCCCGCTCTTTATATTTTGTCATCTCTTGGCACCATCCTTTATATTCATGCCCACCTCATAATATCTCAGCTTCCCTCGCAGATTCTCCATAGTTCGCAGACTTTCCTCAAGTTCCTTTTCTTTCGATTCCAACAGGGATTTCAGTTCTTCTTTCTGTGATTGAAAAAAATGGAAGAGAATTAAAAAAAAAAAAAGTTTAAAAAAAAAGTAGAAAGAAAAAGGTATAGTGACAATGTTTACACACCATAGTGCCATCCTACCTCATTCTCCAAGTCATCGGTCATCATCTGCTCCTGCAATATGAAGTCAATGTAAGTTTCCCAGTCTGATACAATAGACCAGTCTCTCTTTATTGCTCGCTGCTCTCGGACACACAGACCCTAACTGGAAACCCCACCTAGTTCCCTTCATAGAGACACCGCCGCCCCCCATCAGGGCCAGCTGCAGCCACATCCTGCCTCCAGTGCACTTGTTCATCGCTTTCACTCCTGTTTTTTTTTTTTTTATTACATGTTAAAGTGAGGACTAGGACATTAATTCTTCATTTTCAGTGTTTTAACAAAGGACGATGCATTTAATAAGCACCTTGACAATTACAAGTCATTGGGGTGGTGGCGACCCTCGTCATAGACTCACACCCATGCTGCTGTATAAACAGACTATATATTGTGCCATAAATACATATTGCCTCACACATGACATAACTAGCTATGCACCTAAGACTATTTAGAGGCCATCTATTCACACTCTTAGAAAAATGGGGAGACCCTAAACATGGCAGCTCAGTGGATAGCACTGGGGTCCTGGCTTTGGATCCCAACAAGGACACCATCTGCAAGGAGTTTTGTCTATTCTCCCTTGTTTGCTCGGGTTTCCTCTGGGTACTCCAATCTCCACCCAAAGGCTAGTTTCACACTTGCGTTGAACGTCATCCATTGCATTGCGTTGTGTGACGGATGCAACGGATGCGTTGCATATAATAGCACAACGGATGCAACGGATCGTACAAAACAACGGAAAGCTTTATTTTTTTTTTTTTTTCTTCTTTACAGTTTTACCGGCAGCAGACTATTGTAAACGATCAACTGATCACCCGGCGGCCGGGCGCTCAGCTGAGCGCTCTCACACGCCGGCGGCCGGGCGCTCAGCTGCAGCGCTCTCACACGCCGGCTGCCGGGCGCTCAGCTGCAGCGCTCTCACACGCCGGCTGCCGGGCGCTCAGCTGCAGCGCTCTCACACGCCGGCTGCCGGGCGCTCAGCTGCAGCGCTCTCACACGCCGGCTGCCGGGCGCTCAGCTGAGCGCTCTCACATGCCAGCTGCCGGGCGCCCAGCTGAACGTTCGGCCACCGAGAAACAAAATAAAGTTTCTGTGATTTAAAAAAAAATAAATAAATAAAAAAATAAAAATGAGCATGCACAGTGAAAAATAAAAAGGTTTCCACCGCTCAAAAAAAACGTTACATGCTGCGTTCCCTCCGTCCGACGCAGCGTCAAAATAACGACACTGCGTCGTCCAGCGGATGCAACGCTGACACTTGCATTACACAGTGCGTCGTCCATACAAGTCTATGGAGAATAGCGCAGTGCGTTAACGAACTGCGCTATTCTCCATAGTGACGGACTGCGCTGAACGCAAGTGTGAAAGTACCCAAACTCTAAAGACATACCGATAGGGAATGTAGATTGTGAGCCGCAACGGGGACAGTGATGATGTCTGTAAAGTGCTGTGGAACATGTTAGTGCTATATCAGTAGGAAAAATAAATAACGCCACCTGGCTGAGCTGGTGCTGTAATCCTCCCACTTTATCCAGCAGCGCTCTCTGCTCATGCTGTACTTTCCGCAGTCTCTCTCGTAGATCTTCATTCTCCATTTCCAAATCCTAAAAAGGGATGATCAGGATATTTATATAACCCCTCACCCTATAGAGCCAGTTAACAAGGAAACCATGTTCTCACATACCAGAGAGGAGTCTTTTGACTTTGCTGGTGAATCTTCTTTTGAATTATACTTTGCCCATTTCTGCGTGGAAGTAAAATACATAAAGGCAATTAAATGTAAGAATGCCCAAAGCACAACAATACAATAACTAATACAAGCTGCCATCCGTAATGTCAGACAACACTGGGCCAGAAAATGGTTTGAGAATGTTTGAGGCAGATTTGGGTGGGAATAAATGAATAACTGACATTAAAGGGAACCTGTCAGGTCCAATATGCACCCAGAACCATGAGCAGTTCTGGATGCATATTGCTAATCCCTGCATCTGGTAGCATTATTGATAAAGGGATCTTTAGAAAAAAGTATTTTTAAAGATCTTTTATCATATGCTAATGAGCGTGGGGACTAGTCCCAAGGGCATTCGTTCCCCTGCTAGTCGGCTTCATTAGCATGTTAGTACACCTCTGTGGGCGTGCTATGATGCTAATGACTGCGCAGCATTAGAGGATGATCTCACTCACCTCTCCGCTGCCATCGCCGCCCGACACTGGATTTCGTTGCGTCCCGGCTTCAAACTAAAGTAGTGCGCATGACCGGAAGCCCGGGGTCATGCGCATCGAGCCGAAATCCATCATCGGGCGGCGATGGCAGCGGAGAGGTGAGTGAGATTATCCTCTGACTCTGCGCATTCATTATCATAGCACGCCCACAGAGGCGTACTAACATGCTAATGGAGCCGACTGGCAAGGGAAGGAACGCCCTTAGAATATGTGCCCACTGGGAAAATTGTCCTGCGGATATATCCGCAGGACATTCCGCAAGAGCTCCCAGAAAACCGCAGCACAACTTTGTCTGTTTACATGCTGCGGTTTTATTGCGGAATGTCCTGCGGATATGCTGCGGAAATTCTACATTGAGGATACAGTACCATGGCTTCGGCACTGCATCCTCAATGCAGAACAAGTGCTGGAGTGATTGGGGAGTTCATACCTCCACCACGCAGCACTTCACTCTCAGACCGTGTCTGTCTGCACATTGCCGGAGAAGGTGGGCGGGCCTGAACTAGCTCCGGCTGTCACATGAACGGAGCTCGTGCAGGCCCCGCGCACCTCCTGCTTCTGGCTCCACCGTGCTCCTGTGCACCGAACGGAGGAAGTGACTCCGGTGTCTATCAAGGCAGATAAGTATGGGACCATGCAGAGAAATCTGCAGGAATAATTGACATGCTGCAGATTTTTCTGCAGGGAAATCCGCATTATTTCCGCTGCGGGAAAAAACGCAGCATGGGTACAGCAGTCCCCAAATGCCATAGAAATGGCTGGGGACTCTGTACTGCGGATTTTTGAAAAATCCGCTGAATTTCCGCGAAACAATCGCGGCAAATTCCGCGAATTTTCCGCAGCGTGGGCACAAAGCCTTAGAAGTAGTCCCCACACTCATTAGCATACGGTAAAAAAATCTTTAGAAATACTTTTTCTAATTATCCCTTTTATCAATACAAGTGTATACAGGGAGGGTTAGGCAGGGATTAGCAATATGCACCCAGAACTGCTGGTGGTTCCCTTTAAAAAAAGGGCAATACAGTGGTACCTCGCTTAACGAGTAACCCACTTAACAAGAATTTCGCTTAACAAGCAAAGCTTTCTGTAAATTTGTAACCCGCTTTACGAGAAAGCTTTGATGGACGAGCGAAATCCTCACCTCACACACTTCCGGTTCCGTCCATCCACCGCGCTCTAACCCGCACTTGCAGTCCACACAAACACACACACACGTACTCACAAACACACACACACAAACAAACACGCACTCACACACATACAGTATTATGCTCACCTTACCTTCCGTTCCACCGCCGGTCTCCTGGTTCTTGTAGTTCCCGGGTACATTGCGGCGAACTACAAGTACCAAGAGGCCGGCGGTGGAACAGAAGGTAAGGTGAGCATATAATATCTGCACCTTCCGTTTCATCGCCGGCCTCCTGGGTCCTGTAGTGCGCCGCGTCACTCTGCTCTGTTCTGCTCCGCTCTGCTCCACTCCACTCCAGGCATCGGCATCCAAAGCAACGAAGCAGGAACTTCCTGTCACCGCTCGTGAAAGGCAGCGCGCTGGCCAATCAGAGGCAAGCGGCTCAGCCTTTGACGTCAGCGCTCTGGCAGGAAGCTCCGCCCTCGTCGTTATGGTTACCTGATACACAGCCCGCACCGCAGAACAGCAAATCCCAGGAGACCGGCGATGGAACGGAAGGTAAGGTGAGCATATAATATGTGCGTGTGTGTGCGTGCATGTGTGCTTGTACGAGTTTGTACGAGTTTGTACGAGTTTGTACGAGTTTGTACGAGTTTGTACGAGTTTGTACGAGTTTGTACATGTGTGGAATGATAGAATAGGGGATCAGGATGGGACATTTAACACATTGTGGAACGAATTATCAGCATTGCAATGATTTCCTATGGGAAATCTTGCTCTGCTGAACGAGTAACTTGATTAACAAGCACAGTCCCAGAACGGATTGTTCTCGTTAAGCAAGGTACCACTGTAATGTAAATGTTCGAGAATGGAGATGAGGGGCAGATCATGGCCATCTCATATAGAAAAGGGCAATGTGAAATGATCTCCATGCCCTTTGCAATGAATAAGCTAACCGTCTGTTTAATTTTTACTTCATAAATTAACAGTACACAGGAAAATAAGCAACTCTGTAATAAATGTTATCAGACAAATCTGCTTCTTTCTCTGCCAGAATTGATCAGTCATTATCAAACTCTCAATTCTGAGGTAAAATCTGGATTCGGTGAAGACTTTCCCATTACTGAGATAGAAGCTGACTAGTGATGTGTGAGCGCTGCCATGCTCGGGTGCTCAGTACTGTTAATGAGCAGTTGGGACCTCGGCTCATGTACCAAGTATAATAGAAATAAAGGAGAAGATAATTCAGAAAAAAAGCTCGCGTTCCCCGTAGACTTCCATTATACTAGGAACAGGAGTCGTGCCGATATGAGCTTGTTAGGAGTACCGAGCACCTGAGCACGGTGGTGACCGCTCATCACTAGCCATCTCCTATCTCAGTAATGGGAAAGTCTTCACTGAATACAGATTTTACCTCAGAATTAAGAATTTTGATAAAGACAGATCAGGAAGAAGCACATTAGCCTAAAGGTACCGTCACACTAAGCAACATCGCTAGCAACATCGCTGCTGAGGCACAACTTGCTAGCGATGTTGCTGTGTGTGACATCCAGCAACAACCTGGCCCCTGCTGTGAGGTCGCTGGTTGTTGCTGAATGTCCTGGACCATTTTTTAGTTGTTGCTGTCCCGCTGTGAAGCACACATCGCTGTGTGTGACAGCAAGAGAGCAACAACTGAATGTGCAGTGAGCAGGAGCCGGCTTCTGCGGACGCTGGAAACCACGCTAAACATCGGGTAACCAAGAAGCCCTTCCCTTGGTTACCCGATATTTACCTTCGTTACCAGCGTCCGCCACTCTCAGCTGTCAGTGCTGGCTCCCTGCTGCCTGCACACGTAGCAGAGTACACATCGGGTAATTAACCCGATGTGTACTGTGGCTAGGTGTGCAGGGAGCCAGCGCTAAGCGGTGTGCACTGGTAACCAAGGTAAAAATCGGGTTGGTTACCCAATCTTTACCTTAGTTACCAAGCGCAGCCACGTGTAGCGACGCTCCAGCGATCCCTGCCAGATCAGGTTGCTGGTGGGATCGCTGGAGCGTTAGTGTGACATCTCACCAGCGACCTCCTAGCAACTTACCAGCGATCCCTATCAGGTTGTACCGTTGTTGGGATCGCTGGTAAGTTGTTTAGTGTGACTGGGCCTTAAGATACATTACAGAGTTGCTTACTTTGATATATACTGGTAATTAAAATGCTGATTACACTTTAACATGTTCATTCAGCCCATTATTGAAAGGGTGTATTGTCAATCACACACGTACTTCCTGATCTAGAAATTAAATTAGTGATCATGGGGCTTTTATCTGGACATCTTGCCATTTATTTCATTAAAACACACAATCAGCTTATCCCCAGCCTAAAATGGTTCATTACGGTGAACAATGGATTGTATTCAATGGAGTAAAAAAAATAGAACATTTAGGTTGTGTCCAATACAGAGAAATCTCTCTAGATTTTTGTTAACCCGTATCCAACTATATTTTGGGGGTTGACCAATATATAAGTTGAGGGTCGACCAATATGGCTGCTATTCTGGCTCCCAAGGTCAATGATGCAGTTACCTACTCTTAATTCTTCACAACCAGGCACTACAGCAACCATATTGGTGGTCTTCAATATAAAAACACACAGAAAGAAGGCATTCGCCACCTGATAAAGACCACACAACTGGATTGGGCTCCCTTGCAAAAACGGGAGATAATCCTTGCTCCGTTAACCCTTCCCAAGCACACCCAATCAAAGAAGATGCATTTGAACAATTAGGACTTAGCCCCGGATTCTCTATTGCCTTTTTTTCCTTTTTGTTTGCTCCTAATTTAGCATTATTCTATTGCGCTTTTTATTTTTAAAGTCTAATTTATAATTTGCTCGATTTTTTGTTTTTTATTTTTCCCCACTTTGTTGGAGGGGTTTAGTGACGCTAGATGTTGAAAAGTCGCAATTGATAAAAATTGATCGAAAACAAATCCCCAAATTTGGTACAAATATACTCTACCTTGCCTCTAGTGTGGTTTGTGTATGCCTTTTAAAAGTCTCAAAAATGGTTAATGACAGGGGAAAAGCTTATTTTTTTTACTTTGCACCACATTAATGAACTGTGTGCGCCATTTTTATGAATTTGTCGCAAAAAATGACAACGAATACCACAAGTCAAAAAAATAAAAAAGAGACTTAAAAAAAAAAAAAAAATTTGATGAAAGGGGGAAATAAAATATACTTCTCAGCTAAATCAAAAGAACCTGAAAATGAAGGATCTGCATCCCCACTTTCCCTATAAAGTGGGCACCAGTCTGTGCAGTAACTGCAGCAGACCGTATCTACTTGCACACTAGGTGCCCAGGGTAAAACCAGTGAAAGGGACACAATGCTAATCAGTATTGTCCAGGTGGTGATAGGGCATCACTTTATATGACAGAGGCTTTATTAAAAGGAAAAACGAAAAAACAAAAAAAAACACTCACAGAGCGTAAAGACACCATGCTCCTTACAGGTTCTGCCACTGTGGAAAAATAGAAGACAAGCCAAGTCAATTATACTTCATGAGTAAAAGGAATGAATTCGAGTTACCCTAAAGAAATGCAGTCACCTCGTGGAGAATTCTCCACTGCAGTCCTGATGAGGGACAAGATCTCAAGGTTATCCCCGATTCTACTATAATAGGCGCAGTCATGTCCCAAGGTGTCAATCAGCGTAACATCAGCGCCTGCTCTCAGAAGAACTTCCACAGCTTCTCGGCATCCATACTCACAGCCCAGCATGAGCGGAGTCCTGGGTATCAGACAGTATCATCAGTACACAAATATATAATAATATGTTTCCCCTGAAAATAAGTCAGGGTCATGCTATTTTTTTCCACGAAAGATGCGCTAGGGCTTATTTTCAGGGGATGCCTTCTTTATACTTTAAACTTCTAGACCTGTCCTCAGCCTTCGATACTGTCGACCTCTCCCTCCTATTACAGATCCTCTATTCCCTTGGTGTCAGAGACCTTGCCCTCTCTTTGATCTCTTCATACCTTTCCAATCGCACTTTTAGTGTCTCCCACTCCCACACAACCTCTTCATCCCGCCCTCTCTCTGTTGGCGTCCCTCAAGGCTCAGTCCTGGGACCCTTACTTTTTTCCATATATACATTCGGCCTGGGACAACTCATAAGGTCCCATGGCTTCCAGTACCACCTATATGCCGATGACACTCAGAACTACCTCTCTGGTCCAGATGTCACAGCTCTGCTTTCCAGAATCCCAGAGTGTCTATTGGCCATATCCTACTCCTCCTCTCGCTTGAAACACCAAGGAGGCGGCTAGGCACCACCTGCATAATCAAAGCCATGTGCCATGTACCAACCAATAGAACCTTAACAGCAAACAAAATACATATCAGGCACCAATAATTAGAAACCAGGCTTTCTAATAACAAATGATATCTAGGGCGGACCTTGAGTTGTGCAAATATATATATTTATTTAAACAAGGTGGCAAACACCACATACATAATTAAAATCATTTAAAATCAGGCATGAACATAATACACCATCAACTCCATGGATCACATAAAAAGAAGCACTATGGGATATCATATAGGAAAACAGTACATACAATGTATGCCCTAAACCTCTATAGGGACTCATATAGATCCACATTACTTATTTTTTTGAGGCTATAGTCGTTCACAGACAGTCTCATGGCCTTCAAATAATTATCGTCCCAGAGCTATGCAACGATAGATTATGGATGGGATAGCAATATAGGTCTATATTGAGTCCCTATAGAGGTTTAGGGCATGCATTGTATGTACCGTTTTCCTATATGATATCCCATAGCACTTCTTTGATCTGATCCATGGAGTGAATAGTGTATTATGTTCATGTCTGATTTTAAATGATTTTAATTATGTGTTTTTTGCCACCTTGTTTAAATAAATATCATATTATGTATATGTATATATATATTTATTAATAATAATAATATTTATTCATTTATATAGCGCGATTAATTCCACAGCGCTTTACATACATTGGCAACACTGTCCCCACTAAATTCCCTATCAGTATGTATTTGCAGTGTGGGAGGAAACCGGAGTACCCGGAGGAAACCCACGCAAACACGGGGAGAACATACAAACTCCTTGCAGATGTTGTCCTTAGTGGGACTAGAACCCAGGACCCCAACGCTGCAAAGCTGCAGTGCTAACCACTGAGCCACCGTGCCGCCCTATATTTGCACAACTCAAGGTCCGCCCTAGATATCATTTGTTATTAGAAAGCCTGGTGCCTGATATGTATTTTGTTTGCAGTTAAGGTCCTCCTCTCGCTTCCTAAAGCTCAATGTGGCAAAATTGAACTAATCATATTTCCTTCATCTCATCTACACTCCCTACCTGATCTATTACAATAAGTGACATTGCGCTCTCCCCAGCACACAAAGTTCAGTGCCTCGGAGTGACCCTCGACTCTGCCTTGTCCTTCATACCACACATCCAATCTCTCAACACCTCCTGCCGTCTTCAACTCTAAAATATTTCCAGAATCCGTCCTTTCCTCAATTCTCAATCTACAAAAATGCTAGTGCATGCCCTCATAATCTCCTGCCTCGATTACTGCAACATCCTCCTCTGTGGCTTACCTGCACACGCTTGCCCCTCTCCAGTCCATCCTTATTTCTGCTGCCCAACTGATCCACCTCTCTCTTCAATACCAGCCACTTCTCCCCTCTGCAAATCCCTCCATTGGCTCCCAATCCTCCATCGTATCCAATTCAAACTACTAACACTGACCTACAAAAGCCATCCATAATCTGTCTCCTCCGTATATCTCTGAACTAATCTCCCGCTACACTCCAACATGCAATCTCCGGTCCTCTCAAGATCTCCTTCTGTCCTCCTCTCTCCTTCGCCCCTCATGAAACCGCCTCCAAGACTTCTCCCGAGCATCCCCTGTCTTCTGGAATTCGCTGCCTCAACAAGTCAGATTATCTGCTACACTTGCAAGCTTCTAACGTTACTTGAAAACTCATCTGTTCAGAAATGCCCATAATCTCCAATGACCCCACAGCTACTGCCTCACCACCGTGCTGCAAATGCTGCCCGACCAACACCCCACCTACTGTTTCCTCCTCAAAATCTTATAGAATGTAAGCCCGCAAGAGCAGGGTCCTCTTCCCTCTGTACCAGTCTGTCTATTGTAATTTGTATATGTATTCTGCATGTAACATGGAATCAATGGTGCTCTATTAATAATCATAAATAATAATAATAATGTTCCCATGAATAACCATCCATATTTATGCTTGAACTAAAAAAAAACATTTATTCAAATCTAATCATGCCATCACATTCTGGAACATCAACATTTTGTGTTTATCTAATTACTGGTTCAGATGCACATTAGCTTATCTGGTCTGCTATTTTCATGGTGCAGAACTAGCGCTATAGTGGTGGGTACATACCGTATTTACATAGGTTTAAATTATCAGCTTAAATTATTCTCTATGTTCTGCTAAGTTTACCCCCAAAAGAAAGCAGACACACCCTACAAGAATCGTATTTACCAAACCTCAAACAATTACAGTTTGTATGTGAGAGACCATTCTTGCCAATCTGCATTGATCTGATCTGTTTGTGAGAGCTGCAGTGCGATGCAGCTGGAGCATCCAGACAGTGACTCAGATCTCTGAGTGAGAGCCCATCCACTATCAGAACTTGCCAACTGTAACTGTTTGGAGTTTGCTAAGTTTTGGGGTTTTTTTTATGATGGTTGGTAGGGGGGGGGGGGGATGTGTATTTGCCTTTTTTGATGAAGAGTCCTGCTGTATTCCTTAGCTTTTTTAGCTGCCTGGACACTTCCTTATGGGACCGCAACTAGGTCTTAGTTTTGGAGTGGGGATTATATTTAAAGCATATTTCAAAAAAGCCCTAAAAACACAACTAGGGGTTATTTTTTGGGTATGTCTTATTATAGGGGAAAACAATTATATATACACTCATACATACACACTAAATAACTGCTATCATTTACTTATTTTGCTTGTCCCGGGCATTGATTTCAGCTCCCTTTTCTACCAGAAGTTGGCAAATGGCTGGGCGACACATTTGTGTGGCCAATGCCAATGGGGTCCTTCCATCCTAGAGTACAAAAGTGAAAAAAAAATTAGAGGCATCTACATTAATCCTTGATTTATAAGACCCTTAGAAATTTGGAACTTTAATTAAGATGGTGGAAAACAATCATAAAGGAAAAGAAATATAAAAGTTAAAATTCTCACCAAGTCTGTAGCATTTACGGAAGCCCCATGGTCGCACAGTAGCTGCACACTGGAGCAGCAGTCAGACATGGCTGCACAATAGAGATCAGCATAGATTCAGCTTCAAGAGCAAACTATCCTTTTGTAAAACACGAGACACTGAACAGACATTTCATGGCGCGTCTCCTTACCCGCATCATGCAGCGCGGTCCTGCCCTGCAGATCCACATTCTCAGTTGGACAGTTAAACTGGAAAATAAACACAAAGACTGCTAAATACAATTCCTACATGCATGGCTGACATACAATATGTGCATAATAAAATGTTCCACCTTGTATGCAGAATATATTATGTAGAGGAGAAAATGCTAAAGGTTTTGTGATCCGAAGTCCAACAATCAGTATAAGGCCTCTTTCATACATCCGTGCAATATGTGTGACATCCAGATAGCACACAGACTGCATGAATTTGTATACTTGGCTGTCTCCGGAGCTGCTGTTACTTCCAGATCGGCGGTCAGTGCAGTGAATATTTATTAGCATAATGAGCTGGAACTGAAAACAACAGTAGCGCCGGAGGCCTCTTTCACACATCCGTGCATTACATGCACGTGTGGAACAGTCTGTGGGAAAGGTATGTAAGGCCATCCGTGTCCATATAGGTGTTCTACATATACTGCAGTGTGCTAGCCAAGTGACATCCAGATACATAAACCTATATACTTACCTGTCTCTGGTGCTGCTGTTACTTCCGGCTCCAAGGTCAGTGCAGTGAATATGCATGGGCTTAATGAGCGGGACCCAGAAGCAGCAGTAGGAACTGAGACTGCAGTGCCGGATTCAGGAAGATTTTTTTTTTTAAAGTGATGCGTTTTCTCCGGTATGTGTCACACATCAGTGCGCGGTCTGTATGACACCTGTCTTGCCAATAAGAAAACTCACATGTCGATGTATAGAGCATATGGACACGCATGTGAAAGCACAGATGTTAGAGTAAACCCACTGATTTTAAATGTCTCCGGTACGTGTGAAAATGGACGTCATACGTACGGGAGACACGGATGTGTGAAGGAGGCCTTATAGTCTAGTATAACGCAGACTTGGACTATTGTGGCGCATGGAACCCAAATTTGTGCTATGTCCACAAATCAAAACAGATTTTGCCAAGATTTTATGCAACGCCAACAATAAAAAGAAAACATTGCTTATTCCTGACCGTGCTTCGGTGCAAACACCTGTACTAGTTAGTCCTAGTGTGCTTACCAACATAACGTCCATAAACGATACACAGCATGTGATTTGCATGACAAAATATATTCTAGTCTTTAATTTGCTGCATTTTAATTCACCTTCATTAAAATATATTTCCGTAATCAGACCTGTCAGATACACAAACTCCTCTAGAAAGTGACGTAGTCTCCTGCCACTTACCTGGAGAAGCTTCTGCAGACACAGGGAGTGGCCATACTTTGATGACAGATGCAGCGCATTTCGCCCTGATACAAGAAAACAAAAATATAAATTACTTAAGACAATGCTGCAAGTGAGAAAATGTTGAAGAGTACAGAATTTTTTTTTATCCTCCGCTATAAAATAGTTTTGGGATAACATTTAGAAAACTTAAAATCTAAAAAAGTAATGGAAAAGAAAAAATATTACTCTGAAAAGCACTTTGCATTATATGCAATAGAGAATGGGCAAGCTGGAAGCTTTTGTAATCCTGGCGCGGCCCTTTTTGGAAGAGGTTACAGACGTTTGCTTATCAGCAAAGTAGGAGGTTAAAAAAAAACCAAACCCCTAGTTAACAGTGTGAAAACTGCTAGACTACTAGTTTTATTTTTTTTAAAAGGGAACCTGTCATCAGATTTGGCAACTATAAGCTGCGACCACCACCAGTGAGCCCTTATATACATCAGTCCAGAATACTGTATATAGGAGCCCAGGCTGCTGTGTAGAACGTAACAATCACTTTATAATACTCGCCTAGCGAGCTTTGCAGACGGGTCGGATGGGTGTCTCCATTCCCCGGGTCTGGCGCCTCTTCTTTCTGCCATCTTTGTCCTTCTTCTGAAGCCTGGGTGCATGATGTGTCCTACATCATGCACACAGGCCAGCAATGAGGTCCTGCGCAGGGCAGATCAAACTATTGTAGTGTGCCTACGTGGGACCTCATAGCCGGCTAGTGTGCATGACTTAGGACGCGTCCAGGCTTCAGAAGAAGGAGGACGACAAAGATGGCCAAAAGAGGCGGCGCCAGACAAGGAGACACCCATCCGACCGGTCTGCACCACAATGTCCGTTAGGTGAGTATTATAAAGTGATTTTTACCTTCTACACAGCGGCCTGGGCTCTTATATACAGCATGTTAGAATGCTGTATCTATAAGAGCTCACTGGTGGTGGCCGCAACTTATACGCCCCTCGTGACAGGTTCCCTTTAATATAAACTAAGATATGAAAAAAAATGCCATGCCAAAGATTAAAAAAAAATAAATACATGTAACACACAAATCTGATTCAAGCAATAGGTCATTTTCCGATGAGGACTTCTCTTTAAGTGAGGTAACTTCCGGCTAGGGGGATAAGTTCTGCCCCACGTTTTTGACAAGCATACTATTTTTTTTTTAAAAGTACTGAGAATACTAAGAAGGGGGAAAATATTTTATCTCTACAAACGCAATTACAACCCCAGGTAACATACCAGCAGCATCAGGGGCGGTGAGATCGACCCCATGTAAGAGGATGGCATTCAGACATTCCAGGTGACCCTTCGACGCAACAACATGGAATCTAAGTGTAAACAGACAAAAAAAATAGAATTTAAAAAAATAATAATTACACATAGCAACAGATTAAACCTGATGATGCAGATAAGTGCTTTACCACTCCCATGACAATATATTGGTTATTAAGGCTGTACGCTTCCTGCAAGCTTGTAAAGTATACACATGAATTTATACGCCCTGCCCAGGTTTATTGACTTGTCTTGTCGTTTACGTGTCATAATGCATGTCCATCTTGAACGGTCCTCCCACCTCTCCTCCCTCTTTGATCGATTACAATCTGGCTTATGACCGCATCACTCAACTGAAACTGCCCTAACTAAAGTCACCAATGACCTACTAATAGCCAAAGCCAAGCGACAGAACTGTGTCCTCTGACACAGTGGACCTTCCCTCCTATTACTGACTCATCTTTTGGTCTCACAGATTTGGCCCTATCTTGCATCTCTTCATTCATAACTGACCAGACATTCAGCGTCTCCACGCTCACCTCATTTTCCCCTGTCAGTGTCCCCAAAGGTTCAGTTATTGGGCCCCTGTTCTTCTCCAACTACACCTTCGGCCTGGGACAGATCACAAAATCTCACAGGTTTCAGTATCAGCTCTATGCTGATGACACGCAGAACTACCTCTGGACCAAATATCACCTCCTTACTGACAAGAATCCCACAAAGTCTGTCTGCTATTTCATTCTTTTTCTCTGCTCGATTTCCAAAAAAAACTTTTTGTACCGTGTTAGCCAGTAGAGATAAAAAATTGTTTAAAAGAACTGAAGTCCTCAGTTTTTTGTTTTTTTTTACTGCACTATTCTATGTCTTGTTGTGTATAAATATGTGACTCTTCAGATTTTGTGTTATACCATGCCTGATGAAGAGACCTGAGTAGTCTGGAAAGCTTGCCATTATTATCATCTTTTCAGTTAGCCATTAAAAGGTATCAACCACTGAGGACTTCAGTTCTTTTAAACAAAAAAAACTTAACATGGACAAAACAGAATTCAACATATTTACCCGATCTCACTCAACCCCCCCAACAGACCTTTCCATCATAGTCGATTGAGCATATATCCTCCCAGTCCTGAAAGCTTGCTGCCTCGGGGTAACCCTCAACTCTGCTCTCTGCTTCAAGCCACATGTCCAAGCCCTCTTTACCACCTGACAACTCAAACTCAAAAATATTTCCCAAATCCGTACATTCCTTAACCAAGCTTCTGCAATAAAAACCTAGTGCATGCCCTCATCATCGCCTGCCTTGACTACTGTGACCTCATGCTCTGTGGCCTCCCTTCTAACACTCTTGCACTCCTCCAATCTACCCTAAACTCTGCTGACTGACTAATATACCTGTATGCCTCTCTTCTCTGCCAATCCCTTCACTGGCTTCCCATTGCCCAAAGATTGCAGTTCAAAACCCTAACCATGACATACAAAACTATCCGCAACCTGTCTCCTCTACACATCTTTGACCTAGGCTACCGGAACCTACCTGCAAATAACCTCCGATCTTCACAAGATCTTCTTCTCTACTCCTCTCTTATCTCCTCTTCCCACAATCGCATACAAAATTCTCCTGTGCATCTCCATATTCTGGAACGCTCTATCCCAGCATATCAGACTCTCTCCTACAGTGGAAACCTTCAAAAGGAACCTGAAGACCCACCTCTTCCGACAAGCCTACAACCTGCAGTAACCCTTAGTTCACTATTCCGCTGCACGACCATCTCTACCCTCACCTACTGTATCCTCACCCATCCCTTGTAGACTGTGAGCCCTCGCGGGCAGTGTACTCTTTTGTAAGTCTGAGGCTTGTATTGTTCATGAATATTGTACTTTTTATTATGAATACCTCTTTTCACGTGTAAAATGCCATGGAGTATAAAATAATAAAAGTGTGTCAAATTGGATAAAAAAAAAAAAACAAACAAAAAAAACACACACATTAGTTTAACTGTATGTTAACACAGGGCAGTTACGCTGCAGTTTTCTTGTCTGGATTTTCCAGAAATTTACCTACAGAGTGGATTTACAATGCAATGGGTAAAATCCACACTATGATCAAGTCTGCTCAATTTAGTTCTACTGTGGACATGTCCTAAGCTTGGGTTCAGATGGCCAGATTTCATGGTTCATTTCCTGTTTACAATGCACCGAAAGACAGTTTGTCTTCTGATCTGAAATTAAAGCCCCCAAAGGCATCTATGGGGTCAAAAGTCTGGGTCTGGAAAACCATGGTCAGTCCAGGCATTGTACTCCACAAACAGACCAGAATTACATCCGTCTGAACAAGTCCTGAAGTGGCCACACACATTGGATGAACAAACTATCTAATGTGTAATATGTTTCCAGACAACAAAAAAAGAATGGATCGGACATGCTTAACTTTCACATGCCTCATCCTTTGGTGCTTATGGAGGATCTGGAGTAGTCAGAGGTATCTGTAAGTGGTCTAGTTTCTTCTCCCTATTAAGGATGTAGTGTGTATGGTGACGGTTAACTTACAGGTCATACACATAGGACAGCGGGCCAGCCAACCACCATTTCCCCCATAAACATTTATGCTCAGCTGAGTGCATTTTCATTTCACCGAGAGTCCCCTAGCGGTGGCTGGTCTCTGTGCAGGAACAAGGGAATTCAACATACCCCAGCCACAGCCTACCCCCTGACATATGCTAAAGCCGATATGTGTTCAGGAGCTTTGTGACAGTCTGTAGGGTAATCCTGATTCTATCAAAGTATTTAGCTAGCCATGACGGAATCATTACAGAATATAAAAGACAATAACTCCAACACTCGCTCTTCAGAGTACCAGACACCTCGGGCCCGCTGGGTGCCGTTCTCAACACAGAACAATGCTGAACGTGTAGCATGTGCTTCCAGATGGATCCTGTTTAGTATCTGCTCATGGGTTAAATAATCAGATTTTTTGCCTTTGTGCTGCCACTGCCAGATACTCATCGCTCCATAAATGGCCAAGACAATCATGCTAGGATAGTACTGCCAGGAAAGGCTGGCCAACACCAGATACTCCGTGCTAGACGGATACAGTCATGAATGTTACTATACAATTTGAGCAGCACAAGGATAAAAGCGTCGCTTTCACTATCTTTCTTAAAAGGAGTTACTTAAGGAAATCTCCCCCTACGTCTCAAGGCTAAGTTCTGCCTCAACTAGGGCCAAAAAAAAAAAAATATATGAGCTGTACACAGCTTGCACCACATTGTCTTTTAGACCCTCTTTTCTGTCTCGCTCATAATTTGAATCATACTAACCAATGCGTTTTTGTTTTTTTCCCCCACATATGCAGACCACAGGTGTGGAAAAATTGCCCATGTGCATGTTGACACTGGCTATAATGGGTCCGTGTGCTATCCGTCCATCCAGTACACAAAGCAAACAGCCTCATTAGTGACAGTGGTCACCTATACCGTGTTTCCCCAAAAATAACACTTTTGTTTGCCTCAAAAACGTGCTAAGGCTAGGACCCCCTGTGTTCGAGAGAGATCGAGAAAGCCGTGTGTGTACATGAGAGAGAAAGCAGTGTGTCGTGAGTGTGAGAGTGAGAAAGTGAGAGAGTGAGAAAGTGAGAGAGTGAGAGTGTGTGAGAGTGTGTGAGAGTGTGAGAGAGTGTGTGAGAGTGTGAGAGAGTGTGTGAGAGTGTGAGAGAGTGTGTGAGAGTGTGTGAGAGTGTGAGAGAGTGTGAGAGAGTGTGAGAGAGTGTGAGAGAGTGTGAGAGAGTGTGAGAGAGTGTGAGAGAGTGTGAGAGAGTGTGAGAGAGTGTGAGAGAGTGTGAGAGTGAGAGAGAGTGTGAGAGTGAGAGAGAGTGAGAGAGAGTGAGAGAGAGTGTGAGAGAGTGTGTGAGAGTGTGAGAGTGTGAGAGTGTGAGAGTGTGAGAGTGTGAGAGTGTGAGAGTGTGAGAGTGTGAGAGTGTGAGAGAGTGTGAGAGTGTGAGAGTGTGAGAGTGTGAGAGTGTGAGAGTGTGAGAGAGTGTGAGAGTGTGAGAGTGAGAGAGTGAGAGAGTGAGAGAGAGTGAGAGAGAGTGAGAGAGAGTGAGAGAGTGTGAGAGAGTGTGAGAGAGTGTGAGAGTGTGAGAGTGTGAGAGTGTGAGAGTGTGAGAGTGAGAGAGTGAGAGAGTGAGAGAGTGAGAGAGAGTGAGAGTGAGAGAGAGTGAGAGAGTGAGAGAGAGTGAGAGAGAGTGAGAGAGAGTGAGAGAGAGTGAGAGAGAGTGAGAGAGAGTGAGAGAGTGTGAGAGAGTGTGAGAGAGTGTGAGAGAGTGTGAGAGAGTGTGAGAGAGTGAGAGAGAGTGTGAGAGAGTGAGAGAGAGTGAGAGAGTGTGAGAGTGTGAGAGTGGGGGGGCGTGGCCTGAGCAGCATGTGAGGAAGACCTGTGCAGAGAGAGCTCCTGCAAAAAACTCCTGTATAATCCTGTCCAGCTGGGGTTAAAGTTTGTTTTACTGCTTTCCTGGAGTGGTGACCTCTCCTAGACTGAGGGGGCTTCAAAGACCTGAGTGATATGACCAGAACTCGGGCTGATAAGAAGCGCGGGACACAGGCCACACTCATGGACGCTGGAGCTTCATGTGGGGGCAGGGCATCTGATGCAATAGCTCGCCTCAGCAAGTTTGCACGAGATCAGCCTGAGATACCTGGAGCTGTTAAGCAGTCTGACCCCAGCGTGGAGGAGCTACAGATCTCAGGACAAGAACTGATGGAGGAGGAAGAGCAGCAGGGAGCTGTGAGTATGTTGGCTGCTGCCAATAATGTGGAGCAGGGGGACAACCTTAGAGCTGCAGATGAAAACACAGATCCTGGGAGAGCAGAGCCCACCCTCATTGATGTACTTTCAGCAGTAAACACCTGCAACAATATGCTAGCCACTTTGAACATACAGATGGGAGGAATTAAAATGGACATTTCATCTATCAGGCACGAGCTGCAGGGGGTCAATGTACGGGTGGGGGCCCTGGAAGACCGGGTCAGTGCCACAGAGGATAAGCTTCCCCCTCTGACTCGGGACCTTGGCAGAGCAATCCACAATATCTCATTGCTTAGGGCTAAGGTGGACGATCTAGAAAACAGATCCCGCAGAAGCAATCTCCGTCTGGTTGGGGTCCCAGAAAAGGCAGAAGGCAATAATCCAGTAGCTTTTTTTGAAATGTGGCTCCCCAAGACTTTGGGCATGGATCTGTTTTCTCCTTTCTTCACTATTGAGCGGGCACATAGGGTCCCCACTAGACCCCCACCATCAGGGGCACCCCCTCGTCCTATCCTCCTCAAGCTACTGCACTTCAGGGACAGGGACACTGCGCTCCGCAGAGCCCGGGAGATTAAGGATCTGGCTATTGACGGCCATAAGGTCTCACTGTACCCGGATTTTTCTACTGAAATCCAGCAGAGGAGAGCGCAAT
This sequence comes from Anomaloglossus baeobatrachus, assembly GCF_048569485.1. Classification (NCBI taxonomy): domain Eukaryota; kingdom Metazoa; phylum Chordata; class Amphibia; order Anura; family Aromobatidae; genus Anomaloglossus; species Anomaloglossus baeobatrachus. Next base: position 573,407,539 of record NC_134356.1, read on the forward strand.
TTATTGATGTCAAAAAACGCCTGAGGCAGCTGCAGATCTCTTACTCAATGTTATACCCTACCAGGCTGCGAGTGGTGTCGGATGGTGGGACAAAGTTTTTTGACACTCCAAAGGATGCAGCCGCATGGCTCGATACCAATGAAAAAGGACTGCGCAGAAATCACCGCTGAGGATTATTGCGGATTCCTTGCTGTTGGACTTGCTGAGGTGAACTTGCTGTTTCCCAGCTGGAACACTTATCTGGGTGGCTCCTGCCAACCGTCCATAGGTTACTATGCAGTTGATGACTGTTCAGGAATTTAAACCGTTATGTGCTCTTAGGGTTATGTTTAGCCCCACTTCCCTCTGTTTGAGAGGAATGTCCTGGTTTACTGTGTATGTTTTTATGTTGTTTGACCTTTTCGTTTTATGCACCTGTTTGGTCTATGCTCATCTATGGGAACTGCTGCAGATGGGTCCGGAGGTCCCCGCTTGCTGCCCCCTGCTGTTGCATATGTGCACTCACCCTTATGGCGAAGGAGGTTAATATAGTGGCCTGGAATGTGCGAGGATTGGGTGAAGCCACTAAAAGATGTGCAGTTTTTCTGTTTCTACAGCAGCTTAAGCCAGACATAATATACTTATCAGAAACGCACTTGGTGAAGGAGCGGCTCCACTTGCTCCACAAAAAATGGCTAGCCCATGAGTACCACTCTGTATATACCACACATTCCAGGGGGGTGAGTGTCCTCGTACACAGGACAGTGCCGTTTGAGTGTCTTAAAGCTTCTGTGGATCAGGAGGGTAGATTTGTATGTCTTTACTGTGTCCTTCATAATGTGCGCTGTGTTCTAGTTGCAATTTATATTCCGCCGCCATACACAGGGGAACCATTGAAACGTATTCTCAATTTTGTTGCTTCCCTCCCTGAGGTCCCCACCCTATTAGTAGGAGACTATAATAATTACTTGCACCCGTATTGGGATAAGTTACACACAGGGAATATCTCAGTGGGGGCGGCAGCTACATCCCTTGCCAGACTGATGGAGGAGGTGGGATATGTAGATATTTGGCGTATTAGAAACCCGCAGGTCCGGCAGTACTCATGCTATTCTAGTTCTCATCATTCACTGTCCCGGATTGACCTGGCCATTGGAAACGCTCAGCTGCTGCCTTGTGTAGCTTCAGTCACGTACCTGGCCAGGGGGGTGTCTGACCACTCCCCACTACAGGTCCGTCTAAGGCTTGGGGATCCAGACCGGCTGGCGGGGATACCGTGGCGGCTCAACCCTTTTTGGATACAACTGATAGGGGGCACTCTGACTGACACTATACGGGAATATTTTGTGACAAATGACGGTACTGCATCTAAACATATAGTGTGGGACGCAGTGAAGGCGTATGTTCGTGGGACATATATTAGGGAAATTTGCACCCGAAAGGCGAAAACAAGGGAGCGCACTAAGTATCTGACGGACACTTTAGGTGATGCAGAACGACGTCTTATATCTAACCCTACAGATGATGCCAAGCGGGACTTAGAGAAGGCACAGAGAGCTCTGAGAGACCATATGACTTCCTTGGCCACTAACAAACGCTTTTTCCTTAAGCAGCGGTACTTTACGGAGGGGGAGAGTGTGGGACATCTCTTGGCTACAATTGCTAGGGCGCAGGAGGGATTGACCTATATCACCAAATTGAAACTTGACACTGGAGAGGAGGTGAGGGACAGCGGGAGGATTGTGGAGGTCATGCAACAGTATTGCACCCAATTATACTCCTCTAAATCGCATTATGGGGATGAGGAACTGCGGGATTTTGTGGAGGAGATCACTCTCCCCAGTCTGTCAGATAGTGAGAGAGAATCCCTGAATAGAGATATAGACCTGGAGGAGCTGGAGGAGGCGCTCGGTCAAATCCAAAATGAAAAGGCCCCAGGTGCGGACGGACTCCCGGGTGAATTCTACAAATTATATACCCATCTGCTGCTGCCAAGACTCTTGGATGTGTTCAGAGATGCTGAGGAGAAGGGATCCCTCCCTGCATCCATGAGGGAGGCTATTATTGTTCTGATTTTAAAACCCGGGAAAGATCCGACCGAGCCTGACTCCTATCGCCCAATCTCGCTGCTTACATTAGATATTAAATTAATCGCTAAAATTCTAGCTAACAGATTGTCCCGGGTGATCACGTCAGTGATCCACGAGGATCAGACTGGATTCATCCCCAATAAATCTACTTCCATTAATTTGCGACGTTTATTCCTGGGGATACAGCTAAGTTCTGAGGGGAGAAACAAGGAGAGAGCAGTCCTGTCATTAGATGCAGCCAAAGCCTTTGACAGTATTGAATGGAATTTCCTATGGGTAGTTTTGGAGAAATTGGGTCTTGGCTCCAGATTTATTGGCTGGGTCAAATTGTTATATGCCTCTCCGAGGGCCAGGATTCGAGTTAATCGTTGTACCTCCTCGTCTTTTAATTTGGCCAGGGGCACGAGACAGGGCTGTCCTCTCTCTCCATTACTATTTGCAGCGACAATTGAACCATTGGCGGCTATGCTTCGTGCATCCGCTGGCGTAAAGGGGTTTGAGATAGGCGGTCTGGAGCATAAGGTTTCCCTCTATGCGGACGATTTGTTGCTGTATCTCAGGGAGGTGGGGACATCGGTGGGCCCAGCAATGAATATTATTAAAGAATTTGGTAGGCGCTCGGGACTCCTAATAAACTGGAAGAAATCGGCCCTGCTCCCTATAGATCCACTCCCATCTAATTTTAGTACTCTGTGGCTGCCAATTCCGACGGTGGATAAATTTAAATATCTGGGGATTGTGGTTAGTGCCCGACCGCGTGATTACTACTCTCAAAATCTGGAACCAGTGTTGGCTCAGTTTAGGAACAAGATAGATGCCTGGTGTCGACTCCCACTGTCCCTTATTGGCCGTGCTAATATACTAAAAATGGTACTGATGCCCAAACTTCTGTATCTTCTCCACAACGCCCCAATATGGATCCACTGGAAATTTTTCCGTAAAATCAGCACTTTGTTTCGGGAACTCTTGTGGCAAAAGCAGCAGGCTAGAATCCGCCTTGAGACCCTGCAGAGAGGGAAGGAGGATGGGGGTCTGGCAGTCCCCAACCCGTGGGTTTATTATGTTGCGGCACAGATGCAGCACTTCAGGGGGTGGGGAAAGGATGAGGCATATGACGCTGGGGGCAAATTGGTGAGGGGCCTTGCAGAATGGGGATACCCAGTGGCTTTTTTGGACGCAGGATACTCACCCAGAGGAGGAACATTATATCCAACATTATCATTGATGTACAAGGTGTGGGATAGAGGGAAGCAGTTGCTGGGAATATCAGGAATGACTGAGTACTGGCCCTTATGGCATAATCGTGGACTGGCGGAGCTGCAGAGACTCCCGGGTTGGAGAATGTGGGTGAGCAGGGGGGTGCATCAGGTGTCTCAGATTCTTCAGAATAATATACTTAAAAGATTTGACCAGCTTCAAGCTGAGTTTGGGATACCGCACAGTTCCTTTTACCAATACCTGCAGCTCCGTCATGCCTATGAGACACAGACACGTCGTATGGACATTAGGATAGAGCGGAATCACACTCTTACTGAATTGTTGACATCTGATCGCTCCTATGGTATTATTTCTAGGTTGTATACAGTGATGTTATCTAGACACCTCGACAAATTCCCTTTGCAGGCTAGAGAAAAGTGGGAGAGGGACCTAGGCCCTATGACAGAGGAACAGTGGGGTGAGGTCCTGTCTCAGACTCCAAGCCTTGCTGTATCTGAAGGCCAACGACTGTCACAGCTATTCCTGTTACATAGAGTATATAGGACACCTAGTCTATTGCATAAGATGGGAGTTAGGATGGATGATCTGTGTCCTAGGTGCGGGCAGGAGGGTGCTAATCTGATGCATATGATGTGGTCCTGTGGGAACATTGAAGATTACTGGAGGGCAGTACTAGAATTGGTTAGACAAGTTTTCAATATCCGTCTACAGCCAAGACCTATTATATGTATCCTGGGTCTACTGGAAGGGGGGGTGGACTTGAGTTCGCCGGTAAGGGTCGGTATTACACGTCTCTTGTACCAGGCTAGGAAACTGTTGGCCTACCACTGGTTGGACCCAGCGCCTCCGGTCATCGGGGATTTTAGGGAAAGAGTAAACGCTATACTTCGACTGGAGAGAGGAGTATACCTTAAAAGAAATGCATTGAAAAAGTTCTATAAGATCTGGGGGGCATGGTTGGATACCCCAGGCCTTCCCTCCTCGGCGTTGCTGCAGGACAGTGCGAGCGACCAGGTCCTTCTCCTTCTGACCGGTTAACAAATCTCCTCAAATAGGGTGATATGCGTACTGCTGGAATGTGTGTGCATGTATATGTGTGTGCATGTATATGTGTGTGCATGTATATGTGTGTGCATGTATATGTATATGTATTATATATATATATATATATATAATGATGCTGGGTAAGCTATACTATGGAGAATATATTGGGAAATAATATGCACTTTGAGACCCATATTGAAATGAGACGTGGACTGCGGGTGCATTGTTTATTATGTTATTTGTGTGGTTTTTCTTATTGACTAAAGGTTTTTTCCCTTTCTGTGATATTTCTATGGAGGGAGTTATTTTATGT